>NW_020799112.1:13147229-13309322 GCF_003259725.1 Athene cunicularia
AGTTCTATATGTGTGCGTGTATTCTGACCCACTGATATCAAAGGATTAACCCCTTTGGGACTTCAATATCCTCTGGATTAGCCTTGTGGAGCATCAGTGACTACTATTGCTGTCAGTACTCCAGGGGAGTAGCTGTGAACAGGCTGTCTTGCAGCCCTGCGCATCCGCTGGCTGAGGGATATAAATTCCATCTTCCTCTTACAGAGTCCAGGGTCGGGTTTTATGTGCAAAAGTAGGGATTTTGCCCTTAGCGAATTCTTGCTTGCTGCACACAAAATGTCCTGTGTGAGGGAATTCACTCTATCAAAGGAGAGCCATTTTCATCCTGATTTGTGTCTGAAACATGAAAACAACATAACAGCTGCATGCTGCATTGAATAAAGAACATACACATGCATTTAAATCACTTATATCTTACTTTTTTATGATGCAATTGTGAATTATGTTCTTTTTGCATCTGTAATTAGAGGGCAGAACAGATGGTGAAGGCTTCGTTTAAAGTGATGTGTCCATTAAAATAACCTATGCTGCCAAATGATTGTTCACTGTAACAGGGTATTCATTCACTAGAGCAGGCTTTTGGCTCTATTGAAATACATTGGGAAGGCCTCTGGACTTGATAGAATCCTTCTTAATTTTAGGGCTTCCCTATAAAAAGACTGATTGTGCAGGGTTAGCACTAAACCCCCAAAGCATATGTTTTACTGTATCTTTATAATTTCAGGATGACCTTGTTTATGAACGGATGACTGTAAATAAAAGATAAAGGGAAAGGAAAAAGGGAAAGAAAACAGCATACATTAACTTAAAGAATAATTATTTTGTGGCTCTTAACTAATTTCCAGGATCATTCTACACAGTCTGGAGCAGAAAGAGACTTATTCTTGGGACAGGTCTGTCCTGCTGCTCAGGTTAACAGTGGCTAAGGTCCATGGCTAAAGTATCTGATCAGAGCAGTTACAAATGTTGGTTATGTGAAAAGAAGTATTTCTGTCTGTTGATGAGGGAAAACACTCAATCTGTCCCTTTCTCTTCTTATTTCTCTTGGGAGATCACTCACTGTCAAGACAATTGTCCCGCATTAAGAGAGTGGGAAAATAAAGAATTTGGTTTTGCTCAGTTTTCTTCTTAGTGGAGAAACAGGTAAAGAGGTGGGGTACTCAGTGTTACAAACCATCATCTTAAGGAATAAAACCTTTGAGTACTGGGGTGAAGCCAACTTTGGCCAGTTGTGATTGGCATGTACTGCCAAAGTCAGCTGGGAAGCCTATGAAAACCCAGTCATCAGTTTTAATCCAAGTTCTTAGACCAGATGTATTTTAATAATATAATTTGGTTTTATGTGTGCATGTGTGTGTTCTCAACAGGGAGGTCAATGACTGAGTGGAAAATGAGATTTATTTTTTTATAGATATTTCTCCAATTCAGCATAATGATGTAACAAGATAATAATAGTGGCAAAGTATCTGCAGTGCTGTTAATTTCAGCTCTGAGATGGACAATGTTCATCAGGACGGTCCCATAGCCCATTTGATGAACACTGGAACATGCCCATGGTGTATGGATGCAACATAGAACCAAAAGTCCTTATACTCAAGCCAATTTAAGAATATTAAGTGATATACGGACCAGATAGCTTAAGCTGCTTTAGGATAATTTACTGTGGAGATAACAAGTCAAAGTCTTTGGTGCTTCAAGTGAATAAAAAAATCTGTGAAATAAAGAAGGCTATTTCCTTTCAAGATGTGAAGACAGCTGAGTGCTTTGCATGCTGACATGTGATTTTAATTTGCGAACAACAGTCAAGTGATTCACATGTTAAACTGTCCCATGTCATCGTGAGACAGCAAGACTTTCTTGGGCAGATCAGCGAGAATGTATAAAATTGCCTGGCTCAGGTAATTCAGAAGGAGCACAACGCTCTGCGACACATTCATTGCTGGTATGATACATAGGTCCCTAATGTAGTGAACAGCTAGCAGATGAACAGATTACATCACAGGTTGAGAAGAAAATAAAATGTGGCAGCTAAACACAATCTTTTTAATTGACGTTTGCATTATGTTCTATACAAATATATTTTTTGAGGGGAGGGGAATCTGTCAGCACTTGAGTAGTTTCACATGCTGCCTGTCTGTGCTCTCTAGGCTGCAAACCAGCTCTTCAGTGATCAGGTAGATTTCAGAGGGGATCTATTATTCTGAGCAGGATTTGGATAAACCTTTTTTTTTTTTTTTTTCCAGCATACCTATGAGTATTGTGTTACCATACCTGCCGTTGATCATCGTTTCCCAATTATTGTAACATGAGAAGCACACATGGTTTCCAGACTGCACTTCTGATCTCCTCCAGTCCACAGCTGTTTGCTTAATGAATGCTTGTGGTTTGTTTCCCTTTCCCTGGAATTATAAAAAAAGAGAGAGAGAAGGAAAAGGGGGGAGGGAGGCCGTAGATCAGAAAAGAATTTGGTAATTTAAATGCTGATTGTGGTATAAGTGGACTCCAAGATAGTGCCCAGGTTACACTCCATTAAGGTCAACAGGAGCTTTATGATGTTGGTCACCCCAGAACCTGAATGAGTATGCATACGGGACATGAGTCCATCAGTACTTAAAATAAGTCTGCACAAGGAGGTGGTGATTGACATGCTTTCATGGAGGACAGTTTTCAGGTCTAGCAGAAATCTTTTTGGAATGAGCATATCCCAGCAAATGGCACTGAAGCAGGACAAAGACAACATCAGTGCAAAAATGACAGCAGCCTGAGAGGTTCTGCTGGGGCAGCAGGGAAACAACGGGCACCAACCGTCTAAGGGATTGTGTTAAGATAGCAATAATCCTTAATGGCAATTGTAAAATGATGCATTATGTTTGGCAACAGAAAGGAAAATGCAAATTGGTTCTTTTTGTTTACATTTAAATGTTTATCAGAGTCTGTAGGTAGACCTACAGGTATGCTCATCTGTCAGACCAGAGGAATCCAGTTTATTTTCATATATGTAAAATAATTTCTTTTTGTGGGTTTTGTGGGTATTTTTTGTGTGGGGTTTTTTGTTTGTTTGTTTGTTTTGTTTTTTTTTTCTTTTTCTTTCCCCCCTTCCTTCCCCCTTCCTCCTCTCCCTCCTCCCTTTCATTCCCTGGATTGCTTTCCGATCCAGACAGTGTTTTTATGTCTGGTCTCTTCGTATTCCCCTGTTGACACACCTCTGAGCCAAGTTGATGGACAAAACGAGTCTCTGAGCTGAAACCTTTCAGAAATGATATACAGGAATTAGTGCTGATATGCTCTGATGGGGAGCTCTACTTTTGTTTCTTCAATGGCTGGGGAAACTGATCCAGGACAAACTTTGGAAATCTTTTACAGCCATCTGATGCAAAGTGATTTTTAGCTTTCTATCACCTTTGACACATGAACACTGGCATAATTTTTGTACTACTGTGGTCCTTGCCAGGGGCAGTTCATCAGATAGCAGGGATTAGGGACAAGTGAGCTAGTTCAGCTGGAATTCCTGCCCAGCTCCCCTTTCACCTCTGTGGCCTATTTTGTGATACATACTAAATCTGAACCATATACATTACATTCTACTATCACCATCCTGTGTAACTCCTCTTTAATCTCTTGCTGCCATTGAATAATGTGGAGCCAGTACTTCTAAATTTCATGACGCCATTGAATTCCATGGGGGAAATCTGGGCTGTATTGAAGTCAACAACAAACCTCTCATGGGTGGTCAGGTTTTTACTCAGTGCCTCAACTTCCACTTTTCTCAAAAGGAGAAATCCCTATTTCAAGCCAGTTAGAACTTTTGTTGAACAATTCAGGAGAGTCAAAATTCAGCTTTTAACAAAAACATCTATTTTAGAGCAAAACGTCCATTTCAATGACATTTGGTTTTGTAAAACAATGCAATGAAGTATTTCAGTAATGTTGAAATATCATGTGTCTATAGTGAAGCATAGATTTATTTTTTCATTTCAAGTGACTTTTATGAAAGAAAAGTCAGTATTTATTGTGCAATTCTTTCAAGTTTAAAAGGTCACCATGGGAATGAATACTCTGATGTTACGCAGATGAAATGTTTTGTTTTGACTCATAATAAAAGTTTATTTTGAAATCTCCGTTCATGTTAAAGCTGCTTTGAAATAGGAAAAGAAACATAAAATAGTAGTACTTCCTAAGTATGGGAAATCTTCCACATAATTTTTACACTTTTGTTGACAAAGTTACATTATGTGTTCAAACGGGCTCCCCCATTAATTTGGGAACTCCATAGGAAAATAGCAACTGCTGTGGAGAAGATTATTTCTTTACAGGTTTAACTTAGAGCATAATGTTGGGGAAGTATCTCCAATGTTACAGCTCCACATATTTTCTTATTTCTACCACTGAACCATCACTGTTTCTGAATGCTGCTTACCACTTAAAGAAGTGATTCATGTAGGTACTGACAGTGAGGAAGATAACTGATAAACATTGTTTCATAAACTGCCATGCAGATGCAAAATGGTCAGCCTACTGACATAAAAAAAAATCAGATAAAAGACACTTGAGAAAAGCATGTCTAACAAAATGCATGAATTAACTTCTGCAAAATCCCCTGCTCATTTGCAGAATTGAGGAATACAAAATGTTGCTTGTAACAGGAAATAGGTATCTTTAATCAAAAGTTAATTGATCTGTATATCACATTTTTTGTAGGTTCTTCTGCTACTTCTCTAACTTCAGAGAAGGCTGTATCAATTTTTCAATATGTCTTGCTCTTTCTTGGAACTGAACATCTAGGCCAGATCCTCACTGGAGATTCATTGGTTTAAATGCGAAGTAACTCCATTAACTTCAAGAGGGAATTTAGCCTGTTGCATCTGGCTCACATCTTTCCCTTTCATTCAATTAGCGTTTGGCACAAACATATAGCTACTTAAAAGCTTTCGATCTGGTTGGGAAAAATCCTTATGGCAAAAGACAACAGAAAGAGCAATCCAGTGACCTGCAAAGTTAGGTGACTGAAGCCAGATGTGTTCAGCTGCTTAACAGTCTTAAAGACACTTGTTAGGCAAGGCAGAGGCAGAACAGCATCTAACATTGCAGAAACCTTTTATGTTGCTTTGATGGCGACACTTCAATATGAATCTTAAATCTAAACTTTTTCTAATGTCCCCAGGAGAAATGACCTGGGACAGTCAGTCAATTATGGTACAGCATTTGTTTCATGTGTTAAAAAGATGATGCAGAAAAAGGGTTCTTATGAATGTTACTGTTACAAATTGCAGAATTTTAGGTGAGAACTTGTTTGGCTTTGTGAGAAAAATGAGCAGGAAAAGTTTGCGCTGGGACAAATTTGGGGAAGGTTCAGCATTCTGGTCACTGTCATAGCAAAGGGTTAATATGATATTAATGGGAATTGGAGTCAGATTTGGATTAGGACCAGAGTGGAAAAATCCTAGAAATCGTGGTAATTTCTACAATTTCAGACGGACATTCTTAGATAATGAACAGAACAGGGCAGGTACTGTCAAGCACATTCAACACATATGCTTACCAATGTGCCATAGCCCTGACCTAGAAAGACCATTTTTGAGTTAGAGGTTGCTTGGGTTTCAAGACTGTTGTGCAGTCCTTGGTCCTTCTGCTGGGGTTACCAGAAAATGGGCATTTTTAGAAGCAGTTTCTCACTCTGGGTGTTGTGGTTTAATCCCAGACAGTAACTAAGCACTGTGTAGCCACTCAGTCACTCCTTCCCTCTCCCAGTGGGATGGGGAGGAGAATCAGAAAAAAAAAATAATACTCAGGGGTTGAGATAAGAACAGTTTAATAACTAAAATAAAATAATAACAGTAATAATAAAATATAATAATATTGTAATGAAAAGGAATATAACAAAAAGAGAAATAAATAAAACCCAAGAAAAGACAAGTGATGGACAATGAAATTGCTCACCACCCACTGACTGATGTCTGAGCAGTGATCTGCCCCTCCTGGCCAATTCCCCCCAGTTTATACATTATATTCTATGGTATGGATTATCCCTTTGGCTGGTTTGGGTCAGCTGTCCCGGCCATGCTCCCTCCCAGCTTCTTCTACACCTGCTCACTGGCAGAGCATGACAAACTGAAAAACCCTTAGGTTAGGATAAGTGCTACTTAGGAACAGCTAAAATATCAGAGTGTTATCAACATTATTCTCACATTAAATCTGAAAGACAGCACTGTACTAGCTACTACAGTGCGTATGCCTTCAAAATTAGAGAGGTCGTTTTACTTTACTAAGCTTACTCTTGATATAGACTGGATTGAGAGCAGTGACCAAGTGTTAAAGAGCTGTATAGTCCATATATAGTTGTGCAAGACATCCAGCCATCATCAGAACGTGCTGCAGTCTGAAGAGAGATGGCGACTTTACCATTAATGCTGGTTTGGATGAAGAGTTGGGCAATCTGTAACAGGTCCTATTTTCACAACACACGTGCCAAACAAAAACAAAAATACAAAACTCAGCACATTATAAATGACATAGGAAATGAAAAATCCCAACCACTGTTCAAGGGAAATAGAGAAAAGAGAGAGATAAGCAATCATTATAGTGTAGTTTTTTTCTGCTCAATAATATTAAGTTCAGGCAAAACTGGAAGGGTTCACATCCTCAGACAAGGAAAAATGTTTTTCATTCCCTTTAAATTCAATCTTTCATCGTTTTCTTCTTATTTATTTGACTTCTGAGACATTATGTTCATTCAGGTGCTAAACTCCCATTGGGCTTGAGTGGAATTAGCCTGGGATGTAGGAAGCTGGAAACTGTGAGCAAACCTTTGCGTCGACCCCTATGAAACTAAATTAAGTAGTTAGCTCATCTCTTCTCACAGTGTCTTACTCTGAAATAGAACAAAGGGGCAAATTTAACCCTGATGCAAGAGGTCAAAACAGTTAAGAATTAAACCAATAGGAAAATTTCTCTTTATTTGACTAACAAGAGAAAGCCTTCTGTATAAACAGGCATCCTCCTCCTCTTCCTAATCTCTTAAACATCCGGCCAGGATTAGGGTCCTATTGCACTAACGGCTATATAAACTCCGAAGACAGAGCAGTTCTTCTGCAAATGCTCTTTGTTTTAAATGGACACAAGGAAAAGGATGGAGAGAAAGGGATACTGTACTCAAAAAATAATTGAGTTTGTGAGAAATCTGGTCAGATCCTGCCATTAGAGAGACAAATATAATAAGAGCATTTCCAGGCAAAGTATAGCACTCACATTCAAAACCACTAACCTTAACTGCTGTTTATGTTATAGAGAGAAATAAATGAACGTAAGAACCACCTTTGCTTCACAGATCTGCTTTTTTGTTACAGGTCAAGCTTTATCAATACAGATGGCTGCTAATCCTTGCCTGGCAAGATGTAGATGCTGCTGTTTTATTAGTGGATTGTTTCACAGCATTAATCTGATTGCCAAATTTGAGAGTGGGAAAGACTTTTGGAGGTTTATCATTCTCTTGCCTTTTGACGTATGGATAGTATATTAGGGTCCCCTGTTATCAATTTCTTGTGGCTTCAGGATACCAGCCAACACAGACCTCAGAGCTTCCTATCTTTTATCTTGTGTCTGCGGTGACTTTTCTCCTGCAGCAAGGCATTAGATCAACTCTGTCGTCAGCTTAGGGGAAATCCATCAGTTAGCATCAGCAGAGGAATGAAGAAGAATGACCTGGCAAGAAGCGAAGTAACCTCGAACTTGAGCCAAGAGCTTGTCAGAGAGCATAACTGCATCACCCAGTTTTCTCTGGGTGATGAGAGAAAAAACATGGAGGGTGACTGCCACAGCGAGCAGGATCCACACCCTCTCTGCAAACAAACACCAGCTTCAATAAGTGCCTTTTTAATGTGCATTGAGTCTTTGTGTAGGAAAAGGATGTGCAGTTGGCAAGTACAGAGCTGTAAGGGGATAGTTTGAACATGCTGATAAAACGTCTAGCTTTACTCCAGAGTTGACTTTATCATTTACCCAGGGATATTGTTAGTAGAAGATGATAGCCATGCTCCGACAAGAGACAGACAGTGAAATGTATATGAACAAAACAGCCATTGTGGTGAATTCTATCCTGTTTGTGTGGTGACTTCTCTATCCATAATCACACAACTTTACAGGCAGAGATAAAACACAAAGCAGGCAGGGAGAGAGGTGGGGGTAAAGAAAGGGAAAAGAGAGCACAGTGAGATCAAGGGCCTGTGGTAAGAAAGACGGACACTATCCCTCTTACAGCCTTAACGCTAAGAAAATAAAAGGAAGGGAAAAGAGAAAGAAAACTCCTGTGCCTGTGTCCTTAGGCAGAGGGATGGTGGCTGGAGCAATGGGGCGAGGTGTGCACTTTGGAAAATGAGGTTAGCCAGTTCACTTCTGCCAGATGGTCTGCAGGAGCGGCCGGAGCATGGAGGCAACAAAAAGTCAACACCATGAATGGAAAGAATGGCTTTCCTGCCCTCAGAAGAAGCTGTGGGGATTACTGAAATTAGAGCTGGGCTCACGCTGCAAACATTTTTCCCCTGAGTGTTCACTTGCAGTGAAAGGAAAACAAATTTGCTCCCGTGTGTAACATGCCTCTTTTGTATTCGCCTTCCATGGGTCTCTCCACCCACTGAGTTTTATTTGTCTAATGAAGACTTGAGGGCTGTGAATTTCAAGCTCCCATGTTTGACAATTCCTGGCTGAAGTAGTATACTTCATTGTATTTATTATTTCTGTTGATTTAAATCAATATAAAAAGTCCTACTCAAGAAGTCTCAACAGGGTTTTAATTGCAAAAGACGGACATCCCATGATTGAAAATAATCCTAAGGAAATAATGCTGGTTGAACACATTCTGCCTTCAGCAGAGTGAGGCCACCAAGAATGTGGTGACCCAGAGGAGGATCTTACCACCACCTTTGCAGATAGGACCTAACTTGCACAAGCAGCACACCAGCGGCCAAAGACTTCACGAAATCTCTTACCAGGAAGGTTTTTTGGTACATAGCATATAGCCTAGGGAGGAGGTTTCCCCTAGATCCTGCTAGAGAGGCAGCGAAGAAGATCAATCAATAATCCGACTGTGGGATTTTCCTGCAGGACCAAGGTTTACATGCAAACAGCCAAGGCGTGACAGAAGTCCCTTGAAGTGACTTAGCCTTGGTTCCCTATTTACCCCTGAATGAATGAGGACAAAATGTGCTGTACTTTCCAATGTGCAGCTCGTGAAGGCAGCTTCCTCTGTGCAATATGTTCTGCCTTGAACTTTGCCTCTCTGCTTGGGAGTTCATAGCCTGAAGGCTCTGACTCACAAACTCTGGTGGTCTCGGTTGCCGGAGGTTACTTGCCTCTCTGCCAGGGGTTACTGTAGGGGTGGCAGGAGGTACCTCCTCAGCCACTTTGCAGTCAGAAATATTAGTTCAAACTACTGAAGGGAGGAAGGGGAATGATGGAGTTCACCGTTGCTAAATCCACCAGAGCCCTATGACTCAGAGCTCTAAAAATGAACAGGGCCATGCAATTACTTTGACTATATGTGGAAAGTAAAAACTCAAACTCTCTAGGTAGAGAAAATAACAGCAGTGGTGTTCTTCTTCGAAGTAGATGCCATTAGAACCAGAGAGGTAAAGGGTTTATTTCTTCCGGTATTCAGTATTACAGCTTATCTCCTGCTCCATTCTGAAAGTGAGCTAGAGCCTGGCAGCACCTTCTGGTGTTCCCCCTGGGTTTGGTGTCACTCTGAGACTTGCTGAAAGCAAATGGTGTGCTTCCACAGGCTCAACCCATCTGGAAGGAAAACCAATTTCTCCTACATTAGGAGAAGAATCACAGCGCAATTAAGACTGATTATGAGCCTTTATCTGTGTATTATTGAAGACACTCAAAATATTTTTAGTTAGATATTATAGTGTGCTTGGAAGATAACTTTATTATGAGCTTGTACCAGGCCTTAGACATATTTTAAATGAATGAGTTTCTTGACTGTAATCAAGAGTTTGGTTCAGTTTTCAGGGCCATGCGTGCAAAGTTGGTCACACGCTTTGAACATCTATCCATCTGGAAGAGTCACAGCTCATTCCACAGAGACCATCAAAGAGCCAAGAAATAATAACACATTTGTTTTCAACTGATAAAGGCCAAACTGGAACCATAAATTCAGTAGTAATAGTTTGTTACCAGTTGTTTGATAGATTTACCACTCTGTGCCTCCGCATGCTGAGCTTTGAGTTCATACCTTATTTTCATTATAACTTTCTGTGATTCTGCTTAGACCTATTAATATGAAAATGTCTGAACATTGAGGGGTGTGTGGAATCATGTCTCCAGGGAACAGCATAACCTTGTTGCTGAGTCTTTTAAAGCTGGACTGCCCAAAATGTGCTGCAGGGATAAAAATACCACATTAGCAGGGAAATGGAGTACTTTAAGTGATCTGATAGGTGTTCTCCTATGTAAACTTCTGTAGTTCCACAACAGGAAAATATTGATTTAATGAGCCAAAAGAAAGCAGAAGCATCTTGGGGAAGAGATGAATTTCATGATGATTCACTCTTTTTTTAATCATGAAAAAGACAGTTTCTAACCTATATCTTGCAGGCAAACCCAGAAGCTATCATTTGTCAGCAAATAATAATGCATGGGGTGCATCCTTTTTCTTTATGAAAACAGCATAAATCTGGAATTCTTCCCTGCTGGAAAGAAATTTAATATTTAAAGGTAATTTGACCTGTACATGTGTGTGCCATGAATCTTTTATGTGACCTACAGCAAATGTATTTATATAGTATTATTCTGAGGATAGTTATCTCTTATTCATTTTCTGGGATATTATTTTTCTTTCTTTGACTAATGTACATTTGGCCTTCTCATTTCCCCACTCAGCCAGAACTGTGTTAACCTTCCTATTTATGGCTTTTCTTCCCAGTTTTCAAGGTCTGGTAGCTAACACTGGACCATATGTGGCTAATCTTATGACAGCACCATTCTTTTTGCTAACATAAAAGATATGTCTTTTTTTTTTTTCCAAACCCTTATTACTATTATTGTTACTGTTATTACATAATTGAGCCAATAGTGATGTGTCCAGTGAACGGGAAAACAATGAGAGAGTGGGAACGAACTATTTTTATTGTTTCACTTTAATTTCTGTTCCTTTGCAGAAAGAATCTGTGAGAGGTTCAGATGGTTTTGGGTAATGCATTATCTCTGGCCAGATCTTCCTTGTAGAGGACAGAATCCTTAGACTGAAATTGTGCACAGGGTTCAGTGCAGCAGATACATTCCCCTTACATCCCACTTAGCTGTATTTTGAAGTAAGTCTGCATGAATTTGGAGGCCTTGTCATATCTCCCGACAACAGTGAATTTTATATGCCGAAATCCTGATGTGTAGGTCTGTTACGAAGGCTTTGATTGACAAAATGGCTTTGCTTGGGACGTCTGATGAGGCTACTGCCTCCAGTCCTGCCTCTGCTGCAAAGATATCTATACTGCTTGTCTGTCAGCCCCTGACACACCATCATTTACAGCACAGCATTTTATGGTAAATCATCAACAGTTTCAGCTAGTTTTCAAACAGTATATGGTAAACATCAGTGGTTAAGGAGCTGATTGACTCCATAGCTCACATAGCTGTGGAAGAGGTGGTAGGATAGACATCTGGGACAGTAAACTCATCAGATGTCCCAAATAAAGCTGTCCCTCCTCATCAGTCAAAACCTTACACTGAATCTTTGAGTTCAATGGATCTGACCTCTAATTGCTTTTAATCATGTGTGTTGATCTCCTACTTTTATTATGCTGGGCCAAAACCTAAATCAGTCATTTTATCTGTCAATTACTCCCACCTGTTGGATGAGCAGGCCACTTAGCATCTTCACTGTGGCAGCATATGTCTGCCTTTACTGTGTCCTTGTAATAGGTCTGCTGCCTCCAGAAAGTTCTTGTTTAACTGCACACAGGGGTATCTATAGGTTTAGCATCTCTCAGCGTTGGAGCTATTTCTTATACCCACTATGCACAAATGCAAGATCCAGGATTGGGTATGTCCCATGGGAGAGAGCAGTTGCGACCATACTGATGCCCCTTAACGCAGTTTGCATTGTGGTCTCTCTTTTGGTCACCTTTTCCAGGTGCCCTGGTTTCATTAGGGCCAAGGATGCCCACTGGTCAAAGGAAACATACAGGAATGACTGCCTCTAGCTCATCTCGTCCTCTGTGTGCTGTTGACCTGTCCTGAGAAAAAAGGCCAGCAGGGAAGGGACCACAGTCTGGATGCACAGTCCTGGAGAAGGGCAGGGAGGAGCAGGAGATGAACTCTTCTTGCTGGTTGTCATTCAGTATCAGTTGTGGTTCAGTTTCTGTGTTTCAGGATATGTTAAAATTTGAGCTTGGGAAAGAGGAATTTTTCCATAGGTTATTATTACATTTTTCTGATGTCACGAAAATATGAACAGCTCCTATTAAATCCTGTTATTTAATACAAAACACAAGGTTTGGGACTAAACTCTTTGGCAGGATTCTTCAAATATAGCACTGGCAGAAGCACAGAGAAGAAACTCATATCTGACTTGTCTGCATTACTTGACACATTTTTGTTGGGAAAGCCAGCTTGATTCAGACACAGTGTAATCATACTAGACTGTTTGCCCTTTCCTGAGTCTCCCATTGACCTTCATACTTCAGTGAATCTTAATTTTTAAGCCTAGGGAAAGATAGCCTGTTGCTTCAGGATGTTGCTTCAGGCCCCTAGTGGCATTAAATGTATTGTTTAAAATCTCTTAACACTGTAAATCAAGTTGTGCCTCTGATACAATTGAAACTGAGATACTTAGTGGTCTGAGGAGAAAAGAAAGCAGGCTAGGGGAAATGGTAAATAAGTATAAATAATACCCCCCCCAAAATGCTGAAGTGCAAAATAGAGAAGTGCATATCTATGTATAGACACATGTGCATAGACGTACGTCCGTGTGCCCACACCCACATGCATTCCCCCCCTCCCCGAGTATCATTGCCCAAGGTCTGATAGTCATTGAAAAGCAAAGGAACTCAAATTTTTTTTTTTTTTTTTAATGCGATGAAAACTTGCAGACAGGATTTATGAGTGTAACACTGTTTGTCTGAATGATGTATGTTGGATTTGTATCTGGCTACATGTAAGTAACTATGTGTGTGTGTGTGTGTATGTATATACATAGTTTTGTTTCATCTGTGAGTTTATTTTTCTTGTTTCCACATGTGAAGATCTGAGTATGAGTGTAAAAAGATGTATTTGCGATAAGTTGGTAGACATTCAAATTGTGAAGCTTATCTGAGGCTTGTCTGGGTGAATGTAATGCAGATGCAAAAACATTTTCAAAACCTCACAGGAACCAGACATCTCTTGCAACATTTCAAATGGAATAATTTGCTTGGACTGAAAAATTTTAGATGCTCAAGAAAATATAAAGATGTGGAATAAGAAAAGGCTACTTAACCTTCCAAAAGATTTTGGCCTGATTTCAGACCAACTGGTCACATAAAATGTTAGCTGAAGTAGTAGGGTCTTAACTTTCAAGCTGACAGTGTTGTATGGAAGAGTTTTGTACCGAAGGTCCTTGGGAATTTCAGTCTGTGCCCCTGTGATTTGGCTTCCTGTGCTGGACAGAAAAAAAGAGGTCTTTGATCTCATCTTTAGCTATGGATGCATAGCAAATTCTTAAATTTGTTTACAGTGCATGAGAAAAAGAAAAAGAGTGTTCCCACCATACAAGAAACTTAAGAGCACCCTTGGCCTTTTGCATGGTAAAAATTTTATTGGAGAATATAAACTGTCCACAGGCTCTAGATAAGAAGCAAGCTAGATCTGTGTTGGCCCAGATAGATGTTATTCCTCCAGGTAAGACATACTATAAACATACTTAAAAGTAACATAATGAAAAAAAAAATTGTTTGCCCTATTTCTTTAGAGCACTTTATCCAAAGAGGACAGGACCGGCTCGTTGCCTCATGACCCAGGACATCCTGTGGATTCTTTTAATACTTCCATGGTGTTATGTTTCTCCTGTGGTCTTTCAGCTCACCGTGTTTCACAGCCACTTCCCACGTCCTCACAAAAAGAAATTCTCAGCCTAAAAGACTGGTGCAAGGACTCCAATTTCCTCAAGGTGTAGAGTGTAAAACCTCCCAGAAATAAATTTTTCCACATGTGCAAAATATGAAACTTCCAATTTATGGAGGAGGATTTACCAAAAGAGGGATTTTTGAAGTTAACAGTAGGCAGTGGTAATTAGTCCTTTGTAGATTTTGTTGCACAGGAACAGAGATTCCAATTTTGTCTCCACTGTAGGATACAAAATGTCTCAGAAATTTATTGCATCAGAAGCTAAAGTGGGCCCAGCTCTCTTCAGCCTTGTGCTGCTTTAAGAATCTTGGGAAGAACAGGTGTTGTGGGTGGTTCATTGCACCAATCAAGAGCATCTGGTGATGTTTCTGCTTCCCAGAATGTCATGATTTTGAGAGATATCATGACAAGGACTATAAATATGTCAGGACCAAACTTTGACATTCAGATGTGAGGAAATAAGTATTGTTTCAATGGTTGTGGATCACTTAGGAGTAGTTAGTAAATTGCTCAAAGCACTTCATTATGATTTACGAAGGACTCCTCAGGTTCCAGGTGAGTGTCTAGGAAACATGGTTTCAAGAGGTCCATGTTAATATTCACTTCGTCAGCTGAAACTGAGAAATGGAGAGAGCACAAGAGTGTGTAGCAAAGCCACAAACCTCCTTGCTTGGATGACTCACAACAAAATGTTTCCTCTGTGGATCTCCACCTGTGGAACCTTGGGGAGACCTGAATCTGTTTATGCTGTGTGCTAAGAAAATCCAAAAATCCCATCCACTTCCCTCTGAGGACAGCTGAATCATGTGCAGGTAATACAAACCTTTCAAAAGGCCTGACATATCAGCTTATTCTTTCATCCACTATCCCACAGCAAAATATTCCAAAGGATTTTTCCAGACCCTGTCAGGTGGTTTTTTTTTTTTTTTTTTTTTTTTTTTCCTGTTTTACTATTATTTCTTATTTTTCAGTCAACCTGATTTCAAACTAGAGTAAGCAGACTTGATCTCACCATGCCTTGGCTGTCCTGGGGATTGAAATTGCACTAAGCCCAGAATAGATGTGCATGGGAAATTGCACATTTTAAACTGATGGCTGCACAAGATCAGAAGCTGTGGCAATGCTGACACTTTTGGCCTGGAACTTGGCAGGGCTGTGAAAAAATGTGGAGCTGCTGTTGCAAATGGCTCTTTTTCTGACTTGGAGAGGAAGGACTTGTAGTTTCAGGTGTACCACTTCTGCAGATCAGTGACAAGGAGGAGACTTTGGTATCAGACCACTAGCTTATCGCTCGCAAGCTGAGAGAAGTTAATATAAAGCATTGTAATCTCTTTCACAGCCTCCAGGACTCATAAGAAACCATAAGAAGTTTCTCAAGCTTAAAGTGTTCTATAGGATACTAAATCTTAAGTCTCCTGGAGGCCACTGGGGAAATGAAAAGGTGTAGTTGTCACATTTTGTCGAAGTATAACATCTATATAATAAGCCAGTTAGCTCCCTTTCTTCAGACCCAGACCAGCTTGATGTACTAGGGCCATGTTCATTGTTTCCAGTTTTATTGATGTCTTTTTTTTTTTATCAAAGCAAAATAAACCTAACCTTGGGCCAGATCCTTAGATGCTTTAAATTGGTATTACTCCACTCTGCTGATGAGACTGTTTATTTCAGCTGGGAAGCTGGCTCTTGACCCATATTCTTTGTCCTCTTCCATCTCTCTACCCATTTAGTTCTGACTTCTGCGCTTTTGTTTTTGTTTAATTATAACAAAAATAGCAAAAAGCATTATGTCTTTATCATCAAATTTTAGCAAATGTGCCTCAGTCATAAGTTGGACAAGCAAATGGGTGACTGAAAGTTTGTTTGCTTGCTTTGCAAATCAGATCTTGGCTTCTACAGAGAGGAAAGAGACTCTGCCTAAGATAGGACCTCTGAGGAAGGGATAAAACCAAGGACAGACATGCTCACAGCAAATTAAAGGAAGTCAAATGTAACAAGAGATCACCAGAAGAAATGAACAAGCAGAGTAAGTAAGGAGACAGCTGTTCATAGTGATTTTCAGGTCATTTTTGGTAGAACTATGGAGAGAATGAATGGTGAGAAGGTAGGGCAAGCATGAAACCTAAAGAAGAAAAGGAAGGGAAAAATGTCATAACAAAGTGGGAAGTAAAGCTCTGAAGAGGAGATGGACACTTGCACAATAACTGGCTCATTAACCATTGGTTTATATTCCTTGCCTTAGAATTGTTGCTTCTAGTTATCTTTTCACCTTTGATTATTAACTACAATCATGGAAAACTAATGATCAATCTTGCTTCAAAATATCCATAGTATAGTACCCGAGATCATAACAATTTTCCTGATTCGACCATATAAATAGGAATAACTAAGAATTTAAATAAAACAAAAATAGTCATGTGTTCAAGTTAAATGTCTTTTAGCAATTAAAGTTTCTATAGTAAGAAGAAGGTTAACTTCTGGATTCCTTGACACTCACACATGCCTGATATGTTTAGTATCTTGGATGCAATTTTCTTTTCCCCACTCTCTTTCTTTTTTTATCCTGTGGAAGCTAAAACTTTATTATAAAATTGAAGATAAGTATATCAGTTTGTTGGATGCTGGCAGAGCAGAACACAAGCAATGAGAAGATAAGGGAATTTGGTCAAATACAAAAAATATCATGGAACCTAAACCAAATGACATCAGATAAGACCTCCACTGACTTTCTATTAAAAATGTAATAAATAAGGATCACAGCAAAAATCTTCTTTTTTTTCCTGGCACTTTTTTTTTTTTTTTGTTATTATCTCTAGTGCTTCAGAAATGTATCTGTATTAGTGCTGTTTTTCCCTTCAGAATAAATAAACGCAGGTCAGTTTATACTGAAGGTCTGACAGGTCTAGATTAATGATGAAACTCTTTATATATATATATATATATATATTTAATTTATAGTCTTAATTGTACTCTTGTAGAACAGCTTACTGGCCTGCTTAGGGGCTTAGGCATAGTATTAGCAAGTCAGTGAATCCTGAAATCTTGACCAGTAGTTCTGATAAAGGCTAGTAGCTGGTGAATTGGATGGAAATTAAGTTAAAATCAGTATAAGTGTTAATGTGATCAGTAGTGGCAATGCCTGGATTTGGGTGGGCGCTCATCATCCCAGATGTTCAGAGCTAGGCTCTCGGATGGCAATAGCGCAGTGTGTTGGATTGGTTTGTGGAGCATAGCATAGTGCTGTTGAAATAGTTCAGCTACATGGGCTGGTGTTGTTCTTGGCTGTTGGAAAGTGTGCCACTTCGGCTGCTTTTTCACCAAGTGGGAAGAGAAGGATTGCTAAAAAAGAGAGAAAAAGGCAGAATCCCCTCCTGAGGTTTATTATTCATTCTAAAATCTCTTCCGTTCACCAGAGACTTCCAAAAAGACAGTTTTTCTGCAGTGTCTGTAGGATGTCACTGATGATGAGAGGCAGTTGCAGATAGCTTTACTGTTGGGCTTTCTTCACCCATCTTGGATATTTCCCTGTGCAGATGCAATTATCCCTAGCTGGCAGTCTTTGAGGATGTAGTAATATAGAGACTGAGAATCAGACCATGAATTGCAAACAGCACATATTTAATTGACAGCTTGTCCAGGATTTTAATGTGTCTAGAGCTTGGTATCACCTTGCTAGGGGCTCAGGTAAGCTTTACGTCACTGCATAGAACTATAAAGATAATAAAATATATCCTGATTCATGGCATAGACTGTTGGAGGGAGGTAGGGGAATTGCGGCTGCTCTTAACAGCAACCCTCTCCTCATTTCATTTCCTATGGCACCTACAAACAGAAAATGCTCACAGTTTCAGTCCGGGCAGCACATTAGGAATAAGGCACAGAACGGATAATTTTGGCCTTGAAAGCATCATGGAGTTGTTTTATTTCTGAGGACATTTTGTAGATTGTTTCTGTCCAGGAATATTTTAACCTTTCCAACAGTTCAACCTTCACATCTCCCTGTGTGGCTCAAGACAGGCTGTCTCAGGGCTTTGGCACTGATAAACTTTGAATGACAAGGAAAATATATGTTACAGACTGGAAAAGGGAGAGTGCTTTTGATCGGAGAGGAATCCCCTTTGGGCTTGATGCTGGCCTGTGGCCTTAGGTGAGGTTTGCTTAGTGGTGTCTGCTTGGTCTCCAGTGGACAATAGTCTGTGCCATAAAAAGACTTCATGCATAATACGGCATATTTGTTGGCCTCTGCCTTGAAGAAACCCAGATGAGAGCTGTTTATATCCATCTAGGGACAACCTCTTGCAGAAAAGATAGTACTCTTTGGCTAACAGATATCAATGCCATTTCATTTTATTCCACCTTTCAGTCTTATGGATCTTTTTCTTCTGCTTTTTTTTCCCCCTCTCTCTTTACATTTAACTTAAATGTGGGGAGTTTTAAGCATCTATAACTTTCTTGAAAACCAAAAGGAGTGAAAATGATAAGCATTCATCATATGCCTTAATTAAATTTAATCAAAGAATGTTAAACACAATATGTACAAGTGTATAATCAGCGTCCATATAATTCTTCCTCCTTTACGCTTTAAGTTCTTGGTTCTTAGGCAGAATCAAGTTATAAAAAGTTAAGTGTCAACTATAAAAATCAGATCTCAAAGAAAACATGCTGGGAAAAGAAAAAAAAAGACAACAAACCCACAAAAAACCAAACAACCCTAACATATTCATGCTGCCTGGCAATACTAATCTTTTCCCCTATGATACCACACACTGTAGGCTTACAGCAGGGCATTTCCCCACTGCTAGGCTCAATTTGGGGCACACAGATGTGCTTAGAAACATCTGTGCACTCACATGTGCATCCCTTAGCAGATGAGAGTCAGTCGGTAAGAGAGAGAAAGTGTGTGTCACACCTTCTAAATTCAGGTGGCCTCAAGCAGCGCCATATAATCCCAGCCTCAATTAAACTTTCCAAGGTCAGTGGTGTTCTACCAGGTCAGACATAAATAAGTCAGGTGAGAGTCCTAGGGCACTGAAAAGCCATATTTATTCTTTATCCACAGTTCATAGCTATCAAATGAAGCCTAACAGAGAGAGGGAGAGAGAGAGAGAGAGTGTGTGTGAGAGTGCGGCTCTCAAAGCTGTTGTAAGTACCTTTATTTTTAAAAAAGAAAAAACAAAGTTCTGACCCACCCCTACCTCAAAACTGCAGAAAATTTCACCGTGATTGCTGAAGTTTTGGGAAGACAAAGGAAGAGTTTTTAATTCAGCAACATTATAATAAATGACTATTCAAGTGAAAGTATCCTATTCATTCTGAAGATTTTTTTTTAAGAGGGAGTTCTCATTGTTTTAAAATTTTGTCTATAGCTAAATCTTTATTTCATGGAGTGTGAGACCAGATGCCACCACAAACCCCTCTTGAATTCAAATATACAGATTTCACATCTTGATTCAGCCAGTAATGAAAATGGGCCAGTATTGTAGTCTATTGGGCTTCTAAACAGAATAATTGATTTTCTCTTGTTTTGGGGAAGCAAAGGGAAGAGCAGGGAGAAAAACAATGTTTATATCTTAGCCCAAAAATGTTAAAGATTGTGGACTCATATTGGCTTCTCTAGGCATCAGACCCACTGAGAAGAGTTATCACATTTCAGAGAAAGTAATTAAGGACAGTTGAGGTCCACTGATTTCTGTACTGTCTGAAGAACTAAGTGAATTCTTGAGGTGTCTATGACTAATAACCAAATTAATATATATGCGTTAATAAACCAACATACCACAAGTCTGTCTTGCTCTGCTGTATATTTTGAAGGTAGAGTTTTGACATGCAGTGTTAGACCTTGTATTATTGTTTGGTAGGGAAAAAAATGGTTGAGGATTATTTTAGGGAGAACTATTAAAAATAAAATAATAATAATAATATATTAAAAAAAAAAAAACAAAAAACCAACAAACAAACCAAACACGAAAGAAAATCCTTCTCTCACTTTATCTCCAAAAAAGTAAATGAACCCTCCCAAAAGTGCAAGTACAGTCATGTTGTAAGGTTGTTATAAGCAGAAAGTGTAAGTACTTTTTTCGAAGAAGGGCTCATAGGTTTGAAGCTGGCTTTGTTCTGTTGACTTAACTTGATTTACACCAGTTTACACAGTTGAGAAACTTACATTAATGCTGCTGGGAAAGTCGTCTCATACCTTTTGTTTGTTTTTCCATATTTAATCTTCTTATTATAATTAAGATATGGTGATCTATTAAGTATGATAAGGTATATATATTTGTTTTCTAACGACTTTCACTATTCTGTTAAGAAATAATTTTGAAAGTGCAATTGAGTAATAACACAAATAAATTTCCAGATATCTTTATGAATAACAGTGCTAGCTTTTATTTAGTGTATATAATGAGATCACATCATTAATTATTGTGAATATTCAGACAGGGGATACTTATGGTTCTGAATCACTGAATATATACAATTTTTGTCAAGAGTAACTTTTAATCTGAGAATTATTCAAACACATGTATAATCACACATTTATCTTCTTTACAATAACTTACAGATTTCCAGTCAGGGAATGGAAAAAATACTAGGTGATTAGCATGCCCAGACACATAATGATGAGTGTTGATTAGTTAAACTGAGCACTTTCCAAACAAAGAAAAGTATTTGTCAAAACTGTTATACAATTTTGGATATTTTTGCTATATTCATTGTCAAGCAGCAGTATTAGCGATTCAGATTCTGAAAATTTTAAGATAAAGTTAACATTAAAAAGCATAGGCATTAGGGAGAGTTTATGGAGGATGAAGTGCCATAGAAAAATGTTTATGGAAATACCAGTTTTATTTTCTAGGCATTCATATTAGAAATCGTTTTAGCACTTGGTATCCATTAGCGTATGTGTTGAGTCCTCTGCTTCTGTGCTTCTGGTTTTAACATCTGTAAGTATATGGGAAAATCTTGATAACTGTTTCTGAAAGTTTTATGTGCTCTTTATCCCAACACTGGATTGCAATCCATGTTATGCCCCCTACAATAATAAGAGAATTGGGATCAGATGACTGGTTCTACAGGTTGGATGTGGAGAAAGGGTGTTACAATAACATGCTGACTTCCTCTTAGGTTTTAACTGTACACTGTGTTTCAGTGAGAGGACAAGAGGGGGGGAAAGGAAAATTTATCTTTTTGTTATAGCTGTGTCTATCATGTTTCCTCAGCTAGCTCTTAAAAATGTGTCTTAGTAGTGGATATGTTACATGACTCATTCTTGAAGGAAGGAATTAAAGCAAACCTCAAGCAATCGATGCCATAAGAAATTTCACCAATAGCTGGAACAAAAGGTGATTAAATGAAACTGAATCCAAGAACACTTTTTCCCTGAGAGGAAAAGATAAGATGTCCCTTTAAGGCTAAGTTGATATAAATGTATATAGAGTTTTTAAATACAACTCCCACCTCACTGAAGCACTCAAGTCTTAAATACTGGCACATAGCAAGGCCATGGAAACTCCTTTCAGCTGGAGGGTCCCATTCCTCACTTAACAGACTTTTTGATAACTTACGGTCATCTCCACCATGCTAAAGATACCAATGAAGGGATATGAGCCAAGTGCTTTTTCCAGGTCCAAGTTAGATTAGTTACAACATCCAGAGTTATTATAATAACTGGAAAGAAAAGGGGAGGACATTAAAGAGGGTATTATATAGATCAACATTTTGTATAGCATCCGCATCTTCTGGTTCTCCATTTATTCAAAATAAGCACTTGAAGTCAGTGGCTGAAAAGAAAGCAAATGATCATAAATTTGTCTTCTGAAGGAGATTCTCAGCCCAGAGAAGCAGCACTGTAGCAGGCAAATTGAACATCTTTATATCTTTTGGGGGTGTGAATAAAGTCACTTCTGAGGGGAGGGGATAAAGTGGTGAAGCACTTGTAGTCTGTCACAAAATGTGAAAATGCAGCAAGAACAGATTTTTAGTCATCAGAAAAGGGATCTCTTAGACTTTTATTGCTTTACCTCATGTCTCATTTTCCCCATCTAGCAAACATGGATAATGATTTACTTTTGATGCAGCTTAGAGCAAGAAAGAAATTGGTATTGAATTGCTTTTTTCCACACTCTAGAGTGCTTTTTGGGGTCTAAAAAGTGCCAGGGGTTCCTCCAGATACAGCCTGTGGCAGAGGTCCATCTTGCTCTTTCCTCAGAACCTACCCACCATCATGGGCAGGAGGACATCGTCAGGATGCACAGCAGAAGTTCAATTCATCATCAGCCATCCTTTGCAGTGCAACTTTTTGGTAACTTTGATTACACAGTACTAGAATCAAATGTCTGTGGAAAAATAAGCCACTGTCTCTAATCTGCTTTGAGATGCCCTCAGACATGCTGCTGGGGGACAAAAAGTAAAAATTATTTATTATTATTTTTGTTATTTCTATAGATTTTTACACATCCAGAGTTCACACGGAGGGAGAAAGTTATGAACCTGTTATCTTTCATGTGTTATGTTATTGATCAAAGCCAATGATGATCTTAAAGTTATATAAATGTTTTGTAGGCCTACAATGATTCATGACTTTCTGTACAGTAGCAATGTTCCTGATGTTGTTGCACTGTCTGGAGCTAATGTACTGATTAATGCATGTTTTCCTTCCTGATTTAAAAAATAGCTTATGGCTTAAATGGCCTTAGTTGTTCTCTGAGTTATTGCATTTTTTTTTCTTTTCCGTTTTCTTTCCAGCTTCTTATTTCTATATATGTACGTATAGTTTAAATATATGTGTTTGCAAATGTGTCAGCTTTAGAGATATCCCTGATGCGATACTCATTATGAGTTGTCTCTAAAGACTGGTATTTGTAGTGAAAAATGAATTTTGTTAGACCGTGTCTGCGAATCTATCATCTGATGGGGGTACTCTAATCAGCATGTGTTGTTTGTCAAAAAACCACCAAACAAACGTGGCTACATCATTTACTGGCTTGTGGGGAACAGGGGGGAGGCTGCTGCTACTGTTAAAACAGCACGAAAAGTCAGGGTGATCTATAATAATTACGGTACATACAGTACATGTGCAGTGCACTCATGCCCCAACTCTCCTTTCAGAGGCAGGGGGGGATGCGTTTGGGAGGCAGGGGGTGTGAGGGCGTGCACCTTGAGCCAACATGACCTAGCTCAGTCCTGTGGTCCAAGTAATACTGAGGTCTGAGTGGCAGAACCAAACAGCAGAAGGTTGGCTCAGTGTACTGTCCTTGGGTTTTCACAGAGGTGGTTGGGGTAGAGGACAGGCTTGTAAACTGTTGTCCAGAGATATAACTAGTTTTGCTGTTTACACCCTCACCTTGAGCAGTAGTGTCAATGGAAAATACTATGCTTCTCCAAAGCAGTGAGTGTCTGTGTGATTTTTCCTTTGAATTTCCTCATGCACAGAAATCCATTTAGGGTGATGTCCATGTCGATTTCTTTAGTCTTAACTCAGAAAGCACTGAAGTATTCTTCAAATAGTATTCTCCAAAAAATTTTGTTCACAGAGGTCTTTGTTAAGGACAAGACAAAGGTATTTCCTCTGCTGCAGGGACTATCCATAGATTCAGTGTATTTTATTTTTCTAGGTCTATTTGCTACAAGTGGACTGTGTGCCAGTTAGCCCTCTGGTCCCTTAGCATAAACTTGCTGGAGGAGTAGTGTGCAAAAGAAAATAGGCACTTTGGTTATATCTGCCACGTTGTAAACCACCTACTTCTGTCCTTTTGTGTCTTTCGTGAAGCCCGTTAATAGCTGTTACTGCTAATTGCTGTTCTTAGCTTGCTGCGTTCATCTATGGGCAGAAACCAGGGAGATCAAAGAGCGGGATGCTCCATAAAGTCTGGCAGTGTTCATTCTGCAGCTCTAATTCACCTGCCCATGGCTGAGGTACTACACTGAGGGATGGCACAGAACATCTGAAAACAGATGGAGAGAGAAAAATGGGGTTTAATTCCCTCAGACTTTTGGACTGCTTCAGTTATAGGTTCAAAATGAAGTGTTTTGCACTGCCTTGATGCAGGACAGTGCCTTTGGAGGCTACCCCAAGGCCTCTTCGTTATCTTGAAGCAGCCTATGAGGGATGATAAGTTTTTCCTTTTCTCAAAAAAACAGTTGCATAGAAACACAGGACTTGACAAAACCTCATGAATCATGAAGATTCAGTCCTTCAGTAGATGTTTAAAACCCACAAAAAGCAGTCTCATTAATTCTTGTAAGAAAGACTTCATTTTATGTTGTTGGGCAAAATACATTAAGAATCCAAATTTGGTGACTCCCAGGGGTCTGTCTTGCTTTATAGTATTCACCAGATTCCTGGCACATTATTATGCATTGCCTGCTCGTGTAAACTATAGATTTTTGTCTCTGCTTCGATGGATTGTTGGTATAAAATTACCAGCTGATGTTTACCCACAGAGATAGGAATAACAGTATTATTAACTATTCCTATATATTTTGTGTCATTATGACTGTAAGGGCTTGTCTGAATAATAAAGATTCCCTTGAGTGGGACTCACTAGGGTAAATGACTGTTTAATAAAGACAGATAATGTAGATGAATCATTTTGACTACTTAGAGGAGCGATTGTACTAAAACTCCTAACTTACACAAAGTCCTTCTGAATACATTAGGGGGTCAAATCCTGCCCGTTGAAATCATTGTAATGTAGTGACTGAGTGGGGAAAGACTGAGGTCTCACTTTAGGAGCCCGGATAAATTTTTAGCAATGTGAATTTGATTCATTTACAAGGGTGAAACTTAACTGCTATCATTTTTTAGACTGTAAAATTGTAAGTGGTATAAAAACATGCCTACATAAATGTCTATATTCCATCTTCATATGTTGAAATATATTTTTAAAATAGATTTCTGCTAAATTATATGGCTTAGTTTTCTCTCTTCTCCATGATGTGATACGTCATGCTACACTGAAAGAATAAGAATATGAGTTTATTAAGTTTACTCAGAAAACTATTCAGTCATCAGTATGAGCTCTTGGAGCTATGTCAACATTTTCTTGAAAGATATCTGAGATTATTTGATGTTTACTTTTTTAAGTACAGTATTTGTGAGTAAAAGTGCACAAGAACATTTTATTACATTTTAAATGTAATTCCTGATCCCAGGGTGCTGTCTATATAAATCTGAACAAACCTACGAAATCACTATCTATATTAGATCAGCAAATCCTCTCAGTCCCAGAACTGGTCACTGTGTTAAGAATAAGAGGCAAAAGTGAAATTCCTTGGTAATAAAACTTCTGAGCCTTGACAACAGTGAGGTAATGCCATTTCTTGCAGCATTGCCTAGACCTTTCAAAGTACACTACTCTTTATTATACGCCTTTCCTCTGCTCCTAAACCTTCACTTTTAAAGTGTATATCTCACAGGTAACTAGTATATAACGTACTTTTCAATCAGCCTCCTAATTCACTCAGTGTAACACGAGCTTTGGATAAACCAGGATGATGTGAAATGCAGAATAAAAGGTTTAGTTTGTATGATACCACTCACCTGTTTTAAATCTTTTGCTATATGTGGTTAAAAGTACAGGAAGAGGT
This sequence comes from Athene cunicularia, assembly GCF_003259725.1. Classification (NCBI taxonomy): domain Eukaryota; kingdom Metazoa; phylum Chordata; class Aves; order Strigiformes; family Strigidae; genus Athene; species Athene cunicularia. The sequence goes on from NW_020799112.1 coordinate 13,172,910, forward strand.
CTCCTTCAGGATAATTCAGGGTGGTCCAGCTCTCCTCCCAGGCAGTGATGACCTGGGTCCAGCTCCCAGCATTACTGCAAGGTCCTGCCCATGATCTTCTGGGGGAGTTACATTTTCTTTCAGCCTGTTTTCTCCAAGCCTTTTGTCAGGCCGTGTGTAGGCGACAAAATGATGTCTCCTTTGGATCCACCACCTCTGCAGGGGGAATTTTGTCCTGTAAGCCCCAGTGCCTGTGTTCATACTGTGCTATCTTCATTCTGACACACTTCTGTGTTTCAACAAAGAGTGGAAGTGGTCAGCACCAGAAGGGTGGAGATGACTTTGCTCTTGTGCTGTCTTCTTGGTTTCAAGAAGTAAAAATTTCCTAAAGATGATACGCAGAGTGAATCATTTTTCATCTGAAAAGTACAATGAGGAGACTCTCAAGACCCTGTCTTCTAATCACCAGATTTCTCCAGATTACCAGAGAATTTGTGTAAATCCCCTAAACTCTAGAACCTAAATTCAGCACTAAAATTTGTGTTGTGGTTTGTATGCAGATCCAAGCTTTTGCAGAGTAATTGTTGGCTGCTGCTGTTATTTTTTACACTTGCACATTCAGACTGTGGTGGGCTTGCCTTTGCTGGCAGTGTGGGTAGGTTTAAATTTACTCTGATCAAGGCAAAATACCCTGCTGAGAGGCTCAGGTTCAGCATCATGCTAATAAAATATGTGACTCCTGGACAAGAGCTGCTCTCCATCTGGCAAGCCCAGAGCATGGGCTTGAATAGGATTTCAGTTGTGTGCAGTAATCCCTGTGGACATACCTACAAGTTTTTGAGGGGCCTAATGTTTGAGGTAAATATATGGCAAAAATATAGTCCTATCTCAAAAATACGTGCTCCAGAGTTAAAAATCATAGAGTTCATAGAAGTACTTAAAGATAGAGGTAAAGAGCAACTATAGATTATGTTTACAGATTTTTAATATTTTTTTCTGGCCTTGAATCAGGATGATCTTTACTGCACAAGGTAGAGCATGGCCAATATGGAAACATCTGTGTTATGTAAATTCCCCTGAAATGGTTGAATGACAGGTAACCGATTGTATTTTGGAGCTGTTCCATGCAGAATGAATCAACAATTTATAGCAAGTCAGTCCAGCAAAAAACTGCATGGTTCCTTCTGATGCATAACCAGCTGTGAGCTTCTGTGCTGACTGCTTTCAGCTGAAACTAGAAATAGTTTTTTAAAAAAAAAGTATTTAGACCTTAGAGGTACTGAGAAATCTAAAAAATAGATTGAATTAATCCTGAGATTCCCACTCCAAATTTCAAGCAAGCTTGGCTTGGCTGTGATAAGTTTTCCTCCCTTTCTTCTGTAGTCCCATGTTACTCCTCTGGACATCCACAGGGAGACAGATGAGTGTGTCCTGGAGCAGCCTGATCCTCTCCATGGAGGGGATGGAGCTCCTTGTGTGAACCCAGAGCAGAATAGTGCCCCTCGCTGTGTGGGTGGATCAGTGAGACCCACTGCAGGATAAGACTCCAGTCCTTAGCTATCAGAAACTTCTGCTCCATCAGGAAGAGGTGATGCTGAAGCTTTGTGACAGTCCTTAGCACAGGCTACCGCAGGACCCTATAATACCAGTCTAACTCTTCAAACACCAGCTCTCCAGTGCTATGGACAACAGAGGAGAAGGTCTTGAGAATAAATCCTGTCAAATACTTTTCCTATTTTAAAAAGATGTAGCACTTCACTTCTGGATGGGCTCACTGCTATCTGGCATTGGAGCTCATGGGATTAACATTTCATACCCATAGCACTGAAATAAACAGGAAACATGATTTCAGGAGAAATGAAAATGCAGTTATACAAAGAGCAGTATGATTATTTTCTTTTTAAATGTAAGCTTGGCCCAATCAGGAATCCTCACAATTTAATTTGCACTGGTCAGGGATATGTGACCCTTTTCTGCAAAGTATTTTACACTGGGTAGATCACGTTAACTGTAAACATGCTGAAATGCTCTCTCCTACTGCTGCTGCCTCTGATTCGTTGGTGACCTGTACAAGGAGGCAACACATGCTTGTTGCTTAAAAAAAGAAAAAGAACAGAAGGATCATCTATTGCTCAGATGAAAGACAGAGACAAAATAACCAATCTGTAATGCAGATTTATTAATAGTCATTCACTGGTTTTCAGTGAAATACTCTTCAAGTAACCTTGACTTTATTAAGTAGTCCTTAAGGTGCATTTTGAAGACAGATAATGAGTTTGGGGAATAGTCTTATCTACATCAAGCTAATCTTTAACAGCTTGGAAGGGAACTCACAGAAACTTTTCCACTTTAAGTGACATAGCCATGTTCAAATCAAGCCTTTTAAAATGTCATTTTAATAGGAAGAGTTTACAGGCATTTTTAATAGCTATACTTCATAGAGGAACATGATTTAAACAAAGGCGATAGAAAAAGTTATTGAGTTTTTAATAGTATTAATGGGGCTAGAGGGAAGCAGCATTGGAGAGGTAGGAATACTACTGTGGTGGAGTGGCACTTAGTGTCTTGATTAATAAAGACAAGGCAGATCTTCTTTAAAAAAATAACTTCTTTTACAGCAGCTGTCTCTTTAAAAGGGAGGGCCAGGGTGAAGGCCGGGGTTTTGAGTGGTATTTTGATGCTGAGCCTGCACATGCCACATTGTCCAACTTCCACAGGCAGAAGTTTGCAAGAGCCTCCTGACCCTTTACTGACGCAAAGGCCAGTTGTGTGCACGAGGGAGAGAGGGATGGGGAAGGAAGAACAAAAAGAAACTCAAAAGAAAACAAACTCAGAGTCACTATTTTAATGAGATCGCTGATTTAACCCATCTGTGCTTTCCCCTCAGTTTCCAGCATGTCCTTGAAAAGAGTTTCACTTTGCCTGCGTTGTGTGTAAAGTCACAGGCATGGTTGTGCACCCGGAGGCACACACCAGTCTTTCCCTCCAGCTCATACATAAATTGCTCACACCACAGACTGAGTTTTAACCCACTTGTATAGCCAGATGAATTACAGGACCCCTCTTCTGCTGATTCCGGTTGGTTTAGCTCATTTTGTTTTGCTTGCTTTATTGTTTGGGCATCAAATGTCCCAGCTCTCCCAAGTGCACACACATTTGGTTTCTGACTAATCCGAGGCCTCCGTCAGAGAGAGACAACGTTTGTCATTTAAAATCCAGCATATCTTAGAGTCAGGTCGTGACTCAGATACCACAAACTGTATACAGAATAGACCACAAATTCCTCCAGTAAGATTGAACAAGGCTTTCCGAGAAGCCACTTCCCCCGCTGGTTATATCCTAACCCTGACTGACAGGTAGCAAATAACCATGGTTCTTGAGTGGCATTTTTTTCAACTCTTTCTTGTTAAGATTTTTGTCTGCCGTGTTCATGGCTGGTTAAAATCCTGTCTTTTCATGTGCATACAGAACAGTGCTTTTGGCTAGAGAGGAAGCTATAGAAATTTTGGTTGGTTACTTTTTAATGGAAATATTGGCATTGATTGACTTTAAGCTCCGAGGCTGGGGATTTTGAGCAGACACCGAACACCAGGACAAAACTCAGCCTGCTCTGGTCGGATTCCCTTGAGCCGCAGCTGCAGCTCTCACATGCTTTGTGCACAAAACCCATAAATTGGCCAGGGTTTGCTCGAACGGTTCCTGAACTTTCACAAAACCTTTCCATGAACCTGCTCGGGGCTGGAGGGGGTAGGCAAGGGATGGGAGCTGGGCTGCAGGCTGCGGGGAGGCTTGCAGGGAAACCTGAAACCAGGTGAGCTTCCCAGGCGGAGCGCTTCCTCGGGCTGGAGACCTGCAGACATTTCTCATTTGGAAGTGGAATTGGAGTTAACAAATCCGTTAACAAGCCTCACACGCTTGCTGACCAGTAGTAAATCCCAGCTTGATTTATTACTGAATACAGCACTTTGTCATAAGTCCTCAGTGTCATTTTGTAAGTGGATGTGGAGCAAGTCGCAATCTTAAATCCCAGCTAGAAATCATGGTCGTGAGAATCAGATGGGGTGCAGCCCTTTGATTTTACTTTTTTTTTCTCCTCCTTTTTTTTTTTTTTAACGAAACAAGAGAATTCATCTGCCAATGCACTATTCTGTGCTCTTTTGTCAATAGAAAAGTTGTTTTGCTAATGGTTATCTGTCTGCAAGTCCTTGACCTGCTTGTAAACACATTTCTGCAGGAAAACCCCAGGCCATGGCCTCGAGCCTTTACGTCAACAAGAAGAGATAAAGTGACCAAAACTTAACCTGATCTGGCCTGGAGTGCCCTCTACTGCCCCTTGACCAAATACTTCCCTAATCTGTGTCCTTCTGAAAGGAACAGATTGTTGTGTAAGAAGTATTACCTGGAATGAAATCAGTTTGGGGAGCCTGACTTCCTTCTCCTTTCCCTCTGCCCATTGCCAAAGCCTATTGAATCACTGGAGGTTAAGGAACAAGGTCAGGCTAGGTTTTCATAGAAGGGCAGGAATTTTCCTCAAAATTGCCCCCTTTGTCTCCATCCCAGGCATCTGTCACCCAAGGACAGCCCGACAGGGCAGCCCCAGCCGCAGTCCGTCATGCTGCGTTAAACACGCCACCTTCCAAGCCGTGTAACAAATGCAGGCAAAACTGAACTCGCTGATCAAGTTGCTTTTAAAAGCCTTTTGCTGATCCCCCAGGATTTGTTCTGGATTCCCACAGAGCAAGCAGAGGCTTTGATACAGCCAGGATTCGGAGAGTCACTAAACTAGGAGCGAGGTCCCAAATTGCGGCGGGGTGCTCTGAGCCCGGTGGTGCTGGGCTTGGGGAGAGCAGGCGGAGACCTGCTGCAGGGTGATGGCACGAGCATCCTCGGTTTCACTACTGCACCCACTCGTGGAGGCTGGGGTGAAAGCTGGCTGTTAACCGAAGACAACTCAGGGGGAGAGGTGACACCAAATTATTCCTGGAAAGGAGGAGTATGTCTGTATGTTGTTTCTGGTGTTGATTTTTTTTGTTTGTTTGTGTTGGTTTTTTTTTTTGTAAGAGCTGGGCTAGAAAATTCAAGGTGCTTACTAGAAGGGAAATAAATGTACATTGTGGAAAATCGTATGTGACTAAAGGGGAAAACACAAGACAGCTCTAGAGATAAAATGACATACTCCAATTGCAGTTCACAATGGGAGCATTCATTGTGGTGTGCCTCTGTTTGCACCCTGCTTAAATGGTCACAAGGCCACTGCACCGGGAAGTTTCATGACTAATCGAAAAGCTGGTGGGTCACATCCCTCTGGGGCACGTGTTTTTTCCATCTCTTTAATTTGATCACAGGTTGCTGGGCTCAGTGTTGCAATGGTGAGCTTACTCCTTTGGCCAGGGTGGTTGCACTGGGCATCTCCAGAGTCACTGCGTGATTTAGCAGCAGAGCAAGAAAATTGTATTTGCTGCAAAACCTTTGCTGTCCTGAGGCAACCCAAGGGTTTATGCTGTAGAGCTGGGCAGCTGGGAGAGAAGGCAGTGACCCTTCCTGTAGTCCTCTATCCCTTCCATCCCTGTGCTGCATAACAAAGCATCTCTCACACTTTGTATATCCAAAGTCAGATGAGGTCTTAGACTGAGTATTGCACCCCTTATTTTTATCATTTTTATAATTAATTTCATGGTATTCTGCAGCAAGTGTTCCCTTGTCTGTAACCCTAAGGTGGCATTTTTAGGAGACAAAGAAAAACTTGTTGAAAACTGATAGTTTTGCATTTTGGGTTTTTTAATAATAAAAAAACTCATAAATATTTTTTATGACAAAAAAAAAAACCCAACCTTTCAAAACTTTGTTTGGGTGTTTCATAACAAAAAACCCAAATGACCTGCAAAGGAATAATAAGATGCTATGACCACAATGATTCACAACTTCTCAATGCCCATTCTCCATTTGTTCGGACTGAACTGGGCTGTGAATCAGTCTCGAATTACCCAGTCCTGGTATCTGTAGCTGATCACCATGTGAAACTGCACATGACGGACCAAAAACTCCCTCAGGGTGTAAATCTGAGCAGGCTGGGTGGGGGAGCAAAATTTAAGGAAAAGGCTCAGATGAAATCATACCACTGCGTGTTGGTGCTGAGTGGCTCTTAAACCCTGCAAATCTGCCAGGATCTACCAGTCACAGTGGATGAGGTTGTTTACCCTGAGGTAGGTTTCAGGACATGAAGCTGAAATCTGTGCCCACAAGCATCTCCTGCTTCTCTGGGAGGCAGCTTTTTGCCCTTCTTTCCCCCCCACTCATTGGTGGGTCCAGTGTCCTGTGGGTCTCCTGCAGGTATCCTACGGGTTTCTATCAAGTGACAGGAGAAAAACATGAAATCCCTCACGTTTGACTCCATCTGGATTATTTCCTTAGGAGACAGCTGGTTTATAGTCTTGTGCATTTAACCTTGTTTATCCATACAAGGCAGTTACAGTTCCAGCTTTGCATAGTGAGATTAATTCACAAGCTTCAATCTAAACTGGACAAAAACTTTTAACGTTGGCTCACAGGAAGTATCATTTCAGCTTTCCTGACAGAAAATCAAACTTTGGGGAACAAAGTAGATTATTTTTTCTATAGAAAGGATCTATTTAAGGAAAAGTGATTTTTTTTTTTTCCAGCAGAAAATCATTCTAATGAAAATTTTTCATCTCCCAAATTGAAAATGCAAATTTAACCTTGCTCAATAATTCAAAATTATTACTCTTTTTTTTTTTTTTTCTTACAACATTTCTTTATTTCCATGCTTCCAAAATTCAGCAGGACTTTGAAGATGAATGCAGATCTGGTGGGCACCTTTTCAGATTGAAAAGATTAGTTTTATGGTGTAAAGAACTTGTCTTCCCTGTAAAATACGAAGCTATTTAATCAAAGGGCTTGCTGAATCTATGCAGTGTTCTCAGCTACTTTCCAAACCAAACTTCTGAAGACACGTTAGTTATTCTGACTAAGTCACACTTGTGAACTCCCTCCATGCTCTTGCACTGGAGATGATATTTATACAGCACTAACAGAGAAAACTTGGTGTGTTTCAAAAAATAATTATTGAGAAAACCAAACTTGTGTTCAGCAGATGTAAGAAGGAAGTTTTCAGAGAAGTCCAACTCTTCTTCCGTTCTTGCTAAAAATGGCCAGCTTCAATTTAATAATTCTCAGCCCTGAATATTGCAAAGGAGGAAGATCTGGAAGCATTAAGTGACCCATTTCAATGATGTTTGTGTTTCTAATCAAAATATACATAGACTTTTTGTTTCAGAAGTTGCCAATATTAATTGACACTGATGTTTCAAACTGACTTATGGTAATGGAGCATTTTATCAATTTTAAATTTGTGAAAATTTTCCTGACTTGAAACTTTCATTTCAGTCTGGGAGTAAGGCACTTTTTGACATTTCAAACCATTTATTAGGTAGGGCACCTTGGGCTCCAGTGACTCTAGTGACTATCAAGACAAAGTGAGCACTTGCTATGTCTTAGAACAAGATTAACTGTTAGTTACAGCAGTGCCTAGATTCTTCAGTTGAGATCAGCATAGTTTATAGTGTAAAATGTACTACATATACAGGCACTGGATGAGAGAAAGTACACACTTTTATTTGCATGTTTATGTCTTTCTTAAACTGATCAGTCCATCACTTTATCTGTAAACTTTGATTTGATGAGGTATTAGAAATGGTAACCCTGTAAGCAAGGTCCTGTATGTGTGACTTTTTCATACAGGCTCACACACTTGTGTGTATCTGTGTGTCAATATATACTGGCTGATATAACAAATATATTTGTTTTTAGAAAAAGAGGATTTTCCTTGGGGACTTTAAATAGATTCAGAGAATATTCCAAGGTTTCTGACTGTATTTCACTGTGATATTCATATTGTCAATAGCGGGACCTTTCTGTGGAAAATGGGGCTTTCCTTGTAAACATAATAATATTTCTGGATGGTGAAATATACGGTAAATGTTAAACAAGAAAAGAACTAAATTGCAGACTATTCCCTGGTCAGCAAAACCTGCCCATTATTTTTCAGTTTGCTGAATCTGTAGTTTTTACCATTTTTTTAAACTGTGACTTTTCAGATACATGAGGGTAGCATAGGTAATCTTCATATTTATAAGGACACACTGTCAACTTGCTTTTCATAATTTATAAACTCTTTTTTTTTTTTTTTTTATTATTCCCTTTCCCTGTTGGAAGCCTGAAACTGACATGTTTCCTTAATAGAGCTGGGAAAAAACTGCATTTTTGCTCTGGGAGATGATTTCTCAGAACTAAGCAATCTGTACTTCATGCGAAGGAGCAGTATCCTAGTTGGCTTAGTAGGGCTGGAATTAGTGCTGTAGGGTCTATTGTGCAAGCGATCGCATGCTCGAGCTGTTCAAGTTGCAACTTGCATTTAGGTTTGTTGAGGGATTTGTCAATATGTTACAACTCTTACATGTCTTTTTTGACATGAGCTGGATGAATGTTCACTGCTTTGGCTAGACTCTTACCTTTACCCATCCCGACTGACCTTTTCTCCCATTGCCTTCTTCACAGCGCTTCTCACATTCCCATCTCCTACTGATTGCTCCTGGCATGGTGAGAATACATATTTTTCTTCTGTCCCGGCATCAAGGGACTGGCAAGGACAGGCACTCCTTATTCCAAGATGAAATGAAAGTAGTTTGATAGCCATTCCCTCTTCTCCTTTGTATTTTCACTGAATCACTTTGCAATGGGGTTTATAAAAGTAAATATTTCCAGGCATTTAGATTAACCTTGCTGCTGGGCTGATGTAAGTGGGCAGAAACATTTCCATGTTTTCAGAATTGATCCCAGAATTTGCAAGAGGCTGTTTGCTTTCAAGGTGTTGATACTTACTTATAAAGCGCTATGAAATTTAGTGACTGTGTACTTTAAATACCATCTCTTGGGCATGCTAGTTACTATTATGGCACACAGAATCTGTTTGGAATTACTTTTAATGGTTGTTTGAATTTAAAGTCTGGTAAGGATTGATTCAAATTGAAGGTCATGAACTTCTTTACCCATTTCCCCTTATTGGCTCAACAAGGGTCCTATTTCATGATCTTTTGGCCATGATGCAACTCATCTGTTTAGTTGAGAAGGTGCTGATATGAGTAATTAAGCTAAAATGGCATTGGGGAAGAGCCTGTTAATATTTAGTAACGTATTGTTGACTCTCTCTGTACATTTGACAGTCTCTCCTCCATGAGTTTTGCACTTGCTGGTTAGTGTCAACAGAATTTGTCAGAGTAGTGGTATTGATTTAGCATTATGATACAAAACGATTTTGGAGAACTGGCAGCTAGTGGAGGGTAGAGTTATCCTGTTGGAAGAAAAGACAACTCAGGAGGCTCAGATGTGTGGATCAGACCATTTACAGCTCAATCTGAACCAGCTGGAGTGCATTTGGTCCTTTACTGAGCCGAATAGAGAGGGGATGTGAGAAGGGTCTCTGAAGCAATGTCAAGGAGAGGGAGGTAGCACAGAGTATTGTGTCCTGGTGATTTAGACAATGTGTAGGACATGCTTGAAGAAACTGGTCATCATTAGTTCTGCTGCTTATAGAATAACTTCTGTTTTTTTTTTTTTTTTTTTTTCTTTTTTTCTTTTTTTTCACTTAAGAAGCTTTTAGTGCTGAAGAGGGCCTGGACCACTTATGTGCCACTTCAGTCCTTTTACGAAGTTGGATTTCCTTTGGTAATATCCCAAGGAAATAATATAGCTGTGGGGTCTACTACTTTTGATATTGCCTTAGGATGCCCTGCCCTGGGAGTGACTGTGAAGCCTGGGGGTAAATCACTTCAGAAAAAAAAATAAATCTGTGTGAGAGGTAATCTAAACATTTTTTTTTTTTTTTTGGCTTGATACGCTCTGGCTCTATCATGAACTCTCCTGCAGGATTACAGCAGATCCTGACCCTGTTGACCTAGTATCAACCCTTTTCTGTAAGCTGTGCACAGCAGAGGAGGAGGAGGATAGATACTGCAAATGGCTTAGAGGCTTAGATGCAGTAGGCTCTGAGTATCAGCACCAGTTCAAAGGATCAAAGGGGGTCTCTGAATCTCTAGCCATGCTAATTAATGGAAGAAGTGGTATTTGGTCTTCATTATGGACTTTAAGAAAGAAAAAAAAGAGAAGTCAAGTGTTTTGTCCTGTGGTAAAGCACTAAACAAGGCTGGTGAAAGTAACAGAGCTGTCTCCATTAGGCTTTCAGTGGTGTTTCAAGAGCATGGAGCCACTTATGAAGTCACGCTTAGGCAGCACTTTCTTAAAAGTTAAATGTCTGATAAATGCTGATACTGCCTGATCTGAATTTCTAACACATTTCTAGATAGAGCAGGCCCTTGCAAAGGTCTCCAGTGCTCATGGCATGGAAGAACCCTTTTAGTGAAGGGCTCCCTGATTTCTCCTGTACCCTCTGCTAGGGACATGGGTCAAGCCCAGGGGAGCTGATTCTGTCTCTTGCCCAATCAGGCGTTGCTCCATGGTGTGCCTTTCGTTTAAATATCTGTAGGTTGCTACAGCGGTTAATAGGAGGTCAATAGCCAGGGCTCAGATCAACAACACTAGCAGCAACTTGGGGACCAAAGTGCTGATTGGTAAAGGGAGCAATAAGAGTGTTTTAGGGACATTCCTGCATTATATGTTTTATTAGCTCTCAAAAAGGGGAACGTAAAGCTCTCTCTAAATCCTAAACAATCCCTTCTAATCTCTGACCCCTTTTTTAAACTCATTTAGATACTGCTTAAATTTGAAAGAAAATCTCTGGTTATAGGAGGCTTTACATTTACACATGGGGACACACTCTGATAATGGGTTCACCTGCTTGTTGCCCACTTGTCTTTGCAGCTTTCTACATATGTATATCTATGCCTACTGTTATGATATGTATGCATATATACTGGGGCTGTAAAGAGTCTAAAACAGTAATTCAAATTCTGATTTGTGTAACCATGCTTTTATACTAGCAGTCTGCATGAAATTGGAATCTGTATAAATATATGTTTATATATACCTAAGGATGATCAGTTTTTAACTAAACAAAAAAAAAAAAGAATCACGGAAAACATATACTTTCTGTGGCAATATCTGGTTTTACTTGAAAACTAAGAATTCTTTTTGTTTGTTTGCTTTTTGGGTTTTCCAAAAACCGGTGCATTTTGCTAAGGGAAACTGTAAGGTGTTCGGGAGAGGAAAATCTGATATTGACTTTAAGAATATTCTTTTCTATACGTTTCCAGTGCATGTGACTTCATGCGTGCCAGTGACTGTCATGACTCTGTATTTGTGCTCTGAGTGGTGCTTGATGGGCTTACGATTTGGTGTGAATATGTTTATTTTAAACTATGATAATGGTATAGACCAAAATCGCTAATGGTTCGATTTTTATTGTGGCTTCACTGTAGAACACGACAGCATGTATGATCATCGGGTATTCAAACAGTGAAATGTATAAAGCTATTTTTCCATAATTGGTCCCAGGGCAAGGGGTTGATCTCATGTATAAAAGCCTCCAGATATGCTCTTGGTATGGTTTCTAATTAGGGAACCAGGAAAGAACTGAACTTTGGAAACTGTGATGAGTCCATTCTTTTAAAAAAAAAAGGAAATAATAACTTTGACCTTGAACTCCAAAAGGCCCTGAAATCAACTGATTTTACTCTTTAAGCTCCTTAACAAGCATGGGGATTAGAGACGAGCCGTGTAGAACGGTTCATATTAGATATAAACGATAATGGACAATAGAAATTAATCTATGAGCTCTGCACAGGCATCCTGTGCAAATTCCATTTCCCCAAGATATGGTGATACCATGCTACAGTGTTATATATACTGCTTGATAACAATATGACTTCATCAGTTGGGAAGAGACCGAAGAAAACTCAGCAGCAGCAGGGCAAATGCAACTTTCAGAGATGTCCAATTCTGTTCTAATCTGAGTCTGTTGAAATAACCACAGCCAGGTGTATAAAAAAAGTTCAAATATAATCACCATTCTACCTCATGTAATGAATAAATCCTGTTTAGCTATTTATTTAAAGTATGATGAAATCACCCTCCCTGATAAAGAAATACAAATTATGAGAGGAATAAGCTGACTATAGACTGAAGCTGCACATGTCAGTGGCCGTCTATCTGTCCACAGCTAAACAAGGAAGGATGCTGCTGTCACTTTAGAAAAACCTTGTTTGGAGATTTCATTTTGGCAGTTTTTTCCCCCTTTTTTTTTCTCTTTTCCCCCAGGAAAGGATTAAAAAATTCTATGTCCCCCAGAAAAAGGGGGAATCTCATCATATTTTCAAATGGAAAAGTATGTCACATTTTGAGGAGAAAAGGGAAGAACTGAGGGAAATACCTATATGAGAAAAGGAGACAATATGACTGAAATAATTGGTGGTTTGTGGTCAATAAATGTAACTCACTCAACGAACAGTTTTGTGTCTCACTCCCCCCTCACCTCCCCCCCACCCCCCAAGAATATACTGAATTCTTATGCCGATCCTTAAAATAATTTTCCTTCTGAAACTCACACCTGGTCAAAAAAATCATTGTGTCTTTTTAACCGCACCTCTTGTTAATCTTTCTGTTGATATAGAAGGGTGAATGATGTGGTTAGACAGGCTACTGCCTGCCATGAAAACTAGTGAGAAATAATGTTGCACAATCCTTTCCCTTCTCAAAATTTGTTATTTTATTTCACTTTTCCTCATTTCAGTCTGTGTGGCCTGGCAGACCTACTGGAACCAAGCCTAGAATAATATTGTCTCAGTTAGCTGATAGGTGTGAGGGCACCTGCAGGCAGATAAAATGTGTTTGTGTTTGTATCGGAATTTGCTATGTAAAACTCAAAATTGTCATGATTTCAGGACAATCTCCAATTTCCCCTGAAAGACTTGGAAAGCAGGGAAGCAAAATTAAAAAGAAAAATCAACTCCGTGCTTTTTCATTAGTTCTGGCAGCTTCCCCTAGAAACACACCCATGCTCAGCAGTATCATTCTTTATTTAGCTCTGAACAGACTGAAGGACCTTAGTGAATTCTTTCTCCCTCCTCCTTTTCAGATAATAGCAATGATGCTGCCACATATTTTGCAAAGTGCTCTTTTCTGGAGCTGAGATTGAGTTACATCCAACGTGATAGACCCCACTGGCAGCCGTGTGTTCTTAGCGGAGACATTCCATTACCATGCCAAGTTATTTTTAATTCTATCTGGACTTTTTTTTTTTTTTTTTTTTTTTTTTTAAATCCTGTGCATAAAAGAAAGCTATCGAGTTGCTCAATCAATGTTAGTTTATTATTGCTTACCCAAGTGTTTAATAAACCTATCCCAACCCTGGACATAGCTTTAAATACTTCATTGACTGTAACAAAGCATATTTTTCCTATCAGACCAAAGTGGCTCTATAAACTATAATTAAGCACTAATTATGAGCTCTACTGGTCAGATAACAGAAGGCAAGGTCCATTGTGTGACTGGCAGAACTGGCAATTAAAGGAGATTATTGTTGTCAGAAATGGAATAAAACAAGCAAATAAAAAATTTGGGAGGAGGGGAAGATTTGCAATTGACCTGAGTAAACTTTATATTGTTTTTGGGAGATTATGACATAATGAACACAAAACCCCTAAGATATGATGATATAGAACAGATGTAGTAAGTTGTTCTGGAAAACTCACGTAGTTTATTGGATAACAAGTTGTAGAGTCAGGTTCTGTTTGGCTCCACTCTCATACATTGAAAGCAAATACCTTAAAGTCCAAACCAGAAGTTGTATATTTAGTACAAAAATATTTTCAGGGAAAATATTGTGTCAGTACCGTTTTACTTGTTCTTATAAAAGCATTCAAAGCCAGAGAGGGCTGCGTTGCTCATGGGCTTAAGAACTAGAAAATGGAATTGAAATAGAATGAAGAATAGATTGACTCACCAGGAAGGAGGAAAAGGACTCTCTACAACAGGTGAAAAGGAAGTGTGGGTTTATAAATTTGTTCCATTTTAATGTGACTGGTTTCTTTTCACTTGCACCATTTTTACACTGGCTTAACTTGATTGGCTCCAGTGGAGTTTTCAATTATGTCAGATACTACTGAAGTGTTATTAGCAGCCTGCTTGGAATTTCTCTTGAAAGTCTGAAACTGTTTCTGAGCTAACAATATACTCTTCTCCCTCTCCCCCTTTGAAATAAAATGTTCGCTCTGCAGTAAACCTTGATGTCCTGTTGAAACAGAACTCTCGAACACCAAAATGATTTAACTTTTCACATACAAATTTTACATTTCCATGGAAAATAGAGTTTGCAGTTACCTCTAGCGATTGGTATGCTAGTCACAGTTTGTATATTCCTAGACCTGATACAGACGTTCAAGGGAGCCAAAAGTCCCTTGCACACACCCACAAGCACATTACAGCTTCCTGGAACACTGTTTAGGCTTTCAGGTGATGGCTGGGAATGTGGCCAATATCAGAAGGTAAAGGGCAAAAGCAAGCCATGGACGTGGCTTGCTTAGTAGCAGGCAGGTGCCTCTGCACCCGACTCATGGTTGTGCCTAAAACTCACAGTACTTCTCTCTCCTCTCGGATGATTTTTTTTCTTTTTTTTTTTTAAAAAAAAGCAATTTGCATCTTTTGAAAAAAAGAATTAATAAATTTCAAATGTTCCTAGTGCTTCTGTGCCAACTGGCACTGGAGGGGGCCTGTAACCTTGCCCAACTGCACTATATATAATTATTAATTAGAAAGCAACCTGGGAAGCAATGATCCTCTCCCCCAGCATAAACCAGAGGAACTCTACTGAATTCACGGTAGGAAAGAAAATTGGTTTTCCTAGGTCACACTTGGGAGCAAACTTTATTTTACTTTGTCTAGTGGTTCACTATCCAGAGTGGAATTATGGGAATTAATTGGAATAACTTGGGTGCTCATTTTATAAATCAGCTGGCAGAACTCCTGCCGTAATTAATGGGTCCGACTGGCAATCTTCCACAAATACACACCCGTTTCCCAGTGATTTCCACCAAGCATACATGCATTTTGCAGGAGCTCAACTTGCAAAGGGACATATTTAAGAGTTTATAACTGTCCCAATGACAGCAAGTTCTAATTTAAAACTCCTGTGTAATACTTGTTAGGAAGTTTTAATATCAAAAGGGCAGCCAAGGTCTTCCACGAGAAATTTCTAGACAGTGAAAGAAACTAATCCTTTTTAGTGATGTTTGGCTTCTCCTCTGCAGTAGCTGATCTCTGATTTCATATTTTATATCCATGGTTTGTTAATGAAATTTTCTCCTTTAAAGAGTAACCAGGCGGATAGAAAAAATTAGCTGATACTTTGCAGTAAACGTTTGAAGTGAAATTCAAGTAGCAGCCTGAGGCTCACAGTATGTAAAACCAACTACCAAAGTTTTAGGGGGGGGTTTAATCTATTTTTCCTTCTCAGGGGACCTCTGCTGTATTAAATTCTTTGGTTGAAGAGACGCAGCCAAGTTGGCATTAGAACTGACTTAGCAATTTGCATCTTTTGAAAAAGGATTAGCAAATTTAAAATGTTCCTGGTACCCCCATGCCAGTTGGCACTGACAGGGATTGGTAACCTCACCCATCTCCACTACTGCCTGCCATGGGTCTGCCTGAAACGTGTTATGGGGCTTGCCAGGTCTACCTCAAAGAGAAAGAGAACAGGAAATTAGGCAGCAGGAGCATTTTAATGTCCACAGTTAGTGGCATCACTAATGTTTATGTTGCACATAGGGAAGACAGGTTTGCTCCAAGCTCACCCCTGGATGTGTTGTTCAGGCTTTTCTTACCTGGCACCCAGGTTCGTGAAGTTTTAGCAGCACTTTGAAATGCCTTGATATACATGAGGCAACATCCCTGGTCTCACATCACCTTTAGAGTGGGAGTGGAAGTGTGAGCTGGATCTCACTGGAGACTCAGAGCCGCTAACGTGGGTTTCAACTCTGAATTTTATCCTCATCAAAGTCAGTGTTCTAACTAGTTTTGGGGGCTGTCTCTGTAGACCATGGAGAAGAGAAAGCCCTTTGACAGGACAGTTAATCACATCTGTTTTAGGATGCAGTTACCTCCACTTGTCCAGTGAGCATGGATACAGGTTGACTCTTGTCACTGGAGAAATGTGGCTATGTGTAATTTATAGGGAGGAATTGTCCTTTCAAAGGGCCAACTTTTGTCCGTGGTCTACAGAAGCCCAAACTACTTGCTTAAGGTGGGTGGCTGTGTAGGTGGTCAACTTGAAGCCCACCAGAAATTGTCACCAGGGTACAGCTTCAGATGGCTCAAACTTCATCCAAGTCCCTGCAAGTTATATATCTCAATGATTTTCTTCTGAAGAACCTAAAATCATCCAGCAAGAAACAATAGGCATACAGACAGGAATAGGCTTCAAATGTTCATATTTGTTCAGAAGGTTTCTTGGAGTTGGGGACAATGTTCATTTTCAGCAAAATATTCAGCATTTCTTCAGTTTGGCCTCTGGAAATTTTTTGGGGGAGGTCACATTACATTTTTGTGCATGTTTTTATAACACTAAAGATTTTCCAGTGAAGTAAACTGATTTTCACTAGTGATCAAAATCCAGTCTTCTGTTTTGTGTGACTTATCTTCCATTTCTCTTAGGCATATAAAAGGCTTACAAAAAGATGAAAAAGGCTTGCACAAAATTCCCCAAATGATAGAAGAACAGGCACCTTCTAAACTCTATTCTGAAGACAAATTAGCCTGGGTTTAGGAGTACCAACCAATAAGGCTGTCTTTCTGTTGACGATGTTCAACTTCTTATATTTTATAAAAGATGAGGGTACAGCGTTGCCACCACTGCAGTGGTGCAGGGAGAAGACAGCAGACTATCAGTCAGTCATATCCAAAGCCAGATTCAGGGCCTCTCGCCGTGCCAGAAGGATGGGAAATCCGGGACAGGAACCCGTTGGGAAATAATGGCCCAACTTCATGTATCAGGCATGAGACTGGGAGCTTATGTTGTAAATGAAAATTTGATGAGTGTTTGCTTGCCTCCTCCCCATGCACATTTTATATTTCTTATGTACATCATCTGATATTATGTGCCTATAAAGCTTCAGCTTTTTTTTTTTTTTTTTTTTTTTTTTTTTTTTTTTTAATAAAAAGCCACCTGTTTGCTTTACTTTTAATGCTTCTGCAATATTTGAAGCTCTATAAAACTCTGTGGATACTTCTGTTGAAATAAATATGATGGGCCAAATCCAGCCCATACTGCTCACACCAGATTTCTTATATGAGCTGGGACTGTGATAATGTGTGCACAGTAAATGAGGATCGGGTGCCAAATATTTGTAGCAGATTTTTTTTCTACCCCCCAAGCTTTCCCTGTTTGATTTGACCAGGCAGGCTGCAGGCTGAGGTGTGTGAGGGAGGGAGCAGAGTTAGGGGAAGGCCTTTTGCAAGTTAGTCGTGAAGGACCTCTTTGTCTTCCTTTCTGAAGTAAAAAAATTGTGCCAATAACTTAATTCAACTGCTCGTTTGGATAAAACTAGACACCCTGGTGTCAAGCGAATAGGAAGCAATAGGAGGTCAACATGTGTCAGTGCCACAGGAGAAGGGGGTGGCCAGAACTTCAGAGTGATCAGATCACATATATATATATATATATATATATATATATATATGCATATAGACTACCTATATCAATTGCTAGATAGAACATGCATATGACATGCATACGCATGTGCCAGGCTATCAATGTGCAAAGAGGAAAGTAGCAGCTTCGTTTCCTCTGCATACATGCCTACTCCCTCTGAAGTGAGGAGGAAGAAGAAAGGAAAGATTCGAATTAAACACCCCAAATTACTTGAAAGTATCCTGAATTATTAGGAAGGCAAAGCAATGGCCCAGCAGGGAGTGGAAAATGTAATAACGACAAGTTTTATGCCTAAAGAGAAGGCAGAAATATCCGATGGGGCCAGGTGAGTAAAGAGTCAGCCAAGCAAGGGAGTGTGAGATACCCGGAGGCAGTGCAGTATGCTGGCAAGGAGCCACGCTGCTGGGAAGAGAGGAGGAGTGTATGTATGTGCAAGAGAGAGCAAAGGGGAGGGAGAGAGGGAGAGAGAGCACACTTTAGTGGGCACGGGAGAGGTCCTCTGACAGCATCAGCCCCCATCTACCTGGTGGTGGCTGTGGATGTAGGAGGAGGCACCTAGATGCACAGAGCGCCAAGGAGGTAGAGCCCATGCTCCCATGTTTGCCCCTCCACTGGGTCCTCACCCTGAACAACCGGGTAGGAGCAGACAGCAGGATACAGGCACTGCAATGCTGAAAATGTCAAAAATCTGTCATCTGTGGGAAGCCGGGGTGAGCTCGGCTGGGGCAGTCGGGACGGATGCTGACTGTGGCGATGTCGTTTCCATAAGCCCATGAAAGGCAACTTCAAAAACAAGGTTTATATTTGCCAATGGCTGTTTAATAGGGGATTAGTTAAAGGGAATAAACTGGCAGTAGGTTTAGATGGATGTGACTACGGGGACAAAGGCTTAACATGATGTGCTTGAAAATGACATTTCCCTGTTGCCAAGCAGATGTGGCCTGCTCATACCTGTTGCTTCGGTACAAGGGTGGTGGGCAGTGTGAGGATCACAGACGGAGGGGTGCCCTGGTGAGCCCATGGCTGGTCAGATTTCTACCCACAGCCACTGAACTGCTAATTAGTCCCTTATTCAAATATGGGAAGATGAAGTTTTTTTGAGGAGTACTATTAACAGAAGATAGATCAGCATTTCTAGGTTTTCAGAGGTGCACAAAACCTAGTCTCCTAACTTTTCTTGGCAGCATGTTTGGAGTCACAGACACTTGGGCTATAAAAACCTGACTGCTTTTCTACACTGATGCTGTCAGGTTATTCCCTGCTCTCCAATGTTTTCCTCACTCCTCCAGCACCAGCTTCTGAGAACATCAATCTTACAAGATGATGCTGTGGCTGTTGCCCTAAATGCCAGTCTGTCCCTGATGAGCCAGGAGATGCACAGAGGGAAGGAGAGAGATCTTCAGCCCCTTTCCAAAGCTCGGGCTTGTGAGAAAGTGATGAGCCTCACTTTTGCCTAAGTGATTTAACTTTCTGGTAGGTGACAAGAATGCCACTGAAGAAGAAAGAGCCAGAGCTGCCCGAGCAGAGCAGGCGATCTGCTGAACGCAGCTTGGAGCCATTCAGCCAAGCTGGACCTGCTGGAAAAGAGGGCGGGAAAGCAGGGCTGGGAGGGGATTAAGTGGTTTTAGGGGGTGGCATTGCTGCCTGGGATGATGTTGTAGGCACAGGCATAGCTACTTCTCAGCCTTGATGGCATCTGGTGTCTCTGATCACAGCTAGCTAAGGGATCTGCAGAGCAGGTTGATTGAAGGCCTAAGGACATGTCAAGGGGAACAAGCACAGGACAGAGCACCAGCTCACTGGGCAAATGGCAGGAAGCCTGCCTTTATCAGGATGCTGCAGGCAGGAAATGATTTGAAGTACACAGCCTTTTCTTGTAGAGTGATTGAGGGAAGAGAGGCAAGCAAGAGCAGGAGCAGCTGTGGCTATATTTCAAAGTTGGTTTCCATCTTCTTTCTTGTGTTACTGCTCTTTCCTTCCCTATCAAAGAAAAAGAAATAAAAAAGCAACAACTAGGCATTTCTGCTTCTTCCTCCTCTTCTGTGTTTTTAAGGGTATGTGCCCCAGATTGTAAATATCTCAGGTACAAGGAGAGAGTTGTTCTGAAGCCAATTTCAGCTCTATCTCTGGTTCTTATGGGCTGCTTGAATTGGCTCTGGAGTGAATTACAGCTATTTAAGGGATACAGCGTGGTTGTGTAGGGACATAAGCTGACCAAGGATCAAAACAGAATAGCCAAACTGCTGGTATAGAAAGCCCAGAGGGAAGGTGATGTGGGGGTCTGGCAGAGGCAGCCAGGCTCCTCTTCTGTGGTATCATCTCAAAATCAGGGGGAACGGCCCTGTACTCCATAGCTGCACCATGCCGCTCCCTCAGGAATCATGAGAAGCCTGTACTTCTGCAGGGATATGGCACCTACATTTGCAAAGCTGTGCTGTTACTGCTATCCAGACTGGCCAGTTGAAAAGCTGGCTTGGTTCTGTTAAACTGCAGACAGGCACTTCATGCCAGAGATGATAAACCCTCAGCCTTCTTCATTTCACTCTTCCAGCTTCCCTATTGCTTGCCTTCCTTTTGCAATAATGTGAGAGGTTTTTCTTGGCTGTCCTCTTCCCCCTTGGAGATCAAATACAGGCTCTGCTGTTGATTTTCTGAATTTATGACAAGGACCAGCTTCTTCTAGCCTCAGTTTCCATTAACAACTAGCTCACAGGAGCTACATTCGGACCATTTGTTTTGTCTTTTGGCACCAATTATTTTATGAATGAGAAACGTAGCAAAGGTCAAACAATCAGAAAACTGGTTTCACTGTTCTCTACTGAGTGGGAAAGTCTTTGTAGCCCTTAGATCTGGCATTAAAACTAACAAACTCTACACTTGCAACTGTTGTGTAAAAAGCTGCTATTGCCCTTAAAACTAGTCATTGGAGTTGAAAGATAAATATTATTCCATATCTTATTGAATAAAATATATTATATCACAGGTGATGGAGACAGATTGTCTCAATAAATTCTGATACTGTATTCGGAGGAAAAGTGGCAATAAAAATGCTGATGACTTGACACGGGGAGAATATTGAATGTCATTAACATGTTATTTCCTCTGTTCTGATATCACTGTCATGTTCTTCCCAGTGCTCTAATCTCTATCAGTTGTGGGCTTTTTTTTTTTTTTTTTTTTTTTTTTTTTTTTTTTGCTTTGCTTGTTTGAATGAGAAAAATGACATTTTTTCGGTCCTTTAAATTAACCACTACTTGAGAAATGATTACAGATAGGAGATGACATCCTCAAATATAGAAATTAAAACACAGTTTGATATTTAACGTTATGCTATGTGTGGGCTCAAGAGGTACCCTTAAGACTGTCACTATCATCTGATAGTTGATTACAACAGTCATACCCGTCTGCATGGTGGTAACAACAGTATCTTGTCTTTATAAAAAGCTTTGAAAGCACTTAATGAATGTAGTTGTTGCTGTTCATTTACAGATGGGGAAACTGAGGGATGGGGAGGTGAAGTGAGTCACTCGGGGGCATTTGCTAGTCCAGTGGCAGAGCCAGATTCCTGCCATGTGTCCTAGCTCTACCCAGTAAAGATGTATTGCTCAACTATTGCTGTGAAACTTGATTTATTACACACTGCAGCCACTTTCCCAACCCAAGCTAAACTGTACCTGCTGGAGCCACAGCCCAGCAAGTTTTCAGTTGTTCTTAGTAAAGATACTTCTGTTTTTATTTCCTGCTCCTTTCTAGATATGCACTATCTCTCTAAATGTATATACTTCACAGTGAGGGTTGCATAGCTGAGAATGTATTTGTGTACAGTTAGAAAATGAACCCTTTGGGAAAAACCATCAATAATCCACGTCTTCATCCCTTTTCCGCAAACCAGAATAAACCCACCGCTTTTCAGAAAGCCTGAATCTGCCCAGGCATTCCCATTCTGTCACTCTGTGCCAGAAAGCCTGGTGAGATAGCCCTACGGGCAACTCAGATCAGCTTGTACCAAAGAGCATTTGGATCACATGGATTGTCTGGCATCCTCATGAGAGAATATGCTGCTGGCCTTGAATGATAGCAATTAAAGGTGCAAAGAAGTCATCTGCCTATTTGCTAGGGCCAGTATCTAGTCTGGTCTCCTACGGTAATCTTGTGCTTTATCCACAGCTAATTCTAAATGACTCCAGGAATAGCCACCACTTCCATTACAGGACCATTTCATGCACTGTTATAGTTTATTGTCAGATGGTTTTCAGCAATTAAATTCTAAATTGATTTCACAGTTGCACACGCTGCTTCTGTTATTTATTTTAGTTCTCACCTGTCCGAGAGAATGGGGTACCTCTGTCTCTTCACAAGTAGATGCTGCTGCAGAGCTGAATGGAATATTTTAAGTGCCTGAAAAATAGACTTTTACTTAGAAATAGTGCACGAGGCAGGTATAACAGAGTTTAATTCTTACAAAGCCTCAGCAATAATACTGATGGATTTTGAAAAGGGAAAAATACCATAGATCTTTTGCTAAGTGTCACAGTGCCTACATTTTTCTATTTGTTCTGGTGTCCTGTAGGAAGATGGTATTTCTCAACATAGAGCAGAAGATGGAATTAACTCCCTGGTATAGCTGCATTACTGCTCTGCTATTTACTTCTTGACTTCAGCTCAAGTGCCTACAGGTCCTATCCTGCTAAGTTAATGGGAACCTTTTTGATAAGGCAGATATGGGACCAATAAACCACAACAACTTTATGCCTCAATTTACCCAGGTGTAAAATGGGAATAAAATTCCTTATGTTTTGTAAGACACTATTGAAAAAGCAAAAGGAGCTAGCTGCAGAGTAAAGCGACTGAGTAAAATACTATTAGTACTTTATCCTCATGTCTCACCTCTTTCAAAGAGGCATTATCTGAGTACAAATCAGAACCCTAATAAAGTTTTCCTTTACTCAGTGTCTCCCCTTTTGCCTAGAGTGCATGCTGGAGCATTTGCAAAGCTTCCTTTTTTTTATTTTAAACCTGTGCTGGGACATTTTGGAAATCATTCTGGGTTTTGGTGATAACATATGTCCTTTTTCTTGCAGAAAATGTTCTCCAGGCCAAGATCAGCTTCAGGGCAGTTACTTTAGTGACAGGAAAAAAAGAGATATTCGTACGATATTGGCACCACGTCATTATTATCATGCGAGTAGTTCCCCTTTTTTATTAACATATAAAGAGAGCAACTGAATTTTGCAAGGCAGGACTCTTAATCTCCAGGATCAGATTATTCACGGCAAGGAGGGGGTGTAAAAGTTTCTCTCTTGCTCTGTCTCTTCATGGTGCATGGTCCCAGCTGTATGACTCCGTTCATGAATATGCATGAAATCAGATATGACATTGCCCTGCTCCCATTAATAATCTTGTCATCTGACTTGTGCAGCATTAAGCTTCAGCCCGTGGCTCCTCATAGCGAATGCAGCCTGAAGGAAAGGGAGGGAGGGGAGGAAAAAAAAAGGCCATGCCTTTTTTTATTGGGATTAAGTGCTTGAAAATTTTGGCAGGGGGTTGCCAGGAGAGTAAGGGGAGGGAGAGAAAGAGAGAGACATGCACACAGGGACAGAGAGACGAGAAATCCTCCATGAATGCGTTGGCTTGTTAGAAGCCCAAAGCAGTGGGTGTAATGGTATGCGAGCTGACCTTGAATATAGCCACTGTGGGTTGCCCCAGCTTTTTTGTAAAAGAAGCATTTGCAGCAGAGGTTTGGATTTCAGGCTTTGCAGTCATCAATCATCTCAGCCTATTCTCCTCTTTGACAGCTCTGTACAAGGCCTGACATTTGACACCCAAGACCCCAGGACTTACACAGAGGCACAAGCTGAGGCCCTAGGGAGGAGATAGGGAACTGGGGGAGAAAAAAAAAATCACAACAGGAGAGACATTTTTCTTTTTTTTTTAAAAGAAGCCACAAAAGAAGCTACAAAACAAATTGTAACTGTAATAGAAATTGATATAACGGAAGAACACTGCATTGAGCTCTGTTCCCTGTGTTGACCAGCTCATGCTGATCTGAGGAGGTGGGAGACGACAGGCAGCCTGAGAGGGCTTTGGGGAAGAAAGATGAAGCTCGTACCCTCCTTTCTACACACCCTAGGGTTACCAGTCTACCAAAGTTTTATTCCCTGTTAACGCAGGGAACTTGTGCTTCAGAACTTCAAGCCAAGCAGACTGACTAGTTCCCTGAGACTCATGGACCTGTTGGAGGCCAGGAGGGACCTAAGCCATGTTGCCCAGACTAAATTTCAGCAAACCTAGTTATGAAATAATGTGTCTGGACTGCAATTCTGGGGACACTGTAAGTCTAAAGGTCATGGGAAAAAAGCAGATATGACTTGTTTAAATAGATAAATGTTTTTGGATAAACCTTTTTGTCCAAGTCAGTGCTTACTTGGGCTAAGTTTTGACAGTTACAGTCCTTTTAGCATAGTTATTTATTGTCTTTTATAATACAAATTTTGCAGTATCATTCTGACCTCAGAAGCTTCATTTTTTTTGTGAGCCCACCCTTTCTTTTTGCATCTTTTTCTATCTCTACAGTCTTCTGTCCCTTACACTTCCAACTTAGAACAAGACAGACAAGTCCTATGTCAGCTTTATGTGCTGTTAAAGTAGATACGCCACCAATTTCTTATGACAGCCATCCATGGCAGTCATCCTGCTACCTCCTTAGTAATAAAAAGGAAGGGATTTGGGGGTTTGCAGAGGGATTCTGTTCCAGATGAGTTTTGGCACAAGGAAATTCCTTGTGAGCAGGGTCAATCAAATACGTCAGCGTAAGTGGGCAGGGAAGGACCTAGCAAAGAAGTTTTCCTCAACATTTAACTCTGCAGTGACACCTGGCATATTTAAATTAATCTAGAAACAGGTGATGAAGACTCTTCCCTTTATGCTAACTTTGGATTCAGCCCAGAAGTATGTTTATAGCCTGTGAATTTTGCTGACACAGGAGGTCAGGTTAAATACTCTGGATGATTTTCCAGAAATGTCAGGCTATCTCTCAAGTAGAGCTTTGGTCACAAGATGGTTTATTTGAAAAAGTACCACCCCTTTTCAGGAATTCCACATACACTGGTGTTGATCTGTTGTGCATTTCTTTATCTTTCACTGAGTATTTGCCATTTGCAAGCCACGATTTCATTGCCTGAGTCGAGGTGTCTCATGCGATGCTGTTTGTGTTTCCTGTACGGATGACTGAAAGGCATAGAGCTAAATGAAAAGTTGGAGGACGTCATTTCTGAAACAAACGTTCAGAGAAGCACTTCCAGAGTATTTAGCAAACTTCTGCATTCCATAAACAATACTGCTTGCTCCAATGAACCTTCCTGGAAAAGGGTCACAAATGATGTCAAAGTGAATTAGCGGCTTTTTATGTGAATGAATGTTTGCAAACATTGTTCTGCTGTCCTGCTTCAAACTAGTAATTACAGTTGCAGCTCTGCATAAGGGAAACCCCAGCTCACTCTATAGGACACACATTTACTGCCTGCAGGGGTTAGGATGAATATTTTTCCCTCCCCCACCTACGGACCAAGCTAAGTGCTCTGTGGATTTTGAGGGTTGCCTTCCTCTGAAGTATCAGGGTTTAGCCACTGCTGGAGGCATGATACCAAATTTGATGGACCAATAGTCTGATTCAATATGGCAATTCCTCTGTTTCTTGTATTTTTCAAACTGGCTTCTGTGTGCACATGCCCAAGTGGATGATTTATCGCCTACTCTAAGATACGCTCTTGCATAGAAACGGGCAGGATCAAGCACATTTGCTGTGTTTGTGTGTGTATGTGCATATGTGTCTAGAGAGAGACAGATATGAAACAGCTGATTAGTATTGTTTTCTTTCTCCACTCTGGATTTAACCCACTGCGTGACTCTCCTCCTTTAAAAGGCTGCTTTTGCATGTCTAACTTTTCATTCAATGCTGCATATGTTTCCAGGCTTTCTACTTTTCCAGTTGGCATTCAGGGTGAAGGAAAGAGTGCTTTGGATGTTTATTTCCTTCACTAATTTTCAGGTCCAAGGAAAATCCCACCAACACCTTTCCAGACTCCAAAACTGACACTTGAGTCTTTTTTTTTTTTTCCCCCTAGTTCTGCACTCAAAATAGGCATTTGCAATATTAGAAATGAAGTCTTAATCTATTGGGAAATCCTTTGATCCATAAAATGAAAGAGGGTTGTGGTTTTTTGGTTGGTTTGTTTTTTTTTTTCTTTCTTCATCTGTGAGTTTTTGAAAAAGATTTAGTTTAGCTTAGCTGAAGAGACCTGAAAACAGAAGTTTGAAAATGTCACCCTAGATGGAAATTATTATTTTTAAAGCAGTGAGTGAGATGCTATTAGAACCCATTGCCTTCAATTTATTTTTGTGGCAAAGCTTCCAACTCCTCCGTTAGAGAGCTAAAGGTGGAAGTGTGTGCTGCTGGTGGTAGCACACCCATCGGCAATGCTGGGATTGTTCTCCAGGTTCTTCCATCCCTGGTTCAATTACAAATAGACACAGTGGATCAGCCATCCCTTGAGGCTGTTCAAGGAAGAGGGAGTGTCTCTCATCTAAAAGCATAAGAAGAAACCACAGACTGGTTGTAGTAACCCTGGAGGGCAGTCCTTTAGCCTGTTACATAGCAATGCCTCAATACCTTTGCTTCTTGTTAATCTAATATGCTTCTGATCTCCATCCAGTATCTTCACCTGATTCCTGTATTTTCATGCCCTCCTTGTCTGCAGGTTTATTAGGCTGCTCTATTTGTTTATGTAGTCCTCACTGCATACTTTTTAAAATTTGGAGTTCTGGTAATAAGTTCAATGTGCAGGTCCTTATTAAACCCCTAAATATTCACTGGAAGGTCTCAAAGAGGAAGAGGAGAGGCTGTCATTGTCAATAAGCCTATTTCATGGTTTTATATCCAAGCCATTAAGTACCTGATGGACTTACTTTGAGTTTATACATTTGTTTTAAAATCAGAATTCCAGCTACTGATGTACAAACAGACATGAAAAGGAAGACAGTCAGTCCAGTAGACTGCAACTAGCATCAGTTGTACTGCACACAAAGAACAGGTGAAAATAATGTATGCAGTACAAATAAAATAAGGGAAAGTGAAGAAGAGTATTACGGTCTGGAGTGTACCTGATTCTAAAGAGACTACTTTAAAAATACGAATAAAAAATAGTAAGAATTTTCTAGTATTTACATTCCTTAATTGAAAATCCAAAAGCTCGGGCAAAACACAAATCAAAGTATAACTTTTTGCCTTCAACAGAATACAGTAATAAGTTGTCAAGTAGCACATCATAAATATCTAGGGATAAACACTGGAGACCAAAAGAAGAAAGGATGGATCATTTTTATTTTACCTCTTTTTTGTTGCTTTTTTACTATTTCAGTTATTTTTTCTCTATAAAAAAAATATTATTCTTCTTCTCATACAACCACTATTGATGTGAAATTATTGCATAACTGAAGACTAAGGAATCCATTTCAGCAGAGAGGCAGCCTTGTTCTAGGTGCTATAGTCTGGTGAATGAAGAATCCTCGCACTGGTGATGAGCATGGAGACAAGTATTTGTGAAACCAGATTGATAATTCATCTGCAAACAGCCCAATGTGACTTTCCCTCTCATGCCCCTACAATGTAATAACTGCAGCTGTGTTCAGCTTCATTCAAAACATTGCATCCTTTTCCCTCGCGCATGGGTGGGCACTTCATGATGCTAAATAGGACATTTTGACTGCTCATATCTGTACCTTGGGGCCTACCAGATCTGAGGGCAACGTAGTGCCTGCTCATTTGACTTGCACAGCTGCAAACCTTCCAGCACAAATGCTACTCGAACGCTTCTGTGCGGGGGTTGGATGCGATGGCACATTGCTCAGTTGAAGAGGAAAAATAGAGAGACAACAAACTCCCAAGCCTTAGTGGAGCAAGCCACCCTCCCCAAGCCTATGCGATTAAAGCAATGGATTTTCAAGTAGTCCTTCAGAGTGACTAATTTATATGGATATCAAGGATTCAGTTGGAGAATTAAAAAAAAGTAGCTAGGGGAAAATATGATGCTCTCTAAGTCCCAGTGGTATGCCACATTCATTTTACTAGAGAGTTTATTCTTTAGTACTTTCATGGATTGACATGAGGGAGGAATTCGCATGTCAGGACAGATAAAATCTCCCTCCTGCCAAAGGAGTCTATTCAGACATGCATGTTAGTAGGTTGATAACTTATTCTGTATTGCAGAGGACTCAAAGATAGACATTTCTCCTTTTATCTCCATCTCTGCGCTCCCTGCATACTAAAGATACGGGGAAACAGCAAGATACATCTTAACTAGCCCTCTCAGAGAGGAGCGACTTTTCCTAGTCCGTGCCAAAAGATGAAAACTTAAAGGAATAAGGTGTCACACAGACTAATAGCAAATACATTAGCAATGTTTATGCGCATAATTTGAGCCCTGTGTGAATATTGTTTAAAAATAATACAAACCCTGGACTTTGTGGTTAATTTTTTTGCCAAGAATAATGCACAGTATTACAATGCTCTTGTTTCATGTTACTCTGCTAGAGGCATGGGGAATAGGTTGAGAAAGATGGGGGACCAGAACAAGTAAAACACATTGAAGAATCCATCTTTGACATGCTTTCCAAATACTAATGAAACCTTCATGTTTTTCTGGGAGATAGGCCCATTCTCCTTCTAAAGACTGGGGAAATGAGTCAAACAACTTTACTCCTTGACCAAAGCAGTAGAAGTATGTCTTCAAACTGGGATTAAAATTCTAGAATGTTTAGTCTTATGCATAAGCTCATCATCTCTATTTCATATATTTTTGATTTTCTGGGGCTATCAAATGGCATACTTTTAGGGAAGATGGTTATTTAAGAGTATTAAATTATGTGAGTGTTATTCCTAAGGAGCCCTTTTCAGAAAATGGGGGATGAATATCCTCCAGGGTATAGCTCAGAGCATCTCTGAACTGCCCCCTGGCAGAAGGACTTTTTCCTCTCTTCTTCCAGTGATGACACTGGGAGAGAAACCTCCTTCACCTGGCACTGTGAGGATAAACTTGTGAGTAGGAAAAAACTCAGACATACTAGGAGATTCTCTGAACTTTCGTCCTTCCAGCTCAGTTCTCAAAAGCAGATTCTTCTTATTTTGAAGCAGCTCATATACGTAGATTGAGATTAAAGTGGTTTAGAAAGTGTTATATATAGATGTGTATACATACCTAAAATATTTGTCTAGATGTATCTTATCTAAACTTCTGCATGTATCTGAATTTCCCAGGCTTGAACCATGGTTTGTGTAAATTGGTGTCTCACTGTCTTTGAGTAAGCTTATTTACGTCAGTTCTGGAATTAGTCCCCTGTATTCCAGCCAGCACTTAGCTGCAAGAGTCAAAATAACATGGATATGTACTGTTTTCCTGTTATCTCTAGCCTCTCTAAAAACAGAAGCTATTAGAAATATTGTGAGAAAGCTATCTTGTGAGATTTGCTCCCCACTCAAGCGTTTTAGATGGATATCTGGCAAGAACATGCAGTTATATCAATCTCAAACTTCAGCATAGTTTTCTTTGGTTTAGAAGTAATTAATTTTTATTTGCATATGCTAGTTTTGAGATCTTGCAATTTCAGAGATCTTCAGACAGCACATTTTTCTTCTGCCTCACCATTTTCATATATTTCCAAGCTACCTGAATGGAAGAATGTCGTATAAGAAAAAACTTCATGAATTTTTTTTTTTTTTTTTTTTTTTTTTTATCCTCTAGAAAATGTAGTCTATACTGTGGTCCTTTCTAAAGAATGTCTTCATTCTACCTAAGGTGTGATGCAACATGCTTTTTTTTGAAAGTAATAAGATTTTCCCAGACAAGACTTAGTGAAGTAATGACTCAGAGGAACGGACAGACGAATGGACTATTTGTTTCATCTTAATTATCAATGTGGTGTTATCACTAATGATAATATATAATGCCATATCTTCCAATGAATTATCTATTTGTCTATAAGTCATGAGAGTGATTCTTATTAGACTACAGAAGATGACATCTCAGCATGGATAATTATACATAAAAAGTTAAGAAAAGGTGTACAATAGGGCAACATAAGTGACTGATTAAGATTCAGTTGTACCTCATATAAATTCTATAGGTGCTTCCCATTTTCTTTATTAAATAATTTCTTCCTGTTGTCATTGAGCAACAAATGTTTTAATAATATGTTAGACAGAGATTTCAGCAAGGTGAGCTCAAAATTGTCATTTCAGCTTTGAATTTCTCTTTTCTACTAATCTTCCTGTGATTTACAACCATTTCCTGACAGAAAGTTCACTCCTGCTTTATGTCAACCAAATTTGGGGAACAGTTTCATCCTTATGGGGCACACCTGCTTTGTGTCCCTTGTGAAGGAAGATTAGCTCTGAGAATCTGTCGCCCGTTGGCTATCCTCACCGTAAAACCAATCAAAAAGTTCTGCATGTTTCTAAGTAGAATTGCTTGGAGATTTGTGAAATGATTTTGATCTTGGATCTGAGCCTGCCATTAAACTGCTTGACTTGTCTTGACCACTGTAATTTTAGAAAGCTGACCCTTCTCCCTTGCAATTTACACAGTGTTTTTAGCCTAATGCAGAATTTCCCTCTTCTGCAGCTGGGAAGAGAATATCCATCATTTCCAGATGTGGACATATGATCCAGGAAGCAATTGAAAGCATTTTGGAATCATATGGTTTGGCTTATGGATTTGGATTGGTCAAACAAGATTTGCCTGAAATCCTTGAGAGAGCGTGGCACCTCACTGGCTCGAGAGACATTTTAAAATAAAACCCGAAGTTAAATGCATTTTATAGAGAGACTTAAAACTTCTAAAATATAAATCTAAAATATTTATACGTGGACTGCAACGGAACAGAAGTTACGACCTCATATGTGAATGTCTAGGATTTGTTTTTCCCTTCCACCAGCCCACCTGGAATGACTTTAGCTTTCAGCTTTACCTCAGGCTGTACCCAGGTTAGCTTCTAGTGACTTATGACTCCATCAATCTGCACAGATATGTGCTGTACTCCTTCAAGGGAAGTAGTTCATCTTCTATATGACTGCATCTCCACCTCTTCCAAAGTTCAAAGAACCCGGGACAATTGCTTATTTGAAGGGGGTTCCAGTAAGTATAGGTGATGTTCTCCCGGCCTTCCCATGTGAATCAGGACTTTTTGTTGAACTTTGATAGAGACAAAAACTTTCAGAGTAATCCAACCCCTGTTGAACTGGAAAGACATGTGATGACGCTGATGAAATATCAGGTGAGATTGCTTAGTATATCTTAAGGAGCTTTGAACTAGAAATGGATCAATTTAGACCTCTTCTCTGAAGTCAGAGAGGCACATTTTTTACGATCCATTTCCCATGAACTAACAACAGTTCCCTACCCAGCAGACAGTTGTAGCTATTTTGACTTGCATTATTCCACTTAATGAAGATAAACATAAGTCAGACACAGGAAAGCCACAGAATGAGTATGAACGGGAAATGTTCCAAGTATTCAGCATTTACTAGAAAAAAATTGTTCAGTAAGTCTTTTTGCTTTTCACTGAGGATAAAGATCCCTGAAAGATAATCATCATCATTGTTTGAACTAATATAGCACTTTTATCCAGCAATCTGAGAATACTTCCTAAACATTAACTGGACTGAGAACAGCCCTGAGATTTTATTCATGTTATGTAAAATACCGGTTTTACAGGCAGACAAACTTATGGGTCACCTAGAGGTACCATGACTTCCCATGGGTCACAGAATCAAAAGAGTGCAGAAGATTTCTGACTACCATTTCTATGATTTTGGTGACATTGCAAAGGATGCATAATATTGCTTAGTTGAGTTGCTTAAATTATTCATATTACAGTGAGTTTTGGGATGAATACCTTTTCTGCTTATGAGCAGCTTTAAAAAAAAAAAGATTCTTTTTTAGCAATTATTTGCAAGGCTGTACAAATGCATGGCAGATCCTATAACCTGTTTAAAATAATCCTGAGCATTAACTGGCAGATGATTAGTAACCTAAATATTTTTGTTTCCTCTTGATTGGATTAGTATAACTTTTTTTGAGCCAGAGAAGAAAGAATATCAAATATTCAATCTGTGCAAGATTGACTCTGTGGGAATATAGTCACTTCCCTGGTCAGGATATCTATTCCTCAAACCTTTATCTGAACAAAAACTACTTGTCTGTACGCTTCCATAAAGCAGATAGTAGGATGGCATGAACATGAGTGAAGCAAGTGTTCTAAACTGACATGGGTGCTCACAGATGTTGTAGTTCATGCAGTTCCAGACTGTACAACTAGTAGGTGATGGTGAATGGAGTTGAGTAACACACTGGAAACAAATCAATGCACTCACAGGTTCTCATACTTTTTCTAGATGCTACTCTTTTCAGTCATCAGATGACTTCTTAGGGCAATTTGTTTCTTTATTTGTAGGTCCATGGTTTAAAAAGTTACCTAGTCTTCTCCTGCTCATGTTCTACTAATGACAGCAAGTAGACTCTGATGTTCACACTGAAATCATTTGCCCAGACAGGCTAAATAGACCATACCCCTCCTGAGCCTTGAATCTATACCCCACAACTAGCACCATATGCTTAATTTTTAAGCCAACTGATCAAGAGTTTAATAAATCAGAGGCTGGGGGGATAAGGAGGAGAAATGTCTTTCATAAGTCATTGTCTGATGGGCTGCATCTCTTAACCCTTTGTAGTGTGGCAAGAGCAAATCCATGGAATAGAGCTTTGACTAATCAGACGAGAAGCGGAGATAAAGGGAGGCATCAGTTTGTGGGCCAAATGCATCAAATACGTTATTTAGGTGTTACGCTGGGATAATTATTGGTTTATAGATATATAGGGCAGAACACTGATCTGGGGATTAGGGTCTCCAGGTTTTATTCTCGATCCTGTCATATTTTGCTGTCTGACCTTTAACAGTTCACTTTCCCTTTCTATTTTAACCACACATCTCTGGGCTAATGTGCCTGCAGAGGATAGCCCAGTTGATCAGGGCGTGTCCTTCCAAATATGTATTTGCAAATTCTGCCTCCATAATTTATACAAACCTTGACCTGATTTGGGACAATCAGGTTCCTTGAATTGCAGCAGCACACATGTTGACATAAAGCTGGAATCATAATGGGGCAGGTCTCAGTGCTTTAACTAGATAGCTGTAAACTACCTCTTTATTCTTTCACATAAAGTTAGATTTGAAGCAGATGATCAAAATTTATTTATGCATGCATTCAAACAAGACAACATTGTAACTGAGAAAGCTTAAAGTTTTGTGTTTAAAAAAACCCCAACAACGCTATTTGAGAAATGAAGTCATCTGCAGAAAAAAACCCAACACAACAACAAAGCAGTCTTCCAATTCCTGTGTTTTTGGGTTACAGTGTGCCATCTTTAGTATTTATTTCCCTAAGAGCTTGCCTTTTTTTTAACAGATGTATACTCCTTTCATTGGTGTTTATTTAAAATCCTGCCAATATATCTGAAATCAGCACATACTGAATGTTGATACACCACGTTGCCTAATTGACTTAGCTGGAAAATAAACATTGAAAGGCTATTTTAGCAGCAAACTGGTTGATACAGCTACTCATTCCCTACCTTTATCTATGTACCACACAAGCAGACAAGTGCTAGTGCCTGACAGTACGGACACAAGGTGGTTACACATGTTTTCTGCAGTCTTTAGCATTTTAGGGACAAACTTGGTATTGGTGTCACTGTCACTATTTGAAACAGAAGGATAACATTTTTATCTCTGCTGCCCTAAAACCCTGATAACATCTGTAAGATGCCACCAGAACCATGAAAGCTTATTAAAAGTTATTATTTAAAAAACAATAGGTTCCTGAATATTCACAGTAAATGAGGATTATAAGGCTATTCACGCAATGTGAATAATTTGCTGCTAATAATATTGACACTCAATCTGTCTGCAAAATGTCTCTGTTAGCAGGAAACAATCACGCTGGGAGGTGTTAGGAAGACTTTGCAGCGGAGTGGCAGAATGAAGCAATTAAAAACCGGTTGGAAAATGTATTTAGTGTTTGAAAAAATTATTCTTCTGCCTTTTCATATGAAATACTAGAAATTAAATAATATATTATTATGGAGGAAAAAAGTAGTTGTCTGCTAGTTTTACTTCTTTCTTTCTTATTAAACAAAAATACAGGTTTGTTTACTAAAACAGACCCAACCTGGAATATATTGGTTAAAAAGGCAGAGAAATAAAACAGTCCCTAAAAAAAAATTAAAAAAAAAGTAAATTTTTGACCACACTGTGGAACTGATCATTGGATTGGGACGTGAGGAAGCTGGATGCAGTTTCTTAGGAAGAACTGAAGAGGAAGGACTTTAGCAGAAAGGCATAAAGAGGTCTTAATGAAACTGATATTTCAACTTCATGTAGGATATGCTCTTTTCACACAAATCTTAGTTCTGACATGATCTTTTGTTCAACTTTTCACCAAATGCAATGATTATTCCTGGGAAAATATTTAGTAGATGAAAATGATCATTTTCATTTGAGTTAGGTTAGGAACTGATACATCTTTTTGAATGAATGCTTTGGGGGGTTTGCATTAAAGATTTTTTATCACATATTTCAGAAGTTAATATTTATTTTTGTTAATTTAACACAAAGGTTACTCCTCTGAAGATATTTTTCAGCTCTTATCCATCATACTAGGATATTAAATAGCTACAGATTTTTGCCATTGATATAAAAGTGTCTTAGTGTGTTTATGCTACACATGTCCTTGATTAGAATAAGATTTTTATACCATACCATTAAAAAAGAATATAAAAATAATACAAGGACAAAAAATTGATTTTTCATATGTCTTTTGTCAGGAGGAATTTTGAACATTAAAATAATAAATCAGAAATTGAATGCAGTAAAGAAGGAGCCATTGTTTTAGACTTTATACGAAAGAACTTGTTTGTGTTAGAACATTCAGTGTAATTAAAAAACAAAAAAGTTTTCTCTGTATTATTGATTATGGCTCAGATTCTTTTGGCAAGAATTTTCTTTTGTTTTTATTCTTTATTAATTTTCCCTGAGAAAAATGTTCTTTTTTAAGCTAGCCATTAGGTATACAAACAATTTAGTTTTGGGGTTTGGTTTTTGGTGGTTTTTTTTTTTTTAAGTTCTTCAGTTTGGCATATTCTGTATCTGTTTACTATCTACTTGCTATACTCTTACTACAGTGAATGAGGAGTTTTTTAGTGGTCATTCATATTAGATACTCTGAGAGAACATGCATTGCCAGACAAAATAAAATCCATGTCCTAGAATGTCATTTCTATGTCATACCGATATTAGCTACTCAAATAGTCGTTGTGTGCGTTACATACAGGTTAAATAAAAAGGGAAGAATCAGAGGAAAAGGAAGAATTCTGAACTCTAAGTATCAGCTTTCCTAGAGCTAAAAATTGTGTCAGAACAGTCAAGGCTCAAAAAGCTTTCCTAATTGTAAGCTAAAAGGCAGGAAAGTTTTGGATTGAGCTAGCGAGGAATAGAAAGGTTTGCTGAACAGAATGACACTCCTGAATACCTTAAATTTTTGATCATCACTTGAGTAAATCTTCCCCTGATTTTGAGTTGAAATGGTTCAGAGCTGGTGGATTCAGAGCCGCCACCTTCTCTGAGCTGAATGGTGGCTCTGAAGATATACCTGTGTTTGAAACTTGCTCTGAACACATGGGCATGTTGTGGCCAGATAGGAGAAAATTGGATCCTATCAGGGAATGACCAGTGCAAGAGAAGGTTATGAGTTTATTAACCTGATGAATAAAAAAGTAAATATTTGGTATAAAACCTGTCAGAGATTGCACTTGTAGAACTTCTAATTCAGCTATTTCTTCTTACAGCTGTCAAATTATGTCTGGGATAAGTTAATACAACGTTACACATTTCAGAAGCTTTTGCTCTAACCTGAAGTTCAATAATTTTTTTTCTAGCAATTTTTTTCCTTCCTCACCAACTTGTCTTATCAACAGCCTACCTTTTTTTTTTTTTTTTTTTTTTTTTTTTTTTTTTTTTTTTTTTTAAATGCAGCCTGTCTTCTCGACTGTTTATTTTGATAGCTATAATCTTTGCTTCATGTTTTCAAAAGCTTTCAAAATGCTTAAAACCAATTCTTAAAACAATAACAACTGATAGGCTGAATGCCATATGGATAATTACTGATGGACTTAAGGAATGAGTTTTGCTCATGGACTGGAGTCTCACTGGTATTCCTGCGGCCTTTTCCCACTGTTTAATAGCATTTCTGGAGAAGTCTAGGGAGAGAATTGTGTCCCTGATACAAATCTGAACTAAAGGAGGCAACAGGTAGCAGAGTAGAGTGAAGGAGAACCAGAGAACCTCTCACCTTTGCTCCCCTCACATGAGTCCAATGACAACATATTACTATGAAAACTGAAGATATCAGACCACGTTTGCCTGCAAAATTTTCAGTACTGAGGAAATTAAAAAAAAATAGTGGGAGAATACTTTTAATTTAAAATCAAGTATACCATATTAAACGGTTCTGTAGTCTCTCTCTTTCTCTCACTAACTCTTTGCCCTCTAGATGAAGAAGGATTTATCTCACACATTTCAAAAAAAGTCACCTCTCTGTAACCTACAGTTCATTCAATCAAGGCTTAGCGTAAATAATCAGTATGGAAAACACCAATCGGCTTTGAAGAGTGCGTGGATTTAGGAGGAATACACTGCTCATGTCTGTGGAACTCCTCTGGGAAGCAGAGAAAGGAGAATGTGTCTTGATTTACACTGCCCTATTTCTCAGATCTGCCAGCCTCTCTGCTCTGTCCACTTCACTACCATCAGATGCTGTGAGACAAGCATATGGTGTTTACTTCTCTGACTGACATCTCTCTGGTTTTCCTCACTCCTCAAGAGAATCCTCTCTTGCCAAGTCAATTTGCAAGGGCTTGGATGTAGCCACAGCCCTCTGGTCGGGATCCAAACTATTCCTCATTTTTCCTTGGCAAATGTCAGTAGAGGACAATCTCCCTCCTCCCTACAAAATCAGTGTTTCACATAGGGAAACTCAAATCCAGCCTGACCCTGTGCATCCTTCTCTACCTCATTCATTTGGGACCGTACAAAGATGTCACCCGGAGACTGCGGCAGCTCCCTGTGAGCGCTGGGCTGGGGGGCTGGAGAGGAGCAGAGCAGCCTGGGTCCCAGGTGAGGCACCACTAGGAAAGCCTTGCCAAAGGGCTGGGGACAGCCACTGGCACTGCTGTGACAGCTGATGAAGACTGAAATGAAGAAGAGGTGCCAAGCAAAGAATTTGCATTTGCTGAAGGTTCTGAAGCTTAAATGGAGTTTGGCTTGGGAGTGGTTTTAATATCCCAGGAAATCCCCCCCCCCAACTTAGAAACAGAAGCTGGACATGTTTTGCGATGAAAATTAAAAAAAAAAAAACAAAAAAAAACCAAACCCAAAACCAACTCCAGCCTCTTTTAAGACTGACTTCTTGTGCTTTCTTTTCTTTTCCTCCTTCTAGCTCCTCCTTCTCTCCCTCCCTGCAGCACTTTGGTCTGGTGGCAATGGCATCTTTATCACTCTTATCAGGTCCCCAGTTCTGGGCTGTCCTTTTGAAGTGTGATTTCCTGCGTCTACTGGTCTAAGAAAGGATACTGGGTACTGCAGGCTTCCTGTTGCTTTTCCTCTGTATCTACGTTTGCTTTGCTTTCCTTCCTGTTTTTCTGCTTCATTTGTTTGTGCTTCCCTTTACTGTCCAAACCTGCCCCTCTCCCTCAGGCAGGTTCTTCCCCAACCATAGATCATTATCGCTCATCTATTTTTCTTCCCCAACAACTCAGAGTGATCTTTCTCTTTTCTCTACTGTGCCTCATCCTTCCTATCCTTTCTTCCTTCTTCTTTCATCTCTTTCTTAAGCTTTTATGCCAACTCTTTAGCCCTGACTCATGTTTGCTGGTCTTCTAAGATGTTCTTTAGACTTGCCTTAGACCCTTGACTGAACTAAAGAAAAGCCTGAGAATGAACCAGATGATCCTTTGGGGTTTTTGTCCAAAACATACTGCAGTCAGAAGCAACACTAATCAACTCAATGGGATTTAGGGCACACTCCATGTTCTTGCATCTCCTGAACATTTACTAATCCGTCCAGATCTCTTCTGATGCCAGTTTGCAGTCTTTGATATGTTATTACTTTGAAGGAAGATCTTCATAGAAACATTTTTTTTTTTTTTTTTTAATAAGAAAAAGAAGGCTCTGAAGAGATATTTAGCTTTCACAACCAGTAAATGCAATTCCATATTTCACTACAGGCTCCAAATCTGTGTTGGGATTTTCCAAATCTATGATGTATGAAATAATTCAGATGGTAAAACATTATTCAGGGGCTTCCCAATTATTCCCACAATACCTGTTTGGGAGACTGAATAGTGCTGAGGCTGTTTTCTCTGCTTTTAAGGAGGTTTTTACTTTCCATGGGGAGGTGGCGGTTCAGTTGAAAAAACCCACAGCCATGAGTTTAGACTTTTTCATGCACCAGTGCTATCTGAGTGCATCCAGGCACAGGAGGAGTGAGGAAAACTTAATTTCAGCCACAATGCTGATATTTGGCAAACGAGTGGTTTTACGGTGCTTCATGCAGCTCTGTTATTTATTTATTTATTCTTACAGCTCCACCACAGTGACTTAATGGTTGAGCTGGGCTATCGCATTAACTTCTCTATCCAGCTGGGCACAGATTTGCATCCTGCTGCCACTGGGCAGGGTAGGATCTAAGCTTCCTTGCTGGGTATGGCGTAGCTCTCATACCCAGCTGAGCTGTAGCTTACCAAGGGATACCTTCCCTCTTGGAGATACAAATGGCAGCTGCTTTAGGCAATAGGAGATGGCCTTGGCATATCCCTGCTCTGTCAGGGAACATACTGTAGTTCGCTCTCACCAGATGCTCATGGTGCGTTATCATCCCGTTTTCACTCTAGGAATCATTGGCTGAAAAAGCACTAGTAAGGCTGGGGGTGAAGCGAATACATATTTTATAACATGAGTTTATTGCAGCCTTTAAAATCTGATCTGAATCAATATCCTCCTATCCTAAGAAGACTTTCTTCCAAACTTTTGTGTTATTTCATTCCAGTAAACTGACATGCTTAATACCCTGATATACATCAAGTCTTTGCTTCTCCCTTATCTTTAGAAAGAAAAAAAAAACCCAAAACCAAATAAGAGAAGGAATAATTCTGGAAAGTTTTTTTCTCCTTGATTTAATGATTATTAAACTATAGAAAAACAAGTGCAAGAACAAGAAAGAAAAACATAAGAGAAATTAGGAAAAAAAAAGGAACAAATAAAATGGGATTAAAACTTCTAATTTCAGTTTATATTTCTTCCTTCCTTTGACAGTTAGCAGAGCCCATGAAGAGTTATTCTGTAAGATAACATAATCAGCATGGAGGAAAGCTGAAAGACTCTCCTTTAAATAGGAAGGTGGATTGCTGCCTGCTCAGGGTGTTTGCAGGCGGTGAGTCTTTTTTGTTGTTGTTGTAGCTGTGTAGCAGCGCAAGACAAAAGGGGACATTGCAGCTTTCGAGCTTTCAGGACTGGGGGCTGAGGAGGAAAGGAGAGAAGAGCATGATTGATGGAGTTCTGGTTGGCTTATAAAGGGCAGCCGGGAGTGCAGGGAAATAATCAGGGAAAAGGGCGTCCCGTACTGGCGCTCTCAGAGGGGAGAAATGAATCCTGCACCTCTGCATTATTAAGTTGTCAGGCGGGCTGATGATGAAAATCTGAAGGTCAGGCATAACAAGAAGCACCTTATGGGGGGATCATGACCTTTCTGGAAGTGCTACACTCATGTTTATCTGCACCTAACCCTTATCCACAATTCTTCATTTGATAAGAACATTGGGAGAAGGGATGGGGAAGGGGGGGAGGGAGAGGGAAGTCCTCATCATATGTATAAGCAGTGTGTGAAATTAGGCTTCCTGTGAAACTGATTGTGGATGCTCAATTCACAGTGAAAGATAATAAACCAAAAGGACACACGAGGGATGCAGGCAGAAATTGTTCACTACAGTGGAACTCAATAAAGGGAACAAGAGCTTTCCTAAATGACAAATTTGGTACAGCGGTGCTAAAATCAGGATTCTCCCTGGCACCACTGCAGCAATTTGCTCTCAGCTCTACCACTTTTTATTTACTTTGGAAGTCCTAATAATGTTAGAGAGTGGCTTTTTCATCTATTTATTTATTTATTTCTCCCCAGCAATGTTTATTCTTTAACTGCTTACTTTAAACCAACGAGTCAAGGTGAAGGACAATGAAACGTTAGATTCCAATTGATTTTTCCTCTTTAGTTTCCATATCAGAAATGAGTATAAATATAAATATATTCCAGGGTTAGATGCCTGTCCTGTGCGTGCCTTATTGACTGCTTTAATAAATGTCGTGACCCCTTCTGCACGCGCGTGCACACACAAACTCACACATGCTTGCAATCAAATAGGTAGAGGCATTGCTCAGATATAAATGCAGTAATGGTGGCAATCACACAGAAAATATTCCAAACCTAAATCTCCTCTAAGAATGTGCTAATAAGCTTTTTATTTCACCCCAATTTACAGCATCTTGATTTTGCTTTTCAAATCCATGAAGTATTTAAAGCATGACAAAGTACACTTGTGGAAAAGTGAAGTCAAACAAGACTTCATAATTATTGCAATATATTCACTTTTCATGCATAATCCTTTAAATTAGAGATACAATATATCACCTCTACTGCCACTAGAGGCTAATGCACCTCTATTGAAAGCTATGTTAAGGAAAATTATGTCCTATCTTGAAAAGGCACATAACCTTCCAAAATATTAAATGACAGCAGGTTCCAATCCTGTAATTCTTGCATACTCAAGTAGCCTCATTAGCCTTGATTTTCTTACATCAATGGACGATAACCTATTAACTTTAATGGATTTACTAATATACACTGATGTGAGATCAGAATCAGTGCCTTTGGGACATTTTATTTAAGGATTACCAGGCCAACAGGAAAAGAAATATAATATACAAACTAATGAATACTTTTATTAGATGAATTGTATAATACTGGAACCCATCAGCTGCCTTTAAAATGACTCTTTAATGAACAGGTGACACTGAAAAATACTATGTTGTCGATATAGTACATAATGAACCTTCTGTATCACATAAAAATGAAAGAATGGTTTTCTCTTTCTATTTCCTTAAGTGATCCAATTTATCTAATTTTACTTTTCTGGCCTCCTATGTGCTTGTTATTGCTGTGGTTTATAGACTGCTTTTGGTGTCCTATTAAAAAATAACAACTAATAATGCTTGTGTATTGTGTAGTGACTTTGATTTTCTGGTACTGATCCACGGTGGAAGATGGTACAGCTTATTGCTGAGGAAACTAGGGCATGGGAAACGAAGTGAGTTGTCCAGAATCACTGAGAACTAGTGACACACCCTAGGTCATTCGGAATTAAATCTGGTGGCCTCCTCATTTTTAACTTTTTTCTTTAGGTAAAACAATATTCTTTTAGGAAGATGGAATTGAAACATGATTTGGGTTTTGATCTAGGCTTTGGGACAGATTTGGTGGAGTAGAGTCATATTCCCTTGCAGAAGTCAGTAGACTTCTCCTTGTGGACCAAATTGTTATTTAGGGTGAACAAGGGCTGCAGAAGGCAGGTTGCATCTTAGCTCCATTGCAAATCTCTTTTGACTAGCAATATTTGCAGTAGGTTTTGAATGGGAAAGCCCATGGGGGGTGTAAAAATATACTTTGAAGGTCATCGTGTGGGGAGATTTACCTCCATCAACAAAGCCTATGAACCACTCGGGTTTTTTTCTATCCAATGGTGAATCTCTAAGCATTTCAAGGGAAACGGGAGTTGCTAGATTAGACTTTTCAGATTACTTGGCCATTCCCAAAACTTTGCCTTCATAACCAAGTCTCTACATCCGCTGTGGTGTGATCATCATGGGAAAATCAATTTATCTCAGCTCGTATATTTGCTCAATAGTATACTTGTTTTAACTGTATAATGTGAACCTCCCAAAACATTGCTTGGAAGAAAAAGCCAAACAGAAGGGAACTGTACAGAAATTTCACAGCTTTGTCCTTTGTAGCTTCAAATAGATGACTTCACTCTTTTCTGTGGTGGGGGCTCCGATTTAAGTCCCTTTTTGCTAACCAGCCCCATTTGCAAGAATCTAAGCATCTGTGAGACTTGCGAGAGATTTTATTATCTTTCGAGACATTTTTCCTTCTCCTTCTGTCATCAAAATTGAAACTGGCTGATAGATGAGACAGAGAGGCATGATCTCATAATGTGGTTTGTTAGAAATGGAAGCTAACAGATAATCTGTGTAAAA
Source organism: Athene cunicularia (assembly GCF_003259725.1). Taxonomy (NCBI): domain Eukaryota; kingdom Metazoa; phylum Chordata; class Aves; order Strigiformes; family Strigidae; genus Athene; species Athene cunicularia. The sequence continues at coordinate 13,215,034 of NW_020799112.1, forward strand.
ACTGTTCGCGAAATCAGATTTTCTTACAGATTTCAGAATTTCATTATTTTATATGATTATATGACACGTTCTTGTTATTGCTTACCTTAAAATCTCATGCCAGATATTACTAAAAATCAGCTGGGTGAATTTTGTTTTGTTTGTTTGTTTTCTTTTGTGTTACTAGAATACATTGTAATGTTGATATTACTTAGGAAGGGTTTAACTGTCAAATATCCTTACTGACAACATATTCTGAAAAAATTTTGAGCCAGTAAAGCACGGTAAGCCACTAAGGTGAGAAAAACCTGCAATCAATCCACTCCCAAACACAACGAGCTTGATTTTATGCAGTGCAGAGGACAAAAGTAATGAAAAAGGAAGGCTACTTAATAGTTACTAGTTAGATGTGGTAAGTCCTATGGTAGATTTTAAACTTAATGACTCTGAGCTAAGGAATAAAGAAGTCTTTTTTTTTTCACAGCATCCAGAAGAATGAGTGATGATTTCCAATTGAACTCTTTTAAAATTAAATCTGACTAGAACTCAGTGGACAAGTTTGCCTCACATAATGGATCATTTTTAGGCCAAATGCAGCTTTCACTGAAGTCAATGGAAATATTTTCATTGACTTCAACAGATTTTGATTGAGGTGTCTCTATCTATTAAGCTATATACAGTTCTGGAAAATCAAGGAAATGGCATTAATGTGGTTATTTGTACTGGCTTTGAAGCTCTTTAGGGATCACAAAAATGAGCTCAATTTTTTGTTCAAGCCTGAGGTTTTATAGCCTGTTAGTCAATAACATGGACTAAAACTTTTTATGCTGTCCAAAAAAATACTAGATACATTTAAAAATAGCTCCTGAGAAAGGTGTGCCACCTACCATTTCCACTGTTGTTTTTCAGGAGCACGAAGCATTACTAATACTGCTTTAGTGACAACTATTTTTACTCTTTGTTTACAAAGCCTGCATTTCAAAGTGTGATAATCCCCTTAAACTCAATGCAAATCTCAGAGGGCTGAAAGCTGGCATAGGTGATGCCAATCCAGGTGTGGTGCTCTCTTCAAAGCACGATAGAAGTCATGGCTGAATTATAAGGTGGCAGATGCACACACATCACTTGGCCAAGCTGCAGCTTAAAATGGCTTAATATCAAAACGCAACAGTTTACAAGCAGACAGTTAATCCTTCATATGGGCCAGGTGCCTGTTGTGAATAAGGAGGGACAAACCTGATGGAGACTTCTATTTTCCCACCCATTTCTTTCACAAAACAAATAAAGAAAAAAAACCCAAAACCCATCAGTTCCTTGTTTCCTCTTCTCACTTCTTAAATCTCTTCATCTCCAGTCTTCCTATCACTCTTGCCAGCCCATTTCTTCTCTCTCATAATGTCTTCCCTTGTTGGTGGTGTTTCGACCCATGTGCTGGTTGTTGCTTTTAACTTTTCAGGGAGTCAGCAACTGGTGTTTGTGTTATGCTGCTTGTTACAGAGGTTCCTTATACACTGTGGTCTCGGTATTGGAAACCTATGTCCTTGATTTTCTTTTTGGTTATTTTTCCTTAGTCAATGAAACTGTATAAACCCATTCAGATTGAAAACACTTGTGCTATTTGTGCATGGGGTGAAATTCTATAAATTTCTGCCAGGAAAGTGAACATGAGAAAGTGCAAGAGTATGTAAAGAAAAATTGCTGAAGACTCTGTTGTCTTTTGAGTTTCCATGATACATAATCTCTACTATGCTCTTCTGTATGGAGGAAGTTTTCTATCATGGACCTTTTGTTCTCTGTTAGCTAGACAGCTAAGTTTGGGGTTTTTTGGGTTTGTGTATCTGCCAAATACACATAAGTGAGCGTGTCCACAGGTTGTGGATTAATACCAGGTATGCAGCTTATGTGTTCAGTCATCTGTACATTGGGTCAATGACCAACATTTGTTCTTTGGGGAGTAACTGCTAACCTTGGGAAATGGTTTGGCTGTTTCACCATGTTCTCTTCTAGCATGTACAATCAGGGTGACTCTTGTAAGGAAGTATTCTACTGGACACAACTTTCATTTAGATTACAAGTATCCAGGAAAATATGATCTGAGTATTGGACTTGCCTGGGACAATTTAAGGCATTTCAGGGGTTAGGGCTTGGTGTGATAATGGCTTTTGGGTTCCAGGAATCTAAAATTGTTTCAGTGGAAATTTTTTCTTAAATTGGAAGCTCCTTGGTGTGGGGACCAATCCTGAGATTTTGGGAAGGCACACCATGGACAGAATTAGAGCATTAAATTGAACAGAATTCTAACAAAAGATATTCATTTTACATCCCTGATGGGGGCCTTTATCTGGATTTACTAATCCATTTGGCCATGGGACACATAAATCCTGTGTCAATTTTCTCAATAACTTTAACTTCTATAATTTTTTTTCTCCTAAATGGAATACAATATTAACTGTGTTATTTTTTCCCTATGCCAATTCTGAGATTAGAATTTGCTCACAGCCACAGCTCCAGTTAGTGGCAGTGCTGGGATTAGAATTTGATGCCAATGTCATACAGAGATTGACATGAATACCAAAGAGAGGAAACTTGGATCAAATATAAGTAAATATAAACAGAGACTGTAGTATAAACTACTTCAAAATCACACCCACTCCTTCAGAGCTTACTCATTAGAAACCTGTCTGACTTCAGCTTCTATAGTGGAAATGAATACTGGAATACTTACAATATTGTCTCATGGAAGAAAATTACTTGCTGGCCATCCTTTGAGGAGTGGAATAGTTTAAGCAGCAGTTCCATTATAGTGCTTTTACTGGGCATTATTTTTACTATGGAAAGTCCTTTAAAATTAATGGGAATTGATTTCAGTAGCCTTTGACATATTACTGAAAATAATACGGCAAAATACAACCTTTTCCCTCTTACCGCTACGTAATGGCTTTAACTGGGAAAGCAGTTTACAATGGTGCCCCATGTAAGGCTTTATTCAAAAGATTTTACGCTTGATAACATCTGAGCCATAGGAGCTGTATGTGGGGTTTAGCATCTTAGCAGCTGCAATTCTTAATCCTGATTCCGTTGCCTCCATATTAAAAGCTCCATGGTCACAGGACACCAGCTTTGGCCGTTCTACATTGTCATTCATTCCTCTCCCCCACACGCGTGCCTGACCATATAGGAAAATGAGTTTACAACTGACTACGCCTATGGGACTCCCGGAGGGATACAATGTGAGAGCCTTTACTAGTGGTGGATGGTCCTCAAAAGGTTTGAAAGTTTGGTAAGTACATCCTTAACCAAACTCTTTTGACCTTTATTCAGATTTGTTTTTGGAGAAGGGCAAAGGGTTGGGCCAATTCTTGTTTAACCCAACTGGCTTGTCCATCTGTAGGCTGTAATTAATCACTAAATCGCTGCCATACTTTGTTTTGGAGGCTAGGTCCCAATACAGCAGGGCACTATACTTAACTTTAAGCACATGACTAATTCTTTAAAGTCAAAGGGATTACTCATGTGCTTAAAGTTAGCTGCATATTTAAGTAGTTTGCTAGATCAGGCCTTGAGGAGTTAGGGAGCATTTATATATATTGTACAGCAGTGCCAAGTTCCTCAGTTTGCCTTTGCATCGCTTTGGTCTTCCTTGTTGCCTGGGAATTTTCTTTACAACAATGGTGCAAAGAGACAGTAATGTATAATTTGGAGCTGGACTTCATCCGCTCCCAAAGTGGGGGATTAAAGGACTAAATTTTCAGTTTTGTGGATTTTTGCAAAAAGAGGTAGGATCAGAATCTGGTTACTTTCAAAATTAGGGAAGTTTCCTGTTCTACTTCATCTGGACTCAGACCATGAGTAGCTTTTGTTTGGATATGCATTTGTTTCTTAATGTGAAGCTGCTTTGTCATATCAAAAATATAAAGACATATAAGAATCAGTGTCCAAGAAAACTAACAGAAATCACTGTGTTTGCATCTTTTGCAGTAACTGATCATGTTTCTTCCAGCCTAACTCCCAGCTTACTCAAATAGGTAGCGAGAGCAGTTTTACACCACTTGAGGATTGTCTCCTTAGGAACAAACAGATCTTGCAAATATGCCTTTTGTCTTATAAAATACAGAGTGCAGCGAACTGAACTACATCCCACAGTCTGAAACCTCACCAGAAAATTTGTAATACTAATTTAAAAAAAAAAAAAAAAAAAGAAATGCTATCTTTTTTAATGAAACTGACTTTCTGAGTGTACATCAAGGATTTTATTACTGGTTCTACATAATAAAGTAATTGTGTAATTAGTAATACATTTGTCACTCCTTTACTGAGGAAAAAGTAAAACATGTACCGCTTTTGTGTAAATCCTGACAGTGGTGATTTTTTTCCTGAGAATTATACCATTATATCATAAAAGTGTCAAGGCATGAGTTTACTGTTCCTACTAATATTCTAAAATATTCTCTTAGGCTGACATCTCTGTCAATTAAAATTAAACAAAATTGCATTCTGCCATATACACTTCAAATAGGAAGCTTTCAAGTTTATGGCTGTTCTTTGAATTGATTTTTAAGATGGCATCTGTAAAACTTGGCTAGTACAAGATGAGGTAGGATGTAGTTAAGGTTCAGTCAATTTTAAAAATGTTTTAAAGATCATAAATTGACAACTGAAATAGACTGAACATCCTTGGGATTTTGGGCTGTCAAATATAAATCCAGGGTTTTTTAAAAACTGAGCTCTTGCAAAGTGAAAATTTTATGAAAACATGTTCTCCCCCTCTCCCCCCGCCCTTGATATTTTTGCAATAAGTTACACAAACAAGAGGGCTTCTGGTGTTGTTTCCAGTTACTTGGTCTCGCGGGATTTGGAATTCTTCTTCTCCTGGTGTTTCCCACAGAAATAGAGTGAGAACGTGCTTTCTCACGGGACTGTATTTCTCATGGAAAATAATAGGGTTGCCGGCAGCAAACGTTTTCTGCAGTGATACCCTGCCAATAAAGTCTTCAGGGAAATTATTGCCCTCAATAAGATGAAGACTAGTAAATTGGAACCCCCATCCCTACTCCACAAAGATATGTCTTTAGGAAGCTTTCTCCTTCTATTATTCCCTGGAAACCCTGACCCCAAGAAAATGCTGTAGACAGTAATGCTTGGTTTACACTTAATTTTGTTCCCCAGAATAAAGATGTCAGTTAGTGTGTAAAAATAAAAAAAAAGAACAATCCCCCCTCCCTACACCCCAACCAACATATTTATGCCAGCAAAAGCCCTCGTATAGACAGTTATGCTGAAGAAAGTTATTGTGCAGAATAGCTTTATTATGTTCAAGGAACTACTTTAAACTATAAGAAACAATGATCTTTTTTGCTTTTAAAAACTGCATCCTCTAAGAGGGAGGTTTGTGACACAGCAAACCCTTATAGGCATAAACTTGTCAAAGATATGTTGAATGCATTCTAATGTCTGGAAGACAAGATAAATTTGCCACATTTTATTATTATTATTATGAGACATAAAAACCTGGCTTTGCTATGTCTCCACTTCCATCACAACCCATAATATTGCAGATTAAAGAATGGACTCTGTTCATTTAGTGCACACATTTTTTGGAAGATGATCTTCTGGCCAAAGGGAATTCAAAGTCAAGCAGTGTGCTTTCCACTGGTGGAAATGCAACAGGTCTCTATGTCTGGAGTGGTTAGGAAAATCTGATCATTCTTAAGAGAAATATTTTCTGGGGAGGAGAAAAAAAGAAAAAAAGAAGAAAAAAGCAAAACTTCCCCCATGAAAATGTGCACTGAAAGAAACGCAGGTGTTAGCCACGCAGGAGTTCATGTCAAGAGAAATATTTCCCCAGGGTCCCATGAGAGGAAAGGGGAAAGGGGGGGACTCTGGGGTGCCTGACCCAGGGAGTAGGGAAAAAAAAGCAGACTGGTGACAGAAAGACCTTAATTCATGCACCATGTGCTTGAGTGATGTGTTTACTTTCAACCTTCAAGTCAAATTCAAGCAGCAGCCAAAAACCACAGATCAACACATTTTTAGTACAAAGTGAAAGTAGGGTCATTGGCACCCTCAGTGCTCCACCAATTTCTGAAGCTACATTAAATCCATATTAATACTCACTTCGAGTTAACCGTGTCAAAGGAGATGGTAATTATGGGTAAGTAGGAAGGTTGGGATGAAACCAAATAATTGCTGCTGAAGGAGGTAACATAAGCACAATTAGTTGGAAGGGTTATTTTTAGTCTTGAAGGAGACTTTAAAGCCAGCTCTGTTCTGATTTAAGTCATTTGTTAGCTTGGAATATGTTGGAAAAATAGGAGTCTGAAAAACCAGAATCTAACTAAATTCATCTTCATGCTAATAGGGAAATTTATTTTTTTAGGCTACTATTACCATAATTATGCCTTCTGACAGTGTTTCAGGTGTTGCAAAGCAACAGGCATCCATTGAAGTTCAGTGGACCTATGCTGGTTTACCCTGGCTGCTCCAAGAAGGTAATGGTGTATTTAGCAGAATTTGACTCTCATTATTAGTCTGTTCAACCAGGGTGGGAGGTTGCTAGATATGGAAATTATCTCAAAGCGAAACAGCTGGGGTGAAGTAGGATGCATCAGAGAAGACTTGTGAATCACTCCAAGTGCTTTCTCTAGCCCTGCTTCTTTGCTGGCCTTGGGGTCCTTGAGGCATCTCACATATTTGCTTTAGAGTGGTGGCAGCAATGCTAATGGAATCTCATCTAGGAGCAGCTTTGACTCTCGTCAGGGGTTTTGGGCAAGAAGGGGCTTTCAAATCTGGCTTTATTCATGGACTGGAGAACCCTACTTAGTGCCCTGAGAAGGCACTAAGCCTGAGCAGGGGGAATGAAACCTCCTCTTCAAGCAGCCAATGTTAGCTGCAGAGGAGAGTAACCATGCTCTCAGTCTTTTCTGGGACATACTGGGGTTTTAGTCAGTCAATAACCACACAGAGAGTCAGGTTTATGCCATATCCTGATGACTGACACCCATCATAGCAAGTTTTGTTTCCAGATTTTTAAATTAAAAAAACCCAAAGTAATTCCATCACAACAGTGATCTGGCAAATAAATATATTTTCTTAGTAAATCCAGTGTAGCCAAAATGGACCAATGCTCAAAGAAAACATCTAGCAAAGGTGGGCGCTTTTTTTTTGTCTCACCTTTTCACATTTGTGCGAAGGTCTTATTTAAGTTTTATTTCTCTTAGCTCAGCCATCTGTGCATTTTATTGCCTGTTCTAAGGAACTTTGCAATGTTTTCGTGAAGAGCAGTAGGAAAGCACTGAGGAAAAAATTGAGTAGATATAAAGCCTTAGAGAAGAGAAGTGACACAACAGGCAATTTCTCCATTTGCTCCTCCAGATATTGAGCTGAGCTGGGGAAATTACTTTAAGTACATAAGGTGACACAATTACTACAGTTGGGTCTTTGTTTAATTTTCAAATAGACAGTCTAGTACACTGAAATCAAAGGTGATTGGTTATGGGCTCTCCAGCCCTTCACCTCTAGGTCATTGGGTTCAATACCATCCCAGGTTGTAGCTCTGCGCTCTATCCTTTATGAACAATCTGCCTGAGAAATTTATACCTTTATTCTGCTCGTGACTTATGTATTGACAAATTTTTGGTTTTTAAAAATATGTTCACAGTTCAAAATAATTTGGCATGTGGTTTATGTGGTCCTATTTCAGCTTGTGGACTCAACACAGACTATTCACCATGACTGTTGCTTTGAGTATCTCCTATTCACGATGCCTGATTAAGATGCACAGCTATGTTTCCCCGTCTTCATTGGATGACACCCATATTGCAAAGAGCTTTCAACTGACCTTCTGGCCCTTTTGGTGAAAATATATGTGCACAAGCACCCACAAGGCTCTCCTGCAGCTTTTTTTTTTTTTTTTTCCTGGGCAAAATTTCATGCAGACAAGTGTTAGTGAAAAGTGCCTCATAAAGAACATAAACAATATCTAAAGAGATCTATGAAATTTATTCACACTGATGTTCCCAAATGCTATTTTGGAACTGTTTTCCTAGGTCTTGAAGTGAGCAAAAAACTGTTGTGTGAAAACTTCCCATGCGAAATACAGGAATAGTTTCCCTCCATTTCTAAGTGAACATTGCAAATACAGTCACAGCATCCAGCAGTAACTTAACTTTGAAGCAGTCTCCACAGCAAAGTCACAGGATACTTGGCATTCAGTGATGCCCTGGCCATATTACTCCTGGGTGTAGTACAGGCATAACTAGCTAGTAATATATTAAGGCTCCTGCACTGTCATGTCAGGTGAGTACTTTTACTAAGGACGTCAATCTCTGCATCTATTAACCTTTAACCAATTAATTTCACTTTAATTATTTTTGTAATTAAAAAAAAAAAGAAGATAAAACCCCAAAATCAGTACTGCCCAGAGATAAGAAATGACCAAGCCTCATCTCGTAGCTCTAATTCCAAAGAGAGAACAGGGATACAGTCCAGGGCGAAGAACTGGCTCATTTAATTACACCTGCACATTATTTCAATAGTATGCCTTGGTGAGAGGGGCTTTTAAGAGTAAAGTGCTTTGAAATAAAGCTATTAAATGCATATGGAGACATTGATCGATACACTCGAGTTATGGGGGGGGGAGGGGGAGGGAGGAGGCAGAGGGAAGAAAAGAAAAGGACTTTTTTCTTCTCTGTAAGAGTGGATTTGGAATCTTCAAGGGCATAAGGATGGTAAACGATTGCTAAAAGTCCAAATTAAGAGGTATTAATCCATTGTGCGGCAGTCAGTCACATCATATTCACATTGCTGTTTTCTTGTCGGAGGTTTTGCCTTGATCTACCCCAGACCACATTGACAAGTCACAATTGAAGCATTCTAAATAATCCTCAGTGAAATAAGGCATAGGGTGTCACTCTCTAGGCTACAGAAAGCCTGAGCGCAGTGAAGTTAGAAAGGGTAGCAAAGCCCTTTTCAGTCGCGTTTCTCAGCCGATTAAACTCATTCAGGGCCAGGCTACTGGAACGAAAACAGAAAGATCACCTCCTGTTCTCCAGTGTTTTGTTGGCAACAGCAGACAGATGTAGAAAAGTAGAAACATTTTTACTATAGCAACAAAGGGGAAAGGGGTGGGAGGCAAATAAAAAAAAGAAGTTGAAATTTGCGGGCTTGTTAATGTCCCAGGTACTTTGGGACAGTACTCCAGGTTACGAGACCATGTCAGCACGGACTGGAATTCTAAAGGTTCATGTGAAATAACTGTGCAGTGCAAACCTGTGTCCTCTTTTCTCCTTAAACTCCTCCACTGGTACATTAATTAACCATAAGAACAGATTGACACATGGAGATCCAGTTCATTAACATTTTTTTGTTTGGTTGGTTTTTTGGCTTTTCAGAAAAACCCATGTAAGAGTGGTGCCTTCTTTAAGAGTATCCCATCCACCCATGCAGCCACGCTGATGTGACATACTGTGACACAAGATGCCACACAAAATTAAGCTGAGCACTCCAGCTGAAGACTTGATTTAGCCATACACTCTCCACAAGTCACCATTTAAATGAACTGTTGTAGATTCAAGCTAGGAAGGCGGTAATTCATCTAGTGTTAGTAGTGCAGAAGTGGTTTGCTGCTACTGGAAAAATAATCTGCCAAATACATCCTTAAAATGGTACTTTTCTATCTATAAAGGTAAATAAATTCATTTACAATAAATGAAACACATTTTTAAGAGGTCACTACAAATTTTTTTACTTGGGTATTATGCATTTGTGCATACATAACATACAGTCTTAGCAAATGCAGATTTGCATGTATAAATGTGCATACATCTGCATGTTCAAATATATATAATTTAAAAGTTTTTGCTAACTTTCAGTATAGAAATACCCATACATCTCGTTGGCAGTAAATGACAACTATTTTATCTCTGTGCAAAGGAAAAAACACCCAACAACTGAAACCTCAACTAAAGCAAGTACAGGAATGATTCTGTAACCGTGCGATTAGGGCAGTAAAATGGGGGACCCATGTCCCAGCCTCTCCTCTGATGAAAACATTCAGTATAAAATAATAGTTACAATGGCAATACTGAACAAGACTTATTCACTACCAAGATCTGTGGTTAGGGCAGTCATTTCAGATTGGCTGACATAGATTTCACTTCCAGGAAAAAAAAATGGACAGAAAGGATTTATATGGAAATGTTTCTACCTTCTAAATAAATATGCAGATGATGAACATATTCATTCTAAAAGCCCTCTAAAAGCCAAGCATTGCCACTACCTTGGATTGTTTAGTTAGAAAATTTGGTTAACCTTGGTATTTACATTAGTGTTGAGCCCTCTTTGAAGATCAGGTCTTGGAGGTGATTGTGTAGTTAAATGTTTCTGGAAAAAAAATGACTTTAAATTTCTAAGTCTCTCAAACACCTAAGATCAAGTTATTTTCACTTAGGTGCTTTTGGAAAAAACAAATCCAAAACTATCGGTCGCGAAGGAGACAATAAGTGCAAGGCAGGACTTAGCAGTGCCTGTTGGAAGGGGGCAGGAGGATGCACAGGGTTTCTGCACCAACCTGTCACTGTTGGGATAACAAGTTCTGACCCCTCAGAAAGCAGAGGCAATTCCCCCGAGGGCACGTAAAGCAATGTCAAACACTTTAGCAGGTAGGGTAGCCTACATCTGAAGCACTTGAGTGTTTATAGGCAATGACTGGGCCAGAGTTTTTTGTAAGCTCTTGTCTTTCTGGGCTTAGATCTGAACTTTGAACTAATGGCTAACAGGTCCTAACATTATACACCTTCTTTTCCAGTCCTCATTTCTCAAAACCTTAGAGACTTGCCAAAGCTCTTGTGCTCTGCATTTGCAAGAACGGATTTAAAATACTGTGGTCATTTATCACTGGGTTGTGATTTTGCCATGCTTTAAAAATTTGTGTAATATATATCAGGTGTCTATGGATTTTGGCATGGTATTGGGTCATCTGAGCAATTTGGCATTGTTTAGACTGCAAAATAACACACAGGGTCAAGAGCAGTCAATATTGGTCCTATAAATTATTGTCTAGGCTCTCATAAATTGTCCTCTAATTTGTGGCTTGAAAAAAAAAAATAAAAAAGAAGATATCAGAAGTTAAATCTCTTTGACTCTGGAACAGCACCTGTTTTTTCAGTGAAAAGCGCTGTCCTTTGCAGAAGTTTGCCCCGGTGTTTGCTTCTATTGTCCACACTGGGCCCAGGTACTAAGGACCAGAGTGACTGCTGATGTGCTTCTACAGGGAAATAAAAAACTAAATCCCCAGGCAGAATTTCAGACAAACAGTCATTTTATTTACTTATATTTATCTCTTCTAGAGAAAAAAAAAAATGAGGGAGAAAATAGCTTGCTTAATCCCAGTACTAACACAATATTGATTCACATTCATGTTCAGTATTTATTGACGTGCATTGCATACAATGGAGGCTATCAATTAGGCTACTCTGTTCAAGGGAAGGGGCAATCATATTAGAAAACAGATGAAGCTCATAGTTTATATAGTCCTAATTTTATGTAATGTAAACCTTTCAAACCCTGGGCACATGAGAGTGAAAATGCATGTCTTGATGAAAAGAAACCCAAAAAACAAATGGATTTACTCTCCAGCTAATTACTATGGGTGACTGTCCACAGAGTCGCATCATTATTTCTTGAAGTTCTGTAATGAAATCAAACTTATCTTACTACAAACTGAATTTCTGTGTATTTTATTAACTGACATTAAATACTTTTGTACAATAGCTTAGCACAAGGTTTTGTTTTGTGAGTGGGCCAGATACATGAAATTTTAGAGGTGGTGTGTAATCTTACCATATTCCTTCTGTACATTTAAGCAAGGGTTCAGCATATTGAGCCCCCATTAAAGATCAATGTCAAGGAGAGTATAATGGCATATGGGCAGTATTCAGGAGACCAAGTTGTTGCGTGCAGAAATCAAATATAAAACACTATTTTTTTTGCCCCTTGGAGGTTTTATTGCATGGTCGCAGCTGGATTTACACTGTATTTAATAAAACATTAGTAGCCACCAGGGATTTAAATATGTAACGTAATTCTTTTTCAGTAAAATAATTCCATAAATCCAAATATGAAGCTTTCTTTTTTTTTTTTTTTTTTTTTTTTTTTTTTTTTTTTTTTTTTTTTTTTTTTTTTTTCCTTGCAAGTGCTGTATGCCCATAATTAAATTAAACCCTATATATGGCTTTTTTCACCATAGAATTTAATGGAAGCAAAATCCGTCTGCAAAGTTGATTTTGGATACATATTCACATTTTTTGGAGCTGAAGTAGATCTGGTGGCTAATAAGTTTTGGGGAGAAACAGGGGTGCTGGCTCACCATCCTGGCTGAGCTACTTTTGATACAGACCTGTGGCAAAATGAGGGTCAGTATTACTTTATGGAGGCAGATGAAGGTATGCCTAATTCTGCACTGAAAATAAGTGCTGAGTTGGTGTAATTTTCCCCTTGCTCTGTGGTCTCCACTGCTGTCTGGACTACTAAGAAAATGAACACAGTGCAGTCATACTGTTACTTTGCGCACTGACCAAGATGACCAAGCCACAATGTCCATATATTCTTGTGTATCACGTTTTCAGTCCTCAGAGGTTTTTGATAAGGTGATAACTGGAAAAAAAAAAAAAAGAGACGCTTATATATTTTATTTAGCACATTTAATATTTTGGAGGTATCTTGAGTGTTTCTGGTGAAAGACACGGTTGGTCCTATCTTCAGTTGGATGAAACAAGTGCATTGAGGTTTGTACCAGCTACAGATGATTTCCTTGTAGGCACAGTGCTAACCATCATGGAGAAACGAGCAGGGGGAAAAGAAACAGAAAGACTGTGCAGGGAACTAAGGTGTTATAAAACAAAGCTTGGTGAGATATCTTGAGAGCTCTCTGCAGTTTGAAGAAACAAAAAGTTTCAGTAGTGACAAACAGCTCTTTTGTTGCTTTTTAATGGAAATAAAGTTAACGAAGAAAGAGTGAATGTTCCCAACGACACATATTTTTGGCTCTTATGACAGGGAGACATTTTCCAAGTAGAATGAAGTGACTGTGGCTAACTGTGCAAGGAAGGGAAGATGTCTCCAAGTGGGATTTGACTAGATCCATAAAGTTGCCACATTTATACTTCTAGGTGAAACATGATCTTTAAAATTACAGGCCAAGAGTCTCTGATGTCACAACATTTCCATAAACAATTTTGGCAGCAAAGTACCCATGCTGGAGGGTACAGATTCAATGTCTTAGAGGAGCTCTGCATCGTTTTGTGAAATGCCTGAAGGTTTTCTCAAAACCTTTTCTTAGAGGTCCAGTGGAACTGAATTAGTGATCCAGTCTAGCACACATGGCTGAGTTTGCATGGACTAATGATGTTACAGCATGAAGCAGAATGGATGAAGGCAGATGTAGCATTTGAGCTCTGTGAGTAGTATGGGTAGAGAAACAAGAACATCTGAAGTGTGAATTAAAAATTCACACTTAATACCAAATCATTAGCTTTCCTACATACACTAACAGGTACAGTAAACAGGCCCATTGTCTCGATCCTAACTAAGCTGCCTCTGATTAAGATCTTCAGGTAGGATGCATTTTTGCATTGAATAACTGCACCTCACTGAACGTGGAGATCAGAGAACATCAGTAATATCTCATGAAAACACTTCATTCAGGTTTTTACTTCCTTGAAAAATTGTAAATGAAAGTTACATTGTGTTTTAAACTGCAACACCCCCCCACCCTTAAAATATGCAGCACTGTGCTTTTAAAACAGAACCAGTGTTTTAACTTTTTTGAACTTTTGTTCCACTTTCTTCTATTTGCCCCCTTAATTCTTTCAACTGTTTATTTTCATTTTCATATTGTCTCTGAAAAAAAGGGCAAAAGGAAGTACTAAAGGTGTCACAAATATTTAAATGTAGAGTTTGAAATTGTTCCGTTTTTTCACTTTAGCATTTCTCATTAAGCAAGTGTGAAACCTCTGGAAAATAAGAAATTTTGAGATATTTGTGAGTTGGGGTAATTATTGTTTTCAGTAAAAAACACTGATCAGATTCCCTTTTTTTGGTCTTGAACAGATGCAATACCTTATATTGGTTCAGGTGGGAGTCCTATTTCTATTTATTTTTCTGTTTCTATCATATTAGATGAAGATTGAAAAAAACCTCACTTGAGATGTTCAGGACACCAATCCAGATGAACTTTTAAACACTGGGATGTGAACCAAACTTGCATTCAGACAGTGGATTTGCACTACCATCCAAGTGGGCTGAAAACCATTTGCTACAAATGTCTTCGAACATGGGTTAGAAACAGATTTTACTGTTGCTGTGTTCTGATTTATTCTTTTGTTTTCTTTTGTCCTAGCAACTCCAAAATAAGACAAGAGTTGCTAAAAAGTCGGTATTTTCTTCTAGCTGCTGGTAAATACTTATCAAATCTTCCTTTGGGGTCAGTGATTTTTCATATGTCTTAGTACACAATGGAATTATTTAATTACTTTTGCTAGCAAGTTTACAGACAAGAATATCCCCATCATACTGCATATCCTCAAATAAGATTATTTACAATCCAATCTAAGGAGTGCTGACTGGTGTCATTGGAAGCTAAAGCTGCATCAGCATTTAAATTTCTACTTTTCTGGGCAAAAACCCAACTGGCTGATTCAATTAAACTCTTTATGTTATATATTATCCAGAAGTTCACAATCTGAAGTGATTCTCAGAGTCTGAAGCCATGCCTTTATGATTGCAATTTGGTAGCAAGACAATTTCCAAGGACTGTTTTACTTGAACTGCAATGAAAATGTCAGGACATAACACACTTTCTGATGTGGGTTTTATGAAAGGCACTCCAAAATCAACCATTATTTCAAGCACAAGCAATAAATAACCTTCATTATTCATTAGAGTGTATATATGCATTTGTGTTTGCAAATACGGTGGTTTCCTGAGCAAAGAACCCTTTAATCAAAAGACCCTTCACTCATTTAAGGAGGTAACAAATGGATAGGCAGGAGGCACGGAAAAAGACAGTCTCTTTAATCGGTAATGGAGATAATCTATAGAGTTCCTGCAATACATGTAGTCCATCTTCCAGGCATAAACTTTAGCTAAGATATAGGATGTGGAAAGATTCATGCAATATTGTGAAGCTACTTTTCATAATAGTCATTTGGACAAATTTTGTTTATGGTTTATATTGAACAAAGAGAATAGACCTTTCCCATATCACGTAAATCACAGCCCTCCTGAAGGATGTCTGGAGCGGTGCTCTGCTATTACTATTCACAAGAACATTAACACTGGTGAAATAGGCTCTGTGAATTTACTGCTCTTTACCTGTTCAGATTAGGAGCTGGCGCACCTCTGCAAGCAGCCGACACGATATGCCAGACCTGCAGCAGCCTCTTGCATCCTCAAGCACTGTGTGAGAGTGATAGAAAGCAGCCACTACACACTGATGTCATTTGCGTGAGGGTCTTTGGTTTTCTTTTTAATGAGACTTTGAAGAAAATTCAGATTTATGCTCAGGTACCCACGTTGATGTGTTTCAGACAGGTTAGTCAGAGTTTTAGAGTCAAAACCAGAGCTTGGCCAAAATACACTCATTTACTGGAGCTGTTTTAATTTTGAAATAGAAAAGAAATTTGTTCAGAAAGAAAATGACAAATTTGAATATTTTTCTGGCAATTCAAAAGCATAAATTATGGTTTCTAGAACTGCTTTATTCTGACAAATTCAAAACAATCTTCAATTTCAAATGTTTTTATTTTGGGGGGTTAAAAATTAAATTGGAGGAGATTTTGAAAGAAAACAAGCCGAGCGTTCACTGTAAAAGAATCTGAGCTGCTGTTTCTTGTTGTTCCTTGTGCTTTTATACAGAAGGGCATTTGTGTAATGAAATTGGTGGGTTTGGTGCGAGAGGTAAAATCAGGAGAAAAACTGCCTGGTAGAATTTCTGTAGTTATTTAAAAAAAAAAAAAAAGAAAAGAAAAAAAGAGGCACCAAACCATAATGACGAACAATTCCAAACAAAGGCTTCGGGACGATGCTGGAGGATCAGATCAAACCAATTAAAGCTCTAGGGAAGGACACCGGCTCCCCTGCCCCTAGATATCAGCTCAAAAAGGAGGGGAGGAGGAGAAGGGCTCTCTCTTTCTCTCTTCTGCCTCTTTCTTTTTCCTGCTTCTGTTTTTCATAGTGGGGGCACTAATGAACTTTTCAAGTCCCATGAAGACAACCCTTGTGTTCTGATTAGTTGCCTTACTTTTAATGAATTGTTTTAATCAAGTTTCAAAGCAGGCACTCTATGCTTCATTGCAGCAGCCCAATGACAATGAGCTGAATGTTACCAAGACAGTGCATCTGATGGACTTTAATGGATTTTATGTGACAGTGTCTAGTGGCCTCATATTAGACATAGCTTTACAACAGAGAACCCATGGGGTTGCACTATGCATTTAATCTATACAAACTGTAAGGATAAGGGAGAGGGAAGCTTGGGAGGGGGAGAGGCTCTGAACCCTGAAGACCTTCAAAAGACATGCATTTCATACTAATAAGAAACACTCTTCGGTCATTTTTTATTTTTTTTTTTTTTTTTGCAATAGCACAGTCCCGTTGTGTTTTCTTAGGGAATGTCATGAGTATAATATCTCCAGGGCTTTTTGCAATAACATTCTCGAAGCACAAAGTTATCTGGAAAAATTAAGCTCTCAAGGAAATCTTGGCAGTGCTGTAACATTTCCTGGATTTCAGGTAGTGATTCTGAGTTGTGATCTCTTAAGTCCGTAACAATTTGCTATTTCTAATTTATTGCTTCATTTGTGACTGCTGCTACAGCAAGGTAAATTTATTCTGATTTGCACAACCTAAGTCTTAGCTCTGACAGTGACTAATTATTACCTGAGTTAAAATAATGAAAGTGTCGGAAAGTGTCCGAATGCAATTTGTTAGGAAAACATGTGGCATGCTGTGTTACCCAAGCCCAGAAAAGCCTAAGTGATCAGAAACCATGGAGAATTAAGAATTTTTCCCCCAAAGGTTACAAATCAATGTGGAAAATTTTCAGGGAATTGGAGTGATGAGGGTTTCCATTCACTAGAATATAAAATGCAGACCATACCTGTCTGATTTTTTGCTTAAGGAGGAAAAGTCACTTTTTTTTTTAACAAGAATCTAAAATGTTATTGTGATGGTAACCGTGCCCAGAGAGCTTGCATCAGTTATAGATTATTAATGGTACTCTTTAAAGTGTACACTGCATAAGGATTATTTTGCAGCTGTGGTTTTTTTTTTTCAGAAAAAAACCCACAAACCAACAAACAAAATCAAAGCAAAACCAACACAGGGAAAACAAAATCTGTTGCAAGAGACTCCAAAAGTGTAAGCACCTTTAGCTGATGTAAGTAACATACTATATTTTTTTTGCTGGCTCAGGGTCAGTCCTGTGTTTTGTCAATTATAGGCATGTCTTATTCACAGAACAGCTCAGCTCCAGCTGTGTAAAATGAATCCTGAAATGAAATGGTCAAATGATGTTAATGACTCGGCTTGCAAAAGTTTCTGAGGAATGTTAGCAGCCCTGGGTTAGAATTGAAAGCATCTGACAGCTCTGTAGTTCTGGTTGTTCAAATAGCTCTATGCAAGCAGACGGGGTATCAGTAAATTAAAATAATAATACAAAAATAATAAACAGCTATCTGGCTGAAATAATAAAGCAGTGCAAACGATTTGGGACTGCATCATTCAGGGCATTTGTCACTCTTGTGAGCCATTTAAGCCATATTTTAAATGAAATTTATCTTAAACAGAATTTAATTTAGATTTAATAAGCAATTGTTTTATTGTTAAGTACCAATTGGATGTCAACACATAATGTTTTCTAGCATGACAATTCCACCGTACTCCGAAAAGAGGCTGGGACTACATAAAGGCTAGCAATTTCATGGTCCATAACGATGTACCTGTGTTTAATATTACTTAATAGATACCTGCATTTACTGTCTGTACTTCAGACCCTCCCACCACATGAATGTCCTGTTGTATTAAGAAGCTTATACAATCTGCATCTCCCTCTATATCTAACACACACGCTAGACCTCTAGAGAGATATGATTATATTAATTACAATATATTGATTGATTTCTACTTTACATGGACTGCGTGTATTTAATTTAAATATACAATTAAGCATATTGAGGACACAATTTGCATTGTTACTGTGATAAATAACTGCTAATTGTGTCATGATACATCACATTTTAAGGCAATGTTTCTCACATGCTAGTAGCAACTGCATATATAAAATATGCTGAGAATCTGTTTTAATTATTCATATTTGTTCATGGCCAGTACTCTTGTATTTCTCAGGTCTGGAACAAACAATACGTATTGTGGCACTTCATCGTTGGCATAATTTTCAGGAGAACATGTATACCTTTAAAGTATATGCGTGCTTTTATAATGATCATATGGAAAATATAGATGTCAGTATGTAATTCTGCTCTCCATTTTACTAATTTCTAGTGTGTGTACAATATATCTACAGATCAGACAATTAAATCACTAATAATATTTGTACTGATTATTGCTATTAAAATCTATCAGTAGTATAATATTAGTGTCAGTAGTATTGCTACTGCCCAAATATATTAGATTTAATTTGTCATTTATATAACACAATAAAACTATTTTTGAATCTTCCCTACACCTATAACAGGATTAACAACTAATTTTCCAAGACTTTTCATTCAAGGAAAAAAACCCTAACAGCATTATCTTTTCTTACCTTCACTCCAATTTTGTGTCTGCTTTCTACAAATAAAACCCGACTTGTACAAGTCAGTTTGCTGAGAGAAGTCTCCATGAAAACAGCAATTTAAAAGGAGTCTGGAGAGTATTTGCAAATTATGAATTTGTAAATACAACATTTATTATTAAAAACTTGGTTCTAAGAGTCACACTCATTTAATCAAAGAACGGAAACAACTCTGTGTGATTCACACACCCAGTAAAAATAATCATAAGAGACCCCAGACATATAATTTCTCA
The DNA here is from genome assembly GCF_003259725.1 of Athene cunicularia. Classification (NCBI taxonomy): domain Eukaryota; kingdom Metazoa; phylum Chordata; class Aves; order Strigiformes; family Strigidae; genus Athene; species Athene cunicularia. The sequence continues at coordinate 13,234,096 of NW_020799112.1, forward strand.
TCTGTGACTACACTGAAAAAACTAGCAGCTGTTCAAAGAAAATTCATGTACTGAGAAAGAGGATGGGATCTGGAGTTTGAAAAGCATCTCCAAAAGACAGATCCTTTTGTCATTGAGGTCACTTGGAAATTTCTGCCCCGGCTGGGTTGCAGGCAGCAGGCACCGATCCCCTCCTCACGCAGAGGAGCGTTGGTTTCAGTGCTGTTTGGTACCTTTTAGGATGAGCGGTGCTTAGGGTGTCATTACATGGCCATTTCCAGTTGAAGGAACCCCAGTTGAAGGAGTTCCTGCTTTTTTTCCTCCTGCATATCAGTCCCATCCCTGCAGTGCATCCCAGCCCACAGCTGGATATCCCTTTGGTCAGGCAATTCTTTGTGTGGCATCTCTGCACACTACATTATGTCAACGGCATGAGTCAGGAACACAGTTTTCCTTCCTTTTCCTTAGGGAGAGAATCACCCAAAAAATATTTTTATGTTCTCAGGTCCAAGACAAGAATCTGATATGATGCTTGAGGCAAAGGCTACTCCAAAAGATAGGGAGATAAGGAGAGCCTGCTGCGTTGCACATCCTATTCAACTGTTTCGGTATGTTGAGTAAAATTTAGGCACTCAGACCTCTGAGGATTGCACTGCACAGTGGCACAGGGCCTTTTCTGTCCAGCCCTGCTGTGAGGCAGTTCCCAGAAGGAATGATGTGCACCTAAAGCAGCAGGCAGCGGCCTGGCATCCTCTGGACCAATGGCCCCAGCGTGCAGGATGCTCTGCACAGTCCCAGCACAGAGAGGGAGCACAGCCTGAAAGGCTGCAAGCAATCTGTGCCAGTAATGAGCAGCCAATTAATTGATTACTGAAAGTATAACTGAATCCTATGCCTCGGAGAAATCTAAAATATAGTAACTGCTTGCTTTATTGACAGCATTCATGCCATATTTAGTAGCTGGTATGTAAGAAGTAGCTGGACAATTTTGTTACACTTAATATGTTTCAGAACACAGCATAAAACATGTTTTAACACTATAACATCTATTGAGCAGTACCTCTGGGAACAGGCTTTATTATTAGATTACATTATACAAGATTAGACTAGTCAATAAGGGATTTCTTTCACACAGCATGCCATCTGAAATACCTGTTTTCTTTTTTTTTTTTTTTTTTTTTTTTTTTTTTTTTTTTTTTTTTTTTTTAAATTACTTCAAGACCTTCTTTGTAGGATCTTAGGTACAATATACCCATGAATCATAAAACTGACAAGCCCCAGGGCTGAATGGTCTCTGTACAGGAGATACGAAGCCTAGAGATAAAGGTGCACTACAGGTATACAGTGACAGGGGTGGATTATAGATAAACAAAAGGCACAGTTATTAGATGGGAAGTGCCAGGCAGGATTGTACACTGAGAATGCAAATTGTAAGGATCGAGTCTCAGGGACCCGACTTTGCTTGGACTGCCAGGCAACGGGAAAACAAAGACAATATATCAGTCTGGGTGTGATCCTGGTTTTTTAGATCTGCTTTAGCTGCTAGCTGCAGAGGGGAGAGGGGAAGCGGGCAGGGTTTCAGCCAGGTTTTGGCACCTGGGTAAAGCCCTGGGGAAATTCAGGCTCCACATACTGTTAATTCAAAACTCCACTTTCTGATCAAAGAATTTGCTGATTAGTTAAATAATAATTAGAAAAGCAAAGAATAGGTGTATCATGAGATGGCCTGAGTCAGGGCAGCAAACTGGTGCCTCGATTCTCCTGGGAGCTGGCACCCTGAATCCTCTCCCTGCTGTATTAACCTTTGCTGCCTTGGTTCAGAGCAGAGCAGCATCCAGGGGAGAGGCAGGGTGGCAGAGTCCCACCTGCTCAGCTTGGGCTGGGCAGAGCTCCAGGGGGATTTTCAGGACAACTCAGTCTCTACTTGGGCAGGAGTTCCCAGCTTGTGAGTTTGGATTTCAGATTTCGGTTCCTGCAGAGTGCCGAGGCACTATTTTGGTACCTGAACCCTTTTTGAACATATGTCTGCTCAATTACGTTGCTGAAATATAGTGAGAATCAAACACAGTATTTGCTTTTTCCAAATGATATCCGATGCTATTCACACATTTTCCCCCCTTTAAATTCTGTGTTGCACGCTGCATTGGATCTGTTGCTGGCAATTTCTCTCTCTTAGTCCTAAATTAAAAATCTCCACTGAACTACGCAGTTGCTGACTACATCCGTACGAGCAACTTCCATTCAAATTTCCTCGATGGAGAAGCCTTGTGGCCTGCTTTGCTGCACTAACTGGAAATGAGTATGAATTGAAAGGACTATATTTAAGAGCAGTTTCCTTTTTTTTGCCTACGAGGATTTTTCTTCTCTTATATAACCAAATTTCCCTGCAAGATTGACATTTCAGGAAAGGGGCAGAGGCAGACAGGTGACTACAGATCAAATTGGATTTCTGCAACCTTCCATTGTAAAGGTCAACCCTCCGCAGTGGGTATTCAGCCGGCGGTTCCTCTCTTGGTTTCAAACACAGGTGAAATACTTCACATGACCAGGTATCCTTTACTCTTCTCTTTTTTTTAACAACAACAACAAAAAAATTAAAAAAAAAAATAGTTTTGGTCTTTTCCTTCTTGGAATGTTTAATAGAGAAAAAAGTTAGTGATGCTGTTGGCTTTGCTGGAGGCTCGTAGGTGGTAGGGCAGTGACCTCAAGATGGGTTTGATAAGAGAAGGGACTGGAGAATGGCCCCTTGCTGCCCTTGGCATCTTTAACCTGTTCAGATCTCAGCAACAGTGACCAAGAAAAACTCCTAGAAGTAACAACCTGTTGCAACATTTGAGGGAAATGGAGGATATTTGAGTCCCAGACGGAAGCAGGCAAGAAGCTCCCCAAGTGGAGGGCAACATTGCTTACTTTGACCAGGGTTTGGCAGTAACTTTGATGAAGAAACTAGAGAAATACCTCCAGTAATTACCTTTTCCCCATATTGGCCAGTGGGTTGCCATGGACACTCTGTTCTGACCAAAACACAGGCTCTACTACAGTGTGAGCAAGCTGTCGAATAACCAATTGGGTGTCAGAAATTTATAGCCAGTAATTAACTGATAGGTTTATAATTAAGCGGAGATGCCCCTGAACAGCAACGCTTGGATCTGAATTCAAATTCAGACTTTTTCCAAAATTCAGGGGCAAAAGAGAGTGACAATTTGGGTTCAGTCCCATCTTTATAATTAAACAATGATTTTTGACAGGAGGGGAATCTCCAGCAGTTAATGACTGACTGCAGGAGTTGAGGGCCTGAGGCAAAGCTGAGGGGTTTTAATCCAGGTGGTCATTAACTGCCTGGGAATGCCTGACCCTGAGGTTAATTGTTTCTATTTTAAATCATGAAAATAATATACACATATACAGACCCCCCCTTCCCTTCTTTTCTGCTGTACACGTGTTACAAATATAAATATGCTGCCATTTTATGCATTGAAGAAGATGAAAGCTGAGCCGTTGAGATGCTCTTGATGTGTTTGCTAAAGAGTTTGGGTACCTAAAGAAAATATTCTCATGGCAAAGTTCTCTTTCCATCCAGAAAATTTGACCCACGGCCTGACCAGAAGGGACCAACTGGGAAAGGCTCTGGGTTGGGGTGTGCAAGGAACAGGAGTGGTCACTGGGGTTTTTAAAAGTATTCAGGCTGCCTCAGATTCACAAATCCCAAAATCTTGGGAGCTGATTTTTGATTTAATCTGCTGATTTAATAAACATTCTCTCTGCAATTCTGTGCTCCCTGGGAGCGAGGCACAAAGCCATTTTTAAAAGCTCTTTGTGCACCTGTAAATATCTGCTCCTTTCTTGGCTTTTAGCGCTGGCTGCTCAGCACAATGCAGGATCAGGCCCTTAGAAACCAGCAAACACTTTATTTTCAGTGCCAGCTCCGGTTTGTGGGGAAGAAGCCATCGGGAATTAAGCCCAGGCTGCGAACCCAGGGAAAGGCAGAAACTCTGAGCAGGTGATGTGCAACACTGCGGGGCGGGCAAAGCCAAGAGCCAGGGGATACCTCACCTGAACCAGAAAGAATTACGCTGTGGTTCATTTAGATATATTTTCTTCCCCCAGTCCTTCTGTCTCTCTCCTCGCTTTCCTTGTTTTTAGAGAGACATATGACATCACTGCCAGTTCAGTTTCCTGTGTTTAACCCTTGCTATATCTAGCCTGATTACTCCTAATAAAGCTTGACAGTTGGAGGGTTAATCCAGCCCTTGGTCTCATGGTTTCTTCTCAGGAAACAATCTGTCCCTGAGAGCTTTCTGGCCTGTTGCAAGGTTATATCCCCCTGGGGTGCCATCAACGCCAGCCAGGGCTCCTTTCCCATTGTCTGCCAAATGGCCACCAATTAAGTCAACTGTTCCCCAATTAGAATTTTGAGGAATTTATCTTGTTCCTCCTGTGTTCAAACTCCCAAGCAGGGGCAGCTCTTGGAGTCGGTTACAAGGGCCTTTTTTTTTTTTTTTTTTTTTTCTCCCCCCTTCTAGAATAAGAAGGGGGGTGGTGGTGGGGGTGTGGAAATTAAATAAATAAATAGCAGCTCTTTCCTGTAATGGGATACTCCTGGGTTTTTCCTGTTGCCCATTCACACAGCTTAATCCTGGGATATGTGATGAGAACTTGGTAATATTTAAGGGAGGATATTTTATTATTGTTCCATTCACCTGAACTGGTGTGACTGATTTTTTTTTAATCGATGCTGCTCTCAGTAAAAGTTTTTACTGTGACATCAGCTATAAATATAATGAGATTTCTTGAATTAAAGGAAGAAAAAAAAATAATTTCAATTGCTCTAATAACCAAATGAGCAGGATTGTTGTTAGTTGGTTGGTTTTTTTTGTCTGTGTGTGTTTTTTTTTTTTTTCTCCCCCCGAAATTGCTTAACTGATTGTTTACATCTTTTTATTGGTGAATTAAATACTGGGCTCTGGGTCACCTTTAATATGGAAAATGCAAAGTCTGGCAAAGTTATCAGGATAATATCCTTTAAACTAGATATACAAAGATCTGATCGATCCATTCTAGGCAAATAGGACCTTTGGCTTTCTTCCTGGGAGAGCATGTGAAGGTCTTCTTTAGCAAACTCTTTACGTGATACCTCAACTGCCCTTACCATGAGGGAGTAAAACACACAGCCCTTGTGCCATGGGCAGACTGTGCTAGGCCGGGCATGGTGTCAATCCACACATCTGAATTTATCTTTCAACAGAAACAAAGGGATTACATTTTTCCGCAAGTTAAAGTCCATTTTTCTAAAACTGCTAAGAAAAAGGAATGATTTACAATGTGTGACTGGAGATGGAAACATCTCCTGCCTTTCATTTGCACTTTTCAAAAGTTGGTACACAATACAACTTCTTTCCTTTTTGGCTTTGTTACATGTGGACCTCCACTTCTGGAGGTTGGCTGTAAAATTGGGGTTTGAATAAATCCAAGGTTTTGGAGCAAATTTTGGGATTAATAATGAAAACTTACTTTTTCACAAGGTATTCACTTTGACGTTAAACAAGTTCACTGAAGTATGGTCCTGGGTCTTCAAACATTTTGGTAATCAAGCCACCTCACACACTTTTCTGCTGATCCTTTGCTGTGCTTGGCTCCATAGTTTCTGACTTCCTTCTGCTGATGCATTAAGTGATGTGACTAAAAATGTAACCAACATCTGTCATGTGTATGTTGTCTTCTCTTTTTTTTCCAGAGAGAGTCAAATGTTTTGTTTGGGATTGCTTAGGGAAGATTTTTAGCTCTCATTTTCGCACATTTCCTTCTTATTACTGCAAATAAGGCCAATTCACTCAACTCACATCTGCTTCTAAGTGTCACCAATTTCCTACGAGTTCAAAAACATGAGGCAAGATGGAGATAAAGACCATATATAAAATTTAACTGCCAATTCAGTTTTTGCTAGGGTTTATGTATGATTTTATCTGAAGTTGTGTGTTTGACCATCCAGATTTGCTTTCAATCATTGCAAAAAATGGCAAGTCTGATCCTACATGTGAGAAATTGCAGAAGTTATTCCAAATTTACCCAAATGAAATTGAGACTTTTAGCACCCTTCTTAAGTCCTGTAGTCTTCTGCTATTTGAATGAAGGAAAATTCCAGTGATGTGTATGGAAAACAGACCCACAAAGCTTTGCAAAACATTAGGGTTTTGGGTTTGTTTTTTTTGTTTTTTTTTTGTTTTTTTCATCATGCACAACTTTTCCGGGAAGAAGGGGTGAGTACATGTCCCAAACACAGTGTAACTGTAGAAAACAGAAATACATAGACATGCTACCCTTGAGGGTGGAGGTGGAGGAAGTTAGTGAAAAAATATAGCACAGTAATAATATCAAAAGAACAGGACAGAAAATTATAGCTGTCTCTGGTCAGATTTAATTGGGTTTTCCTCAATACAGTGAAGAGCAGTTGAGGAATTTTTTTGTTTGCCATAAAGCTCCCAGCAGTCCCCCTAGACTGCACTCAGCTCCAGTCCCATGGAAGCGAGTACATAATCTTTACCCACACATCAATACCCAGCTCCCACATCAACCAGAAAGAAGCATGCACCATTAAAGAGGTTAATTCCCATGCGTTAGAATAGACTGTATTTATTGAGGAAATGCAAGTAAGCATTTTAATAGAAAATTTAAAACCCATTGGGTATGATTCTCCTCACATTCGTTTTAAATCAGTGCCACTCAGTTTAGTTAAACGTATATTTTTTCGGGAGTTAGCAAAAGGATGATGCAAGTCATTCTTCCCTTGTTCCTAAGTAAATTAATGATTTTGCTCATACTGTTCTTATCAACCCAGACTACTTAAACTCGGTGAAACTCCCAAATGCTGGTGAAACTCAAGCACTCAAGCACATCTTCCCTGTTTGGCTTACACCTCTCGAGCATTTTTGCTGTGGCTCTCTGCACAATTTACGAATGTGCAAATTGCACGTGGTTGTTTTGCCTGCCCATGCAATCCTCAGGTGAAAAAGCAGTATTCCTTTTTACAGATGCAGGTTTTATTTTCCTGTAGCCATGCTCCGGGCAAGTTCTTTGGCATTTTCCATCTCTCCCCTAAGGAAAAATAGAGCATGGAGGGAGGCAGGGGCCCAACACACAGACACGGTGAGCACACAGTACTGCAAATGCATCCCAATTCACTTACTGCTATACATTTATGTAAAGGATCTACTGTTGGGAAATTCTGTCAATACTCTGGCTATGTCAGGAAGATTAAGGGCCCTGATTTTATTTCCTTTCTTTGTTTGGGTGTTTGATTTTATATCTTCTCTCCTTTTATTATTATTTTTTTTTTCCCTTTGGAAAATGCTTACCTATTAGCTTCACTTCAAATAAAGACAGGAATCTCCTCACATTAGCCTGAGTAGGGTACCCTCATGTACTGAATAAAGAGTGCCAATGATCTCCTAACTGCTCCGCCAAAAAGTGTCCCTTAGAGGAGGGATTCCCAAAATCCTGTTCATGGGGCATCATAATGGGATCTCCATATGGGATCAGCCTAGTGGTAGCTGCTGGGGCGTTGAGACTCCTTCTTATGTTTTCCCTTTCCAGGCCTACTGACTATACTCCCCACTTAGGAGGGGTCCCAGCAAGGCATCCCCCTTGATGCAGCCCTTGGAGGGGCTTTTGCTGCTTGGGGGGCAGATACAGGACTTATCATCTCCGGGGCTCTGCACCGCACCAGGGCAAAGCTCAGCCCGGTGACGCCACGCCTGGAGGAAAGTCTGCAATTGCTGCAGCATCAGCAATGAGCTGGTTGTGTTGAGAAGGACTACAAATAAAAAGAGCCTTTGTGGCCCCCCGTACAAAGGCCTCCTGGTTGCTCTTTAAGAGCTCTGCTTGAGCGTGCATTGGCCCAGCTGGCTGCATCACTGCCTCCTTGGCACGGCGTTAATGCACACGAGGGCAACAGAGATGCTCTCAGCAGCAGGAAGAGCAACTGAAACACAGATGTTTGCAGGCAAAACGGCACGATATACCAGTGGTGACACAGCTTTGCTATGACAAATAATTTAGCAGGCCCAAAGAGGGCTTTCTCAGGTCCGCGCACATCATTAACTGTGACAAACAGAAAATTGTTCCCTAGCCAACAGCTTAAGTAGATTTACAAAAAGTGATTTATTTCTGTGCAGTTAGTAACAGCCCCAAAGCATTATATTTATATATATTATATATATATTATTTATATAAAATTAAACCCCAGAATTTGGATCATTTTCTGTGAGAAACAAAAAGGTTTCCCAACCACTTTGGCAAAAAGTAGGTCTAGTTTTTAGCAGGCTTGCTGTGGTCAGGAACTGAGCTTCTCCCACACATCTAAATGAAACTCCTCTTAGGTGGGCCCAGGACACCTTGCTGTGACTGGCGTGGTGTGATGCTGATCCCAGCACACCTCCTCCTGGTCGTGAGAAGAGGTGTCGGTGACATCTCCTAGGGAGTCAGATCTCACTGCCAATCTGATAAGACAACAGGTGCCTGGTGTGCGCCCGGGGCATTTGATAATTCACGTCAACAAAAGGAAATAGAGAGTCTGAAATGATGGAATGAAGAAAAGAAAACTCTAAACCACGGCTGCAATTTCCTGCACTGTTTGTTACCTCTCACTTGTCACTAGAGCTTTGACACCTTCAAGGCCAAATTTGTTTTTTCCTTTATTTTCCTATTCTACTTTTCTATTTACCTGCTCCAAGGCTACAATGTGTTGTGGGTTTTGTTTTTGTTTTTGTTTTGTTTTTTAATCCCCTGAGGAAGCCAGGTAATCTTTCTCAGAAGATATTTTTTAACTTGATAAAAGCAAATAGTCAAACAACTCTCTTTTAACCCAGAAGGATGTAAATAATCAAGTTAACCCACAAAACAAAGGACCTGAAAGATATTTATTTAATTGGAGTTATTTATCCCTTTCTCTTAGATTCTGAGCTTTTCAGGGTACAGACTCAAATTCTCTGTTTGTAGAGTCCCTAATACAATACAGCACATTTTCACTTGCCCTTTTGCCACTGTAATAGTCAGCATGAAAAAATAAACAAATGTCAATTTTAGACTAATTTTAGTCTAATTTTCTCTTCTGTTCCTCCTCTTAAAATGTACCGAAAACCCCAGATTTCCTCTGGTAACCTGAAAAGAAACTTGATATAATACAATTGCTACCAAAGCACTATCACTTTGTGACATTCAGTTTATAAGGAAATGTGGGAATGTGCAATCCATTAATGGTAATTTAAATGGATGTTTTGATTGGATTATGTAAGTATATTTGTGTTTGCGTGTACTTGTGTGTGTGTGCATATATGTCATAATTTGTCAAAAGAGGTCACTCCATAAAAGTGAATTTAAACTTAATTTTACATTCTTGGTAAAAGTTCAAAGGCTAAGTTCAGTTTAACCTTGGCTCAGCAGAGCTTTTTCATCTGATTTTTCAGTCTGATATGAAAATTGCTTGTGAAATAAAGACAAACATAGGTTCGCCTGAGAAGGCATTAATAATCCGATCCTTACATGTTTGTATAGAAGACAGGTACAATCCAGTGTTGATTGCTTCTTAGCTTCTCTTTGCTTTCACAGAAAATCCTGGGAGATAATACCAGGTCATCACAACCGTGCACTGGAGCACTGTGCACCCACAAACAAACACTGGCAACTCTGAAAGGCGTAGCTAGCGACGGTTCATATGTGTGGGACTGATATATCCAGATATACAAGAGGAATCATCGTTGCAATAAATCATTTCTGGCGTTTTACAATCCCCATTTGACCATTTTCCCAAACAAATTATTTAAAGTGTATATTACGTTGCATTTTTAAAATATTGTTTAAAATAGAAGACCTTTTACAGGGAGCCTAAAAGATTATTTTATAAGATAAACTTAGTGGTGAGTTTTCCAGTCTAAGTAAATAAGAATCCCATGGGAACTAAGAATTTGGGATACATTCAAACAAACACTGTAAAGTTTTGAGAAATGCCAAGTTCTTTGGAGATTGGGGGGTGTGTGTGTGTACTATGTGTTTGTATAGTCAACAATCTCAGAGCAATATGGTATGCCAGTTATTAATTCTGCTCATTGCAGATGGCTTCATTATGTGTATTTAATTTCAGTACTTAAGCAAACATTCAAAAGTAGGGCTTACAAACTGCTTTAGGATACAACGGTTATGTACAGTCAAATGAAATGGAAACTAAACGGAAACAACTGATACTGCTTGGGCTGAAGGTAAATCTGTATTGATGGGATTAAGCCATTCAGAAGCATCCCTCAACTTGAATAGACCTAAAGCCACCAATTGCTTTGTTTGCGGTGTCGAGAAGGTACTGATCACTAGAGCCGTAATTTGCCACAGCAGTTAAGTGCTCCAATTCCTCAGCACAATAATTGCCACATGTTGAGTGTGCAGATGTCTAAACACGTGGGAGCACTTCCCTTTCCCAAAGACAAATGAAGATTTTCATTTTGTTTTGTAAACGTGTCAGGATTTATCACTTAGTCATGTGTCATGCATTAGGGTGTTTATACAATACGGCTTTCCACACCCTGGTTCTAGACTTCTATGATTTCAACAACAAGGCCATGGAGTAACGGGGGTTTGCCAAGCCTTCCTCTTTTAACCCAAAACTTTGGCTGGACTAAAGCGTGAGCTGAGAGTGCCTAGTAAATGGTAAATAAGGTTATTCCCAAGAGCAAGACAAGTGGGATTCACCTATATCCTTGAAGACTGCTTGATCAAAGAGACACTATGGGCAAGACTGGCAGCCATTAGAAATGGAGATAAAAGTAAAAATGAAATAATGATGTCCACCAGCAGTATAATGCGTCTGTATTACACTGGTACTGTATTTAATTGCATCTGTAGCCTCTCCTCAGCCTCCACATCCCACCCAGACAGTGAATATCTGACTTTTTAAACTTTCCTTTTGCATATAGTTAAATTTTAAAGCAATTTGTTTTAAAGTTTGAATATATAACATCTTATCAGAGACAGGCTGACTGACTGTAATAATATTTCTGAAATAATCCTGTTTCCGTAGTGGAAAGAGGAATGGGAAGAAGTTGGGAAATTCAGAGGTGGCTTGGGCACCAAGCCCAAAGTTTACTTCATTTCCATTTGGAGTTTCAGGCTGATGTTGCTGCTGCAGTTATGAAGCTTCTCTCATTAGACCAAAATTAAGATCTGAACATTCATATATAATGATGAAGGTGTGGTTTGGGGTCCCAGTATATAGTCTGTCTCTCAGAAAGACTTTATAAACTAAGCCAGGATTAGCTGCTAAAATGTCAAAATAGCTAACTGATGTTTATAATGAGCTTTTGTCTTTTCTTGATCTGAAAATAAAGATGACAAAAAGTGTCCAAGAAGGAAAGTATCTCCCTCTCTACTCTGTTACCCTTTTGGAGGCTGATACTCTTTCTTGTTTGCAGAAGAGAGGGAAAAAAAAAAAACGCCAAACCAACAGTTATTTATCTGTTACCAGACAAAGACTGTAAAGAAATCCAAGAAGACCATCCCAGCACAAAAGCCTGAACTCTTTGACCTCTTAGGCCTCGGGCCTGGACAATTGGCCAAGCCGGGCTTTTTCCTGAGAACTGCCCCAGGGCAAATGCTGAGAAAAGATGCACATTGTTCCCCCGCACCATCCATTAAATGCGAGGGCTGAAAAGGCAAAAGGATCTTACCAGGTTATAGCAGCGCTGAGAATGCAGCCTGACACTCATTTTCAAGGTAATGTAATAAAGGAAAAAAGTGAGTTGTAGAGATCTTAATTCTTTAAAATTTAAAAGCTAATTTTGTGTCTTTTAGTCAATTTCCTATGCAGGAAGGAAGAATTTATTAACTGACTTCTGATGTTAAATGGAGTGCTAATGGGCAAGTACAACAATTCAACAGGTGCCAAGTAGAAATATAGAGACATTATATCAATATTAATCTTAGAGCCTTGCAAAAAGCCTTGGTAGGGGCTTTTATTAGGCAGGTTGTGATGGGAACACCCCCACCATCTACAAAGTGAAAAGGGGGTTTGGTTCTCCTCTTTAAAGTGCTTGAATGCTCACATAGCAAGGTGTGTTAATGGAAGATTATGAATTTTGTGCCATTGGAAATCGCTGTTTGTTGACAAAGGTTGTCCTGAGCTGGGAACTCCTCCTGGAAGAGATGCCTTTGAGTGGCTGTGTTCTGTGCGTGCCTTGGCCAGGGCAGGAGAGGAAAAGTATTTCCAGCATCGAACACTCAGCTGGAAACCTGGACACCCATTATTAGTCTGGATAAAAGTCAAAAGAATAGTTGAAGCTGCTGAAAATCTACACAACCACTATTTTGCAGACTGATCTTCTGCCAGTAAACAAATGCTGACTCTAATGTACTTCTGATTTTGACCCCTGGGTTGAAAATTTTCTGTATAAACACCAGCTGATGAACAGGTCACTTTGTTTTCAAGACAAGACTCTCAGAGTTGCACCCCACACAGCAGGTCCCTGATCCAGATAAAAGACTTAAACATGTCCAGCAATAATTTTCACTGAACAATTTTTTCATTGTTCCAAGCTGTCAAATTATTAGTGGGAAAGGATTAGTGGGAAAGGGAAAGTATTTGTGTCTAAACATCTTATTCAGGTGAAAAAAAATATCCAGTTTCATGTTTTCAGGTGGAAAAATTCGACATTTTACAGACAAGAGGGTTTGAAAATTGCAAGATGTATTCTAAATGTAATTTTGCAAATGACAAAGCAAAATCAAAAGGAAATATTTTGATGTTTCACAGCACAACTTTTTTTTTGTTCAGCTGCACATATTCTCTGGTTGAAACTGTGTTTTTTGCAGACTAACAACTTTTCGTTTCATACCAAAGCCAAATAAAAAGGAAGGCACTGAAATTCCCTAGAATTGTCTGTGGCTCTGCTCCTCTTCAGGAATGCATTAAAAATAGCAAATAATAGGGATATCTGGCAGCACTGAAATAATAATAAAAATTTCAGTGGAAAAAGTGAGTTATCTGGTAACCTGCTTCTCAGGGTTTTGACTCCTGTGAGGTTTACCACCAACCATCTTCCTGGCTCTGTTTTTTAATGTTGGTTTTTAAGTAGCAGAAATGACCTGTGACAAAAGTGCCCCACAGACTGCATGCAGGTACCAAATTATGTCATCCCTGATATGGCATAAATAGGCAAAGTGATATCACAGCATCAATAGCCCCTTTTCTAAGGAAGGTTTTGCTGTGTGACAGCCACTGGGAACTTCTGAGCCTGCTGCTGTGTGTAGTCAGAAAATAAACTTCCCTGCTCTCAACCTTTCCTGCTACACTTATTTGCAGCCACTGCGGAGATGTCACCTTCCTCCAACAGCTCGGAGCACCCTGCCCGGCCCTGCCTCAGCGCTGTGCTGAGCTTCGTGCGGGAGGATGCTCTGAGCATCGGCAGCAGTTTTCGGCCAGTCCATCCCTTTCCAGAGAAGCAGTAGCAATCCCAGCCCTCTGCTCAGCCCCTGTCGAGAGGATGTTGCACAACCCGGCTGCATCACGTTCTTACTCTGTCATGTCCCTTTGCGAGCAGTGTCATAAACAGCATCTTATTCATTTCAGTGGTATGCTGCAGAGGAGAAACATCACACAGCAATCCTGCGTAGCTGGGGCCAGAAAAGGAAATAAAAACTGTGCAATGCGAATGACACAGACTCCTGGGCTGCTTGATGCTGGGATATTTTGTGTGTGTGTGTGTGTGTGTGTGTGTGTGTGTGTGTGTGTGTGTGTGAAAATGGTAACAGGCTTTATCTCACATGAAGAATTAGTTTCCTGTTCTAATAATAGTAATAGTAATCATAACAATAATCATAATAAATATCCCCCCAAAGCTAATGAATACTTTTTGTGTTCTAACATCATCTAAGCAATCCCCTCACCCCTTTAACTCTATAAATCAAAAGTAGCCCCAAATAATTCTTCTCAGTTTTATATATATAAAATAAACTGAGTGGGACTAGCAGCATCTCCCATTGCAATCCCAAAATGTGGTTTGAAAAAAACCAATGCAATTAATCCCCCAAAATCAGGGAATACAAGTGCTGGGGTGTGAGGGAGTGAGGGGGGGAAATTTGAACATGCAGTGCTATTGTTTAGCAAAAGTTTATGTAAGAAAAATAATTATGTCAAATTCTGTAGCTGCTAGATGTATTCAATATTTTTTTTTTCAAATATAAATATTTAAGATACTGAAAGCTGTTTTCTCTACTCCCTTAAAATTTCCAAACTATATGACCAGTTCCCATAAATGACTAATCTTATTTTAAATGAAGCTAATTTTTGGCTAGGTCTTGAGAAGAAAAAAATATTGGATCTGCAACAAAATCCATATTTTCCCCTCACATTGTATGTTAAAAATGCATCCAGACTAACAGCTTGTTTCCAGATGATATTGGACGCTCCTTTTAGTTTCTAAAATAGGGTTTTTGAATCTGGTTGTGTGACACGGAAATCAGATATAGGTTCTAGATTTTTACCCCCTCCACTTTGCAAGGTTCAGGCTGTGGTATCTGCACAAGCTGCTGGAGAAGAAAAAAAAAAAAAAAAAAGGAAAAGAAAAAAAGGAAAAAAAAATAGAGGGTCTGAAAAATCTGGACCTGGGATTTTAAGTGGAAGAGTGCAGCCTTCCCCCCTATGGCGGGTGGATTTATTGGGTGTCACGATGACACAATGTGTCTATTCGAAGCTGAAGAAAGCCCCCTACTTAACCTTCATCTTTTTGTGTGTGCACGTACCAGAAGGCACCACACTGTTGCTGGAAAGCAAATAATTAGTGACATGTTCTGTAACACCATTGCTATTTAAAGCTAAATCAGTGGGTTAATGCTTCTCGAAATGTGACATCCATGAGGGATTCTCGCTCCAGTACTGTTAGTCACTTGGTGGTCTCCGGAGTGACAGGATCAATGCCCTGAGTTTTAAAAGTCTTGGTTGCAACAGGAAAAAAAGTGATTATTGGAGAAATTTGGGGGGGTGAGTGTTGGGGGAGGACCCTGCAGGGGCTGACTCTTTCTCCTCAGAGCCCCATGGGGGATGTCGGTCCTCAGCCCTTTCGCTGACCCTCACCCCAGCACACGGCTTGCTGCGGCCCCTCTCCGTGCAGGCTGGTGGGGTAAGCAAAAGCATGTGGGATCGACTTCTGAATTGTAAAATCCCTGAAGGCAGAGCCCAGGGCTCCCCGGGCATCTGCACAACACTAAACACTCTGACGGGCTCGAAAGAATGGTTCCCGAGAGTTTATAATTACACGCCAATGATATAGAGAGAGACTCTGGTGTTGGTTTTGCTCAAAGAACTGAAGCAAAGCCATTCTTCATTAGGGCAAATGGCCTGAACAAAACTCTTTGCATGGGTGAGAATAAAATCCAAAAGCATTAAGGAAAGAAAAAGGAAGAAATAAAACAGTCAAATCACATTTTACTTCTTCTTACCCAGGAGATTGACACAGTAGCTTTTTTTTTTTTTTTTTTTCTCCTTCCCATTTTCCATTAAGCTGGTTCTTTAAAACACATCTGAACTTTTCCCATCCTGACGATTCCCACGGACAATTGGCAGAGAATCTAGGACAACTTGCAATACTGGGATTTTTTCCAGGCATGAGTAACTTGTTAAAAAGCCACTATTTCCCTAATACTAACAGTAAACAGAGTTCACATCCACATGAAATCCTCTGTGACCCATCGGGGAAAGTTTTTTGTATATTTATATAGAGAGATATATGAAATCATTTAATTCCTTTATCCATCAAGCACTTGGAACTCAGCATGTGCGTTTATATTTCACTTATAAAAATAAATATACACATGCATGCCAGGCTAGATTTAAAGGTATCCTTTTCCCCCAGTTGACAGCTCCATGCTTGTAGTTTTATAAGGGAACGCTTTAGAAAGAACAGTATTTAAAATAAAGTCATTGAGCCATGTTTTATGTCACACTGATGAAATATAACTCCATCACACCTGCTGCTCCTACTACTTTGGGTGGTGGACAACTCTGCTGAGTAGCTACTTCCCAAATTTCTGAGCATTTAGGAATTTGTGCTGTTGGGCAAGCAGAAATTTCAGGCAGACATCTGCTGTGTGGATGCATTAAACGCACAATGTTTTTAAAACAACCCCACGTGATCAGTACTTTTTGGGACCTGTCGATGTTAGCAGGTAGCTATCTAAGCTGAACCTATTTTGGAGTATGAAGTCCAAACTGTTGTATTATTTGAAGTCCTGCCCACACTGTCCCACCACAGAAATGGGTGCTGCCTAGGTAGCTCAGAAAAGTTGAAAATATCTAAAAATAGATATAGTCTATTACAGGCTATTTAATACTCTAAAAATATCAGGAAGCCCTTGTAAAAGGCAGGGACAATGGCATGTGAGAGGGCTGGCAAACTCAGGTTTGCCTGTGGCTGAAGTGTGGGTGTCATTCGGGATGGACCGAATAGATGCTATCAGCTTGAGTGCAAGTGCCTGTTGGACCTGACTGACTTTTCAAGTATGTCTGTCAAAGCAGTGTAGATGTTTCCATCAGGGCCATGCTGTCTGTAGCAAGTGGCCCTGTATTTTGAGAGCTGGACAGAAATTGGGAGACCTGAACTCTCTTCACAGCCCTGCAACTCTCCTATTCAAATCTGTTCTCCTGGCTGTGCCTCAGTTTCCCTGCAGAAAAACAAAACAAACAGAATGAGCAAAGTACTTCATAAAACACTTTGAAATTTGTTTTATCCTAATTATAATCATGTAATCCTAAATCATATGGCTAGAGTTGGGTGATGTGCAGACTTTTCCATGTTTCTGACTTTTTCCCATCCAAAAAGAGTGTGAAAAGACAAAGCTGTGATTTCTTTCCAGAAGGGATTTCCAGAAAACATTGGGTTTTGGAAGAATCAAAAGAAAACACACTGGCTTAGGACTGATTTCCTCTTGGAAGGCTTTGTCAACCTCACACTCTCTGCAAGTGAAATTAGGTGTGTTTGCCCGGTATTTTATGTACAGACCTGATGTCAGCTCTTGGGTCTGTCTACAAAACACCATTCTCATTAATAAAAGCCATTAACAAGACTCTTCCATTAGGCTAGATTTCCTCAGTGGGTTGTGGTTTCTTTGTTTGTTGGGAAAGTGGACACTTTCCTTGGGAAAATCTCTCTTTAAAAAATGGAATTATTTGATCAGAAGAGTATTCTGATTTAAACATTCCCAAACAGGCTTACCATTACAGTGCTGATTTAGGTAGGGAGAGCAGGCGATGTTGAACACTGACAGTGCCACAGACAAGAAGGATTCCCAGCCAGCCCAAATCCTCCAGCTTTCCTGGCCACCTCTGAAACCATGGTCCACATATCCAGGACAAAATTGGAGCATCTACAGAAACAGGAGAAAAGAGGACATCCCTACAAATACCCAGGACCTGAAGATTTCTGCCTCCACCCCCTGCAGAAGGAAGAGAAACCAGGGTCTGTGTTTTTATTCCACATGTCTTGTCTCTAGGCATCAAAATAACTTCCTTGTTTTGCACAGGAGAAACTCTTTTGGGTTTGTTTTTTGTTTAGTGGAGCCCTTCATTTAGACTCACAGGATATTCTGGAGAGCTTTGAGGGTCTTATATCATGTTTCAGCTAAGTGTCTTTGTTTTTCTTCAGCGTCTACGTGGCAAGATGTATATATGATGGTTCAGTCTTCACTATTTCAGGGACACCTTTTGGAATTGATTTGAGAAGTGTATCAGCGAAAACACACGAAGGAATGTCACCCCTGAATTATTCCCACTACGTACCTGTTTGGAAGCAGCAAACTGATCACGACCTCTGCATCTCAAATGTACCGTTAAATTCATAGCCGGTCTTCTGTCCAGGAGGAGTCATTAAGGGCCCCTTTGGCATTGTGACCCTACCTACTGTCTGGTGAGAAACCCTAAAAACCCAGCCAGATCCTTCTTTGGAATTGTGGTATATGAAATCTCCCATTGTAATAGTGATCCAGCAATAAAACAAACCAAAACTAAAAAGAACTGGTTCCATCTCTGAAGGCTTACGGTGATACATTTGCTAGAATTTTATTAGTTCTGGCATAATGAAAAGTATTCTGCATTTAAGTAAAATAAAAGTGTGGTAGTTACAGCAACAGGCTATATTTTTGCTGTTTGGATGAAATGTTTCAGTCTTGCTGGGAATAAGCAGATCGCTTTTCCCAGCTCCTCGGGAAGTCAGTGCCAATCTTGTAAACTCTCAGATTTTCTCAAAGTACAGCTGAGGCCAGAACCATTTTTTTTTTTTCTATACAGTTACATTTCTAGCTTTCTCTGTCTAATGGTTATTCCTTTGACTCAGGAGTTCAGGACTAGGCCCCAAGAATAAAAAAAAAAAAAAACATTTTACCTAAAAAACTCCACCCTTTGTGACTAAATCTGCGGAGTGGATTTGAACCCCTCCTGTCAGCATTAACAATGTTCTCAACTACCATAAGGTCACATTTGAGGGCTTCTATGAGAAGGGACAGGGAGCTGTTCTGTGGGAGCTTCTTGTATTTCATTCTCATGGAGCTCAAGTCATTTTAAAGGATGAGAAAGTTAGTGTAATGTTTTTCTCTTTATTTGTGGTGTCTCAAATTATTTTTTATTAAGTTATTTGTACACAGTTCGGCACTTCCTGTTTGGGAGCAGACGTGGAGGCTGAAATACCATGAGAAAAACTTCTTATCCTGATGGCAATTTGGATCTGGCTAAAAAGAGGATGCACTTAAAATCCTCACAGAACTCCTGTTTTTTATCCAAGTTTTCCACCGATTTACAGACAAATGATGTGTTCTGACTGATGGACCAGATATTTTCTGATGTTTAAACCACACAAATATTGAAAGTTTGTCTCCTAGCTGGACTTTGAGGTTTGGAGTTTCACTAGATAATATCTAACAAGTAGAATGTCAGTGTGAGATTAAGTGACTTTTGTACAGGCAGATTTTAAACTGGTCTAATCTGAGAGTAAATCTTGCTTTAATTTGTAAAAATGGTATATTAATTCCTATGTCCCACCAATCTATTTACAATCTGTATTTTATATGCTGCAGATGCTGTCAGAAATGCTATCCTTTTCCAATAGTTTCTTATGTCACAGATCAGAACCAAGTTGTTTTTTTTTTGGTGGGGTTTTTTTTTGTTTGTTTGTTTGTTTGTTTTTTTGTTTTGGGTTTTTTTTTTTTTGGTTGGCTCAGGGCAAATGAAAGAATGCAGCACTGCCATCAACAGATGCACCACCAAACAACCCAGTTCTGTCTGACTTGGTTCTTGGCATCTGTGTGCTATTTCTGTCAAACTCAATCAAACTGAGTGTTAATTTTTGAAGCAAAACCCCTATGATCATTTCACTTGTGATGTAAGCCAGATCTAACCTCAAGACTGTCAAAGGCCAGAAGTCAGTGACCCAATTTTGCATGCCATGCAGTCCCTACCAGTAGCCAGTGCTTTTCCTGTTTCTCATTCCTACTTATGTAGATTATTCACTCTTTGTGAAATTTGTTATAGATGCCAGATACAGTATTTATAGAAAACACAGCCCAGTTGCAACTTTTAAGAAGCTTTGACTCTAACTGTGGCAAATGGACCCCTGACTGTATGTCAGGGAAGTATAAAACCTCATCCAGACACGGATCTGACTTTGCAAAGGGAAATACTTCCACTAAGCCTTAGTTCAATGCAACTGAATGTTGAGAGTCCCCAATGAAAAGCTTTAGTAAGAAGTTTGTTCTTGGTTAATGCAATTATGGAGCTTTCTCTAATTGCTCACTCACTTGGAATACAAAATGGAATAATTTGAGTATTTTAGGACCTTTCTACTCTGATTATACTGTAGAGCCTAGTGGAACAAGATTTTGACCTGGATTTCTGTGTTCACCTGAGCTGAACTTGGCTTATGATGGTTTGTCTGTTTGGTCTTTTCACTTTTTTTTTTTTTTTCTTTTTTCTCCTGAGGCAAGAAATGCAAAATCCTACCAGTACAAATTTAGCTTGTGTTTTGCAAAACTGGTAAATAGTAAGCCATGTCAATTAGAGAATTTCAGCAAACTGGAAGAGACATGCTAAATAAAAAAAGGGGAGGGGAAAGGGCAGAGTGGCTTCATACATTGATAATATCTTCCTACCTTTCTTTTGATCAGCAGGAGCACTGTGTAATGAGGCAGGGGAATGTCTTCTCTCTGGAAATTCATTTATTCAGAGTTGGTGACAGCATGAAACCTCTGCAATATTTGGTCTCCCAATCACACAACCTTTTCTGCTTTTGCAGACTTCATCTTTCCCCATGCATAGACTGTGGGGAAACCTCCCTTTCTAGGACAGCACAAGGTTCACAGCCATCTGTGAACCCTATCTTGAGTGGAAAAGATGTAGAGAAAATACAGTGAGACAAAACCAAAAATAGACTTAGTTAGGTACAGAATTATAGTAAATAAATACAAGAGAGCTAAAGAAGTATTAACTGAACTGTGAAACAGTAATTGGATTGAATTCAATTCAAATTGGTTAAAGGATGGCAAGTTAACATTATTTCATACTGAAATTCTCTCTAAGGTGCAGGTCCTATTGAAAGTACTGAAAGAACTCAAGAACCTTATTAATGCATGAACAATTTAGCAGAGCTAGATGGAAAAGTAAGACTGGGAAATAACTAATTTGTACACGGCTTTGTTCCTTGCCCAGCCCCATTTTCTGACAAAATTTATTTAAGCAACGTATTTTTGACAGATTTAACTGCAGTAATGATCCAGATATTGTCAGTCCCCTACATATTTTCCCTTTGTTGTTATTGTGTATCCCAAATCCATATAAATTGAGGATATTTGCTCCAGGTGGCTTGCACACAGAGCCTACAGCATGTGAAAAGTTAAAAGCAGTCAGGCTGTGATGGTATCAGTGGTTGCTGGTCTCTGAACACAATTCCAAATGCACGAACCTATTTTTAGAACACTACATTCTTTTTCTTTTTTTTTTTTTTTTTTTTTTTTTCTTTTTAAACCATAACCTTCATGAAAAGTCTGAGATGTATATTACATCCACACTGGGCTGGGAAAAAAAAAAAAATCACATTAGCAGTGAAACAATAATCCTGCTGCCAAATGTACAAATATTCGCTAATAACTGCCGTGGTCCTGCAGGCCTGGAGGAGGGCTTCATCTTATTCTTCTGGCCTTGTTTTTGACAGAGGGCTTCCCTTAAATCCGTCTGCCACTCAGCTGTTCACAGCAATCCGATTCCTCCCAGCCCGTTCTGCAGGGCTGCTGCCACACTGCGAGGTGCTCTGGGCTCGGTGCTGCTGCTGGTCTGCATCGCCAGAGGTCAAGTGGGGCACCAGGAAGGAAAGTGAAAGACAGACAGGCTCTGATGTTTGCTTTTCCTGGGGTGGTGCTTGCTATATTTGCTTATTATAGTCAAATAAACGTGATGGATGCTCGTGTATACATGCAAACGCACGGTGTTCCCCAGGTGAACCTGTCTGCGGCAGGACACCACCATAAACTGTGCTGCTCAGACCTGAAGGGAACATCTATGAAATTAATTGGCTCTTTCAAATAAAAGGCATTTAATGTAAAACTGATAAATCCATTAAATGTGTATTACGACTGCCGTTGCTTTATTCAGGCTAAAGATTTATTCGTGGAACAGTTTGCTATTGCCTGTGTAGTTATCAGTGAATAATGATCTGCTGGTTTCATGCCTGAATTCCAGGTAGATAATAAAAACAAAACAAAAGGATTAATGCATTTTATCTATTTCTCTTCCATTTCTATGTGTGCGATCCCCTGCAGAGCTGCAGGCATGCAAATAAGAGCAGAGAAATTAGTCTGATGGTGTAACTCCTGTCTGATTGCCTGGGCAATGTGCTGATGTTTGTAAAGCTGTGGTCCTTGTATTGCTGTAAGTGCAGAGAAATTGTGAGAACAAGCAAAGTCTGTCAGTATGAGCTCAAAGCACACACTTGCTAAGGCACGGTCTCCCGAAAAGACCCCATGAGTCCTAAAACCAAGTCTCCAACTGAAGCTCCACAGTGAGTCCCGCAAGTCCCCTCAGTGCTTTGCTTTTCCTTTTGGGTCTGCAGTGTTCATCTCCACACAGAAGCATGTACTATCTGTGTGGGTAAATCCTCAAAACATGCTCTTGTTTTATCCACAAGTCAGGGGAGCAGCTGGGAGACATTGTGGTTTTCTTTTTTTTTTTTCCTCCCCCCCCTTTTTTTCCTTTTTTTTTTTTTTTTTTTCTTTGTTTGCTGCTCCATCTCTGACTTGGAGGGTCAAATCCATGGCAAGTTCATTTCTGGGCCAACTCTGCCAAATTATATGATGTGAATTAATGTCTACTAGAGCTTAGAACAGCAAACTCTGATTTAAGCTCTTAGGTTGAACTTGTCTACAATTGTTGAGGTGAAAGGCCAGTTCATACCCATTAATTAACCTAATCCATCTCAATCTACTTTATTTTATACCTTTTAGGGTTTGTGACTCTAAGAAATATATTTAGATAAAGCAATGCTGTTAAAATCCAGGAACATTGCTAAAGACACTCACCACCCACCATTGGTTTATACTAGAGATCACTTCAAGCATTTTTTAAATGCTGGGAACTAATTTAATGATGTATTTGTTAGGTAGTCCCAACACACTGAGCAGTTTTCTATCCAGTTGATTCAAATAAGCATTCCATTAATGTCAGGGTTATTTTTGATTCTGACTTTTAGTCTGTTTCTAGTAATTTCATTAATAGGCAAGCATTATTGTTAGACTCCCCCTGCTTTTTCCTTCCACCTCCTCCCTTATTGTGGTTCTAGTGCTAAAACACATGAAAATGAGGGAGTGCAATTACCTTGTGAAATGTGAACCTAAACACGACCCCTAAGTACAGCTTTTAGGGGCTGTTGTGTACGTAGAAGCAGGCAGAGAATATTCAGAAAGATTAGCAAGGTTCAAGCTTTATCTAAAAGCATATGGGAATTTCTTAAGAGGATCTAATCTAAAAATAGGATTAAGACATATTACCAGATGTCTATCCCCTAAATATTCATTTTAAACTGAAGATATTTAATGACTGAGTAATATTTAATGAGTTATTAGTTGACCGTAGAGGCTTCTGAAATTGAAATTTCTTGGAAATGTCTATCACGATAATAATTAATAAAGATTTTAAAACAGCATCTTCATTGGAATGGTTTTCTGCCGTATTAAAGAAGCCCATTTTTTAAAAGTATGGGCTGTTTTAGAGTTTTGGAGTTTTTTAATAATATACAGAGAACAGAAAATCACATATGCCTTGTCACTGAAATACCTAAAGCTAAGTGGAAACGGGCAGAAAGCAGTCATGAATGGTTTGAGATTTTTAATTGTAAGAATGAAATAAGTACCTGTATATTTATCCATTTTAATCTGAATGTTTTTATTCTGGAAAACAGTCCAGAACTACAGAGCAGCATGTGATGTTTAGGCAAGATGCACTTAGTGTGTTTTGTGTGGCTGTGCCTTCCGTGTGGCCCTTACGTTATAGGATACAGTCAGAGAGCTCATTTAAGGCACAGAAGATCTTATTGATCTCAGCATCTACAAAAACCTGGAACACATCCAAAAGAAAACATCTCTCCAAGATTTAAATTTTCTACAGTCAGATAAATGAAGAAATAATTCTAGTACGGGATTTCCAGTACAATCAGAAATGTGGGAGCATGCAGATAAGCCCTGATCCACTTTTACATTTGGATTTCTATCTCAAATTTTCTAATACATATCCACACTTCAATCTGGGGTTGTGGGTTTTTTATACTGAGAGTTGTGGTAAATCTGAAGTCTGGGCACAGATGAAGGTTACCTGCTGAGTCACGAGGTAAGCGAAAGTCAGAGTTGTCCCAAAATACCTCATCATTAACTCTCCTTTGTGCATGATATATTAAGCTAAGTCAAGAATATCATCCAAGTATGTTTCTTGTGATATTTATACACATATTTCACAGAGGAGAAGAATATCTAAAAGATATAACAGGGTTTTTTAATTGGATTTCCTCTCCTCTTCCCTGTTGGAAGTATTTTAAAGGTCCAATACATGAAAACTAAGTATATTTTAACCACTTTTATAGTACTTAGACTTTCTCCTGAAAATGAAGGCTGTATGTACCTTCAGGAAATTCTAGGCACACCAGTTTCCTCACCTGGAGAAACCTAGTGTCCTTCATTAGGAAAAGACAGAGAGTGAAGATCCAGGGTGACAGAGGCAAAAATGTTGGATTTGTAGAAAACCATGAAACTCCTAATCTTTTCCGGGGTTTCATCCATTGCCATAGCTAAGAAGCTCTGGAAGATGAGAGGGAGGAATAGTGATGGGAAGCTAGTGGAGCTCTTGGTAGCCTTACAGTAAACTTGGAAATAGTGCGCCCTTCTTCCTCCCCTTCAGACCTGCTTGAGGCTGGCACATAAAGCCTGAGACACAGCTATACCTAGGGGGGAAATTTAGCTGACGTGTTTTACGGTAGTTGTTTTGAGTCACTGATAAAGCCAAGCGCTAAGGAATAGTTTGTTTGAAGTGTGCGTGCTCCATTCTGAGCAGGATGGGAATTATCAGTTTACACGCCAATCAGATAATCATGGTGGAGAATAACTGGCAAGTGTGATGTTGATATTTTGGCTGAGGGCTGAAGAGGACCATTTCTTCTTCCCCTTCATGTACGCAAAATTTTGGCTCCTAAATAATTTGGGAATCCAATACACATCCAGGTTTTTATTGTGCTTTATTGTGCTTTATTATGTTTTATTTTATTTTTTGTCCAGCCAGAATAATTAGTTGTAAGAAAAAAAATATAGTGGAAGCAAACATTCCTGGAGAGATCTTTCCATTCTTTTTTTTTTGTTCTTCCTTCATCACTTGCCAACTGCAGGCTCTGCACTTGGCTTCTCAAGCAGGAAGACAAAAGAAAAGATAAAGGGACAAAAAAACCTTCTGCACTTCATGCTTGAAGTATTTTTGCTTTCATGGGTGAGAGGCAGAAGACATCAACCTAGGACTGGACTGAAAACAAACACTACATACGCTGCAGGTCTTAGTGCTCTAGTAATCAGCACCACTATCCCTCAAACAGGTTAGCTTATAACAAAAATGAAGGCTAGTCCAGTGGTTAACATGATAGTCTGTGCTTGATAAATGCAAATTCAAATCCTTGTTCTTGTCTTGTTTGTGTATTGCACCATAAAGTTAGCTGTTTGAGACCAGATGCACAAAGATACTGATGAACGCAGATTTACACTGAAATTACAAGAAAGACTTTTTTTTTTTTTTTTTTTTTTTTTTTTTTTTTTTTTCAGTGTGGACCTGGCCTCTCGTCTCTTGTTACTTGTCTGAGTGCAAATACCCCTTTTCCATACCAAAGCAGTGCTTTAAAGAAAAATAAATTAAAGATTACACAAGTATTACAGTAAAAGAGACAGAAGTTCAGCATTTCTGAGTGATGGGTCGCATGTTATAAAGACTTATTCTCCCATGACCCAAAAAGTCATACCTATGTATATTTATGAAATATATAACAGATTATTTTTCTAGGCTACCCTAGTCCATAGTCAAGAAACTGAAATGTGGCCATTTGTATAGTATTTCAACTTTTACAGTCACCTGGAGAGACAAAGAAGTTTTGCAAAATGCATAATGCATGCTACATGAGAGAATGGCAGCAGCAATGACTATGGTGATACCACACACACTCTGCAAAAGTTTGGGAATGAAGAAATGTGAAAAAATTCTCCCATTCATTGGCAACCTAGAATAATTGAGTTTTCTATGGGGGATCTTCTGAGATAGGAAATCACTCTCAGAGCTCACAGCAAATCTCCAAACATAGATCCCCGAGTATATGCAGACTTCAAGTGGAGCATGAGGAGACTGTCTACATAGTAGATATGTATGCCTGTAGGCTGCTTATCAGACAAATCCTTTCTACTCCTTGAAAAGTTTCCTTCACTGATCTTCATGAAGCCACTCTACTCCCCACTGTCTGTGTGTGTGCATGTATATCTGTCTGTGTGTACACTCAGAGAGCGATCCTGATCAAAGCTACCACTTCTTGGCCTGTGTCTTCACACTGATGCAATTTTGTCACGGCTAAGATGATGTTCTGGTATGGGAAATAAAAGCATAGCATAAAAAAAGCTTTATTTGCTCTCCAGATTCCATACAATTTTGCCTTACACATTCTTTACACTGGCCCTCTCCTTTCCATCAGTTGCCAAACTAAAGTTTTGTACTGGGTCATTAAAGAAAAAGTGAAAACAAAACTTTTATTGACATGAACACTTTTTTTTTTCTCTCTCTCTTTGCCACTGGGGCCTCAGCTAAAGTGACCTGAGGCTAAATAGGCTCTCAAAGAAAGCTTTCTTGCCAAAGAAATGTCATTGCTGTTAAACAGTACTAATGAATGCATAGATTTAGAACCTTATTTACATTGAAATTTGTTTAGTAAGCCAAGTTAGGTCTGAAAATTGGGACAAACTGTTTCCTCAATAATTTAATAACTCCAAGGACCTCGTCCATTTGGAAAAGGCAGAGCCTCACCATCCACTTACAAATGCAAAGTCACGTTTCCCAAAATTGAATAAAATGCTAATAATACAGCAGATCCACAGATCAGCAAGTAAAGTGGCTTTTAGCTCTGAGTTCGGCTGGAGACAGAGTGAATAACAACAGTCAGCTTACTCTGTCCTAAGCAAAATGGGTTTATTACATCAATTGCCTGTGTTTCAAGTATTTTGAAGGGTTCACATTTATTTTCATAACCTCACTGAATTTGGCACCCTTGCCAGTAGTGCTGGAACTTTCAAATCGGGAGCTTTTCATTGAAACAGGCCAATTAACTCACTCGGGTCACATTCCCTATATGAACTGCTTTTAATAGTGAGCCATACCACCCATTTTGTGGCAAACAAAAATCCATACAGAAAAACAAATTAATTCCTTTCAGTGAGTGCTTCCCAGGGAGGGAGCATATATCAGCTGGTTAACCAAATATGGGACACTTGGACAAATAAATAAAGTGTCCTTCCATCACACACCTCCCCAAAAGTTATTGCATCTGCTTTGTGGAAACTTATTCCTACATCTTATGGACTAGTATCTCTACAAAATCCAGTTTTGGTCTTCTGAGCCAGGTAGCCTTGGCACAGAGGCTTGACTCTTTATCCAGATAGAAATGCCTCTACTGCATGGGAAGTGTAGAAACTAATTTATAGCCTGGGTCTGGGCCAAATTACAGAGTAGCTTTCTGCTCTGT
Source organism: Athene cunicularia (assembly GCF_003259725.1). NCBI lineage: Eukaryota > Metazoa > Chordata > Aves > Strigiformes > Strigidae > Athene > Athene cunicularia. The sequence goes on from NW_020799112.1 coordinate 13,261,389, forward strand.
CCCTTAGAGACAGAACTGAGTTTTCTAGAATAAAGACAAGAGTTGACATCTAAGGCATAAGTTGGAGGTAGCATTGATTTGGGAATTTGTTCTTAGATGAAAGCTGAATACTCAATATATTATGAAATATGCAGGTCCTGGTGAAACATAAAGGTACCTATGAACTCTATAGTCCGTTGTCACAGAGCAGGTATAAAACACCCTACCACAGAAGACAGATGTCACAGAGATAAGAATTTGATGACAAAGCTTGGACAGTCACCCATCATTTCGGGGCTTGTGCTTTTTCCACTAGACTACACTTACTATGCTGAATTCCAGTCCCAAACTTTATTCACAGTCTCCCACTACTATCATTTAAAATACTATTTTAAATGGAAATAAACAAATGCAATTGGTCCATTATCCCGAAATGCGTAGTGAGGAAACAAGAGAGACGTCGGTAATGCCTAAATATTTGAAACAATATCTGCTGCTCCCATCCAACAAACTTTTTGTGGAACACGGCAGGTCTCAGTCAAACTAAAAGCTCCCAAACAAATCTAATTCTCTTCACTACAAACTGTTACGAAATACATTTTTGAAGCTGAGCCTCTATCAGAATATGATATTACATGACACTGTAACCTTTTTCCCTCCAGAAAACCACCCTTTATGAATAAAACATAGGTGACCTTTAAAAACTTAGCAGTTGTACTAGGTGATTGCATATTAACAAGCTTTTTGAGGAACTAGGACAGGCACTGTACGTTTCAGTTAAGGACAGATAATAGAACTATTCAAATAATTTATTATTTTATACAATACAGGGAAATGTAAGAAAACTACCTCAACAAGAGTCTGCTTAAATTTTTGTAAGTATAATTTTATGTGGCTCCCCCCATTCATATAAATTATACAGTCACTGCTAAATGAAAGACTTCCTTTTAAAGGACAAATCTGATTCTCCCTTGCTTGAAGTTTATGAGAAGCTTTGGTTTGAGGCCACTTGGTCGGACAAGTTGCAGTGACTACTAGGCATTTTTCATTCACGATCAAAGATGTCTAAGGCTTTCTGTCCTTCCTTTGCCAGGATAAAGGGTTTGGAAACAAGGCTCGAGCTGATTTAAATCAGTAGAAATGCTGGGACATTAAGGTATATACAGCAACATATGTGGGTAAAGAGGACTCAGTCCTTTGGCTGACTTTTTCTCTCTAAGAAAGGCTCTTGACTTTATCTGATCATCTCTATTGAAGTCAAGTGAAGAAAAGAGAGAGTAGGTTCACACCAAAGAGAACATTTCTACCAAAGAGATCACTTTGGAAATTCATTACATTTATAAGTTTGAATAATTACACTAAATCTCATATTCTTGCATGGGTCTCCCTTCATTCCAGCTGCTCTCAGTAGTTCTAGAGCCTAGTTATCCACAGTAGAAAATTAGGGTGCTGTTCTGATATCTTTCAGCTCTTGATTGGTTCATCATGTTGGCACCTTTCCTTAACTATATATGAAGGTCTGACAGATAAGAGAAAAAAAAATGCTCAACATTTTTTCTCAAGATATTTTTTCTATTAAGGACTATCCTGTTGCATGTGAGCAGAATTCCTTCTTCTCCTGAAGGACGTAATGGTCATAAACCTCACACCATGCAAGTAGTCAATTCCCAGATTAGTAAAGATGAAATAGTAGTAGTTACAAAGCAGATAAGCCATTACAGAAATCCAAATGATTATTTTAAAACCCAATATCCATTGCATCACTCCCTCTGAATTTATCAGCTGGAATCCTGGAAGGCTAAATTCAAATGAAAATGTTGATAAACCACACCCCATTGCTTGTTTTGTTTGCACCATCTCAGGTTTAATTGCCTTAAGGTGACTAGATGTTACTTCAACTTTTTGCTACATAAGCTGCTTCCTCTGAGTATTAGAACTGTATCCAGGCACAGAAGAGAAAAAATCACTGACATTTGTCATTTTAGCATTTAGGCTCCTTAGGTTGGCTGAAAAGTTTCCAAGGGGGAATCTTGGAGGTGTTCAGTCTGTGTAACTTTCCCTAGTGTAGTCAGAGCTCACGATGGTTTATCCTTTGAGCCAGGGGGAGGAGGGAAAGGGAAAAATGTTCCACCAGGCCAACCTGATAGGTTTTCTCCAATGTGTCATTACCGTGTTTCAGAGCATCTGTGTTGCTGCCATATGAACTGGATAGGAACACAAAGTAATCAATTTCAGTTGAGAGCACTAATTTATCACCTTGCCATCTTTTATTGCAAGGTAGAGAATCTCTCGCTCTCTGTTTCTCTTCTATTTTCTAAATGCAAAATCAGGACAATAGACATGACACCCCCCACCCCCACCCCCAATCTTTTCCCTCTCCCTATTTGTTTATAAGCCCTTGTAATTAAAATAAATGCTTTGAGAAGCAGAAATGTACATGATCATCCTCCATCATTGCCTGTTAAAAGGCAAGAGCCATGATGGTTCTCACTGGAAAATATACAGGAAAAGTTAAAATTTTAGCTACTTCTGCATTACTAAGAATCTCCTAATACATAATCAGTTATTCACCAAACCATGGCAGATATAGAAAACAAGCACCCTTTAATTCTTTCCTATTAAAATGGAAAAAAAAAAAAAAACCCACCCTGTTTTGTTGTCCTTGACAGAAATATGCTTTATCACAACTAGAAAAAAAAACCACAAACAAATGATAGATCCAGGCTTTGAGAGTCAGAAGCAGTCTGCACTTTGCAATCTCATACCTGAGAAAGATCCTGAAAGAGGGCATGAAAGAAGGGCAGAACCTCCCCTAATGGTATGTCTACCTGGTCTTTTGGAGGTACGTGTGAGCTGACTCTCTGTGACTGCAGATGACCAGAAGCTGTTGGACTGCAGTACCACAGAACCAGGACTGAGTATGCTGCCGGCCACAGATACTTGGCTCCTAGTCTGTCAGTGTTCAAACTATGGCTTGAGCAAGTCTTCATGAAAAGACTCTGTGTTGTTCTGGTTTAGCCCTTGTCTTAAATATTCTTCCTAATGCCCACAAGTACACAGCAAAAAGAAGGAATTCAAAGTCCATGTGTTTGTTGTTCTGGTTTGATTTCAGGCTCAAACCTGAGCTTCCCAAATCATCACCTATTTTTAATATAGCTTTCAAATCATACTTGCAACCTGTCCTAAAGTTTTTCTAGGCTTCAGTGAAGTGAGGCTGTGTAGTTAAAGCCAGGCAGGTTTTGGGCGCACACATGTACACGTGGATAGATGTTCTTTCGGGACTGTTAGATGTAACTAACTTCAGATGCTACGGGCAACCTGAATGTAGTGAAATGACTAATATCCTATCCAAGGTACTAAGTGTTGCCCTTACTTGGTTTTCACATTGTCTTTAAATACTATTTACCTGAAGCACTATTAGCCGAGTTCTATTTGCATTGACACACTTTTTACACTCTGTTTGCTGTTCTTTCCGTCTTAAAACCTTTGCTGTAGATGTTAAAGTCTTTCATCTTTTTCCTTAGAAAAAACACCCTAGTTTATGCACACACATGGATATGTATATATATTCTTGGAACCTCTGCCATTCCCAATATATCTTTCTAGGCCCCAATTTCCTAACCAAAAGCACATTACAGATCTGATGCTTTCCACAGCCTAGTAGCACATCAATAAACTAAAGATTATTGTGCTTTGTCAGGTTTTATTTTGTAACATTATGGGAAATTCTCTGCTGCTTTGGATGAGTGCATAAACTCTTATTGCTTGACAATTAACAGAGCTAGTAATAGAAAATGCAATGTAATTTACCTTAGTACAAGGGATTTTGGTTAACAAAAATTAAACTATTGAACTCTCCTCTCGTAGGAGAAGGACATTGTCTCATTATGTGTGCAATTTTTTTTTCTTTTTTTGTGGTTAAATAAATAAAAAACCAACGTAGACAAGAGCAAGCGGGTGCTGGGCCTTGGGTGGATTTATTATGAAGGCTATGTGGAATTCTTCTAATGTGCTTGCTTTGGAACTGGACAAAATGATCCCTTTGCAAAATAAGCATGCTTTAGCCTTTTTTGTGATATAGAGTTCACCCAAATAAATAATGTTGAAGGGGGAGTTCCTTTATGTGCTGTGTAATTTCACTGTGCTGGAGACTTCTTACCTCTGTTGCTGAATTAGGAAGGTCAGAATTCAATTCTCTCCCTCAGCAGCTACATACTATAAATGTTGAGGGGCCACCACATTACGCTGAGGACCAGTCAGTCTATTCAGGTTGATCTCCAAAGAGGTAGCTTGTATAATTTTGATCTCCCTGGCCTATGAAAGCTGTGTTTCTTTTCCTTTTTCTTTTAATTTAATTTTCCTTCACTTTGGTTTTGGTTTTTTGATTATTTTTTTTCTGAATAGGAAGGAATCTAAATTGCAGGACAATGTATTTAAGGTTGACATTTCCCCCACCAACAGGAAATTTTAACCTGTTCAAAAGGAAACAGTATCTAAATGAAGCCATGAGAGAAACGAGGCTGGGGAGTTGGAGTAGGGAGATGACGTTGGAGGTTCAAAGCACAGCTTTAGTTTCCATGATGCCTAGTTTGAACCTGAACACATCCATGGAGAATTTGCTTTGTGTAGACTATGGGAATAGGAAGCTTCACATTCACTGTGTTTTCCTGAGCATACGTAAAGAAGAACCTTCATACGAAAATGTACCTCAGAACTGCAAGTTTTATCTCTGTCTCTTGAATAAAAGTTAATTTTTATATTTTAAAAGGCACACTTTGACCCATTGGTATTTTCAGGCCAAATAAATGGTCTAATAAAATTTAAGGCCATAATTATTAATTCTTTATGACCTCTTAATTTTGCATAGTTTCTTTATAGTGGAACTTATATCTGAGTCTTAAATGAGTGAGGGGGAAAGGTTAGTGTTTCTGTCTGACTACTTCTCTGCCTATCCATAGTTTAAAGCTTTCAGCTGGAGGCTGGATCATGGTGCTATTAGTCAATCTTCCTTCACTGGCACCAAATCAAAGTTTGATTCAAATATGATGGTGAGATTTGGTCTTAAAAATTGGAGAGGGTTATTTAGTTGAGACATTGCACGTCTATTTCCTACCACCATTTCGGTGGGTTTTATGCTCTGGATTTTGGAGGAAATTTAGATAATCCCAGACTAAGGTAAGAGTATTGGTCTTTCCTGTAACAATAAGCGTTCACATGGGTGAAAAAATTAGAAAGGTTTCAACAATGGAACAGTCCAGTTGAACATGGTCTTTTCTAGGGAACTGGGTGTATTTGAACAGTGGGCTTTGTAAGCAAGGCAATAATAGTCTCACATAGACAGATAATGATGGATGTTATGGAATTGTGAATTGGGGTTTAAAATTGTGCCCTCCTGCCCTCAAACCTCCTTACACATACAAACAAAACAAAGCAGAGTTTGAGATGGAAGCATTAGACTGGTTTGGCTGAAAGGCTTTCCTTTTACTGGAGGGGGTAAGCCTGTATCAGATAGTGTTGAAATCGCCTACTTGACCCTTGCCTAACCTTCAATCCAGAACGTACAAAGTAGGACAGAGCTAATCCCAGCAAGTAGGTTTAAGCAAACAGACTAACAATTTACTACCACTCAGAGTGTAGCTTTCTGAACTTTCTGCTCACACATGATTTTGGAAACAAGAGCCGTTTAAAGCAGAGATGCATTACAGGAACAATATGAAGCTCCTTCAAATCCAGTGAAAGCTCCTCACTCTGAACAAGCACTGAAGAAGACATCTGTGTCTTTACTGGTATGCATGGTGGAGCATACATGATGTATGACTTCTGGAGTACAATACAGTGATTCTTCAGCAGGTTTTCCAACTCTTGTCATTTACCTGAAAGATGTCAGGTCTCCCGTCAAGCTATTTGCCATGATGTGTAACACTCTCAATAGCACAAATAAAAGTAATTACGTAAAATGTGTGTGTATGGAGTTATTAATATTTATGAAGATTTTCTTCTGTTTATGGAGTTATTTTAGGCTGGAAACCTCTAGACTCTTCCTATATCAACATGGAGCACAGAGGAAGATGGAGAAAGATGAAATGTGACAATTCTTCAAACCTAGCCTGCCAACTGGAAAAGTTTGTTTGTTGTTTATTCAAGGCCAGACTGTGTCGATGCTAGTGAGGTCAATCTGTCCCTTATTTTCCAGTTAGTTCTGACAATCTAAAAGTTGTTATCACATGGGAAAGGTACAAAGCAAATCAAGTAGGAAAGTACTATTCAAATTGGGCAAAAAATGCAGGATCATACTCATTATGGAATGGACTCTGACCCTCAACTATTACTTTTGCACATCACACAGGTTCAAACATGATGACTTTTTTAATGAGATCATTTTTTTTTAATTCAGGAGAACAACATGTGAGATTATCTGGTTTACTCCTGAACAGAAAATTTATGTGGTTCTGAATATAAATTGTAACCTTGTGGCTGAATTCAACACTTCAGCTTTGTCGTTGCCCGCACCAAAGTCCTCTCAACTTTTAGGAGAGTTTGGATCTGATTCCTTAGTGGGACATTGTGTCTTAGATTAATTTTTTTGTTCCTTATATCCACTAAGTTGTTTTCATGGCAGGGATTACATACAATGTGGATAGACATGGAGAAATTGTGATGTCAGGGTTGTTTGAGAGGTTCTTATCTACTCTAAGGCAAATATCACATTCTTTATATAGTTTTTCCTTGAGATTCCTGTCTATAAATTCTGCTACAAAAATGAACTGGAATTTTGTTGTAAGTTTCATCAAGGCCAGAAACAATTCTGGCTAAGAAATAAACTACATTCAAAGGCAAAAGAAGTACAAAACTAGCGGGCACTGTCGTAAATTACTGGCAAAATTCAAATTGTAGTTATGCAATACTTTGCCTTTTTTCATTATTTGTTCCAGCAAAAAGACTCTTTTTAAAGAGAGAGCTAGTGAAATACCACCATCCTGAAACAGGAATGAGGAGACTGTGAATGTTTCCCTCTGAAATATACAGTGAGCTCGTTAAAAATACAGTCAATTTTTTTAATAGTAAAATCATTTTGAGCTTGCTTATATGGTGCACATAAATCTGAAAGCCTGAATTATTGAGTGTTATTAAGCCTAATGCCTTGAAACCTGCACTATTGTTCCCTCTGCACTTTCAAAGGCAATGCTTGGCTGCCCGCAGTCCCTAGAAAGATACTTTCCCCCTCTAAGGTGAGTGATAAAGCCACCAACATCCTTCCTGAGTCCCTCATCCTTTACTCAGTCCTTTCCCCAGCTTTCCTAGGCAGTGGAGGCAAACACCCAAGCTTTGGAGGTGAGGTCAGATCGTGAAGGCAATCCCAGAGAAAAGAGGGGGAACAAAATCAAGCCTGTAAAAGAATGAGTGGAGTGTGGAAGGCCCAAGGGTTTGGATCTCCTTTTATCTGTTCCATGCTGAATCTGCTGTTTTATCTGTTTCTCATTTTTGGTATGTGATATTGTTGGTACTAACAGGGAGGTTTTTTCTCCTCTCATTCTGGAAGACATGCCAAAGAGAGCACAGAAAGCTCATATGACAATCTTTTAATGGTATATGTGAAAGCATGAGGAATTTAAAAGGAAGGAGGAACATACTTGCAACCAAAATCACATGCTATATCCTGTAAATAGACATTCACTGAAAGAGTCACATCTCAGGCACATGCTGCAACAATTCCTGCGCATGGCTCTAACTGTCATGAAACTACTTGCTGGTAAAATATTTACACTTCCTCAAGTTATATACAGAGGGCACCTTCTTGTGAAGCTATGTCAAGGGAGGGAACTTAGTGAACACTAATTCCTCTCTATCATTTAAGCTCTTTACAGTAAACGAAAGCCAAAAAAATCCTAACATTTTCTCAGTTGCCAGATTAGTTTAGTAGCATCACGGTTCTGAATTTGTGATGCGGTCTTTCATGCTCACACTTGCACAGAGGTCTGCCCGCATGCATGGTTGCACTCCCCCCTTTCCTTTTCCAGTCCTGCTGATTCTGGATCAAATCTGTAGCTGAGGACTGGACCTTGCATACAATACCCAGTTTGATTTTGCAGCACAGCTGAACCGATAAGCTGGAGCCATCACAATCAGGTAGTTACAAGCAGCACTGCCCCCCTTGCATGGCTTAGAACATTCCACCTATTATTTCTGTTTCAGGAATGACAGAACCTCATCCCATTGGTGTTCGTTGGTTTGCAGTTGTACTTCCTTCCTTTAAAATGTGACATCCTCCTTCACGTAGCACCGGGAGCCATTTGTTACTCCTCAGGACAGCACAGTAAGCATAAGTGTGTTCCTGCAAGGTTGGCTGAACATGTCTTGCATGTCTAGGGCTTCTCACAGTGACTGAATAGCTTTGCAAAATGGGGCTTGTGTTAACCATAGCTTCACTGGTTATTGCTGGCAAAAAGACTCTCCCAGACCTAATGCTGAAGAAAAGCTAAGTTTTCTTTGTAAAATTAAAGCAAGTATATGTAACTTTGCCATTAACTGGGTTGAGTTTGTAAAGGCTTTATTTTTAAATGGTCAATGAGTTCTGTTACCAAACCATGGAATGATCTGATTTATGGTTGTCCCTGAACCAGACCTGTTTTGAAGATTTATACTGTCTGCATAAATGATGGTTAAAAGGATATTTTCTCACTCATTTTATGAAATATAGTTGGTTATAGCATGAGGACTAAAAAAGTTATTCTCACATGTTGTAGAGAGCATCAGAACTAACACCCCATACATCTTTCTTTGCAATTAATTTTTATCTTCTGTGTCTTAGATATTTATCCCAAATTTTCAGATCTCTGTCCTTCACTGAGATCTTTATCAATTGGAAAAGTACACCAGTCTTGAGGCATTAATGTAAAGCACATTTCCACAAGAAAGTATTGCTTTAACAAGGGTGGAAAACGCTCTCCTTAGAAGAGCAATTATCATTAAAAATTCATTATCAAAAGAATAGTTACCTAAAGCAGAAAAGTATGAACAGTCCCACTGATTCATTCTCCTGACAAAGTGTGACAGCAATCCCAAGATGAATATATTTCAAAGACTAGTACAAATTTGGTCTGTCTGTCTATGCATATAATACGGCCATCACGATATTACCAGATTGAGCACATCTTTAACCGATGCCAACAGGCTGATACCTTTAATGATGATATGTTGTTTTTACACTGTGTGGGGACCTGTTCATATATTTTGAACCAGTGGCTGAATTTTCTCTTTGGTTTTCTATTCCAGGTCATCTTCTCAAAAGGGTTAACTTCTTCACCAACATTTTAGAGCTCAAAGCGAGCCTTCAACTTCACACCACAGGCTCATGTGCTTTCAAACTGTTTGAGATCCAACTGCTGTTAATCTGTAGGCACATGTAGCACAAACTGTGATTTGCTTCTGTCTTTATCATGAATCATTTACATTCCCCTGCACGATATAAAGCACTCAAGCTAGAGATGACCCACTCTTGCTTTGTGTATGATAAGGATTTATTCATTCCCAGGCTGAGTCCTTGGGAAAATGAATTTTTTCATACTTTTTTTACTCCAAACCATCTGGGAGGAGCTATACATTAAGATTTATAGAGGTCTTTGAGATTTTTAATTTAAGATAAAATAGAGATGCATACCTTTTAGAGTATATATCTGTATACACACATTAAACTCTAATTATACATAGACTTATGTGACTCTAATGATAGATTTGGCTGATTTTAGTGGAAAATGAATCCAGTAGATTGAATATATATTAGTACCATCACATTAAGTCACAATGTACCTTTTAATGTGAAAATAATAGCAAAAAGAAATTCTACTTTGCCAAGAAAAACAATATAATGACAGTAACCAACCATGTTGGGTTTTTCTCATGTCAGAGTTGAGCAGGAATGCCAGACCAAATTATGAAGTCCTTCACCAGGCACAAAACTCTCAACAAAATCAATGGGAGTTTGTTTAAATACCGATTTAATTAAATCCACAGAATTTGGCCAGTTATCGGTAACTTTGGTCAGGATGAGAATTATAAGGAGACAGTTGACTCTTTCCCATCTCTGCCATTATATAAATGTTATTTTTTCTAGGATATCTTCCTTCACCCCCACCCCCCAAGCAGTTCAGAGACAATAAAACACCAGGAATCCCTGAAGAGTGGTAAAATGCTGACATGATTTAAGGAGGAAGACTCTGATAAGAAGATAAAAATCTAATAAACAGAGTCTGGAGGACCTTGGCATGTCTTAGATGCTTGCCAGGGTAAGCAAAGCCCCTCCCAAGGAAAACAAAGGGAACCTTAATCTCAAGGACATTCCACTCACAAACCATCTGAAGGAGAAAGTCAAGGCCATGACCTCTGCAGTCTGAAGTTATGAGCATACTGACAAGAAAATATTTGACTTGGTTCAAGAAGCAAAATCAGTCACTGGATTTTTTAATATCTTTTTTTCTTCCATAAGAGACAAAATAATGCCGTGCTGTGTTATGTGTAAATGTGTATATATATCCACCTCTTCTCCCTGTTAAAGGAAGGGATATTCACATGCACATGATACATGTATATTATTATTATGCATGATATATACATTGAATCAAACATCTACGCCCAAAGACTTCCCCAAGATAAATAAGCTAATTGTATATGACTGTTGTATTTTTGACTAGACAAGACACAATGTCAAGAGATTAAAATGTTGCCTTTGTGTCTTATTCTATGTAACTTTAGGCCACTTAAAAGCTTCTAAAAGATAGGCTGTAATTAGGTACAAGGAGTCTAAATTGGCTCAGATAAATCAAATGGAAACACAAAATGACATCTAACAGCCAAAGTTTTCTCAGGCTGCAAAGATTCATTGTCTCCTTTGGTCACCATCTACGTCCCCTTGATGCTCACTCTCCTGCCCTTCTGTGGATGCTTCACATGTTTTTAACACTGGAAATTAAGACATCAGCAACATTTGGAAAGTGGGGTCCTCAGACTGTTCCACAGCACTTTTCTGAAATTTCTCTTCTGATTTGAAAGTTTGATAGTGTTTAGGCACTAAATATATGCAAAAAGGTGCAGGCACTTCTCAGCTTTCTGGTAGGTGTGAATTCTGATCTTGGTAGTCATCACATCTTGTTGTTCAAGTTCAAAGTTTAAGAAAGACAGGTGATTTTTCTGAAGCTGGCTCTTCAAATCAGCACAGGACCATAAAAACTCTTTCCATTCCTACCTATTCCAGTTTATTCCTAGCAATCTGAAACTTTCCTTATCTTGGAGGAAATTCTCCCCTGGTGTAGAGGATTAGGACTTGGCATGTCACACTCCACTCACTATGAGAAGATCTCCAGCTAAATATTTCATACAGATTTTTAATGCCCCATTTTTAAAAAAAAAAAAAAAAAAAGATAAGTACCATAAAAAGTAGTGAGGGGGTGCAAAATTCAGATCTGGCTGTAACTGGCCATACCTACACTTATTCGTATTGCCATGCTCATTTAGCAGGATGCTCTATGGCACCGTTCTCTAGATCCTTGCTTTTGTTTTAATTTATATGAATTTCCTGGAGAAAGGACTGAGGATTAAATTTATATTCAGTGCTGTATTTCTGTTCACCTATAGCTTTACTGGAAAAGAGATGGGAATTGCGTGCACACCTGCACAAATGTTCTCCAGTGCCACTGAATGACTCTTCTGGTCATGCTGTGTTACAGTGTTTGATACTTGTGCACATACCTTACTGATCCCATTTGGATTTGTTCTCCTCATTCTTATTAATAGTTGTTAGATAAAGATTATCTGTCTATAAGTGACAGAGATCTCATGTTTTTCGACAGGTCATCTGATGCTGTTCAAGATAAATTCTCATAAGTCTTATTTGAATGTTTTGAGCCAAATGGAAGCACTTTGGTGAAACCCTTGAGAAAAAAAACTGACTTAACTGGTCTGTAGAAGCCCTGATTCTGCCCAAAACTGTTTCTTCAGCTGTGGAACTAACCTTCTTTTACATTTATTATGGCAAACAGCACCAACACTGAACAAATGTAAATATTCATTAACAATGACAAATCATTCTGAATGTTGGACATAAGCAATAAAAGAAGGAGCTCCTGCATAAATAAAGAAGCAAATGTGTCTGAAAGTTTAAGATTTTATTCTGGTATTTCCAAAGCACCTTAATAATGTGGATGTTCCAGCCTCAGCTCCTTTGGACCCTTTTGGAAATCCTATATTTGGACAAGTCACAAGAACCTGAAAGCATCTGCTTCAAATCCAGGGTTAAAAGCAAACAGCTCATGTTTATATGCTACTCTACTGCTGAGCCAAGCTCTTAGAAATGTAGGCAACCATCCATCCTTCTTCAACTCTCCCTCCCCAGCGCTCCCTAAACTTGTATTAGGAGTTGAGGAAGAAGTCAGAGGTGGTTATTGTGCACAAATCATCTGCTGGCTGAAGTTTTTGGTGGCAGCCAAGAGAGAAGAAGGAAAAAAAATTAGAAAAATTTCAATTTCAGGACCATTATTATTTTCATTAATCATAAGAGGCGCTGTCACCCCTGTCCTTATTCTTTAGAGGGAGATCTATTATACGGTCCATTTAGTCCAAGCCATATTACCTCATATGTTTTCCTGGCTGACCAAATAAGACTTAAGAGATAAAACAATTTACTGTTCATTATGATCCGTGTCACTGGAATCAATCTATTAACCTACATTAACTGGATATGTGACGATAGCTCACATACACGCTTCTCCGATTTAAAAAAAAGAAAGAGAGAATAAGGGAGGGGCTGAAGGGAGGGGGATGGAAAGGGAGAGGCAGAGAGAGGGGAAAGGAAATCAAGGCCCATAAAGTGCAGCAGACGTATAATTTGCCAAGCGAATACAACTTCATTTTCCAGCGGCCACTGCTGCGCCCTCCACATCTTCACGCAGCCCCTGACCTGTGAAGAATTCTAACAAATTGGCTTCTATTGTGAAGCCAAAAGGTGCCATCAATGAAGGGACGGTTCGCTGGTCCTAAAGTATGATGGGAAATCGCAGGCTGGAATAAAGAGCTGCAGTTTTATGAAGTTAACCCATTGAGGTTAAATCCAAGCGGGGAGGCTCAAACAGGCTCTTGCCCCTTCCGATGACTTAATAGGGAGGATTTGTTCAGATGTGTTGCCCAAATGCAGGGCAATGTCCCTTGCCGAGCAAGGCAGAAAAAATAGTTTCTCTCTGGCACGCGGAAGAAGCGACTTCTGCTGTGCCACAATGTGGATTCATTCTCTCTTTTGCTCTCTTGCTCTCCGTGCTTGATAGATTGTAAGTGTCTAGAGGGAAGAAAGTGAATCAATATGTGGTCTTCCTGATGCTCGTCGTGCAGCAAAATAACTTTTGAGTAAAGAGCCAATGAGTTAAGGTAGTGCCACCTCTACACAGCTCCATTGGTCTATTTACTCTGGATTTGCACTTGCTTATTAAGAGCTCATCTGGGTGCAGGTCCTTTTTTTTGTGACAGCCTTCTCCAACATGCTGGGTCACTGCTGGCAGTTGATAACTAGGAGATGTTTCTTTTGTGCTGGCTGCCTCCATGTTTTCTGACCCAGCTGTGCTTGCACAGAGAAGGCTGTGTGAACGCAGGACCTGGCAGGGACTCTGCCCTGATCCCAGTCACTCTGTCTGCACCCAGGCTCCAGAATCATGTGCCGAATGTACTGGGAAGAGGTGGGAATGGTGTTGGTACCAGATGCTTCACTCTTATGCAGTTATCAACCTTGACTTACTCCACTTTGGCCTCAACAAAGGCCCTTGTGGTCATGACACTGGATTTCTCTGAAGTGATGGAGCTGCTTCTGTCCTCTGCTGTGTTTGCTGGCTCTGTCCTTGTGTACGCCAGTAAAGAGTGGGCATCCAGGAGTATGTAGATTCTACAAAGACCTGGCCCATCTCCACTGACTCTAGCAGCAATTCCATCAAACTGGACTCACTCTTCCCTGCTAGAGATTAGATGGGCTTTAATAGCAAGGACTAGTGTGATCATATTCACATCCATGTAACACACATCTGCCTTAACTATTCCTTCCAGCTCAGCAAATTACAAATATATCGCTTCAAACCCTGTGAATATTCCAGGACTTGTTTTCTGATTCTTCTGTAAAAGCAATAATGAAGGGCTGCAAGGGTGCTTACAGTGAATGTAATGAATAGTAGAATAAAAAATAATATTATGGTTGTGCCTCATAGTTTTTCCTCTATGCAGTGAGCCATCATGCTAGGAACTGGACTAATATTTTGCAGAGGCTGTCACTGCCCCACTGTGCCTTCAGGCTAAAAGAGAGACTGTAAATTAACAGTCTGAGGGAGAAAAAAGACAAAAAGACTTGCCAGAGGCCATCCCAGAAACTAAGTGGTAGAGCCAAGTATAGAATCAAAGCTACCTGCTTTGCCCAATCGACCACATTTTCCTTAATCTTTTTAATGATCCCATTCATTGCAAAATATAAAAAATTAGATCATAACTTTATGGGGTTGAGGGGAAGCTAGGAACATGGTCCTTAATCAGGTCTCAGATTGGGTCTTTCGACTCGTCCATGCTGTGTTGAGTCAGACATTGTGCCATGGATCTGGCCCATGCTCATTCATGTTCCCTCCTCGTTCATGTTCCCTCCTCAGCCACGCGGCCTACAGCACTTCAGATCTTCATACCTCAGATTTCCCACTTGCAGCATGAGGCTAAAAATACTTTGTTCAAGTCAATGAAACAGTCTGAGGTGCTCCTAGAAAAGTGCAGGGCATGAAGTTCACTGGGGTAAAAAAAATCAGAGTCACTGACACTGGCTAGATCCAGAGTATTCTAAGAGAAAAGAAGGATTACAGGGGTTACAGAAACTATTTCCTCTTCCTCAAAGGCACATTCCTCAGAAAAGTGGAAAAAAAAAACCCACACTGAAAAACATGATTTATTCTTAAGACCCTTTTGCAAAATCTGTATGAGTCCCTGTGGTGGAACAAACAAGGGAATAAATTTTCCAAGACTATTAATCCAGGACTGAAATTCTTCAATTAAACAGAACTAAACAAAACAAAAAAAAACCCTTATACAGCAAACTAACCTTGTGGCTGTCCTATACTCAAGAATCTGTAAGGGCAGAACCTATAACACCCAATTAAAGGAATTCAATGTTTATCTCATGGTAGGTAAAAAATCAGTGGTAAGTGAGTTAAGCAGACAAGGGGAATCGTGAAGCCACACGTATGTATCCTTGAGAGGCTGGAGGCCTATGAAAAGCAGGGAAATTAATGTACTGGAGGTCTAGTCACAGTTGGCGAAGGAAATAAAAGTTGGGAGTGTATTAATGTCATGGTCCCAGACTTTATTCCCTCTCCAGAGCACACACCATTGTGACCTCAAAATCTGAAAATTAAACTGAAGGGAAATGTTTGTTCTTACAAAATAGCAATTCATTACTGGGGATGGAGATATTTAACCAATAAATGATTGCTTAATGGCCCATAGGACCTTTTCTGCAGTTACAAAAACAGTGCATGTTGTTAAACAACCAAGGATACCTCTTCAAAACGCTATGCTTACAAATAACATGCGGGTTTATTTGCTGCTTGATAAATGTCCATAAACAGATACTCCCCGGGTGCTCTGGCATAACACAGCACTGAGGATCAAGGTGCAGCTGAAGAGAGGAAGCGGGGAGTTGAGATGGAAGAAAATGCCACTGTCTCCAGTTACACACCCCTGCAGTGACTTACAGCTTGCTCTGTCTGTCTGCTTCACTGATGACTTTTATCTTATGATGGGCATCTCAGTGTTGAGTGAAGGGGAACAAAACCTGTTACGTTCTCCAGAATACAGAAGTAGGTCTTTTGGAAGAGCAATGTCACCATGAGGCTATATTTTCAGGCCACTGCAGAAATGATCTGACTGAACTTTCCATAGCTGTTGTAAAATCTTTCTCTATTTCTCATAAGTCCAAGTTTACCAGTAACCACAACAGCATCAGCTTTTCCTGCTGAGCAGAGGAGTGAGTGCTGAACATTAATATGGGGCCTGGCTTTCTGCAAGCACTTCCAAGTGGCAGTTGCTACTGAACAGATGACAAGGTCTGCTGCTTGATACAGCATTATAAGGTCCAGTACTTCTGCTGGTCCCAGTCATCGCTGCTTAACCCTGGGCATTTCCAGCATGATAACTGCAGTAGGAATTAAGTTAACCCCTAATACCATATGAACATGGAGACACAGCCTGGAGCAGTGACTGCACATGTAACTCATCAGAGTCATTAACAGTGATATAAATGACTTGTGGCATTTGAAAATGATGTGTGTGTGTGAGTGCGTGTATACACGTGTGTGTATGTAAACAAAACATCTGAGTTCACCTTCCAGGGAAACAATTTTCACTCCTCGTTCATCCCAGGACACTGTTAGAGGTTCCTAATTAGAAACATTCTCCTTCATTAGTATTCTTTTCCTCAGCCAAAGCTGGCATGGATGAATATCCCAAGATATTTTAGTTTGTCATTTAGGCAGATGATTTTTGTAATTCTCCCAGTATAAGAATCTAAGCTCTGTGCACATGTGGACAAGAAATAAAACTGCAGGGACTGAAGATCCTGGTTCCTTCATCAGCTGATCAGTAACGTGGAGAGATCTTCAAGGGCCGCGTGGTTCACTCGACTGCAGCTGTAGGCTTACCCCTAAGGATGTCACTATATGGTAAAGGAACGGCAGTTAAAAAGCTCAGTTTGATTCTTTTGTAAAGGTCCAGTCATTCTTGGGAAATCAACAGAGTTATCCTTAATGTGATTAAGAGAAGATTTCTGTCATAGCTATTCACTAGCTATATATTAGTACAAGTATATTTGAATAGTGCAAGCAGATTTGACTCTCACCAATTGAATTAGTGATTATTTAGTTATCATTTCGTTATAGGCAAGCAGAATTGATTGCTTTGACAATAAAATAAGGTTTGAGTCCAGCGATGCCCCTCCGCTGTCCAAATGTCTTTCCTTGGGGAAAGGAAAAGTAAAAAGGTATGCGATAGGTGATAGTCATGTTGCTAACTAGAAAGTGTTCAGATGCCATGATGACAAGACCAGTATGGGAACATACACAGAACAGAACAGACACTCCCCCTACCTCCTGAATAAAGTGTGGACATGATGGTACAAAAAGACACAAGAAGATGACAACAAGGTTAGAAAAAGCAGCAGTGGGGTTATCATGGGGACAACAATGCTGACAGTCAAGTCCTACATTTACAAATAGGTCCTGTAGGTGTATGCTAAAGAATAGGGCAAGAAGTTATTCTGCCGTAAACCCCCCAAACCAACCTTTTGTTCTGCAGACACAAGGAGAAGAGGTTAACCCTGTGGTCAGGTAACTGCACTGCCTCTTTACTGTCTCATTCAGACCAATACGATAACACAGAGAATCTGTTCCTTAATGAGTCCTATCTGTGACAACTGATGTGTGGTGACAGTCACTGCTATAATAGACAATAGACCTGAACCTTTGTTGCTAGAGATTTCTTCCCTTTTTGCCCTGCTATACTATTGAACTTCTAGTAGAGAAAAAGCATGTAAGGGAATGAAAAATCTGTCTACTGGAAACTCTTAGAGCAACCCCACTGGAGACATTTGAAGCTCCGATGAGGCATCAGATTCTCAATTACTGAGGCACGCCTTTTAACATGCCCAGGAACTGACTTGCTGACATGCTCGGAAGAGTATATGACTTGCCAAGGTCTGCTGGCATCAAGCCTAAATGTTTCTCCTTTTTGTGCTCAGGTCTTCCATTTGGCATCAGAAGATGTCATGGTGCCAATGTCAGTCCACCTGGACCACAAACAATGCTTCCATTCACTTCTCAGCGTTTAATCAGTAACTCGTATCACTGGTATTTTCATTCAGGACTGTTTCCTTTAGCTCTAGCTCCAGGTGCCCTGGAACAACCACTGATAACAAGGGAGCAGTCGATTTACTTGCTGTAAGGACATACCATACGATATTCTCAGCAGCAACACAAGGCAGCGGTTTGTAAGGCAGCTCCGATTTGTTGTACCTGCCAATGGGTTGAGCAGGTGATAGAGCAGACTTGACCAATTAGCAGAGTCACACGTCTGCTGGCTGAACTTACCATCTATGCCTCTTCCTTGCTTCTGCAGCTGAAACTCTTACTAATAACCTGACCTAAAAGGCTTGGAAATAAGCTGTAGTGAGTATCCTGTCCAGTGGCCTTTATTCTGGTGGAAAGTTCATATGTTCTCTTTGTCCTTAGTTGTTTTTTTATATTGTCAAACTTGAACTCTTTGCTCATATAAGGGCAAAGCTCTGATGTGTCAATACTTAAGAAGGCTGTATGTTGGGCTATAACTTTAAATTGACATCAAAGATGACTTAACATGTCAAACCTTCTGATGACTCTTCAGAAAGGTCAGAAGGAAACAAAGAACTAGATTTGTCCTTAGCATACTTTCCTGCTTTTAATAGAGTTATGCCAGGGCCTGAAATGTCCATCAGAAAGGAGGGTTAAGTTGTCTCCAGCTAACGAAGATGAAAAGAATAATTTAATGGAGGTGGGAGCCAGAATGCAGTGTAGGGATGAAAGGACGAGCAGTAACTGAGACTGAATTTAAACAACTCTGGAGAATAAAACGATCCTTTAAAAAAAAAAAAAAAAGATAATTATGTCTTACAACAATTACCCTGGCTATGAAGCAAAATTAGCATAGTCCTTTCTAATTTAAATGTGTTGAAAGTGCCTGAGCATGACAGCAGAAAATTACAAGGTTTACGACACGGGCTTTGGTTAAAGTGATGGCAATCGGATTATTGTAGCTTTTTGTCTGTTGATAGTAATGATTGCAAAGTTACCTATAAATATTAACTATTTAGTACTGGGAGACTTTTGGTTTACATGGCTAAGATATACCTCTTCTAGACATGCCAATGCACAAAATTCTTGCACAGAAAATATTTTCCATTTTAAATTATATACAGTTACTTCTGATTCATTGGTCTGCTTTGCTGATATAAGTCCATGAACAGGAAGATCCTAGATTATGATTTAATTCTGCTGTTAAAATTGTAAAAATTGTAATATCCATTTAATAACTACTTCATACTTTTTCTTCAGCTTTATCATGCAATATGGTAGTTAGATATTTGTTAGAATCTGGATCAAAAATATTTTTATTTATGGATTGAAAGAGACAGGCTTGACCTCGTGGAGATGTTTCACTTTGGTTTCCTTCAGTTTCCAAAGATTTTGTCAAGGCATATCTTTAGTTTGCCCTGCAATTGCCCTGCAATTAAGAAGAAGTGTTATTAAAATAAATTAAAAAATTGGTAGCAAATCATGATTTGCACTTACACAGTAGCATCTGTCTGGTTTTGTCCTGGACTGATCATAGACACATTAATACTCTGTATTGCCCACATTTTGCTTACATGTGTTTTACCTTGGTTACACATTGATCATCACTTTTTTACTTTGAGTAAAGTACTAACAGTGTTATAACAAGATTGTTTATACAGAAGACCCTTTCTTTCCCCTCAGATGTAACAGGCAAAGCAGCGCTGGGCAAGACTCATATGCTCTGAACTGGACTAGGATATACGTTGGGCAAGCCAAGATGTACAGCACAGGGTGTGAGACACTACAGTCCAGTTGCATGTTGTACCCCAAAGTTCATCCTATGCTTTTTTAAATAATCTGTGGTGGAGACTGTTCCTGCTCCATGTGAATTCAAACACCATGATTTATATTCATACTAAGGTCAGTTGCTCAAATACTTTTATTAAATTAGCTCTGCAGTAAATTAATATGATTTTCTTAAACAACCTTACAACTTGGGAGGTTTGGAAAACAGAATAGAGCTCAGCTGTTTCCTGTGGAATCTTGTTTTCATAACCTCACCAAATCCTCTCTGCTTGACTTGAGATATATCTATATGTCTGTAATAGATAGACATAAGTTTTAGTGTACATGAAACAAAAGATCTGTAGATTAGAATTTAGTTTCGAGTATCAGTCTACTTGATTCACACATAAAGTGATTTGCTTTTTGCATTTTTGTGTCTGACATTCAGATTAATTTTGTTTCTTCTAAGTTTACTAAAAGCTTTCTCTCAGTTTGTTTTTTTTCTTGTCAGGATTCTGGGAAAAAAATCCCCTGCTATTGAAACGGTGGCTTATTAAATTAATACAATTACATAAAAAAGATGTGTTATATTTTAAGTAGATCTCTGATAAGATGCTTTGCTCTGAATACTAAAGAGAATTTGGTCTCCCCCTATGCCTGATTCAAATGATTATCAAAGCCATTTAATTTTTGTATGTGACATGTTGTTAAATATGTTAATTTCCTAGAAGCACCGTGTAAGAAGTGCAAGAGCAGCTGTGTAGGACAGTGAGCTTAAAAATAACAAGGCTGAGCTCTTCTTGGGAATTAGTGTGGTCCAATGGGTAGACAAGTAGCCTACGATGCCAGACACCTGGGTTCTGCTCTGAAAGCTGCCACTGACCTATTATTTTCCACCAGGCAAATCATTTCACCCTTCGTTTTTCTGTTCCTATCCATAATATGATTGGGAGTAAAATGATATTTACTATAGAAACAGTTTTGTGTCATTATAATACAATACAGGTTGATATGTGGAAATGCCTGAGTAGTAAAAACTTAGCATTGTTCACAGATAACTGATGCCTGTTAAGGCCTTATATTTAAGGAAGAGGTAGAAAGCCCAACTGTATCTAGATACAAACTCATGGTAGAGCTCAAAGACTTGGCAGATAGAGTAATAATGGTGGACACGTTTTAAATGAATAAATTGTTTCAACTTGCATAGTAGTTCCATTTAATTTGTGGTGATGATGGGCAGGGCTATTTAATTGAAATAATAATAATTGATTTTGATGATATTACCTGCTTGAGTGAAGGATATATGCTGCAAAGGGAACCACTGTGCTGTGGCAGGCAGAGAAACAGTGATATTCACAAGCCAAACAGTAACTGTTAAGGGAAATCAGGATTTGGTTCTGCAGTTAAACTGCTTTGTGACTTTATTTACTTCATTCCTTCCCATTAATATTGTAACAATAGTCCTTTTAAAGTTGAAGATAAGATGACTGAGTGCAACCTCATGCACATTACAGTAAAAAAAATTTGAGCTGGTCATGTTGTATTCCTCTCTTGCTGCTCCTCTCTGCTCCACTGGATGCATGCTGGGGATGAAGGTACTGCTCCATCATGGCCTGTGCTCACAGCAGGCATTTCTGTCTGGGTCTGGAGACAAAGTCTGGACAGCTTACGGGGAAGGTAAGCTTTGGATCTTTCATTTCTTTGCGCCCCTATATGGGTCTGTGTTCAAGGGAATGATTTAGTCCATAATGATTACTGAGATTTTATCTGTGCATTTCATATCTCTGAAGAATTTAGAGTTAGTTTCCAGACTAGGAGTCTTATTTAATTATTTTCATATTTTAGGTTCTAGTTTCAGCCCAAGTCAGAGGAACTTGGAAGTTCCTTGGAATCACAGAAGCAAAACACTTGATAAACCACTTTCTCAGTCAGTCCATTCATCCAGTTGTCTCAGTGTGTCTTGCAGGTCCTTCTCCAATTCTACTATACATATCCTAAATGTGAGAATCTCTCCAACTTCTGTTCAGACATTAAACCATAATTTTGTTCATTTTGTTTTCAGAAATGGTTTTCCAGTGATCCATTTCTCAATTTCCTCTTCTCCAAGTTTCTCACCCCTTTTCACCAGGTTTTGTTCTGCTAATGCAAATACCCTGAGAAAAGTTATCAAGTGTTGCACCTGTCTGGTACCCAGCACTCCCTGTAATTTCTACACTGAAGTCCCTCAGAAGTGGAAAGCATTTCTGCCCTATGAGGAAATGTTCCCTTTCTTCCAGGATCGGATCACTTCATCTGAAAAATCAATACCAAATAATAATTAGTGATCAGGATCAGGTTCTCACTATGATAAGTTGTATAAAGCCAAATATTCTTTCCCACTGAGTCCTTTTTATAGACTCCTAGAAACAGAAGGGAAAAAAATAATCTTAAAGGTGATGTAAACGTAGTTCTTAAAGGTCCCTTTGTACTATCAGACTGTTACATAGGTGTGTTAGTGTAAGTGACACTCAAGTCAGTAAAATATTCAAATTGTTTGGCTATTGACATTTCTGCCTAAAACCCACATCGGAAAGCCAGAAACAGAATTAAGAAGATGCAAACAGGATCTCCCTCTTAATCAAAATAGTTAAGGCATGAAAGAACTTTGTAGGGATCTTCAAGACAAATTATTGGGAGATACATTCTGAGGGTGATTTTTGTTTCAGTTTCTGTTCATTTTATCACTGAGTTTTATGTTTGCACTTATTTAAACTGTCTGGGAAAAGAGGCTGTACATAAAAGACGATTAGTTTTTAAAGCACTCCAGGGCTGGTTTCAGGGAGAGTTCTTTGTTTTGTTTTGGTTTAACTTGTTGTTGTTGGGGTTGTTGTTTTTTTCCCCTTTAGACAGAAGACATAAACTGTAGCTCTTAAATAGATGAATGCTGAGAATAAAATTACCAAACACTACTTTTTAGAAAGGAAGGCAAAAGAACAAGGAAAAATAATCCAAGTCCTGCCGCAGTCATGCAACGATACTGAAATACCGGGCCAAATTCTCCATGGGTAGAAATCAATATACCTCCAGTGAAGTCCATGAAGCAACATCACTTTGCACAGGCTGAGGGGCTGATAGCTACATATATATTTTATCTATCTGTATGCAGCATTACAAAAAAAAAAAAAAAAAGAAAGGAAAAGAAAAGATAAAAGCGCTCTTGAAAGTGAATGAAGTTGATGCTTAAAAAAAGAAAGTGGGTTTTAGATGTTGAATATTTAATTTGCTGATAAAAGGACCCTGATTTCCTGCATATAGCCACCACAAATAAAAAAAAAAAAAAAAAGCGAAAGGAAAGGAAAAAAAAAAGGCACATCTTAAAAGGGAAGCAATGAGCAGAAACTGACCTTTCTGTGAGCAAGCAGATGAGAGAAGGTATTTGGTTAATCCCAGCTGTCGCTGATTGGTCAGACAGAACCGTGTTGAAAATGTCTCCATCTGGGCTAATCTGCTCTCAGTTGGATGAGCTGAGGCCTTCAGAGTTAACCTGACATTTAACAATAATTACCCTTTCGGATGACCCCAGCCCAATCTCCTGCTCTCTTAGAAATCTCTCTTTTTTTGTGTGTGCTCCCAAACCCCTTGACTCTTGTGTTAGAGATAGCTGAAAAGTGATGATACGATAATGAGATATGCTATACAAACATACACACACGCGCGCGTGTGCATGCGCACGTATGCACAGGTATGCACGTGTTCTCATGTTTAAATATGCAGCGTGCTGCGATTGTTCCCGCATTGTTTATCAGATTCCTGTGGCACACAGGAGGGGTGATATTTTGAAAATCAAGGGGGGGATAATTTCCCAAATTAAAGAGTAGTCATGCTTGCTTGCTAACCTTTGTGTGAAAGCTCTAAGTTTCTTTCTGGCACTTGGAAGTCTCTTATCTGTGGTGAGGAGAAATGGTGCATGGAAATAGGTTCAGATAGAAAAGCAGAGTTCAGAGGTCGTGAAGGCTAACCGTAGATGAAATGTGGCTATTTCTTTTTACCTGAGGCTGGCTTCATCTTTCCTCTGAAAGGTCATTGCGATAAAACAAAAACACATCTCAGGAGAGGAATCATTTATCTCTGGTCAGGTTCTCCTTTCCATTCTGGTACTTTATTTATTTTTCTCATATTTTGCCCACATTTCTCCCAGTGTCACCTCCTTCCTGAATGAAATGAAGTCCAATGCTGAGTTTTGGGTGTCGGTAGAAGTTTGGCCTCATTATACTGATTGTCTTTGTTTTAGTTGGAAGTCACGTCCAGAGACTTGGATGTTTCCCCAAATCACTTTAATCTGTTGGTGATGAGCTGAAAAGTTTGAGAAAATAGCCATGCTAATGGAAAAAGAACAAGGACAAGACTATATATGATAGGAAGCTCATTTCCAGTGCCTGATTTATTTTATATCTCCGTTGTGACCATACATAAATCTTGACTCTACCTCAGTTTCTTTATTTGTCCAACTAAGATTATAATAGCCATTTCGCCAAAGTGCTATAAGATTAAATTTAAAGCACCTTGAAATTCTTAAATAGAAGACAATTAAGAAGAACTATATATTTATACATGGTATATCCTCTTACATCTTGGGCTGGATCCAATAATCAGCCTTAATTACAATAATTATGCCTTTGGTCACAGCCAGAAGCTGGGAGTTAAGTGAAGGAAATCAGGAAAAATGTTTAATCAAAGCCCTCAGCAAAACTTTCTGATAAAAGTCTTGTTTTCGCAATTTCTAAACAGTTTTCAGCTGGAAATTCAGGTCCAAGTTTATGGAACTGGGGTTACAGGCAAGGATTTTTCCAATCATTCACTGTGTAGTTGTTTGTTTTAAGATCATTTCTTATCCAGAGGATGCATCCCTCAGTATTTATGGGAAAAGTTCCTTTGACTGAGAAACGGTTGGGAATTATCTGACCTTCAAGTGAAATCCAGTTCTGAATATTTTCATGACCCAAGCAAACAGGCCATTTCACTGAACAATGTTCAAATAGTCATCACTTGGCAAAATATCTGTTTATGCTTTTGCCAACTAAGCAAATTATGGCTGTTTACTTGTCCCACAACCTCCAGTGTCTGCAGTGGCATGTGGACAAGCTCAAGTTCAGAGACTTTCAGTCTGAGATTTTAGCAGTTTATACATGTGATAGTTCCAGTAATTTTCTGGAGTCTCCAGATTATTTCAGGTATGAGATCATCTTTTTTTTTAAAACTTCATTGTAGCCTGTTGTCTTTCCATGTGTATTCAGAAGTGTATGTAGTATAGAATTCTTCCCTTATGAGTAACTTACTAGGAATAGTAACTTGTATTCTATTTTCCTCTATGTTTCAAAATGAAGTTTATGTCCTGGGATGCTGCCCTCTGAAATCAGCCATAACTTTTCTGTTCCTATGTGATAAAATAACTCTAATGGAGCTCCGATCACTCTCTCAGCTCTTCATATATTTTCTTAGATTAAGATGTGTTTCAGTTCTAGAGGAAAGATAACAATTTTCCAGTATCCAAAAGAGTCTCTAAAAAACAAATAAAAAAATTCCTGCAGTTCTGGTTGAAGATGCAGTCTCCTACAGTATCCCATGCTAAAAACTTTCTAGAAGTCTCTAGGTCTCCTTTAGAAAGGGCAAAAGCTTTTTTTTTTTGTCATTTGATGTCTCTTCCTGTCTGCAGCTGCTGATAATGTTATGCCCTTTGACATGTTGAGGTAAGTACGTTGGCTGCAACCTTGGTTCTTACACTCATATCAAAGGTGAACTTTCTGTGGAAGACATTGTGTTTGATTTGGGGGGGTATGAAACAAGCTAACACGGGGGCATTCACTCACCTGTATATCTGATTATTTGTTCTACAAAATAGTTTAGCATAATTCCCAACCGATGTTTTCTACCCTTATCCTCAGGACCAACATCAAATTAATTTCTGTGGTGGGTGATCAGGTTGTTAAAACACTAAGCTCTTCATTAACTGCACATGCGTGCTAGAAGAAGCTTCATATTCTTCCCCAGGCTGAAGAAACAACCATTTCAGGTTGATTAACAGATGCCAAATCTTTTCCTCAGTGATGAGAAAGTGTGCAACTTTATTTTCCACTAGATACTATACAGCTGTCAAGAAGATAAGTCCACAGCATGCTTAAGATGTAGTAAGTTGTTGATAAATATTGTCTCATTCATATCTGGTCAACCAGCTCTTGCCCTTAGAAGCAAAAGCAAACCTACTTCAATAATTAGGGTTCAGTGGGACTAGTCTAAGCACCATGAAATCCTATTTAAGGTATGTCCATTTGGATTCTTACAGTTTATATACCCGTCCTTTAGGCTGTTTTGGGGAGATGTCAACAATTATTACACAGTAAAAAGTACAGTCAGAGGTTCATGGACACTGAATATTCAAGTAGATTCTCTTCCTTATTCATATTAGGCAATGCTTTATGCCCTGAGTAAAACCATTGAAGAGAACGAGATGAGAAAATTTTGTTAAACCTAAGAAAGAACACAATTTAGCCCTTTGATTTAACATCAAGGGCAAAATTGTGTGTCTTATTCTCAGTGAATGACATAGTTTGAATGGTACCCTCAGCTGGACAAGGGAAGTTGCTAACCCTCATGAGCAAGGGTGCTGGGGTGTTATCCAGACCAAACACGTAACACTCATTCCTCACAGATAGAAGCTCATCGGGGTTTATTTTAGTTAGGTCATGACAGTGTCAGCTTTTATTAATTCATATGATTCTCACATCTGAAATAGAACAATAATATAAGTGATACATAGTAGTGGATTGGCTCCTTTAAGTGTTTACCTCTTTGTCGTACAGGAGCTATATCCCTTGACAGCATAATTGAACCAATGTTTTGCTTCAGCTGATTTCCATCCACAAACTGTTTTGGAGTTCAGAGAAGAGATCATCTTAAACCATTGAATTCTCCACTTTCACAGTCAATTAGTGTTGGTTGCCAATATGGAGGAGGGCAAGGGATATGGGCTGCCCTTGAGAAAATGTCATACTATGCTGATGTCATAAAATAATAATACTACATACTAGGCGTCATTACTTTTGCTAGTACATAAAGGCAGCCAAGCACCAGAGCTACTTGTCTGTACTGTTTAGACAGGCTGGATCAGGTAAAACTGTGCAGCTAGAAGTGCAAGTTGAACAGCCTGTGCCATTTGGACAAACTGAAATCTAATACCACAAGGTTAGAGTTTACAGCATTAGTTTTCCCATTATCCAGTCCTGATTCTCAGCCTGTGTAAATTGGCCCAACTGCTCTGAAATCAATAGAGCTATGTGGATGCATGGTGTTTTCTCATTTTATACCCTGTGAGAATCTGGCCAACCATTCCTCCATACGTCATTCAAACGTGGATATATATGTGCCTATTAATAGCCTATTGAGTTACTCTGAACCTTATAGCAGCCTCTGTATTCCCAAGCCCTTAGGAAAATCCGTGTAATGATCATGCAGACAATAATTAAGCCCAGTAATACTCAGGCAGACAGAACCATAAACACAAAATTCTGCATACAGAATCTTCTAGGTAGAATAAAACACGTGAGCTACTGCTTAGCCCTTGCCTCTGTGCTATTTTTTCTGTAACATGATCAACTAATTAGCTAGATCACACTCTGACACCTATCGAGCTGCAAAGGGGAAATACATATTTTGGTAAAGGCAAAGAACTGTCTGTACCCAGACAGATGGTAAACGTGTATCAGTTTCCTCCCTCTCCTCTTCAGCTTTTTTTTTCCTTTTGGTTTAAGTCACCCAGACCTTGTCTTTTCAGTAATGTCATAATCAGCAAGCTGAAGGCAAGGCTGCTGATAATTGTTCTTTATGTTGCTCTTTGTTTAGTATCTGATTCAATACATCTGTGTGGACACCATTCCATCACCTTCTTAGTAACAGAGGTGAAAAAAATCAATGGCAATCAGATTACCTTGTTAACAGAAAGGCTAAAGGGCCAGTGTGTTAAGTTCACAGTGCATCACCTTTCATTTAAAACATCTCACTTCTGGGGTTTCTGTTTTATTTTTTTATTATTTACCCTTTATTATTATTTATAGCACCGAGGGTTCCTCAGTATACCTTGACATAATTGCATTAGTCTTCCCCTAGGTTAGACTGGACAGCTGTGACATCTTTTCTGAGGGATGCAGTGTTAGTTTTGATAAGGCAGCTCTGTCTGCAGGTCCTTGCTTCACATATGGTGCATAACAAAATCTAGGAAAGTCTGAGCATCTTGTATAATTGTGCAATGGCAATTTTTACTGTTCACTCTCTCCTTTCCCCTTTATTCACTGGGAGAGACTCAGAGACATAGCGTGACTTATAAATTGTGCTGGATAGAGTGGCCACAGCACAGCATCAGCTGGTTATTGAAGAAACTTAGAGATTTTTAGCAAACAGGAAAAACAAAGCAAAATTACCAACAAAAAATTTCAGGATACAGTGCCAGTAGCTTCTGATTCTCTGAGCACCCTACTTTTACGATTTAGGGGTATGATTGCAATCTGAACTAAAGAATCACTCTGATTTTTTGTAGTTCATAAACTTGCTGTGTTCCTTTTAAATGACTAAAGAGATTTATTAAAACTATTTTTCTGACCAGACATAGTCTGCATGATTACCTTATGCTTTCCAAAATAACTCAGTTGTGTTGCTCCCTGCACTTCCAAGTTATTTCTTACTGCTGCTGGTAAATACAGGCAAGTTCTGTAATGAACATGTCTCTGCCATGGCTAAAACAATTTGTGTATGTATATTTGCTGGAGACTCTGACTGGTTGAATCTGTTGGAATATTTCTGAGAGACAAAGTGCAGCACAAACTTTATTAATCAGGCTAGGATACCACAATTCACTATCATAAATATGAACAAGCAGGGAGTCTCTCTTGCAAAGAGCATGTCATCTTTATTAACTATTGCATGAGTCATTCTTATCAGCCAAGAAACATTTTAGAGTGGGTTGGAGTTAGGTTTTTTAATGATACCGACTTTACCATAGTTTGAATAACAAAACAACTAGTCTTGTATCTGTTATTTCATCTATCTTCTGAAGCTAAAGTTTGCTTAGGCAGGTACTTTGTGTGCAAGAGCTGGCAAAGAATTATGCCCAGCAAATCCCTGAGGGAAAAGAAAAGGCAGGATGAAAAAAAGTGGACAACTGATTAAATTCAACAGGGTCTTTATTTTTCATTCCTTGAAAAATGTTGTTCAAGTATCTTTTAGCTCTAACTGAATTCCAGGTCGAATTGCATGTAACTATTAGAGACCTCTTCGCCACAGATTCCCACAGCTAGAGTCATTTCAATTAATTAAGTGTTGCAGAGGTTAGTAACGATTTTAAGTTGTGGGATGAAATTACTTTAAGAGATGGCAAATTCCTTGTTGTGTTTTCTCCTCCTTCATTTGGGTTATGGCTATCAAAAGTATAATTTTGACAATGGATTAAAAAGAACCACATATCTAACAGTCATAAATCCAGTCCTTTGTTTTTAAGGAAAGATGCGGAAGAAAAGTAATTCAAAACTAGCTGGGATGAAATGTTTGTTTCTGCAAGTTTTCTGAGTGATGTAAGTCTGAAAACCACATAGAAGACATTCAGAAAATTACCTATATCAAAACTAGTAGAGGAAATATGGGTTAATCAGGCATTCAGAAGTGATGAGTGATTTTTGATATCTACTGCAGGCAAACATCTCTCTGGGATCCCAAGCCAATAACATTCATTGGATCCCAGCTCCCATTTCCCCACTATTTTTCTAGTTGTGAGTTTTGAAGGCCTGAGATACATTCCATACCAGGGACAAACATGCTGCATCAAGGTCACGAGGAGGAACAACTTTAATCTGGCAAAGAGCATGTACGCAGGCAGCTTCAGCGCTCAACTCCTCAAGCAGACAGCAGAGAATTTACAGCCTCAGCCTGCTCCAGCATCCCCATAATTACACATGTAACCGTACACCCCTGATAATTACCAGCCGGGCAACAAGTTACCCTCTGGTCCCACATAAAGTGTCTGTTTTTTACCCAGAGTTTTCAAGTGGAAAAAATCCCAGCTCTGGTGGGATTTCAGGTCACGCTGCTGTGCAGAGCAGTAAGACCCATGTCTGGTTTGAGGGAGGTGGGAGAGGGGAGGCAAAATGAGGTAATACAGGTAAAAGTAAGAAAAGCTCTGATCTTGCAAAGAGGAATCTGTGTGCCTGCAAGGAGCTGCCTGTGCTGCGCAGGGTCAGGGCCTCAGCTCAGGTGAATGGGAGGAACGGTGATCATCTGCTGTGTAAACCAGAATAACACCTCAAAAAATTCATAGCATATTACACGGTGCTTTTGCAACTGATACAGAATTTCACACCCGTGGTACACATTATCCAGCCACCAAAGACAAGAGCAATGTGTTCAAGACAGATCTATAGAAGCTGCAATATCTAAGCTTTACACATTTTCTTTACTTGTTTTATAGAAGAAGCTGCATTTTGAAGCACCGGGCACTTTTGGGAACCTGTAGAGAAACGTTGGGTGAGTAAAGGGTGTCCTTGCCCTTCCACAGCACAATCTTCCAGAGACAGAGTTGGTTTCTTTATCAATGAAGCTTTGAAAGGAACTCTAGGATTTATAAAGTGCACTGATGGAGAAAGCAGCACTGTCCACAGGAGTCTGATTTTCTGGCTCAGGGAACTAGGCCCTCCAGAGGCCTTAAATGCCTTGTGCCAAAAGGCTGGAACAAAAGGACACGTTTCTGTGTGAAATCTGTCTCTTCCCACGCTTCATGCTTGCTAAGATTCAGCCTTACAATGGAGAAGTGAAAAATGCCTGTATTTTATTAATTAACATAAACTACATCAACCTGGGGGGATTTGCAGGTGTGTGAAACGCAGTTCCTAAGTGACTGGTGTTTCTGATTACACCAGGCCGGATATATCCAGTGCTGAAGCAACCCCTTGGTTTTATTTTTTTTATTATTTTTTTTTTTTTCTATTTCTTGCTTTGATAATGCTGTTTAGCTAGGGAGCTGGAAGCAAAGACTGTTATGGTGAAAGGGAGATGGAAAAGTTTCTGTGATAAAGCTAAAGCGAGATGAGGATTACCTCAAAAGGTTTGTATTAGAGTGGTTTCTTTAGGAAATTAAAACCAAACAGCTCTTTTTAGAGGGAGAATCTGGCTGTAGGACCCGGGTCTCCGAGCAGCATGGCAGCTATACAGCTGCCTTCAATAGGGCCGTTTAGCAGGGGAAGGAGGAGGCTTGGTGCTCTCCATGGAAGTGTATGTGCCAGTACAAGATGAAAATCTGATTTATGGCTCTTGCTGGCTGAGCCTGAATTGTACATGCTCAGGAGATGTTTCGTGGTGCCCCTGGCACGGAGAGGGCTGTTGGAGATGGGGACTGTAGCATATTCCTGTATGTATCTAGTGCCCTGTGTGCTGGAAGAGCAGAGGGGCTGGGCAGCCCCGGTCACTGCCTCCAGCCTTGATGCCCAGCCGAGTTCTGTCCTCACTTACACAACAGCAATTTAGATTTTTGACTAAAGATTTAGTTTCTTATTAAGGCCATATGTTTCTCATAACTATGACTTTTGTCAGAACCCATGAGCATTAGGGGCTTTTTGTTGAGAATAATGGAAAATTCCCATTGAGCAAGATTCCACTATGTGCTGCCATTAACTTAGCTCCATATATCTTCAAGGGTGTAGAGAGGGAGGCTTTTAAATATTTTTAAACATTTCATTTAAAAAGATTTTTCTTCCCTTAACTTTTCTCATTACAACTTGATATTAAACTAAATAGTTTCATGAAACTTTCTTCTTCAAATTAAAATTAATGTGTTTCCATTTTTACAACCAAGCCACAAATCTTTATATTTTTGGAGCTGAGAAAGTGCCAAAATATATTTACTTAAAAAACACAAACTAAAGTTAAAACCAGAAATGGGTTGGGGTAATCTATATTTGAACTATAACACAAATTCAGAGTTCTTGCAGGCTAAAGTGTAATGATTACTGGTCTGATTCAACCAGGGATCTGTGTAGGGAGAAAAGAGGAAAAAAAATAGATTGAGACTTTTCCTCCAGTAAAGGGTGATATTGCTGTGGAATTTCAATAGCCGGAGATGATGTACAAGGCGGAAAAGACTTTAGTTGTTTCTGTTGCAGTTTTGAGGCAGTAGTAGATTAATTAGAAAAAGCGTTGAAGATGTACTGCAGTCAAGGAGGAGATGGAAGCTACTCTTAGTCACTTTTTTGATCACAATAGCTGTTTAAAAGCTTGTTTCATAGGGTAACCTGGGTATTATCTAT
This sequence comes from Athene cunicularia, assembly GCF_003259725.1. Lineage (NCBI taxonomy): Eukaryota > Metazoa > Chordata > Aves > Strigiformes > Strigidae > Athene > Athene cunicularia. Next base: position 13,293,334 of record NW_020799112.1, read on the forward strand.
TTCAAACTGGGATAGTAAGTCACTCAAGGTAATGAGACCTCCATAGAGGCAATGTGAACCAGGGTCCCACAAAAGCCTAATGACACCAGATTTAATTGGAAGACTTAGTTGGTGAACCAAGAAAATCCCTTAACCATAAGTAGCAATATGGGGGCTGGGGTTCTGCTCACAAGTAATTGCATAATGGTGTAAAGCATTACAGAGAAAAGCCAAAGTCATATTTTTGCTATTAGAGCAGACAGAAATCAGTTGCTTTCTTGTTTGGATATTCTGTGAATTTAAGAGATTAGATTAATAACAGTCTAAACTGAGTATGTTGTGGCTGGGCTAATCTTTAAATATGTTATAGCAGAGTAGGCCTGCATCTTAATGTGGGTTTTAGCTTTGTCTTACATAATGGAAATATTCACGAAGGATGGAAAGCCACAAAACCAGCACTGGGATTTATTCAGTCAAAAATATGATGCTTTCTGCCCTCCTCTTAAGGGCTATAGTATGGCTTTATTTTGATTATACTGCTTTTCAACAGGTACCATTGCTACAGATAAAGGGACTCCACATGACATAGTTCCACAAAAATGTAATCCTCCAAAGTTGTGCCTCGGCTGTGCTTGGCTTGGCACCCTTTCAGACCCTAGGTGCCCTTGGAGGAAGTATGCTATCCTTATCGAAGAGGATGCTTTGGGATGGGGGATTATCTACCCACACCTTCTGTCTGACACAAAGAGCCAAGCACACATACTTGTCTGGCTGGGGACCCAAAAGCAGCTTTAGGGTAGACTCATGTCAAACTTTGCAGCATATTCCTTATGTTTTCCATGCATTTCTGTTTAGAAAACACCCTCTGTATTTGTGCCATTTCTTGTGTCTGCATCGTGACTTGTGTCTTTTGCCTCTTCCTTTAGCTCATTCCTGGGGGGAAAAAAAAAAAAAAAAAAAAAAAAAAATTAGACTCCCTAAAATCACATTAAAAATTTATTCTAACAAGGTGTTTTGTGGAAAGTGCTTTGAGATCACTTATTGAAAGACCTCATGAAGTGCACATATTTTGAGGAGATGTTTGGCTTGCTACCTATTAGCTTGTTGCTGCAATGTTTTTTGATGGTCTTTTTCCATGGTAGAGGATGACATGTTTTTACTCAGAGTAGATGCATAAAATAAAATTAAAAAAAAAAAAAAAGAAAAAGTACCCAAAACTTTGTATCAAAAAAATCAAAGTTATCAACACAAAAGTTTTCTCTTTATCTATACAGTATGTATAGGCACACTGCTACCTCCTCCGAGGAAGGAAAAAATGCATTTATTAAAACACCTGAGGTGTCAGCTTCTTCATGTATTGGTGACCCCAAGACAAGGTAGAAGGTTTCAGTCTGATAGCAGTGGTTAAAAAAAATCTATGTAAGTTATGAAAATGAACACCTAAAACTTACACAAGTGGGTATCTATTGTGGCTTGCCTCACAGCAGCCAGGGAAGCTCACATAAATACCATGACATCTCGTGCTCCTTTGGTTTAAGAGCTCTCTTAAAGGCTCACCACCATGCTGAACAGCTCAATATGTGAGAAGAATGATACTTCAACTCTCAAAATCCAGCAGTTCTTTTTGTTTATATTTTTGATAATTGTTTTTTTCCCGTGTAAGTTCTCTAACTAGCCCTGTGTGCGTACTCGTCTCTGAAGCTGCCATATTGCACAATGTATTATCATGGTAGGTCAGATTAGAGCTACATTGCCAATACTATTCCAGTAAGAGAGCTGGCATGAAGAAAAGATGACTGAATTAGTGGCCAATTGGGACATTTTCTGACCTACTCTTTAGGAACCAAGTCCTCTGAACTTTCCCATTATCCTTCGGCTTCATCCTTTTAATAGGGACCAAATCTCCATTAACAATTGAACACCGACAATAAGTGCCATCAGGAAAAGGAAATTCAATTTTAGTGGGGGATGACAGCCTTACCTTTTCGCGCTTAATTGGCCGTATTGTCTCCAAAAGTTAATTGGTTACTTAGTCCAGGTAGTTAGTAAAATGTTTAGCTGCGTCAAAAAGCCCAGGCTCCTACTGTTAATGGGGCATGAAATGGAATGTTTGATACTGCAAATAAAATCAGTGATATTCAAGGATGTTATGGTAGGTAATGCGTTGAAACTGCCATTTAATGGGTCCTGGAAGATTAGGGTAGTGTCAGCTGGAACCGCCCGGTCTCTTTTCTGACATTGTTAGTTGCCTCTTCATTTACTTAACGGCTGTCTGCACTGATTACATAGGCATAAAACTCCCTACAAAAAAACAACAGAGACACGCTCTATTAGCAGTCCAATTAGAACTATTTGCATATTACAGTTCATTTCTGCTTAAGTGAATCCCTAATACAACTTTAGGAAAAAAAAAATTCTATTGTCATTTAAAAAAAAAAAAAAAAAAAAGAAAGAGACGAAAAGAAAGGAAAAGCCTTAAAGGTGATCTCTTCTCTACCTCTTCTTTCTTTCTAGATAAATTCAGTAAAGGTCCATAAAAAATAAAGAGATGGCGGGGCAGTCTAAAGGTACAAGATGTCTGTTACAGCCTTATACGATGATGACTTTTTTAATATACCAGTAAATTCATGCCAACTTTTTTACATGGCCATTGTGGAGTATTTTTCCTAGATTGTTTTCTGATTTTTTTTTTTTAAGTTTTCTTTAAAATATCCTAAGGTAGATGTTAGATCAACCTTCACCTTGGGTTTCTTGAGCTAAACAGCTAATGTGTCTAAGAATGTGTCTCAGGAGGAAGCACACTTGATGCTGTGCAGTTCACCTACCCTATTAGCAAATGGTGGTAAATGATTCCTCCCTCTCCACTCCCAATCCTCTCCCACACCCTTAGAGGCTGAAGCTAATAGGGAGATAATACAGCCTCTCTGCTCCTCTTGAAAATACTTCTGCATACATTTTAACTCGCTGTCAAATAAAATAGATGACTTGCTAATGAAGTGGGACAGGTGAGAACAAATGCCTCCAAATTGAGAAATTCAGAGGAGTCCTCTCCTGCAGGGAATAAGAGGATCGAGCTAGAAGTAGGGGTGGGTATTTGCTGGAGCCCTCTTTTTACCCATCTGTAGAATGGGCAGAGGAATATCCATATGTCCAAGTCACCGTGGGACTTTTGCCTAAATGACAGCCGTGCTTTGAGATCTGCCAGTGCAGCTGCAATGCCAGCGATTGTGCTCATACAGGCAGCGAGTGAGCTCATGGTTTTTGACGCAGTGCCCTTCAGGACTCTAAGGTGACTGCTTCTTTAAAACAGTATTATTAGTAATAACAGAAGGAAGTAATTTCTAGTCTTCCTTTTAATTTCTACTTTCCCGTAGTCTGCTGAGCCTGGTGTATTTAAAGGCCTCTTTTTAAGATGGTAATTACAATTTGTGCGCACGCTTGCCCATAAGGTGGATAGGCTGTTTCTCCTGTGAAATAAAAATGCTGATTATTTTCCTCTCTTCTGTTAGCATGTTTCCTGTGGCTCTGCTCTCATGAAAACCTGGGGACTGACAACCAGAGAGAAGCTTCTCACCGCCTTCTTGGTTGGCTGGGATATATCTCCGAGGGTCTCCAACCTGGGCTGGCTGGGTGGAAAAGCTGAGTTGGTTGATTGGTACTTGGATTAGAGGCACCTAGAGGAGCCCAGGGGAGATCTTTGATGTTCAAATGCTAATGTAAATACCGACAGAGTTATTTCCAAAGCTCGCACAGTTCAATTCCTTTTTACATGCAGACCTAATTTCACAGGTCAGCCAACCCACCTCGGCTATTATCTGGATTTAGCAATTAATAGCGGATTTCAGTAGTTGACTGTGACAAATAGTGACTAGGAAAGGGAGGGAGTGAAAAACTGTTCTAAAACAAGGAAGAATTTTAACAGGTCCTTCTCCCCAAATCCATTATTTTTACACTGACATGTAAACAATTGCAAACAAACCCAGAACCAAAAAAATCTCCCAATGCAAAGACTGAAATTCTCTATTTCTCTCCCTTTCAATTCCTGCCTTGCCCATGAGAGGAGTCACAGTGTGCAATATGTATTGTTTTTATGCCCTGTTGGGTCCTTTGTATCCATCCTCCTGCTTTATATCTAACACTCATTCGCACTTACCGGAGATGAGTATTGTCAGACAAAACTCTGGCACTAAAACTCCTGCTGTCTTCCCGGGCTGGCCAGCCGCAGAGGGCAGAGCTGTGGGGGGGACCGGCAGCGGGACACGGCCCTCTGCCCCTGCAAATACTCGGTGCTCCCTGCCAAGAAAATGGCTTTCTGGAAAAGGACTGCCTGCTAATAAAATGGACCTAAATCAGTAAGCAGTGATTAAGGATTGGGCAGTGCTTTCTGCTGCTGTTACTTGAATACAAGCTTTTCTCTCAGGCATTAGGAAAAAGCTCCAAGTTATTTTAAGGAGTAGTCTCTTGCAGGAAAAAAAAAAAAAAAAAAAAAAAGGAATGGTAATCAGAATTACCTTTTTAAATAAAACATCAGCCCAGAAATGCAAACTCTGCTCTGTTTATATTCAACCTCTAGTCTGTCTTTCTATTTTTCCTAGTTCAATGTCATACCTAGTGGAATAGCAATTCACAGAAAACATGGGATAAATCATTGGTTCCAGTTTATTCTGCCTTTTATTTACAGCAAGTATTTCTTTACTGCTCAACTGAATTGATTGCTGGTGTGGGATTATTTAATTATTAGTGGGGGACTACTTGGGCACTGCTGTAGTCTGTGAGGGAAGGTGGCTTTTTTGGGTGCAGAGGGATTGTGTAAAGGCCTGATTGGTGGCGTGGGAACACGTGGCTCTTTCTAAGGGCTATAACTTCAGATTCAGGAAACCCTCTTACCTCTTCTTTTTTATTAATCTTTTTAATGTGAATTAGCAGAGACTGTCCATTTAAACAAAAAAAATCCCAACCAACAAACCTGCTATTTTATTAGTTACTTGCAAAAAAAAAAAAAAATCTATGCAGTTATTTGTTAATCCTAGTGGTGATTTTATTTTGTTTCTCTTTCAGCGAGAGGGAGAGTCAGGTTGACAGTTGCACTTTGCATTTATGATTAGATTCCTTTACTGATCCTCTTGGGATTTACAGTACTGAAACAGGAGGGTGGGTTTTTTTACTGAAACAGGAGGGTGTTTGTTTTTTTAAAATTTTGTTTGTGTGGTTTTTAACGGTACTATTTTAAAAAATCCAAAATTTTGCACTCAAAATATTTGCCAGAGACTTTTTAAAAAAAAAAAAAAAAAAGTTACTTTCTGTTACCAGCTAGAAATTTGCATCACAAACTCCGGTGAACTTTAGCTGTACACTGATGACCAGTGTGCCTGTGAGCCAAAAATCTTGCCTAGTAAAGGGAATACGTGGGCTGAGAAGCTCCAGGGTCAGCTAGAGCTGGGAAATGCAGTGTCACAAGAAAAACAATTTGCACGAGTCTTGCAAATGTAAATGGGTGTATTGACATCCCTGGGCCTGAGTCAAAATCTGAGGATGGGTCATTCCATTCTGGTTTTGTGCCTGTCTTTTATGGAAAATCAGAGCTGTTTTGTTACTTTGTTTGTGTAACTGAGAGGCTGCTTTCCCCAGTCTTCATCTGCCCGTGTGGGACCGGAGTTTGACACCCTGGCTCTAAGGCCCCCTTGTCCTGACCTGGCATTTAGCAGCAGGATCATATTACTAATGAGTGCATGTTTGAGCACAAATAAAATAAATAAATTTTACAAAACTCAGACCAGTTTCAAATATTCAGGCAGCTGTCTCTGCCAGTCACCTGCCAGTTTATTGCTTCAAGTCCTTTCCTCTGACTTAAAGTCCTCTTATCCTCTGCTCAGAAACAAATCACTTTTGTTGTTCCTTTTTGTTTACTGCTTTGGCTGTAAATGGAACCCTTCTTGGAAATCTCTTCTTTCCCAAGTATGGTAATTTGGCACGAAATAATTTGGCTTTAAAAAAAAAAACTAACCCCATAACATTTCCAGTATTTCTGTCCCACTGGAAGAAAAAAACAAAACAAAACAAAAAACAGGGAAAGAATGGATTCTTCACTTGTTGAAGAACTGGCAGAACAAATCTGTTCATTAAAGAGAACACAGAGTCGGGGAAAATGTGGTATTTAAGACTCATTTTCATATACAGGTATATCCTTCAGGATCCTTCCCAGTAGTATTTGGGAGTACAGGGCAAAAAAAGAAAGTAATTTATCTTTACTTTTTCTTTTTTCTCTTTCTTCTGTTTAGTGATGAAAGTTTCCATATTGAGAACACTACATTCAGGCTCCTGATCGCAGCATGTTTCTTACTTCCACAACTGTTCTCTCCTGTAGTAACTTCAGTTCCGTTTCTACCTAACAAACTCTAATATATGTATGTATGTGTGCTCATATAAATAAATACATTCCCTGCCCTCTGTAATTGCATCAGTAGGTTCCAAACTTGTTGAAACACAGGCTCGTTGTTAACTCCTTGAATTGACTGTGAACAACTGTGTTTTCATGAGCTATCCTAAATCTTTATAATCAAATTGGTGATGGAGACAATGCTGCCATTGACCACGCTGAGCAGTCTCTGAACTTTACAAACCATCTGAGTGTGTCTTCCAGCCATGCTTCTCTGGTTTTGCCTTTTTAAGTCACAGCGAACACTTATGCTTTCTTCATTTTTATAACAATTCCCCCATGTCCTACCATCTTCTTTTTTGATTTTCCCTGGGCTCCATCCAGTGCTTCCATGTGTCTCTGCTAACGCAGTGTCCAGAATGCATCACAGAATGGCAGGTACACTTGTAACAGTTTTGGCAGACAGAGCTCTTTGAAGCCAATGGCAATTTCACGCACACGCATCTGAAGGCATAATTTGACCCCAAGGAAGCCTGCAGTTAGACATGGATAGCAAGCATTTGATTACCTGTGTGCACCTTTAATTATATCAAGGTGCGTGTAATTAAAAATGAAGTGCCTGATTCACTGCTACGTTACTCCATTTCGTGCTGTAATAATTAAAAAGAACAGGAATGTGCCCTGGTGGAAGTGGTGTAAAACCACAGTGAGAGGGGCGTAAAGATATTCTCCAGTAAGTTTTGGTAGAGTTGGTGAGTCAGAGTCACACCTTGCGGGGAGGTTATCTTTCTGTATATTTAACAGAAATCCATAGAATGAGCACACACACAAACACGTATGATGTTTTCATCATTGATTAACCAGTTTCATGACCTTTTCAGTGAGAGGAATAATTGGCAGTTTTAACTAACAATAACTTGATCCCATTATTCAGTATAGAATATTCCACTGATTTCAAAAGAGATGCTTATTAAAGAGGCCAGCTACTTTCTATCAGTGTCATGCATATGTAAGTAAGCAGGGCTATTATATGCCATCTATGACAATGGCAGGACAAGTCATAAACACAAACATTCACACACAGCCAGGTCTCCAAAGCTCCTGTTTGCCAATTACAGTAATGCTGATGACATATCTAGTTTAACGCACACAGCATTAAAATAGTCCCCCCTTTTCTAGGAAAATCTAATTACACCAAGCCCAAGCACTCAATCAAACCTGTTATTCTGTGGCTAAACAGCCCAGTGTTAATGCAATTTGAGGAGATCCAGGCCGTGACTGGGAACGTCATGTATTAACAATATCTAATGGGAGCTCCCGTAGGTAAATGAATATGCTAACAAGCAAGGTCGCTGCTAAATCTAATATCTTTAAGCTGTTTAATTCCAAACAGTCCCTTAATAAATCAATTGACCGGGAGAGCTGATGCCCCTATCAATTATTCAAGAGGGCAAATAAATATTTCAGATGATTTGATAGGAAGGCTAGTGCTGGTCTTATAGAAAGCTTTGCATTTCATTAGCCTCTTGCTAAAAGTTTTATAATGTGCGGAACGGTGGTGGTTTTCCCTAATCTAGAAACCCAAGTGTGGGGAAGAAGAGACTGAGGTATCCTGCTTCAACCATGTAGTCTGTCAAGGACCCGATGACAGCTGTCACGGGAAGAGGTGGGAACTGTGTCAGACTTCCTAGTGACAACTTCACCCCAACAAATGATGAGAGAAAAACCAGAGCACACTTTCATTTCTGGGGAATCCAGAGAAAAGTAATCTAAAGAAGCTAGGATTAGTGGTTAATACCACGTGCCATGCTGCCTTTTGTAAACGAGGGAAGTCATCTGTGTTTGCATTGGATTATTTGTATGTTTATGTTAACACTGAGCCATGATTCAGGTTTGCCAAATGCAATTCCCTTGAAGGAAAAGCAGAGTTATTAAAAGAGGTGCTGACTGTAATTGATCCACATTAAGTAAGAGAAGCTTGCAAAGTGCTTGAGATACTTGGATGGAAGAAGCTAGGAGTGCAAAATATTATTCTATAAGAGCAAAGTATTATCATTGTATCTGAAAAACTGCTGATCATTGAAACATGTGGTTTATTATAAAATCAATAAAGATAAAGTTACAAGAGAAAAGGAGAGAAAATGTACCTGATGCTGGAGAACAAAGAAGAGGGAAGTCCCTGAGGAAGCTTCTTATTTAAGCATGTGTAAATTTGCTTGCCTCTGTCCAGTCCATTTATACCACTAATACAGATTAAAAGTCAATGACTACTTACATAAGCATTTCAGTTTATGAAAAGAAACTTGTGTCATAAAAAAATAATCTATTGTTCTGCAATGCATCGCTAACTCAGTAAATGAATCTGTGTCTCCCTGTAATGCCAAGTCAGGGTCTATATTCCTGCCATAGCTCTCCTACCCAAAGCATCTTTTCCACAGCAAGTCTCCTGTAGGAAAAGGGCAAAGAAATAAGCTTAGGATATAGGAGCATTGGCACCAAAGCCATCAGCACTGAGCCTGAGACCTCCCACTGAGTCTCATCAGTATGGAGAACATAAAAGATGAGATCCTTGGACAACTGCAAGCAAGGAGGTCTCTACCTGGCATAGTGCTTGCAAGGGAGTGCAAAGTCCCCAGTAGTCCCCTCCATGTGGCCTGGGTTCCTGCGCTGATGTGGAGCGGGGCTCAAATCCTGCTCCCTCCAGAATTATAGACTGGATGAATTTCTCTGAAGGATGGTTCACAAAGATTTTCTCCCCACTAATGCAGCCCTGTGTCAGGGATTATCTACAGTGTGAGGGAGAGGAGTTACAGCTACAAAAGTCCTGTTGGTAGGAACGTGGTTTAAAAATTAGATGTTCAGGAAGTTTTTAAATCATTTTGGACATGTAAGAAAACACTACACTTTCAGAAACTTGACTAGAAAAGCATCTGACACTCCAGACTGGGTCCTCAGCAGAAATAGTCTGATTTACGCCTCCTCTAGAACAGACTCTTGATTTCTTCTGCTTCTACTCCCTAAATAGCAAGATCCATATAAAAATCACTGAATGAGGATCTTCTATGGCAGCAGTTTTACATTGCAAATTACTCAATGAGGTATGAAAGAGAATTCTCAGCTGCACAAAATCATAATTTAAATGTTAGGTTTGGTTTTATTTTCAGCTTCATGACTCAATGGAGTAGATCCTCTATATGGCATTGAAAGTAAAATCTGGTCAAGTTTAAAATCAGATTCAGGGATTTTAACTCACCATTAAGTAACCTTCTTTCTTCATCTGAAGATACCATGTTATCATGCGTATGCTGAAGCTGAGTGTGAGTGCCACTGAAAATTGCATGGCAAAGTGGGAAGGGGAATTACCATGCATGTGGAAAATATAAAAGTCGTATAGGATATTAAGACACAATGGAATTATTAACTAAACATAAAACTTGGATCCTAGAATGTTTTGTTTTGTTTTGTTTTTTGTTTGTTTGTTTGTTTGGGTTTTTTTTAATTTTTAGTAAAGTTTCTACTTGCTTAAAAAAAGCCCCTTTCAGGAACAAAATCGTTACTTGCATGAGAATATATGGCTCACATAAACACATGTAAGAGTGGGTCTGTATTCCTGTTTTCAGGAGGGAACTCTTTTTTAACCTCTTGTAAAAGCTATTTCTATTAGAGGGGACAACATCCCTAGCAATTTCTTGGAAAAATAGGGGTAAAGCCATATGGGAAATTGGTGGAAGAGGTTTTTTTATTTTTCTTTTTCTCGTTTCCATTAAAATAAGAATTCTCAAAACATTTTCTTTAGTTTCAATTCTTAACAAGTCTTTGAGATTCAGTTATACTTGGGGACCTCAAGGGCAGTATTGGTGGGAGTTTTATGAAAATGTTGCAGAAGTTTTTACTGTATTGAATCATGTGTCTGGACAAGGGATTGTGGAGCAAGTACATGACAATCAGGTCTAGTAATTATTGCAGTCTTCATGTGTCTTCTACGCCAATCGTTTTAGACTTTCATGAAGGACAAGCTCTGTACTAGTGGGATTGTCCACTGACGCTCTTCCAGCTATGGACTAAACATATACAACTATGCTGATGTGCCAGCAAAGCCTCTGCTATTAGTGAGAGTTGTTTTGAAAATGTGGCCTCTTGCAGAAGTACATAGAGATGCTGTTGACGTCACTTTTGTCCTTTTGTTCCTTTTTTTTTTTTTTTTAAAAAAAAAAGAAATATGTAGAGAATAATAATGAGAAAGTGTTCATCTAACTCATTCACAAGGTTCTACCTGCCATCCCTTATGCTCAATGAGTATGTGAGGGCACTGTTAGGCATATGTGCATGTAAATTACCTCTAACTGCACATCTCTATTATAGGCAATTACACTAATGTGCTAGAATGATACATTTAGTGTCTTCAGAAGATAGAAGCTGGGTGGAGGGCAGACTGATTTGAAGATCAATCTGGATGAAACAAAGAATGGTATTTATTTGGCAGACCACTGGGGAGAGCTGGCTAAAACTGTAGAACGAGATAACATTAGCCATTTGATAAGTGAGGCTTGCAATTTAGGAGTCTTATTTGCTTTTAATTTAAAAAAAAAAATGTCTGTGGATTTCTAGGCTAAGATTGGGAACTACTACTGTTTGTCTGTATAATAGCTATCTCAAGCAGTATGAATTGGCAACCAAGAAATGTGCCAGATATTTGAGTCTGACCCATCCAGTCTATGCCTTTATTCAGGTGTAAAAAATTGGTGTTCCCTTCCTCATACTGGCAAGGCAGAGGACCTGCGGTGACTACCTGTGAGCAAGAAAAAGTGATGCCAGCATTGTCTATGTAGTTGCCAGCAAACCTACGAAGTGCCTCTTTTTGGACAAGGGGAATTCAAGGTACTTGCCTGTCTGTGCCTTCATCACTGAGTTTAAACTCCTGAAATGTTCTTTGCTGGAAAACTTCTGTTGACTAAAAAGAAAAAAACTGCATTTGTAACAGCAACACTTTTTGGTGACATTCAACGCATCCTGGCTGCTTTTTAGTGTTGTGCAGAGTTCAGGGGACTTCGTATTAGTGCTTGAGTTTCAGATGCTTTACTTAGAATTTATGGGATTAAAAGTGCTTGATACTACAGCTGCTGGCAACACAGAGCCTTGAGATGTGAAGAGAGAAATCTCTAAATTAAAGCACCGGCTATCCCCATGGCTTTCCCTTCCACAGTACCACCGTAACTATGGGCTGCTTCTGCCACTTGTTCATGTTCTAGCCTCAATCTTACTTTCATTTGGGCAGGAACAGAGGAAAGTTGCATGAAGTTACCTATGACTGTTGAGTGACAGGTCAGGTGGCATCACTACCCAATACTGATAATATCACATGAGTTTTCTATTTTTAAAATTGTTTTACATGTGATAAGTCTTAAAGGAAGCTTTGGTCAGAGAGTTTTCATACTATTGGTTTCTATTTCAAATACATAAGATGGCAGTGACATTAAAGCTTATTATCTGATAATGTAAAATATCTTGTTCAGAACAAGCTGAGCAGGTCATGCATCCTACTGAAAGCAGTGAGAGAGTCCAAGTACAGAAAATGGGCTCATGTAGATGCTTAGTGAAGTGAGGGAATAGTAAATAGGAAAAAGTAAGCAATCTATTTGTCTTCTACTCTGTATTACAAGAAAACATTATTACTGGTTCCCATAGCAGCATAAAGAAATTCTGCACACTACAACTTAACTCAGGACACCCTGTGAGTATTGTGATGGTCAGAAGTGACGATTGTCATGATGAGCTGTTGTGATAACAAAAACGTTTGACAATACTGACTGCTTGGGTGTGACAGAATAAGCATACTTCAGAGAGACACTGGCCAGTGTGATGTTATAGAGGCACAGTGCACAAAGCACAAGATCAAATGAAATAATACTGTGTGTTTTTGTAGGCTGCAGGGAAAAGAGGAAAGGATGGATGGAGGGGAAAGAAAGACAACTCTGCTCCCAATGTGAATAAAAGGCTAAATATCTTTACATGCTTTCTGAAGAACTTAGTGAATTTTATACCAAGGACCTGCTTTTTACAGGGATTTACTTTGCATCCTACAGGCTGCTTTAAAGAGTTTTCATGTATTATATTTGGCTGCACCATGAGGGGATTACTTCCTGATGCTTAATAAATGCAGAAAAGAGATTTGAAAAGGCCACACATTGCACACACGCACACATGCATGCAACTTAGATGTCCAGCAGATAAGTGCAGTATTTTGTTTACAAGGAGATATTACACTGGAAATCCTATTAGCAATCAGACAGTCTGCTGGCTGGATTTAATAAACTTCAACCACAGGAGTTATTCAAGCTGGCATATTAACCCCCTAAAGGCTTAGTTTTACATCTTATGTGCTCCCCTAACTTCCACCTGCACTGTGTAATGTGGAGGTGGATGCACTGTGAGCGCAAGCAGGGTTTTACCAAAGTGTTTAAAATGAAGACAGAAATTCATGGAGACTCCAGATAGGATGATTTTATTGCACTTACATCTGCAACACAGGGATGCTGGTGCATCTTAATAATGCCTCATTATCATGAAATCTCCCCCCAGCCCTAGACCTTAGTCCCATGGAATTCAACACTACGAGAATGATGGAGGGACATATCCCTTTTCTGGGGAGCAAGGGTCTGATTTGGGAAGGGGATATAGGCAGACAGACTCCATCCCCTCAGCATCCGCCTGTGTAAGACTTGCTGCACCATCGTAGCTTAAAAAGACAACAAGCAGATGGAGAGCAGGGAAGTAGGATGCAACATACACAAATTAAAAAGTCGCAGATGTGGTAGACTCATATCCTATTAGTTTTGTCTAGAGTTGGCTGAAAAACGCTAGGCTAAAAATTCAAATAGTTGCTGAAAGAAATAGTGTTGAGATACGTGATCTTCTTAACCTCATTCCAGCTTTACCTTGTGTCATTTCATTCCCCTCAAGACAGGGGATATACACAGGTGAAAGTGAGAGGCCTGGGGAAGAAAACACTGCTAAAAGAACCGGTGTTTGAATGCATGAGTCTCCAATGTGTAAGATTTTTAAAGAAGTGCCTGGGATCCTAAAACCTGTTGCATATTTGTGCTCTTAGGTAATGTCTTCAAAGATCCTGAAGTCTCTAGTTAGATTGGAGATTTTTATCTTTATTATCTTCAGAGAATCATTAAGTTAACTGATAATTTAGGTGCTGGTTCTGAACAAGAAAATTCAGATCTGAATTTTGCTTTGGTCAAATGTTATCACAGGATCAGAAAATCCAGAAATGATGTAAACTCCCTTTTCAGCTTTTGTCTGTCATGCATTTTGAGCTATTAGAAGCGATTACACTCCCAGTTTATGACTCTTTCTCAGTTTATTTAAACTCAGCCCTCTCCCAGTCTGCATTTCTGACTGTATGTCTCTTCCTGAGGATGAATCATTTAGCACCACCACTCTGACTTTCACTCTCCTTCACTCTCTATGAACTGAGTTTGTTTGACAAATTCTGATCCTTTCTCAAAATACCTGGCTTAGTTTTATAATATTATTTATTTTTATAGCCCTAAGCCCAGCAGGTGAAGAAAAAAATGAAGACAATTTGGTAAATAATGAACACAGGGATGACATATTGTTTTCCTGCAATGAGGAATAAATGCACTTTATTAAGTGACCTTTCCTCTAGTGGCTGCCAAGAAATTGGAGATAATAAAGCTCGTACTTGCAGAGGATTTTAGTTGCAAGGGGGTATTGCTTAAAAACCCCCCGTCCATTCCTTTATTAAAACCTTGTTGCAGCAACATCAGTATTGGCCAAGGTGTTGTTGAGACTATTTGTGCTGTGGTTTTGTCTTTCTTTTAATTTATTTATTCTTGTAAATCCTCTGATTCAATTACTGTTGCAAATGAGAGTTTAATTCCCCACTCTGATACTTTTCTGATTTGCAAATGTTTATCCTGGGTCTTGCTTTGCTGTTCCATGTCTTTTCAGGAGGTGTAGCTGGCTTGCTGTGAATTGCACCGGGCTGGTGTGTGCGTGTGAGTGCCAGCTGCCCATGTTTAGTCATTGATTCCACATATGATCATAAGCAGCTTAATCAGCTTTCCATCTAAAGGGGTTTCTGTGACTGATGATCAACGGGAATCTTTCCACTTGTTCCAGTGTATTGTCTAATCCAACGTGTCAGGGATGTCTGGGAGAGGGCGAGAGGCTCTGTGCATGTGTGGTGTGCAGGGTAATGTTCACTGTGCATGAGGGTGAGGGAGATGCTGAAGGTTTGGGGTAGGTGGTCTCTAGGAAGGAGTCATCCCTCTTGTAATGTGTGCCCAGGGTGACTGCACCATTCATGCACACCTAGCTGCCATTTGTTTGTGTTTAAAGTTTTTGAATGGCCGGCAGGAGGTTTAGCAATAGGACAAGCTTCCCTCATGTATAGTTGTATTATCTTGCCTGAGAGGACAGAAAGTACTTGGCCCTGTAACCCTACAGATACTCTTGGGTTTGACAGAATGGATTCTCTTTGTGCACTCTATTCCTTTCCATACCTTAAAATTTAAGGGTATCTCCAGTGGTAATTTCTGCCCATGAAACCTACACTTAGGCCTTACAGACATGAGTCAACATGAGGTAGGTGCTTTTTTCTCACAGGGCTGAATATATTCCTTAACCTTCTGTTAAGGGTGGACTAGACCACATACCAGCTAATTGTCCAGTAGCCAATTCCTGGGGGAAGCCAAAACCCAAGCAGGAGATCTGGTCCATGAGCCGATGCCACCATTCTCTAATCAAGCATGGATTAGGGGCAAATCCTGCACTAGAAGCTGTAGTTTGAACTCAAGCACTAACTGCAGGGATATATGTATGTATTTTAAAGGATGTCATATCTCACCTTAAATATGTATGAATGAAAGCGAGGTTTGCTACTGGTGAGGGAGACCGACAGAAGAATCAGAACATGAGCCCACAAATCTTCCTTCTTGAAGGTTCCCCCCCAAGTTACTAAAAGCATCAAGGAAGAGAAAAAGAAGTAGAGATATAAAATGCAAGTAGCACTTTTTAATAGATTTTTCTTCCTTTTCCCCAAAGGGTTCAGCTGCACAGAAAGAGTGGAACATAATAATCCTTAGCATTTATATAGCACTTTACATTTCCAAAGCTCTGTACAAACATTAACTGATCAATCTTCACAACACCCCTGTGAGTTAGGGATGTATGATTAACCCCATTTTACATTGGGGGAAACCATAACATTTCAGAGTCTGACTTCCCCCACCCCTCTGGAGGTGCACAGTTCTTGCAGATCCTGCTGATTTAAATAGGAGTTATCCCTGACACTTCTGAGCACCGGGAGCTTCGCGACAGCCTCAGGGCTACATTGCCAGTCTGTGGCTGATGCTCCAAAGGGTCTGTCTTCCCTTCCCCTGCTCTAACCGTTGGGCAGCCCATGATTTCGCCCACCTTTGTCTTTCCATTTCCTCAGTGGAGTGGGACCAGTGACTGGAATTTCAAGAAGCAAAACTATACCTTGTTGAAGCGCCTACCTGAATAGTGTAAAATTGTCTTTATTTGGAACCTAGGGAAAAGCCTATTATCCCAATGTCATTTCCTTCTTACTTTTTTTTTTTTTTTTTTAATTTTTTTT
>NW_020799112.1:13309372-13369311 GCF_003259725.1 Athene cunicularia
GCATTTTTTTTTTTTTTTTTTTTTTTTTTTTTTTCTTTTCCTAGGGTAGAAATAAATAGATGTCTTTAACATGAAATCTTAGTGTAAATTGTTGAATTGTATTAACTTTTTAATGTTTCCTGAGTTTCCATCCCCTGAGCATGGATTGCCTCTTAAAGCAGAGCTCTGCTTTTTCAGGAGATGGAACTGTGTGGCAACACTGTCATTTTGGTTTGCTCCCTATTTTGCTCCTAGCTTTTGGCCTCCTGAGCCACAAGTGCTTTCACATCATTCCACCTTGGGTTGCCATCTGGAGAAAAATGATGTCTTCGCTCAGAGAGGATGCCCAATTGTGGGTAAAATAATTTTTTCTCTGAAGTCATGTCCTATAGGCAGGGATGATTCCATATAACACGCAGCAGGAACATGACCAGAGTGGGAGACGACTTGAGAGAGGACCTCAGTTTTCTGCACCAGCTAGTGTGGGCTGACCCTGGCACAGGTCATGCAGAGGATAACACTGAAGATAGCTGCCGACTGCCCCAATGTACATAGCCTTCCTCCTACCCAGTGCACATTTCTCCTTCAGGATATGGTGTAGATACTGCAGAGCTCATAGGAGTCACTGCCGAGCTTGATCTTCATCGTCACTATTCACCCTTTTGAGCCTCCTAGTTAGCTCAAAGAACATTGAATCTAATTAGGAAAGGGGTTTCTTGACTCCTCCATCTAAAATAGGTCTTATGAAGAAAAAGGGTTCTCAATAGGTCTTATGAAGAAAAAGGGATTAGTATTTTTAAGAATTTCCCCAAATGTCATTGTTTTGGGTATTTTGGGTATGTATTCATTATTTATTTACCTGGAAACTATAGTATTATTACAGTAATAGGAGGCTCAAGTCTGGATTGATGCTCTGTTTCTGGAAGAAAACTGCTTATTCTGCACTGGGATGTGACCTGTACCCTATTGCTTTTTATCTATATTATTGACTCTTCTGATTTTGGAGCTTTATCAAAATTGAATCTTCTGATTTTGGAGCTGTCAAAAGAGTGCATTAATTAAACATACTTCTAATGAAACTAGTTTGAAATGAGACATGCAAGCCAGAGTCTGCCCCTTCTAAAGTTAATGAAAGATTTTTTTTTTTTTTTTTTTTTTTTTTTTTTGATGGGGGAGCTGGCCACTGATACAGAGATGAGCGTTATTGTAATGAAGGTTTATAAAATAAGATCATCCTCTGATCTCCATTCTACCTGAAATTGGTGGAGTCCCTCCAGATTTGCACTTGTGAAGAGGAGCTCTGAATTTGGCCCCCTTCTACTTAAAAATATGTAGTTGCCCTTTAAGATGTAAATCTATTGAAATCCAACCTTAGACACTGCCAGGGTCACTCTGCTTATTACTTTATGACATTTCCAGATTAAAGGTGCAGTGGGGGCTCACATTAATTTGCTTTATGTTTGACTAGAAATGCTTCCCATCACTATTAGAGCACACTTCGAGCTCTCTTCATTTTAGAACGCTTGTCAGTCATTCGAGAATGATATGCCCTACGTCTGGGATGAATAAGCACATCATATATTAGGTAGAGGCTTTTCCTCTGGAGAGGCTCAAGAGAACTGACAACTACTTCCAAGGAAGGTGAAAAACATACACAAACCCAGCAGCCAAATGAGGGAGAAGCAGGGAAATATTCTGCGTTATATGCCGAGTTGATTGAAAGCATCCAGGCAGTTGTCCTGTGATGGCAGTTTTTTAAAACTCAGAACTGTGGGAATAAGAGGCAACGGGGACCAACACTTCCACATGCACCTCTGCTCTGCAGGGCGTAGCAAAGAAATCTTCCACAGGGAGCTTGTACATCTCTGCGCAAGCCCCTGGGTCCCACACTACAGAGAGCCTTATAGATTTAATGGAGGGGGAGCAACCTCTCCTAAATAAAGTCACTTTCCTTTTCAATTTCATTTTTCGGAAGTGAAAAATAAATTCTGTCACTTATTCCACTGAAATCCGTCTTGAAATATTTTTCTAGTTTTGGTATCAGTTTTGAAGCTGTTTGCATGTTAGGCCTTCAGGGGGAAAAAGTGATGGTTGTACCGTGAAAGTAAGAATGATAATGTACCCTATTGTTTATTAGATGTTTCTGGATACCCCTGGCATGGAAAGCATTTGTACTTTCTTTACCAACAGGCAAAACATCAATTTGGAGATCTGCTGATTCTGCTTCCCTGGGGGAGGAATTTTGGCAAATGTCACAGCAAAGTCCCCTTTATGGCTCTTGAACCAAGTGACCTCTCAGTGCAGATCTGTAGGTCACAAATCCTGCAAAAACTGGGGGAGAAAAGCAAAATAAAAGACATTTTAGCATTTTGATTTTGAACCTTTGCAGTTGTCTGAACTTGAATCTCAAAGAGAGTTGCAGAAATACCCTCTTCTAAAAACACAAGGCCTGGTTCTGAGAGAGATGGGTGAAAACTGCTTTCCCCAGAGCCACTAAATTTTAAGTACTGACACAGCAAAACAGTCATAAACACCTTTACCTTTATACTGAGGCTGGTGGAACTGCCTGTGCACTTAATGTCTGTGTGTTTAAATGTCTGGCATCCCTGTCCAAGGAGTTTTGTAAGATTGGGCCCTTCAGTCTGAAATTATGAATTTTGGGCAGCTTTTCAAATCTCCCTTTTTCAACCTTCATCGAGCTTTTCTTAAAAATGTGGATTGGCCTATGTATTTATTTTTCTGTAATCAGCATTTGTTCTCTGAATGCAGTCTCTAGGAGGAATGTAATGACAACATGACTAAAATACCATCAAAAATATGACGCTCGTGGAGGGAAATTAGAATTGTAATGAAAAACATAGAGGCTCTCAAATATTTACGCACAATTAACTGTGTGCTAATATGGCTCCTTGCAAAGTATATCATAAGGACAGTGAGTTCCCAACTGATCTGTGTGCCCGTGCATCACTAGTCATGACCAATCCGTATCTCCACCTATTCCTGCTCATCCCCTCTGAAAGGTCTATCAACCCCCTACAGCTGAAGATCTGTCCACCCAGCAGCTTCATCCATTCTTGTTACATTCTCTGCAGAGCCTGGCTCTATTTCCTGCTCTATATAATATCCTAAAGCACTTTACAGAGCAATGTAACCTGGGGAAAACTCACATTTTCACAAACTAACTGTGAAAACTGCAGCAACAAATTGACTTGTGCATATCCAGTTTTAGCTCTTAAGTGCTCTATCCTCTCTCTCCATCCTCAGTTTAATGTCCTAACCTCAGTTATCCACAGAATTATATAGCTGAATATATATAGCTTAATCCATTCCTGGGATTTTTATCTTTCCTTATATTAACTTATCCACAGATGATCTTGTAGGGATGGCATATGTTGGAGACAGTCATTTTTAAAGCCATCTGCAGCTGGTTCTTGTGTGAATGCAGCACCCTGCAACTCATGATTCCTCTTCACTATTAATTATTTCCTATGGCTTTTAATACTGCTCCAAGTCTTAGAATAGCTCTGAATGATGATAGACATATATTATTATTACAGGTTGTATTAAGTAGTCGTAGCTCAAGTTCTAATTACATTACCCTTCAGCCATGGCAGCAGTAACACTTGGTTTGGTTCTGGAGTTTCTAGGAATAATCTCACCAGTAGTTCTTAGTCAGACTACAAGGTCAGGGAGAAAGGAAATTCTCCAGCCCTTCTTTCCTATATGATCTGAGAGGATATCTTGTGAAAAGGGACAAAACTGGTGATGAAGAGAGAGGATTAAAATGAGAGTCTCCGTGCGTTGCATGCTAACAGGGACAGTAGCAGCCTCATGACTCTACTCCAGACAGTGTAGGCACCCCAGGAAAGCGAGTGCTGGGGATGTGCACATGGCCTAAGAGCATGTGGGTGCATTTTAGGGTGCTTGAGTTATGGGGCTGGTCTACTGAGCCTCAAGTAACATACGAATGAATATTACTAAATCCATCCAGCAGAAATGAGATGGACACCCTCTGGTCCCCTGCATCATTCCCAACTCCAGAGATCTTTTCCTTTAGAAGACTGGATAAAATCCTATAGAGTGAGAACAATGTTGTGTTTATATCTCATTTAAATTTTTTTGACTGGGGAAAAAAATTCTAGTCACAGTGATCAGTGAGGAAAGGATGACTTTTGACTGCAAAAAATCTCAAAACCAGTCAGTTAAAAAGTATTTGCATTTTGTTATTTTTAGTCGGTGGGTGGTCAGAGTCATCATACTTAAATGGCTGTTAATAACAATTCTGATTTGGGCCTGTAACATATTTATTGGTGTTTCGTGGTTGTTTATAAATCTTAAGAGAAATATTTTTATGATTTAAAACGAAATAGAAATATGACAGATATTTTTCAAAAAAAAATTTGAAAAAATTCCTGTGGTATTGAAACGACATGTGCAGAACATAAGGACACAATCTGATTTTTTTTATGTTTGATTATCCAAATGCCCAAGTAAATAAACAGCATAAATAACAAAGGGACTATTTCTTTGTTCTCAAATTCCTTTATCTGATAATCTCAGGCAGTATAAATAACTAAGGAAAGGTTTTATTATGTAATACTGCACAGCAATATAGTATTGCAGGTTCTTTGGGACAGTGAGTCTCTCTCCACAGTCCCCAGAACACTTTGGCTACTACTATAAACTTATTACAATCTATTTCTGTATTGTAGAGTTTTCTTACAGTACTCATAAAAGCCAAGCACCTGATACTAGAATATCTCATTTATACAGCAATTTCCATCCCTCAACATACGAATTTTTACGTGTATGTCTGCATGTGCTCCAGATAGTTTACATTTTTCATGTATGCATCTGTGAAAATCAATATGCATGTTTATTAGCAATTAATGATTTTCAATAAAAATCTAAAAAGAAAATAATAATCACTTTTAGGGATTTAAAAAGAAAATCTGGTTTATCAGCTTGAAAATGAATGAAAAACATTTCCTTACTATGTTAATTAATTACAGTTGACAAAAAGTAGGATCCTTCACTCCTCCTTTCGTGTTGCTAATTCCATCTCTCCCTCCCTCTCTCTCGCTCTCTTCCCTCAATTAAACATATGAGAGTATCCCCTCCCCTTTTAGAAAGAAGCTTTTAGATTAATCATATTATCTTAAGGTTCCAAATCTCAATGCCTGCGTGACCTTTCTTCCGTTAGAATCCATTATCTTAAACTATCACAATAATCCTGGCTTTAGGGAGGGATAGCGGGAAGCAGGAATCAAACCTAATAGATGGCAAATAAGATTAATCTATGATCTAAGTGCCGATTACACTTGGCCCTGCCCTTGAACACCCAGGTGTAACCTTGAAATTCACATCCGCTAAGACACTGCAATTGGATTGTGGGTCCCTGAAGGGTTGGAAGGGGCAGCTGGCCAAACTTTACCCGTTATTCCCCAGTGAGACACGAACTGTCTCGGCCTGCAGCTCTCTTACTTGTGGAATTTGGCAGCGGCACAGCTGAATGTTTGTTTTGGGATGTTTAGCATTTTTTCAGATAAAATAGTTATTTTCAGGTCCTTAATTTTTGTTTGTCAGAAGCAAGCAGCCAGGGAATGGGTGAACTTTTACCTGGACCTCACAAGAGGAGAAAGCTCTCTTTTCAAAATCTGATAACTCCGCAGAAGAAAACAGATATTTTCTTTCTTTATAGGCTGACCTATGGACCCTGCCAAAAAAAATGTTCCATGTGAACTTGAGTTTTCAAGGCTCTTGTTTTCAATCCCAAATACTCCGTGTTCTGAGAAAGGACATCTGTGATAAGATGGAAATTGGCACTGGCAACTCATGTGCTATGGGGGAAGCATGCTCAAAAGAAGCAGACCCAGGGGTAATTTTTCATCAAAGAACTTTTTAAAGTCATTAACACTAGCAAAAATTTCCTCTGTTGTTGCCAGCTTCAACAGGCAGGACAGGATTGATTTGGATGTGGCAGCTCAATTTTTAAATATTTATTTATATGTAAGGCCAGATTCTCAGCTGGGGTAAACCAGTGACAGTTTGCTGACGAGCTTAAACCCTGCCTGAGAGATGTTGGTGAGAGGTGGCAGTAATGTTCAGCTGGAACCATCCATCCTCCATCAGCTCCATTTGGAGGCAACAACTGAACCCCACGGCAAAGGGGCCATATTTCTGCTTGTACCTGTCCTCACACAACAATACTCTGGTGGGACTATAATGCAAGTGATAGGGCATTAGCAGGAAAGTAGGCTGGAGGAAATACCAAGCTGAAGAACATTTGGTGGCTGGCTGACTCTAAAGTGGTCCTTCAGTAATCTCAACATTATAAAGGAGAGGAAGAAGAGAGAGAGGCAACATGATGTGGATAACACTGGTAGCCTTGCAGGGTCAGAAGTTGTCTGAGGGGTGAAATTGCTGCAGCCCTCAACAGCAAAGCCTCCGGAGGGCTGAGAGAGTCCTGGCCTGTCAGGCTCTGCCCACCCCTGGGAGTCACGTTTTAGGAGGCATCCAAAGATGTGATTCCCCTCAGGGAACTGCTATGCAGAGAGGGCTGTTGTTTTGCTGCCTTTTCACTTTCTTTGCCGGCTTATGAGTGTCGGCTCTCTCTTTTAAAAACTTTGCTCAGTTCCTGTTGCCATGAGGACAGTTTATGAACAGCATGGCAGAGGGTTTGTCACCAGTTCCCTACTGGAAACTGGCCTGGTGGGACTCGTGGATGCTATGCAGGTATGTAAATAAAGGAGGAGATAACCTGACTCCACTTTTATTTAATTTAAAAAGAAGCAGTTGGAGGGAGAAAGTTACAAAATGCACTGGTCAAGTGGACTTTGATCAAAAAGTAAATCTGCTCACACAAGTATTGATTAGCAACATCACTTCTTTCTCAATTTGCTTTCTGAGTACATGAATACAGTGTTAAAGGTGCCTGTGGTCCCAGAATTTAATTTTTGTATTTTATAAATATTTTTATATTTATATTTTAATAATATAAATATAAATAGTAATATTTTAGAAGTTTTGTAGTGTCATGAAATGCTAGAATCTTAATCTACCTGGTTCAATGACCAGTATAAATATGAATCTGATATTATATTTCTACTAATTCTACAAAAAGCCTCGTAAGGATTTTAATTTTATGGGCATGTCTGTTAAAGATCCTATAGGCTCAACTCCCAGCTTCAGCCTGCTTTTCCCTAAACCCGGAGAAGGGGAAGAGCTGGATACCATCTCACGCTTGGCAGTTGATCTGGGCTGCAAACACCCATGAACCGATAGCTGGGATACGCTGGGACATGGGGTCCAAGGCAGAACTTGCAGCCACGTTCGAGGATGATGATGGGGAGCCAGGGGGATGCTCAGGCGATGTGGTGACACCCAGAGCCAACCAGAACACACAAACTCTGTGTCTTCTGTCCAGAGAGGGTTAACTCGCACTTGCAGCAGGCAGCCTCATGCCATTAAGTCAGGCAGAGTAATGAAATTTCATTTAATTTGTCAGGAAGAAAGTGCTAATGTTAAAAGGCATTTAATAAAAAGGGGGAGATTCTTTGAAAGGAAGCCTTTAAGTAATTACTTCAAGTGTCTTAGGCCTACTCACCAGAATATTTACATTAGTGTCTCCCAGCGCCAAAGTGTAATTAAATTAGTGCAGCATTTACATTCCATCCTGTTGTGTTTTTTTTTTTTAGAAGTGTGATTTTATTAACAATTCTCAAAAAAGGAAAGCAAACCTTGATCTAATCAAATCAGGTGTTAGTATTTTTTTAATGTTCTCACTGAGAAAACTACTGAGTAAACTGGCTTGGAGAAAGCGGGGAGGGGAGGGGGAAGAAAACTTCATCTCAGTTTTGAGTCTCTGCACTGGGACTGATGTGGAAAACTGGCCAATACTGTACAGATTGTAAGGGTCTCCTGGTAGAACTTGTAGCGTAAGTCTGGCTGTTTTACAAACTGCAGAAGTGCACATGTGAGGAAAAGGAGAAGGAGAGGCAGTGAAGATGGCATCATGTGGAAGAAACAAGGGATAGACCTGGGGGCTACGCATCCCATGGATGTGTATAGGCCTCAACATGAGGTGATAGCAAGCTGTGAAATAAATTTAAAAAAACAAAACAAAGCAAAACAAAACAAAACAAAAACAACTTTGCATATTTTGCTACTGGAAAGTTATATTTTCTGGAAAATATCTGTGTAATGGTCTCCTAGAGGAGGACAACTTTTCCACTTTGAACTAAAGGGAATATATTCTATTTTCCTTATCTTCCTTATAAATGTTTCTTTTTAAAAGCAAATTTAAGAAAAGACAACAGAAATTCACTAAAGATAAAACACATCTGGGCAAATCATATTTCTGTGACAAAGATGGCTCTGTTATAGTGTCACAGAATTGCCAGTGCCAGTACCAGAGACCACTGGGGCTGTATGTCAAGAAAGAAAAGCCTATGGAATAATTTTTCTAACAAAACAAACAAAACAAAACAGAATTAGAATTTTGCGAATGTTGAAATGTTTTGGTGAAAGGTACGTAATTGCATTTACAAAATTGCCTCGGGAGTTAGTTGACCATTACATGTCACTTTGGTCAAAATGAGAGAAAAGTGTTTCCATCACAGAGTAACTAATATCTTCTGGTTCTTAGACTCAGCTGGGACTCTATGGGGGACACAAATTCAAATCCCTAAAAGAAAATAAGCAAACCAGAGATTTGAACATGACTGTTTCTTCACTACCTAGAAAGAGTTTGCTTGACTGGTTTTATTTCATGTGAAACTTTTCTAGATAAAAAATATATTTTAAGTGATGATGAACACAAATAAACAGAAACATTTTCCAGAGTTGTATCGAAACACTGCCTATGACTGTATAAAAACTAAAGCCACCATAACTGCTGTGCAGCTTTCACCTGGGATATAGGAGTCCCAGATTCAGATTTCCATTGTGTCTATTTATCAGTAGGAACTGCGACCAGGGTCCCTAAATAAATATATGCAGCGAGTGTCTAAAATAGTAGTTATGTTTCCTTTGCTTTCATTCACATAGTCCTGTATCTTGTAAATGAGGGATAGCTTCTAATCTGCCAGGTGAAAGATCATTTAAAAAATAAAAAATTAAGTGCAAATGTTCAGCAATACAGAGGGTTTCAGTGATAGAGTTTTACCATATCCAGTTTGCCTGTACGTGATTCAGAGAGATGTTTTAGAAGGAGCTTTCTTCACCCTGTATTTAAAGGCTTTTTTGAAAAGAAAAAAGAAAAACTTTGTGGCTGAGAAAAAGCTCTTGCTTTTACCACTACTTTAAGCATCTACAGTGGGGGTGGCTGGGATTTGGTGCTAAATCAAAGGGTTTTGCAGGATAACAATAGCTGAGTTATTGGTAGGGGAAAAGCATACATGTGTAACTCCATCCTAGACAGAATGGTTTCCTCTTCCCGTGGTATAGTGGATTCAAAGGCAATCTAAACACTCAAAGATCCTAGAAAAATATCTGAGCTAGGGGAAACTGTCCACCACGTCAGTGAAATGGTGACGGGCTGACACTTTCAGAAGGAAAAGAGGAAAAAACTGTAAAAGCAATGCACTCTGCTTCTTCCTGCCAGGGCTGTGATGTTATTTACAACTTTTTAAGTTCTCTTGTATGTATCTGCCTGATTCAGAGTGGGTTTTTTTTATTTTTTCCTGTGCTCCACAGGCTTCACACCCTTTGAAGAATGACTAACTAAAGGTTGTGGTTTGAAATTGCTGTTTGAGTCATGACAAACATGCTGCAGTCTGCCAGAGAAACCCTGATGGGGGCAAATCCTGGTTAGAACAGCCTGCATGGTGCTGCCGTGGTCACGGATAGACATGGATGGGTTTACTCAGGAGTCAAAATGTTTAATAACAGCATAGTTAAGAGGAGGGAAAGGAACTGAAAAGCCTTGGTGCATAAAGATGGCCTGAGCCCTGGAGATGGCTGATGTCTCAGGGTGTTTCGTGTGTCCCGTTGGGTGTTTTTTAGTTTAACCTGTGGGCAGTCAGAGAATCCCACTAAACTACATCTCCATTGTTCTTACCTTAAAGGACATCGATCCCATCCCCACCTCTCATAACTAATTTTCAAATAATTGAAAGATTGGTGACATGTGTTTTATTCTATTAGATTTTTTTACTTTTGAGGTATTAGGGTTTTTGAGTGTGAAGTTTTATTTGTGGACCGACAACAAAAATATGCAGTGAAACATGCTGGGATTGCCACCACCGAGCCATGGTGTGTCTGCTCTGTTCATCAGACCTGGTGTTATCAACAGCTGCTGTGCCAAAAAGTGCTGAATCTAGTGTCTATGAGCACCTGGTGTTTTCGAAAGGTATGAGCATTTCATGCTGCAGCCATTTTGATCACACATTTATAAGGGAGATAAGGTTCAGGACAAGCAGCACTCTGTTCCTGATTAGTGCAGAAATAAATCAATCCTACGAAAGGGCTCTATGATCTGGAGAAAGTGGAACTTGCTGAACGTTGAAAACTTTTGAAAAGCCGCACTTTTTTCTCTAGATGTCTGAGCAGGAGCTAATCTCTTTCAGAGATCTGGTCCTGTCTCTTAAAAACACATTTTTTTATGGTAGAACAGCTGTTGTTGCTTCTGTTGTGATAATCTGGGTGAAAAGTTTGGTAACAGAAAGAGAGGCTTTAAAAAAAGCAAAAGGCAAAAAAACTCCAAAAAAAAAAAAGCGTCCCCAAACCCACCCACTGAAAAAAAACCCTTCTGCTCTGGCCTTCCAGAGACATAAAACTTCTAGTGCTTTTTAATGCAATTAAAACAAATGCTGACATTATTTATAGATAAATTACTGGCAAGAAAAACAACTAATGACCAAAACCCACATTTGTACCATTAAAAAAAAAAAAAAAAAAAAAAAAAAAAAAAAAAAAAAAAAAAAAAAGAAAATCCTAAAGGGAATGATTTGTAAGGATGTGGTTAAACCTATTTATACCCTGGGTTCTATTTGTTTTACAGCCAGCGGTGCACGAACAACATGAAAGGTTATCTTTGACAAGGTTTTAGCTATTATTTTCTTCCAGTGAAATGGTATTTCTTGAGAAAAAAAGGTCTTCAGAACAAAATAACAATAAATCCTGATTTAGATACATAAAGCTGCCATCGATATCACATAATATCAGTGTTCTTTCTCACTCGATACAGGCGTTTTTAAGATAAATGGTAAAACTGAACTGGAAATCCATCTGGCCAGCTGCCTGATCTAATGAATAACCCCACTTTGGCTCCTGCAATGTAAGCAGAAAGAGTTCTCTCCCGGCCGCTTTCGTCTGTCATGAATCTACAAGACAGCCGACATAATATCTGGGCGACAACAGCGTGCTAACAGTGCAGTGACTTCCATTTTCTTTGCTTTCTATTGATTTTCACTTAATAACTGGCGAAATACTAAACGTCCGCCTTGAGTACCTAATAAATCCTGCCTGAGCTTTTTATTGAGGAGAATTTAATAAAAACAACCATTGCGGCTGAGGGATTTTTCTTCTGGACAGAACATGGTGAGGGGTGGGTGGTGTGCATGGGGCTGGGGGGGGGGGAGACATTTGAATTTTCTAATTATTTCTTTTTTTTGGTAAGATATCCACCCCTCCCTTTCTCCTCACTGCCCTCTTGAGGATCTGGCATTGTTTCTTTCAAAGGGACCCAGTTACTTTGTCTTGTGTTTGTTTTCTCCTTGTCCAGAAATGGCCCCTGCACACACGTATTGCCGTGAGATAAGAAGGACATTTGCAGAACGAAGGCACCTCCATCACGTCCATCCTACCCACCCACACTTACTTCTTCAATCTGATTTCAATTTTGTTAATTGTTATGAAGGCTCCCTAATTGCCAAGCGCGGGGGCTGTCAGAATCCTACAGTAACACGCTTTTTATTGTCCCATTTTACAGCTCTTTTATGTTTGACACTTGACACACAGGCGTGAAGATCCCCTGTCAGATTGGTTGGCTACTGTAACAAAATGACATTTTTAAGTTATACGAAGTGTTAAATCTGCATCCAGTTAGAAAGAAAACAAAACAAAACCCAGTGGTTTATAAGTTGACAATTAATCCTAATTGTTAGCTTGGGAAAAAAAAAAAAAAATCACTGGAAAAACAAAAGTAAAGGCCAAACCCCTTCTTCCTCTAACTGTCCAGCAAGTGTGTATGTGTGTATATGTGTGTATATATATGTTGATAAATATGTTATGTACAGTTTTCCTCACTGAAGATGAATCAGGAGAGACCAGGACACCATTCCTAAGCACATGTATTATTTTCCTCTGCATAACCTCCCTGAACGGCTCTCTTTCTTTGCCAATAAACTCAACAGAGTTCCTATTATACAAAGCTGCTCTTTTAAAGCATTTGACAGTTTTTATTTTAATTGACACAGAGGCAGTTTCAAAGTCATTGGGTTTAATGAACAATCATCTTAGCATTTGCCTGCTCAAATCCTCTTATTCCCAGCAGTTCACAGTAAAGTTTATTCTAACGGTTGAAATTAAAAAAGGAGAGAGAGAGGCAAGTAGAAATGTTGAGGAGCTTATATAAAAATCTGCGAATCTCAAGTTTTGTGCAGTGCTGTTATGAAAACTACTCAGCCATGCAAAGCAATAAGAGGTTTAATTACTCATTGGTAGTCCCTCTGCTGCTCCTGATGTGGCGTGTGGTGTTGCGGAGGCCTGGGAGAGATAATTGAGGCATATGGGTGGAGTACAGCACTGTTGTGGCAGCTCATCTATGTTTTTCTCTTATTTTTGTGTGTGCCAATGTCTCAGTTCTCCTGAGGGGTGGAAGGCTCAATAGTTCAGTGTGGAGAAGTATCCAGTAGATGACCCTGATCTGAAGCACGTAAGGACCTTGAAAGGGAAGAGGACATCTCCTGGTGGTCTGGCAAATCCATGCTGACTAATTCCTGCAGCTGTAAACCTCTGAACCTCTGAGAAAATATCTGTTTTCAGGTTTGGTTTAATTTATCCAATCTAGGCATTACTGGGCTCATCTGGCCAAGGATTTAATGGCTCATAATAGGTGTAACACCAGTGACAGCCATGGCCTTTCCCTTCCGCAGGTTATTATGGAGTAAAGAGAAGGACACGATTACTGAACCTGAACAAAACCTGGACCCTTAAAATCGCATGGAGGGGATATTCAAACCCAGGAATTCTTGAATTTATTTATAGTTTAGTGTCCATTTTAAGGCAGACTAATTCATGAACCACCTGCATTGCACAACTTCATGTGACAGCTCCATGAGAATAAGAAAGTAGTTAAAGTTTCTCTTCTGGTTTATTAATATATGTTAATGACATTCAGCAGCTGGAAGTAAAATCGATGTTCTGGCAGGGTGTGATGAAATTGTTCCCCGTAGCTGACCAGCCAGTAATTTGTGTACTACCTGTTGTTACAGCTTGGAATCCTCTTTCTTAAACTAAAATATTTTTACAGTTTTTACCAAATGGATAAAACAAGAAGAAATTTTATCATTATCTAAATGGAGTAATAGAGTGACAGGACATATTTGCATTCTGAATAGATTAGCTGGTCTTTTAAATATTTATTTGTGTCTATTTTCAAAGTCCCTGATCCTCTGAAATTTTCCAAACACTTCTGATTTGACAGACTGGGAAATCTGTCTGCAGCTCCAATTATACTTGAAAAGATACATATAAATGATTTGACAAGTTAAAAATTAGCAGCAAGTTCTATACCTAGCAAGATTTTGTAAGCAGCAGTTCATAATTCATGATAACTTCGCTCTAAAGTTCATGTAAATTCTGTATATGTGGGATCCTTTAATTGGTAAGCATAAAGGTGTATTGCTATTCACCTAATGTATTCTACTGCTCAACAAAAGGTTGTTGTAGTGAGCTCTGATTGTGACAAATGATTTACTATTAGGAACATTCTGTAATTATTGTTCGGTGGTACCACAGACCGATACATCATTAGCATGATAGACGACCTTTTATATCAGCAAAAATAACTAAATTAATAAAAATGGCTTCATTCCAAACCCTGTCAGAAAGCCAATACTTGAAACAATCAAGTATCAGTGATACCTGAAAAGACCAGAGTTATATTTTTGTTAAGCAAATCTTATTGTTTGCGTAATAACATTGACATGTGCTGTAGAACAGAGGGCCGGATTTTCAGCTGCTGTGAATCAATGATCTAATTAATTCTATTTATGTACAGACACACCACTCCACATCTGTCAAGGGTATGATATGTAGGATTTTATTGTACTGCTAAAAGCAGGACTGTAAATGAAGTATTAGAAAACTTTTTTTTTTTTTTTTTTTTTTTTTTCTCTTCAAGAATTCTGGGAACTGATGCCAGCGTACTCTGACATGCTGGTTCTGCAGATTCTGGTCCCAATTACATCCACACAAATCCGGTGTGGCTCTCCTTAATGAAATATTTCCTCCAAATTTATATCTCTGTTATTTGAGTGTAGAAGGGCCAGAATCCCATCCTTTAACTATTAAAGTTACAAATTTAGAAATCTAACTGAAGAATGGATTTTTTTTTTTCTTACTAAATAGTCTAAGCTCGAGATCACGAATTCTTTGTTATCCACTATGCTGTATTCACTTTTTAAGTTTTTTTTCAAGTACTTGACAAAACAGTGCAGTTTCTAATGGAAAATAATAAGCCACAAGTTCTGGAGACAGTGTTGCTTTGCAAAATACAGAAAACTTGGGGGTGACGCCTTTAGCTGTCTCCATTGAAATGCCTATCAATTGCAGATTAATTTTATGAGGAAGACAACTATCTTTTGGGAAATGATGTGAGTCCCCCAGGCTATCTCCCTGAGCCCACTAAGGAGTCAGCAGGGTGTAACGAACACAGATACTACTGCTTGGGGAAGGGTTGGAGATAGAAGCTACAGAGCATTTCTACCTATGAATTTCTTTCATGTCTTCATTTCTAACATCTCCCATCCTCTCCCTACCCTTTAGTGTGGGACAGCCCCCATATAAGAAATGTAGGAGGAAAAGCCATGTTGAGACTGGTGCTGGACAAATCCCTGCAGAAAGCCATGACCATGGCTGAATGTAGCACTCTGGACTACTTTTCTATTGTTTTTTGTTTTATTCAGACCCCTCCTATATTCATACTCTCATTTCATCTCTTCTTCCTCCTTTGGTCATTCCGCCAAGCTGTTGATTCCCAAGGTATTGAGGTATATTGAACTCAGTTGGACACTTGTCAAAGGTTCAGTGTCACGTCTCTCTCTCTCTCTCTTTTATTGTCCAGTCTTGTTTAAGTGTAAGTTCCTTCATCAGGGACTGTTCTGTGTATAGCTGTTTCCCATCTGTCTTTCTCAGTTGTCTGTGTAGACATCACAATGGTAAGTAGGGCGAACAAATATTAGATGGCTGGATCACAAAATGTTGCTTGATACCTGACTTGGTTTTCTTCACTGTAATAAATTCTGAGGATGTTTTTTCAGTGACACATGCTGAAAGAAGAGCATAAAACCAATTAGTGTACTGGTCATTGTCTTCTAATAGGCAAAGAACAAGATTTTGGGACTTCACTCCTGCAGCTGTGTTACTAACTCACTGTGTAACCTTCAGCAAATCCCTTTATTGCATCTCTGTAAAATATTGGTAATGAATTTACGTTTTGTAAAGTGCTGGGAGATCCACAGATGAAAAGCACTATATAAGCTAAGTGTTATTAATTTCATTTCACTGATTCACTCAGTGAAATGAAATCTCTGTTGAGCAAAATACCGTTCTGTAAAATTTATATTTAAAGTTACATATTTTACAGCACCAAGAGAATGAAGGTTGTGTCACTGTTTCCAACATATAAACTATATTTAGCAATTTATTCCTTGGCTTCTCTCTAAGTAAAAGAAAACAGCTTGATGTTTAAAAATAACATTTTGTAGGCTTGACGTTCATAATTTGGACTGGAATATTTTTTTAAACAATTATTTTAAAAGAATGAAAAATCTCTTTCTGCTCATATATAAGATAAATTTTAATTCTTGCATGGGCTATATGATGAAGTTTAGCCATTTATCTTGAATAGTTATTTCAATTCATATAAACATTGGTATAGAAAAGTGTTTCTGATGTCAACCATTTTTGTATTTTAATGCATAGCTTGCCTTTTACTGTTTCATCCTGTTAAACAGTAGGGCAGTGTTGAATACTGGACAGTTCAGGTTTGTAGCAAAACCTCTCTATTTTTAGTTCTGAGATGGGCTAAGTTGCAAAAGGTTATACAAACCACATAAATGTAGGGAAGTATATTTGACTTTTAAAAGCCTTTTGATTTTATTGATATTACCTATAAAATCTTCAAGGAAGTTGGTTCAAATATCCAAGTTTTAACCCAATACATTTTTGTTTGTTTGTTTTAAGAAAGAGAGAATTCATTCCTGGTCTGCTCCCATAATTTATTTTCGGACATATTTCTGTATAAAAAACTTTTGGTTCACAGTGACTTCTACCAGGAATATAGCCCAGCTTTTTTGTCTTGAATAAATTAATCAATTATCACTATTATTGGAGAGTAGGGAAGGAAGAAAATAATCTTACAGAACTTTACCAAGAGGATGTAACTAGTCAAGAAGAATGGAATCTGGATTCCATCTTAGGTGAAATGTTATGATTCTAACAAAAAACAAGAAGTCTGTCTAAGGACTGTGCACAAGACTCTTCCCATTTATTTCTGTGGCTCCTACTTGTCATCACCATAGGAAGAGATAATAGAGTTAGGCTCAAAAGTACCCCCTTATGAGGAGATCAAACTAAATGGGCACCTTTTTGTAGGTCTGGCATCTATACTGCAACTCTAAGCTCCTACTTCCTAGCTTTTTTTTTTTTTTTAAGTTCCCCCCAGTAAATATGAATTATTATCTATAGAAATATGCTTGACCCACTGTCATATTCAAACCCACTCTGAGGAACTTGAAGAAACACTGAAACATTTACCCAGATATTTTCTTCAGTTATTATACAAGACTCAGGTCCTGATGGATATGCTGCCCTAACTTATTGTGAATGTCTAGCCATGAGACATTAGCTTCTCAAAAAATCTGGAGGCTGTAATTAATCTGGAAAAGCATAGCTCTGAACTAAAAGTAGAACCTACAGCAAAATATAAATGTAAACCCAACTGTTTGAGGAGGTGAAGCAATGTTTTGTAAAGAAAAGAACACAACAGCCCCTGGAGCCACACCCCTGTTTATAGCAGAGAGATGAAGGTGTTAGCATGAACTTTCTTTGTAACAAGGTCTGTAGCTGCTTTTAATTGCAATATAATCTAAGATAATATAATATCTGGAAATTAGGCAGGCATCAGAATTCTTCTAATTTCCAGCAACCACAAGAAAAGGCAAGCCTTGTTGCTTGTGCATTTTCTTGGACCACTATGTGGAGATATTAAGTAAATCTTATGAATGATTTTCATTTTTTGAATAGGTCCTTGTTTTCCAGACTTCAGATTCAAAGAGATATTCTTTGTCCAGTTCTTCTAGATCAAGGCTAGACTTCTTAGCAGTCAGCAGTGACTCTTTGAAATTGTTTTCAAAGCCAAATGTTGGCTGGAACTATTTTAGGCCTTGCCTTTGCTACCTTGGCCCTTTCTGAAAGGAAGAAGTTTGCCCTTGAAAGAGAGTTAAAGTGCTATGATTCACCGACTTGGAAGAATTGCAGGATGCTGACTGCCTGAAGTGGTGCCTCCCACTGGACCAGTGCAAGTTTCCTTCCTTCTTGTCTGACCAAACCATTAAGAAGTTAGTCAATTCCCTGAAGGTTACTTCCAAGGAATATCCAAAAAGGAAATACCCAGCCCTGGAAAGGTAATTTACCTAGACAGGATTTGAAATTCAAGGTTCTCAGCTGAGGGAGAAAGTCCTATATCCCATCTAGCTGTGGGAATACAACTTCACAAGCTTTTCATCCCTTGAGCTAACAACTGCAGACCTTCCACTGGGAGGTGTCCTATAAAATCCAAAGTACTTCGAGATCCATATGTTATCGCATCCAGCCTGCTGGAAGACAGAAATGTGGCATATCGGCGTTCTTGGAGAAGCAGTGGCAGAGCAGCATCCTCAATTTGAGAAGGGTTTGAATCCTCATCTGTGTGTGATGTCTCCTGAACAGAAGCTATTTTTGACTTGGTGGAGGCATAAGTGGGAGGAAATGCCAGCTATCTGTCTTTAGGGACTCGCTGTAATTTGTTTCCTTTGTTCTTAAGGACCAGATCCCCAGCTGGTGTGAAATGGCATTTCAGAAGATCTACTCTTGTGAGAAACCAGTCCTAAGGCCTGCTGCACTGGTGGAGTCTATGGCTAAGAAACCGGCCTCCAGGCCAAAGTGCAGTATACTCTACCTAAACAGAGTGATACTGTTTGAAATTAAAGGGGCTGGTAGGCTGAGGATAGCTCACACAATATCTACTATTTAGGGTGAGAAATACACTTTTCAGGACCTCTAGCTAGTTAAAATGTTTGTCAGAGATGTTTATTTTGGTTCCTTCTGTTTTCAAAGTCCAATTTAATCCTGAGGAAGATGCACTGGAAAGGAACATGTAGGGGACTGGAGCCACTGCATGGAAATGGGTAAAAGTATCTTGGGAGCTCTGGAGCAGTTTCTTGGAAGCAGGAGCATCCTCACCCCTGTGTTTCTTGGCCTCCTTGGCATTTTTGAGAAAAAAATGGCTGCAGAAAAACACAGCACCAAGAGTAACAGACTGGTCTGAGAGCACCAACCCTTTATGCAAATGAGACAAGCTTCTAGTAGATAAGAGGTGAACAGTTTTAATCCTTAATCAGGTTGGCTTTGGCCTGTAGGAAAAGGCTGTATTTTAAAATATACTTTTTCCCACCACTTCTCACCTTCCTCACCTTCTCTGCACTCAAGAACCCAGGCAAAAATGCTGAAGATTTCTTCATTAGAAACACCCCCAGAAACCCCAAACAAACAAACCCCACCCAGTGTCTCCAGAATATTGGTATATCGAAAAACCCCGACAACTGTGTGAACATATTTTCAACACCTGTTCAGTACTTAGCCAGATGCCTCTTTATTGCAAGGTTTGTGAACACTTACCTGCTTGTTCGAGATATTTGGTTTAAAATGTGCAAAAAGATGCAGCAGGAGGAATTTGTGAAAGTTCCTTATCGCAATCTCTCTATTGAATTCCAAAAGTAAAACTTTGTGGATCAGATGGACAAATTTCTTCCTTCTCTTTTGTGCTTGTGTGCCTCTGTCCATCTCCATGTGTCAGTTTCCCCTTCTATAAAAAGTACTTCTGGTTTGGTCTTTGAACTTTTCTGTGATTTTCTGATGCAGGGTGGTGTTTTACACTGAACTACAATTTCCAAGTAAAGAACTGCCCTTCTCCATGATGGCTAAGCTGGACAGTAACTTCAGTGAGGATGTGACTGTTTAGGTGGGGAGAAAGCAAAACTCCTTCCTTAGTCTGGCCACTGAGATTTCATCCTTTATGCCATTCTCATGACTCAAGGCACATAAATGTTTAAAAGGACTGTTCCTTCCTTGAGTGCGACTCTGATATGGATACATAAATGCATCCGAATTTTAAGCCTGAAACACACTTTTCTCAGAACTTTAATTTTTGATGTTAAAGATATAACTGTCTCTCACAGCACAACAGGCCTCAGACTTTCACAGCTCCAAGACATAGATGTCTGATTACTTAAGCTCTATTTGAAATTAAATTCCAGCCTCAGGGGCATTTTGATAATAAATTCATTTAGGGAAGAAGTTGCTTTCACAGACACAAACATCCTCTACAGCTATGCTCTGTGCCAGTATATCCACAGAGAAAATTTTAGGGTACTTTCCCCACATTTCTCTTTCCTGTATTCTTTTCCATGGTTTGACTACCTGATTCACCACTTCTTTTGGCAGATACTACCCTCCTGCACTTGACTCAGCTTTATTGCACTTCCAAGTTTTCCTCAAGCTAAGCACGTCTACATCGCTATTTAAATCTGCCTTTGAGGATGGCACCAGCCCGCCAACACATCTGAGCTTCCTTTCCCCTCTTTATCCTGCCTTGTATTCATAGCAGAGTCACCTTGATGGCTGTTTGTTGCTTCTCCTCAGATTCCCTCGCATTTGGGGGGAATAGAGAGAGGAATTGACAATGAGGCTGGTAGTGGGGGTCATGGAGTGGATGCTGGCTGAATCCACGTGCTCAGAGGCCATCAGCCAAACAAGCTCTGGGGATGCTGAGCATCCAGGGATGGGGACCAGGAGGGTGAGGGTGACCCTGTGGGCAGGTGGTGGAGTTGGACTGAGCCCTGATCCCAAGCTGATACTTGGTATGTGCAGAAGGAAAGGGGATTTCCCAAGCAATAGTGGGTTTGCTTCCTTGCAGAGAGGAAGGTAAATAGAATTTTTAAAATGAGACTGAGAGAAGTGAATAGCTTTCTGTTGGCTTTGGTTTCCCCCAGGAATCATTTCTGATCCTCTATTTTTGTCTCTAACAAATTTAGACCATATTTTCCTGTTGCTGTATTTCAGTCTTCATTTGATACCATACTACAGTGGCTTTAAACAGTGATCAAAATGAATGTTGAATTCCCAAGGACTTTACTGAGGTTGCTGTATCCAACACTTAGAAAAGCACTTTGAAAAAGGGTCTAAGGATTATTATTCCCATTTTATGGATACAGTGTCATATTATCTCAGACATCAAGACGAAGGATTGTCTTGCACGTATTTCTTGTCCATAGGAAACCAAGGAGGGAGGTGGAAATCTCAAGATAAAGAATATTCCAGCAAATTTGTAGACTGCTTCCAGCAAAAAGATAAGCACTTCATCTTCTGCGGTTTGCCTCACCTTGATTTCTACTTTTTTTTTTTTTTTTTTTTTTTCTAGGAAGAGGGAAAAGAGAACATTGGTGAAGGACTTGCAGGAGTTTTGCTTGTAGCCAAATTCTGCTATCGACCACTTCTCGGGAAATCTTGCTTACAGGGACTGGATTTTAGGCTCTGCATTTGCATTCAATGATAATGATTTTCTTTTAGTCCAGCTGGGATAACTGCAAAGATAGTGCCCAACTGCAACTCTGTTGAAGGGGGAGTGCAAAATAGATTACACTTCTAAGATGAGTGGAGCAGTGGGAAAGAAAAATGCTCAAGAAAAATCCATGCTGTTAGAGCCATAACAAGGACTCTTGATTATGCAGGTTAAAATAACTCCTTGGCTATGCCTTGTATCCAGTATTATTATCACTTCCAAGTGGGGCACTTATTTGTTTTTTTAAAACAGGTAAAGCTTTAAGAAAATAGCCTGGATCTTTAGATAGAATTGAATGTTCTGTGACTTTAAATGAAAGCTCCACTGTTGTTGGGCAAATAAATTTAAACCACTTAACATGGCAGAGAAGGTCAGGCAAGCTTATTATAGTGATCATAGCGTTACAGCTATTGCGATTGACCGCTGCTCTTTGGAATCACCAATAATCAGAGGCCGCAAGCTGTGTTTGCAGAGAAAGGTCATCATTCATTTTTTTCGAAGCATTAATATCTTTTGTTTGTTTGGCTCAACATGAAACAGGAATCGATAGAGGTAATTCACAGAGCAATTAGCCCCTCATCTGTCAAACGGTGTCTGGGTGTATTTAACAAAAAGACCTTTGGAAAGGTTTAAAAAGGAGGAAAGTGCCTGTACAATCAACAATTTATATTTTCTACATGACACATTGTGTATGTATCTGTGAAGAGAAGGGACCTTGGGACTAAAAAAATATACATAAAACATGCTGTAAATCTGTACCCAGACTTTAAAAACCCACAGTGAGACAAACTGTTAACTGACTTGGAAAAGTTTTCCATGCTGTTCTTTTATCAGAGATAAAAATTTTCTACCCAAGACTCAGGGAAAAAGTTAGACAGCTGTTCAAAAACTTGTCAGATTAATTACATGAAAGGGAATGGGGCAGCATATAAACCATAAAAGGGCAGAGACAGAGGCAAAGGGTCCCTTGCAGCCCTGCTCCTACAGTTTAGGGTACTGCGAGTTGTGTCGTCCTTCATTGTCCCCGTCCGTGTCGTCCTCCGCCCCCCTGTTATTTTCTTCACAGGGACACTTAGGAGTGTTAAGGAAAACTGAAAAAAAAAAAAAAAAAAAAAAAAAAAAAAAAAAAAAAAGGGTGCAGAAATCAGAACATAAGTTATTGCTCTGTTACACTTATGAAATCTTCCTATAAGCACTGCTGAACTCTCAAATTTAAGAGACTAAACCAGGAGCATAAAGCTACAGCAGATCAAGGGCACTTTATTTCTGAATGAGAGTGTCTACCAGGGGATTTAATATACATTAAGAGTTGGCTGTATAGTGCCTGTGTTTTGAGGTAGAAGACTGGCAAAGAGCATATGGACTGTTAAAAAAGGGTGTATTTTAGACATATCATAAAAGGTTTGGAGGTCGTCCCAGAAGTGCAGATGCTTATTCCAGATAAAATTTGGCTATCTCAGCTGCTTAAGAATAAGGCTCTGGACTTTATTAGATGAGTAATTGTAGGTTAAGCTTTCCTCATTTTTTGTCTCAATGTTGAAATTCTATATCACATTAGAAAGTTTAGAGCTGGTGAAAATTAAGACGTCTTCCAAAGTCCAGAACTTTGAGTTCCAGTTAAAGCGAATTTTAAAAGTCCCACCAGAAAGCTTTCTGTACTTTCATGTTCTCACTGATTTTTATGCTTTAGCCTGAGTAACAGTTTTAGTTAGTTAGTTAGTTAGTTGTCTTCAGGACTCAGAAGGTGCTGTGGAGCCCACCCACTTGCTTAGCTGGAGCCTGTAGAAGTTTGGATCTTTGGTGCTATAGACCTAGGCAGATGCTCATTATAGTCGTTCTGTTCATTTAAACAGGTTTCTGGCAGTAGGCTCCACATCAAGGTCTTCAGATGTGGACGGAAGGTGTGTTAATCTCTGCTTGCTAACTATGTCAAGTTCTCAGCATGTTCTTTAAAGTCTCAACTCTTGCGTTATTGTCAAAGACACTAAAGGCACCTCATGAAAAAGCAAGGGAAAATAGATCTTGAGCACTGTTGGTACTTTAAATTTGCTGTATTCCTAGATCTACTACTGCCTATTTTTCCATCAATCTTTCCACGATTTTGTTTTGGGCCTTTTTTAAAACTGAAACACTTGCTGAAATTATTTGAAACTTTCTACTTCATGGTTGATCATTTTAATTTGAAGTAAAATGAGGATTTTTTTCTTTGTGACATCAGAAAGTCCATGAGTGATTAGTGAAACTTGCATCATATATTGTGAAATTAACATTAAAAATGTAAATGTTTATGTTCTAGAAAAAAATATGCTATTTTAGTCTAAAGAAAATTTAAAGTATAGCAGTCAGCTTTTTGTTTGTAAGCTCTTAGCTTCTTAATCTTCAAAATGCAACGTATACAGAGAATGAAATAAAATAACAAATTAATGTAATTTTCCTATCTCAGTCAACTCCCTAATAGGCTGATCTCCATTTCACATCTCCAGTACTGTAGCATTAGTTCACAAGTGCTTCGGTAGTTTCTCTGTTTACTTTTCCTTTTATGTATTGCTATAAACTCCCAATCCCAATTCTGGGCTTCTGCTGACAACAGATATAGGACAAACTTTTCCTTACTACACACACAATATTAAATCTAAGGCATCCAAAGCACTGTAAGTTAAACAGTCAATGAATTTTTTACCGATATTTCACCAGCTCTTAATATTTTTTATTTACATTGTTGTGCAGATAGTTTAAGAAACTATAAAAAAAGGGCTTTCATATTCTAGTCTGAGGGCAATCAGTGGTCTGGGAGATTATGGCAGGTGGTCTTCAAAGTCCTATTATCTTTGTGGTCAAAGTTCTATTATATTTTTGGTGTTTTTTCAATTAAAAGTTTGATTAACTATGCTTGGTGGTTCATGATGAGTTTGGAGTGCTGACAATGATCTGTTTGCCCCCAAAGTGTGAGAACCAGTGCTCTAGAAGAGGGTTATATTCCTTTCTCTTTTGATAATGTGAGTTAAATTCTTGGAGGCTCTTCTGTGATTTTTCTCTGATTTTATGAATCTATTCTTAGATTTAGCTAGATGGATAGGCTGTTGGGGACCGTGCTACTCTGTTATTGTCACTGAGGTAGGATAGTCCATCAGCAAAACACCTCTTAAATATCAGTCCTGGCTACCATCCAGAGAAAACCAAGACATGCTATTGAACAACACTTAGGACCAAATCTTTCTTCCTCCTCTGCCACCACTAAGCAAATTCGTTAAAGGTCTTGGCCTGTATTTAAAATAACATGAGCTTAAAGAACTTGCTAGTGTTTCATCTTAGAAGACATTAAGTGTTAGAGGAAAGGCTGAAAAAAATGTTGGCAGGCTCCTCATCCAAGAAGTTCAAAGATGGTGTTGATACCTAAATGTCCAATCTATCCTTACACATCTGTTTGCCAGGCAACTTGTCTAAGGAGTTGGGCAGGGTTTTCAAAGAAGCAAATGGCAGTGAGATGCCTGACTACCATTTGTGCCTTTGAAAAATCTACCTTCTTGTCTACAATGACGTTTCCCTGAAAATTTACCGTCAGTGGTAAGGATAAATGGTTTTGACAGTCACTCAACAACTGCAAGCAATTAGAACCATCTAGATCTGCGCTGACTCTACATGCCATGGCATTTAAAATACCGGCAGTCAGTTTGTTAGCACTCCCACTGGTGAGCACAATCTCTGTCTGTATCTGTGAAACGTTTCCAGGTAAGTCAGTCAGTTATGAATAATTGCCGTTCCAAACAATGTTAAAAAAAGAGGCGGAGACCTTTGTGCCTTTCACAATAAAGGGAAAACATTGCATAGAAAATAATCAAAATCCAAAAAAACTTCAAGAGAAAAAGACAAAGCTTATTTAATGGATTTGCAGTAGTATTTTTATACATTACAGCAAGTCAGAACTAGAAATGAATGACTTTAAGGCATGCTGTCATTCAAAAAGGAACAAAACACTAATTGCTGTTTGGCATCGTGTTTTTGTTTATATTTACGACTGCCTTGCTTAAAAGCCTGACTTCCTATTCATGTGCAGGTTTCCTTAAACAGTTTTAAACTAAACAATTAAACTTTCATTCATGGATATAATCTAATAGGAAGGAATTCTTTTGTCACATTGTTTTATACACTTGATGAAGAAAATATTCCAAGTTAGCTTTACGAATCTTTTAGGAATACAAAGTCCTATAGGATTTCAACTCTCAAGAATAACACACACTATGACCCTACATTGAGAAGTTAGCAGTTCCTTTTTGTGGCAACTTTAGCAGCTGCATTTTCTTAGCTGAGAGTAACATTTCTTGGAAATGGAAGGGAAGTTTATCTCTGTTTTGCAAAGGCCCAGAATACACCTTTTTTTTAAAAAAAATCTGAAGAACCTATCCAAGGATAACTTCAAGACTTGCCTGATTTCCCCAACTATTGGCAAATCTTCAAGTTTAGCTTCAGGAATAGTCAAGGGTGTCCCCTAGAGGGTATGTGACCTATCATCCTGAACAAGCATAGCAGCCAGAAGTCAGTTTTAAGCCATGTGCTGGACCATGGAGCATCCTGCAATTACAAGTGCTTTCTGCGATCACTCATAAAATATACAAAACTTAAGAATTGTGAATGCTTTGTGTTTGAGGACAGTAAATTGTGAAGGAAATAGATAATGCAGTGTAGAGAAAGTAAAGGAGTTTGGCCCAGATGACACAGAAAACTCATAGCAGAGGCAGAAAGTGAACCAAATTCCAAGGCAGGGACAATTGCCATGCTCCTCTTAGAAGTCCTCTAAATAAAGTCTCTGTTGAAAGTTGAAATATTTCCACAAATCATTTTGGCTTTGAAATAGGGTATTTTACTGAAACGTTTCCAGTTAGCTGTGTTGTTAACATCAGGCCAAGTCCTGAAATCCTTTATTCAGGTAAAAAGAGCAACAAAACATAGAATAGCTTCTACAGTGAACTCAGTAGGTATCAGATGGAGAGATGTACCTGGAACAAACTGCAGGCCTGGAGCAGGAGAAAGCCATGCTTGCTTTCTACTGGAGCCATGTCATGCATTTCTGTCTCATCATTAGTATGGAAATGCTTACACAGATTGCTTTCGGAGCCTTTATAGTGCTTTATGGAGGCTAGGCCTGTTATTTATCCAAATCCAGTTTGGATCTGGGTATTGCTGAATTTTTGAGGGCCCTCATATAATGAGCTTTGGGCCACAGTCAAATCTGCGCAATAGAGAAGGCATTTTCAGAAAGAGTCCTGCAAAATTATTTGGGCTGGATTTTCAAAAGCACCTAAGTGAACGACACTTTTTCAGAGACTTGTGAGTGCCTTTAAAAATCCCATCCTTTGAGGTTTGAAATTCAGAAAAACGTTCAGGCTGACATGAAGGATAAGGTTATTGTAATAATAATTGCAGCATCAAGACCTGTCCAGTCTTCCTTTGGCAGAATTGCCAGCATTATTTCCTCAAACAGGATAGGACCCAGTGTGCTTGGGTTTCAGTTTTACCATCTCTGGTTGAAGTTAATAATAGCTTGTTTTGTTTTGTTTTATTTTGTTTTGGAGTTTTGCTTTTTTGAAGAAAAGACCTGCTAGAAAAAAATTATTTAATCTACAGCTGGCAGACTTGTGTTTGAGAATCTGTCACTCTGCTGTCACACTTCTCATCTATATTATTA
Source organism: Athene cunicularia (assembly GCF_003259725.1). Lineage (NCBI taxonomy): Eukaryota > Metazoa > Chordata > Aves > Strigiformes > Strigidae > Athene > Athene cunicularia. Next base: position 13,336,081 of record NW_020799112.1, read on the forward strand.
ACTATTCATGCCTCATGGATAGTTCCTGTTTATGTTCTTTCAGTTAATAAGTCTTCTCAGGTAACCTCATAGGGCTCAAGTGCTCAAATTATATTGAAAAATGGCCTGGATGTCACATTTGTGAACAGAACTGGATTTGCAGTTCCTATCTTCCAAAACTGTCATGAAATGTTTTTTGGTTTCATCTCAATCTCTGTCAGATAATTGGTTTTATGTGGACTTGTTTATGACTGATGGAACCTACATAGAGATGTCTTCTGACACTCCTCCATGTACACATGGTCTTGATACCTTCCTCAAGTCTGCTCCTTCTCCTGCAGATATATCATATCTACTTTGATATTTAATCCATGTGTTCCCAGTAGGAATCTTGTGACAAATTGTTCTTTTACATCATTACCAAATGCCTTGAAATGAAAACATACTTTGGGTGGAGAAGGAAACCTAGTTATTAGTTAAATGAAAGCAAAATTAGGGACCTGCTAATAAAATTAGATTTTCTGGACACTTTTAGTCAATGCAAAAATAATTGTGGGAATATAAAAGGTTTTTTATGGTCAATTATTCTTGTCTTAGTAAGTATCTATAATCATAACCGCCTCTGAATAGGTAATAATCCTCAGTAGGGAGAAGAGAAACTTCCCTGCAGGACCATAAGGAAGGTAAAACGTTATCACATGCATGCATAAAATATATTAATATTGAGATGGTGCCAGTGCTAAGGTCAGATGGTTAGACATCTTTTCTTCCCCAGAAAATATACTATTCCACCTTATTGGACTGCTGACATCCAATTGATCTGCATTATTGCTCTCTGGCAAGTGTATGTGCACCTAAATGTTTCAGATAATAGGTATTACAGTATTAGGTAAAAGCTTCCTTGAAGTCTCAAGCAATATCAAAGAAGTATAAATTGTAGAATGGGAAAGATGAAGATGACACTGGAACGCTTTGAATGAGATGTCATTTTGCATTTAGCAAGACAACTGAAAAAGTTAAGACAAAGAGAGGGGGAAAATGCTATCCCCTCTTTTTTTTTTTTTTTTTTTTTTTTTTTCAAATGCCCTTAAATGCTTACAAATGACCTCGTAGGAGAAATAAGTTTCTCTTGGGTTTCAGACACTGTTTATTATCTGGGAAAGAGATGAGGAGGAAAAAGCGACAGAAAAGTCTGAGAAATTATGCTTATTTGAAGGCAAAATACTTCCCATGAGCAGTGCAGTGAGAATGTACTCTACATGTCAGCTGGATGTTGACATGTTTGTGTTCTTCACGAGGTCCTTCACCGAGTGAGGAGTATGAAGAACTTTTCTGAGGAAAATCCTCCTGGAATCTGAATCGAGTGACATCACCATACCACACATCGTGCCTGGGAGATCCAGATTACTCCTGGTAATGAAAGGGGAAAGGGAAGCATGTTCTGTAAATAGGGAGCTTGAACCCAGATTCTCTGGCTGCTACCCAGATGTCTCTCAGTACAAATGGGCTCATCTGATCTTTCCAGTCAATTTTATTCTGGAAAGTAGCCAGTGGGCCTAGTTCATGACCCAGTGATGTCATTATAATTCATTTTCACTCACCACCAAGCCTTCTGAACTTTCCATTTTACAATGGGTCTTTTTAATAAAGAAGGCAGTCATGAATAGAATTCATAAGCACTCCTAATGATTTATAATCTTTTTTTTTTTTTTTTTTTCTTTAAAATGGACAATCCTGCCTTCTCTGTCAAAACTGCTTAGGGAGGTTTATTTCTTCTGTCATAAAACACAGCATAGATTTTATAGGTAAAAGGAACGCTATTGCCACCTATTTAAAATGGAAGTTCTTGTGAATATAAAAAGTCCTCTTCTGGTTCAGCAGCGTAAAGTTACTGCAATAAAGAGGTAGCTACTGTATCGATGGGTCTCTGGTTATGACAACTGTGTGGAGGCTTTCATTGGAATGACTGGAGCCCTTCCCCATCACCATCGGTGGGGTATTGCAGCTCGAGCAGCACGGCATGAGTGCGCCGGAGGAGACCTGAACAGCTGTGGCATGTATAACCTGCAGCGTGTACCTGCACAAACAAGACACTGCTGAACTTGGCTCCGGCGCCCTCCTGAAGCCTTGCCTCATTGAACTTGTTTAACCCCTCCCAGCTAAAATAAACTTTCCTGAGATTACTTCACTTATCCTCGGCATGGATCTTTTCACCCCTGGGTTGTAGGAGCTGAGTGGATGATCAATGCATTTGCAGCCTGCACTGTAATTTAACTTGCTGTGTCTGACAGGAGATGTGGAATTGCTAAAGAGAGGCTTTACTTGTAATCTTCTTATCATCTTATCCTGGAGTGTTTGTGAAGGGGGAGGCCTTTCCAGCAGAGACTCAGAGTTGAGGGTTAATGCTGAGAAAGAGAAATTGCCCTATAGTGCATCTGACTCGGTGACCTGATAAAACATGCTCTGGACAGCTCATGAACTCCAGCCTCTAACGACACCCTGTGCTCAAGCTTTCCTGCACTAACATCACTTGCCTTCCTCTCATAAGCTCATTAAGAAAAGTCACTGGCTGTAAATATGATGGTGAAAAGAAGAGCAGATCTTTACTCTCTTCCTCTCTTTCTTGCTCTCTTTCATTTCTGATACTATTTCAGATCTTCTTGGCTGAATAATAATTAGCACAAGTCTTGTCTGATTAATGGAAATGAGATGAATGGCTCAGCGCTTCTAAGAACTGGAAGGAGGCAAGAATCAGTGACACAAGGAGAAAAGGTGCAGGAAGTCAGGAACTAAGAGATCCTGGAAAGAGAACTTGAGTTAGGAAATGGAAGGAATGGAAATAAGGACTAAGGAGAACAGAAGGAGTGAAAAGAGGAGCAGGAATTGAGAGGATCCTGGAGGTGATGAAAGAAAAGAAATACCCATTGGGAACTGAAAAATGTGAGGAAATTCAGGCATCTGGGTAAGAGCTAAGTATTGCTGGCTTCTAACTGGAGCTGTGCAATGGATTTGTTGCACAGTCTTAGTTAAATGGCTTCTTTGAGGAGTAAGCAAAAGGAAGGGAGTGATTCTGCCAGCTCCCATTACCATCTGTGGAAATCTTTCTATTTCCTTTACTAAGAGCTGGATCAAGCTCTAGGACAAGGGATGTAAGAGGGGCCAATAGGAGAAACTGCAGAGACAGCTAGTTAAAGTAGAAAGGGAAGGAGAAGTGGGACTTTAGGATTAATCAAGAAGCTAATGGGGAGCGGTGACAAGCCATGAAAACCAGTTTTTGTAACATAACATCCTGCAGACATAAGTGAAATGTCTTAAAGCTTTCACATGCAGTCATACTGTAAAGTTGATAATCCTACAGAAGCGCATGGAATTAATTAAAACTCCTTTAAAGGGCTATTAAGGGGAATTCCAACTTCTTTACTGTCTGAGTGCTGTTTCACACAGTTGTTATTGATTAGACTTGAGTTGTAAAGTGGTTTGTAAGAATTAGGGAAGGGCAAATGGTTTAGAAATATACACGGTGGGTGTTCAGACTGGAGCAGACCAAACTCAAATAGTTATGGCTACTGTATTATTAGATACTCCTCTCATTTGAGAAGGAAAGAGGAAAAAAAACCTCCCTTGGGTGAACCTCAGAGAAGTATTCCAATAAGTCTTTTCCCACATCTGAGATTTTTTGGGTAGGAGAGGTAGTCAGATCTCAAGTCTAGAGAGCTTTGGCTGTGAGCTACATTCAATGTATGTGGCCCATCAAACCATAGGTGCCTGTGATAGGAAATGTACTCCTAGGTGAGTCTACTTCTGATCCTAGTCTTAGTCTAGTTTTATTAGTACCAGATTTGGTGTAGACTTCACTCACAGTCCTCAATGTGATGAGCATTTTGAGAAGGTGTTGTTACCTCTAAGTGGAAAGGAGGGTATAGAAGTCCAAGATAAACGTGTAGCTGCTTCTACTTTTAGGTTTATATAAAAAAATAAAATAAAATAAAATAAAATAAAATAAAATAAAATAAAATAAAATAAAATAAAATAAAATAAAATAAAATAAAATAAAATAAAATAAAATAAAATAAAATAAAATAAAATAAAATAAAATAAAAACTAGTAAGCATGAAACTTTTGAAGTATACTGCCTCCAACTTGCCTTGTACAAATCTAGCCATTCTCTTCCTTGAGCTTTTGCCTTCAGGTTGAGCTGCTGAAATGCCTTCTCTAAGTCTAAAGAAAGCAGTTGTGAGCAACAAGTGTCATCAGTTAAATCACCTCTTCTTGGCTAACACGTATAAGTAAACTTTTGTACTAGATGCTTGATTTCCCTCTTTTCTATACCAGAAACATGTGATTGTGCAAGGGGTGTTTTGGATCAAGTCCAGCTAGCTCACAGCCATTAGAGACAACTTGCATGCATAATAACACAATTCATGGAATTATCAGGGTTTTTTAGCTCATTTAGTAGTTTGCTTCTCTACTCCCTTATTAGAAAACTGTTCCAAGATCTTTCTTCTAATTTCCAGCCTAAGGGTACCCAAGGTTAGTCTACAGGCTTTTGTTACCGGATCAATATTGCCTCTTTGGTTATAAAACTCTTTGCGCTCAAATCAGTTTCTTCCTTGTGCATTTATAGAGTGATTATACAACTTCTCAGGCAGCATTTTGTTATATTAAACAAGCCATATCCCCTTTGTCCTCTTGGAAGACTGTCTCTCCAGCCCGATTTGAAGTAAATAGAAAGAGATGTCCCTACACAATGTCTTAAGTCCCTTACAGTGGGTGTAAATGTGCAGTCTTGGGGAAGTACTCAGTCTGCTTTCCAATCTCTAAAAATATAGGACAGATGCATAGGTTGTCTTATGGGGAGAGCTTTTGTGTCCAAGCTTGGGTGGAACCCAGCACTGAACTTTGTCTTTAACTCTGGTACAGCAAGTTATACACAAATATAAAATCTAAGGCAGAGGAAAGGAGAAGCTGACCTGCTTATGACTTCAAGGAAGAAGTAAATTGGGAGTAGTGGGAAACTCTGTGATCTGTCAGTCTGATTGCCAGCCCACACTCCTCTATGCATTTCAGCTATCACTATCGACTGCAATCCGTCTTGTATCATGACCCTAACCTTGTTATCTTTCAAGGTCTTGAGTCTTGGGGTACTCAGAGAACTTTTCTCTTTCTGGCTTCCCATGACAAGAGCTGTTCTTTTCTTCCCCCTCATCCATCATATTTCACAGAAGATCCTTAAATACATCTAGAGTTTGCAAAGCTACCAGTTTTTTGCTTTACAAGTATTTATGTTGCAAACAAAAAAACCTGATGCTAAAATCTCACCATTCCTGTTGGCGAAAACTGAAATAATTGCTCAGTGGAAGAAACTGTGAATTTTCACAGTTTTATTCTGGGACTGAATTTTGGCCATTTTTGCAGTGTATGTGTTTTTCATGTGTGTGCCTGCATTCAAAAGGCCTGGAGGAAACACACCTCTTATTTAACAGAATGTCATGAAAAAGATTTGGACAAACTCACCAAACCCACTTTAATTTTCATAAATCCGATTGTTTTGACCTTTGCTGACAGGTGATGAAAAGCATGAAACTTAAAGACTTGGCCTGATGGGCTCTGGGTATTGGGGTTGTTAGTGTCTGATCACTGTCTTTGACATCACCACCAGCAGAGCTCTCCATTTGTCAAATAAGATAGTTACCTACTTCCTTGTAAAACAATTATCTATTACTGACTGCACCACTCCTGGTGAAATGTTTTGATAGTCTTGTCACAAAACCACTGGGTGAACAGAACTATTGGAAGTTAATTTTCTGCCAGGTCGTCTACCTATGTTATGATGATCTCATGCCATTCAATTAAGAGGATTTCACCTTGGACTTCAATAGGCAAATATAGGACCCTGACTTGTCCCAGATGAACAAGCATTTCCCACTTCCTCACTTCTTCATGACAAATGCTCTAATCTTCTGGGGGTTGGGGTTTTTTTTAAGCTTTTTTTGTTTGTTTTTACTTTGCAGCTGGGACTATGAAAGGGACTTATTTTAAAGACAAGCTAGAATTTAGAAAGTCACCATTTATTTCCACATCAATTTTGGTTACTCCTCATTTAAGAGGAAAATAGAAACTCCACTGCTCCAGGAGAGCAGTCTGGTAGCATTGTCAGAGTACAGTGGCATTCCAAAGACAAAATCACCCAAAGAAGGAACCACAATATTAATCTAATCTGGTGCATTAGGGAGCACTTGCTTGACATTTGCCGCTCCTGTCAGGCCTAATAGAGAGATTTTTACCTGTATTTGCCTATTCAACATATCAGCCCCTCAGCCAATTTTGGAAATTATTTCTGATTTATGGTTCTCATTCTGGCGAGTGTCGCCTCAACCTGTCAATTATCCCTCAAAGCAAATGCTAAGTGAATGCTAGCTGGGTAAAATTAATAAAGGAAACCTTTACTTTAAAAAAACGAAGACACAGGCTTTTGAAAGGGATAATTCAGCCAAGCTTTAACTCAATTGCTGCTCCCTATATTTTCCAGTAACTTGGAGAAGATGCTAGAAAAAATATAATAATACAAAGGACAATGAGTGTGGTGGGGGACCATAGTTTTTTTTAATTCCTCCTCTGTAGAGCTGCTCAAGTTGCCTTCTTCCTCCTTATCCTGAGGATTCTCTATGATACCTTTAAGTCACCTGGAAATGTTATCACCTACTGCAGTTCTTAGAAATCTTTTGATTTGAATTCTCTTTAAGATTCTTACAGATAATTTTGCCCAATGTGATATGATACTATAGTTAAAAATATTACCATGTGTGCACAGTGAAACGAAGCATGTCTGACTCTATCTTCCTGTGACGATGGCATGGTCCTTTACATTATGGATCTGACTACAGGAAGACTCAAACAGCTAATATTTTTCCTAGAGCTATTCGAAACAGAAAATTGTTGTGAAATTGTGCCTGAAAAAGTTGATGTTCTACTACATATAATTTTATAAACTTCATTGCAAATGTAAAGTCAGTGAAATGATATTTTTTATCAAATAGAATAGTAGTTAGGTATTAACATTTGGGGACATTTTTATTTCTGCATTTCTCCCCCCAAAATGGGTCTCTTGCATCAGAAAAGAAAAAAAAGGAGAACATATCTATATATATACACACACATACACTTCTACATTTCCACTTAAAAGTTTCATACAGCTCCTTTCTTAAGTGTAAAGTCTGCTTATTCACTGCTATGGGAAATAGACTACTGAAGGCGTCAGTCTCTAGACCAGGCAGGCTCCGATGATCTCCTGATTTTTCAGGGCTGAGTCTGGATTCATGACCTTCAGACTTGACTTTTAGATTTATACTGTCAGACTTCTTGGACCTTTGGGAAGCCTGGATCCCAGATGTGAAAGGACCCAGATGGCCTGAGTTCCAGAGTTGGTGAACACCAGCAACACAGATTGAATTTTAATAGGAATCATGACAGTTCAGCACTTCTCATTTTCAGATTGAAGGTTTCCTTGACCTATGTGAAGCTGGATTGTATTTCTCTCTTATTTGACCTGTTCAGCAGGTCAAATTACCTTTGCATAATTAAGGACATTTTAGTTCCTTCACTTTAGGATAAGAAATACCTCACTTTCAGATACCACTGGGTAAGAGTTCACATGAATCAGGAAAAAAAGAAAGAAAAAAGAAAAACCCACTCTCGTTTCATTTCTTACCAGGGAAAACACTGACTATTCAGCTGGTCCATCTGTCTGGAAGAAGCTTCCATGTAGCTCTCCCTGCATGACAGAATCCTTATGTTACTGCATTGGATCAATAATTTCTCATCTGGGGGCCAGCAAGGCCCTGTGAAAAGTGTGGTTCAAATCAACTGGGTCCTGCCATAATCTGCATCTGAATGTTTATCCTGTGTCCATCTGGGTTAGGAATTTCTTATTTGGGGCCTGGCTATGTCACAATTGCGTCATCTCCCTTAAAGGGAGGAGGGAAAAAAAGAGAAGTCTGGTTGGGTGTCAGAAACCTATATAATTAAAAGGCAAGAGTTCAGTGTTCAATGACACAATGGTGAAATGCCCTGTTTTTCTACAGCCTCGGGCTATTGAACCACAAATAAATCCCATTTTAATGAAAGAAATCTTATTTTGTCTACAAAAATCTGAAAGTCCAGGAACATAATGAGTGTATAGAGAAACCTCACATCATCTTGGCTGTGCAGGGGTTTGCCTGCACACCCTCATATAATTATATACAGACCGCATATGTACCTTTATCACAGGCAGCTGGAGAGAAACGAGCAACAGTTCTACAGTCAAAGAGAGTCAAGAACCACAGGCTGTACATTTTTATGTGACTGTTACTCTGAACAACCTCCTTTAATTTTCCATTCTTTCATTTTAACAAAAGCTTGAACACTTCTCCATTGATTTGCCTATTCCACAGAGAGACAGACAGAGAGAGGGAGGGAGTAAGTGAGGGGTGGGGGTTGCTTTCCAATATTATGTAAAACATTTGGTTTCATGAAGCAAGCTGGAAAAGGGGATGAAAAAAAAACCCTTTAGGAAAATAGTTTTCCATTGAAATCAGTGTATAAAGTAAGTCCCATTGGGAATATGTTTTCTCAAAGCTAAATTTTTAAATTCTTTCTACACTTCCCATGCCACTTGTCAGCAGAGAAATGAAAGGGAAAAAAATAACCCTTGGGGTTTCACAGCTTTGCACATTGAAGAAATAAGGGATCACTCAATGGTTATCAGAATTCAGCATTTCTTGGGGAGGAAGAATCTGGCATCCCTCAGACTGTTTCACACTTGTGGACATAATGACTGGAAAGATTAATTTATTGTGGCACTACTTTTGCAGTTTTGGAGGACTTTTGTGTTGCTTTGTTTTCTAATTGTTATTAGAAGCCAATAAAGGATATCCTCCTACATGCCATCTTGTGTGTGTGCGTTTTGCACATATCAAAGTCATACAGTTAATTATCTGCAGTGTAACAGAAGCTACCCTGCTTGCGCCAATGCGGAGTACTCAGGCCACCAAGACAATGGTAACAATATGAAACCATTAACTCAGACTACTAGATTGGCACAGGCCAGCCATTCCAAAAGCACTGAATGTGGGTTTGAGCCACACTAAAATAAAGAAACAGCTCTAGGGAAGATGGGAAACAATGCCGGCAATGCTGCTAGAACATCACACATCTCCTCAGAAAAAGTTTACAGTTCTCATTGTTAAACTTGACAGGCATCTTCTCTAAAGCCAAAGATTTAATATGATGCTAATAGTCCCTAAGTAGAAGGCTCCTCCTGTGCATAAAAATACTCCTGTGTTTTTACTATCACCTTTGGAAACACATAGATTGCTGTGCAAGAATTGTTGTACAAAATCAGTTAGTCGTCCTGTGCAGAAGTATCTCTCCCTCCTAGCAAATAATTCCTGAAACATCAAGGAGAGAGAAGGTGAACACTCATGGCACCTATAACAACATTTTGCTTTATAGAAATCTGTAAGGCATCCTTCTGAATCAGGGGGTTTGGGTTTGATCAAATCTTCCGGCTCTCAGGCCAACCACAAGTTTTGCACAATTTCCTCTCAAAGCTATAAATTAAACGAGGCTGTCTCACAACATGACCCAGATTTGTGGACAGGCTTGCATAATGTATTTTCTGAATTCGTCTCCCAAATATCTGTGTACTTAAATTGAAGTGCATAGCTGATAAATTAACATGACCAGATATGATCTATCATTAACAGCTATGTTAAGAAGTTTCTATGATTCTGTTGAGTATTGTGGTGAAACCAATGCTTCTTTTTTTTTTTTTTTTTTTTTTTTTTTTTTTTCATTTCAGGGGTGTTTGTTTCTGCACATTTATGTGTATGAATGTGTATGTATGAATAGAAAAATTGAAATGTTAAGATTAAAATAAAATATTAAAACCAATGGAGTTTATTTCTGGGATAGAATCGCAACATAATTTTTTCTATATGAACAAAATGCAAGAACCCTAAACAACAACCGCCAATTGCCAGCCATTATATCGACGCCTAGTTTCTGAGGTTTTTGAGGACTTTTCCTGTTTCTGGATAATTCTGAGGGATGCTGCAAGAAATATGACAAATAGATGTTACTGACACATCATCATATCATAGAAACAAATTTTCCAGTAGTGAAAGAAAAAGCTACTGTCTTAATTATTGCCCTAGAAGTGTGGCAGCCATTCAGCTGAAATATGGGTAAAAAAATTCCATCCCTTTACCTGTACCAGTCCCCCTTGAGTAGGGCAGTCAGTAATGCAGTGTTTCATGTTGTCCTATGTCACAGGACATTTTAGAGGTGTCGGGGGGTGGAAGGGGAATCCAGTACATCTTGGGACCATTGCATGTGTGCTTGATTTACCAGTAAGTGTTAGGTCTGTTGAACTGCATCATCATGGTAGTGACTGGCAGTGCTTCAGTGTCTGCCTTTGGGAATGCTGTTTTATAAACGAATGGGTAGGTCACCCTGGATACATATTTTATGTGTCTAGTCATCCATATTCCCTGGGACTTTCTCCTGTGCAGCCAGGGCAAATCTCAGGGCAAAACCCTGCCTTGAGATTCTTGCATGCGCTTCCCAGCGAGACTCGACAGAGTTGTGTCCCTGAAAAAATTTGGCTTATAATATGCATCACTGAATTCTGTAAAGCTTCCACTTAGAGTGGAAGAACACGCGCAGACCACATTCCAACTCAGAACAGTGTGAAAATAGCAATTCATTTTAAGTGGGATGCCTGCCTTGACTGACACTCGCTGGTGAGGAAAGTTATGGGCCATACTATATGGAGACTTTACTCTCCAACACCGAAGTTAGTTAAGAAACTTTTTCTTCCTTTTCTCTCTAAAATGTGTGCAAAAGAATTGTAGGTTTCCTGCCTACTATAAGCCAGGAGGAATAGAGAGCAGGTATTTATTCACATGTTACTCAGCTGTCTGTTTGCGAATAGGGGGGCCATGTTTTCATAGACCATGTTTCATAGGCAGCATGTGTTCAATAAAACGTTTGTACACTTGCCAGAAATCAGGCTGCCAGAGTGATTTTCATGGATTGTGTCAGCAAATGTTATTAGCAAATTGTGTAGTTAACCTGGTGTAAGACTTTTATTACTGCTGGGTATACTTACATATCAAAAAGCTTCTGATCCCCGCCCACTCTCAGCCTTCGGCAAAGAGAATCTGTAGTTTTTTTAAGAGACCATGTTTACAGCTAACTAGTATTGTTCCTAATCCTGTAAAGTCTATGTGGGAGAGAACCCCATCAGTTTCAGTCTTAATTAGTTTTGGCAATTAGTTCTCCTGGAAGGGACCATGAACAAGGTCCAGGAGGCTTCTTAGTGCATTATTCCTCTTCAGAAATGAGCCTTCCCCTGGCTGTGTGAACCTTTGCAGGCATGAAAACAAAAAATAAGCAGCGTAAGTCACTACAGATATTGCCAGCCTGACTGAACAAGAAGTTGTGCTGCGGGAAGGCATAGAGAGAAAGCTGTTAGGGTACAAAGGAGTAATCTGTGGCTATTTTATCTATAGGGAATTAGAACAAAAAAGCCATGCGCTACATCAAAGGCTCCATGACTGGAGACTAAATCTTTTCTTATTTAGCATTATGTTAGTAATTACTGATTTAGAGGAGAAGAGGGGGGAAATGTATAGAATTTTCTCTCAAGATATGTCATTACATCATCACTGGTACTTCAGATTCTGTTAAATTATCAGATTTTATAGAATTTGATTAATTTAAAAAAAAAAAAAAAAAAAAAAAAAGGTTTGTTCTCCCACTGCATTGTAAATTATTTAAAACCCAAAGTGGCTTAACTTTCCCAGATATCTATTAGATGGTCATCTTGGCCAGGGAAGACAAGAGGACAGATGGCTTCCTGAATTAGAAATGTAGGTACTGAACTCAGGACCTGAGCTTGTAGCGCATCCTTTGCAGAAGCTGCCTGGCTTTGCTCTGCCTTCTCTCTTTATCTGTTAGAAGAATCTGGTCATGAGGCTTCCCACTTTCCCTTCTTTAACTGTCAAGTACTGTGTGAAGAGGCATCTCCTTACACAATGGCAACCCCAACATATTTCTACATATAGATAAAACCTCTCAGAAATACAAAAAATAAACAGAGAAGTCTGCCCTGGGTTTGGAACAAGTGCAAACACATGATGTGGGGCCTGATAAAAGGAGCTGAAATAATTATTTCCTTTTGTCTTAGTGCTGAGCTCTGTATCCAACAGCATTAGATACTGAATGCTGCTGTGCACCTGGAAATATTCTGTTCTGAAGCACTGGAGAAACTTTACTCCAGTCTACCCAGTATAAATAAGTTGACAAATCCACTTGGGCTTTCTTGTGTTTGTTTTAACCAGCCTACAGAATCTACTGGGGAAACAGAGTAACACAAATCTGTTCAGATATTTTGCCTCTTGAGATTCATTGGTTTTATTTCTTGGTGTCCCAATGCCAGGGGCATTTAGTACAGGTCACTGAGATGAGAAAGAAGGATTTGTTACAATATCTGATCTGTTAGCCACCTGATGGGGTATATAAACTGCTCTCTTTGTAAAAATCATGGCGCTGGGAGGTTTGTATAATTTATTTTAGGTACTACTGGGAAGCTGTGTTATTGGGATTTTGGCAAATTCCCTTGAAATCAAGCCGGACTGCAGTGGATCTTGGTTTGTGCAGAAGTCACTGTTTTCAGTGCATCGGTCTCTTATGCACATGTGTATGAGCAGGCATCTTATAAACTGCTTGATTGCAATAGAATTTCTTCATAATTTCTTAGAGTTGAAAAAATTTCTTAAAGGCAGCAGGTGTATTAGCACTTCATTGTACAAGGGAATCATATTTAAATCACGAAATGTGCCACAACACAGAAATTTATCTTGTTTTAGGGGTTAAATTTCATTCAGTCATTTTAGCCATGAAATAGGTCAGAAAGGAATAATTGCATAGCCTGGCCATGGGAGACATTGTAACTTTCTAAATGTGGGATGAATACTTCCATTACTGTTGCCTGCATGAAGGGGAGGGGAGCCCCTGACATGCGGTGGGGGTTGGACTGAGGGCTGTGTCCAGATCCTTACTTTGGTGGTTGTGTTTCAAAATGGATGATATGAAAACATTTTCCACTCGCAGGTTGAGCAGTGACCAAGGAGTGCAAGATACAAAGGAGAGGTGGGAAAAGAATGTTAGGAAATTATTCCCAGTTCTTCACAGTGTTGTCCCAAGGTGTCTCTCAGGTGTTCCTGATGGGAAAGCACTTGATTTTCCATTAGGCTTGCACGGGAAATGGTTAATGCCATCATCACCAAGAATTGAAGTGTTTGTGGAATAAAAGCTAGGCACTCTGCCGATCAGCCACCAAGAACATGTTCTGTGTTAGACATTTAATCATATTACTGCTCCCAAAGCCATCGAAGCCAATTTAATCAAATTGTATCATGGATGTGGTGTTATTGTTTTTAATGCCTATTAGGAAAATAAAAGTTAGCACTTATTAAATGAAGATCCTCTTGCATGTTGATTGCTTTGCTAATTTCTTGCTGATAAACCCTTGTTTTATCTTCAGAGAGAAGGGTGGATTTTTGTCAAGATTCTCAGCAAAGGCTGGCATGCTGCAGGGTCTCAGACATCAGCTGCACATAGGAAATGAAAAATAAAAATAGAACCTTGTTCTTCTCTTGCTTGTACCAATACCAAGTCAGAACAAGTACAATAAAGTCAATGGAGTTATTTCAGTGTAAAATGAATGGATGTCAGTGTGACTGAGAGAGGAAGAGGGATGTCCATCCATTTTTTCTGGCAATAACTATATTATCACTCTGTTGCAAGAAGGTGCGCAGAACATAGCAGCGAGACAGACAAACAAACAAAATGTGATAGAGTTGAATTTTGAAGGTGGCACATTTATCTGCTAAAAATCACCCAGTGGCTTTCAGCAGAGAAAATGGGTTTTGACAGGATGGTGATATTGGGGGGAGAGTGGGTGGAGGGTACATATATCTCTCAAGAAATTGGGTGCTGATCTGATCTGAGAAAAAAAAAAAGTGTTGCATTTGGTTTGAGGCATAGGTGACTGGAACCAATTCTTGTTATTTCTCCATGTTGATGTGTGATGGATCTCTGAAGGGTTGTTAAATATATGAGTTGAATTCATGAAGTTTATATGTTGTGTATCCCAGGGCACTCATAGCAATATGACCCTACTTTTTCAGCCATGTTTAACGCTAAAGGGAAGACTGATGATCCAAAAATTAATTAATTATCAGAAGAGATCAAGATGAAGTATTTTGCTTCTCAGCATCAATTGGCTAAATGAATGAGGCAGATCCTTGTGCTCTTTTCGAAGCATCAGTGAAAAGGCCACTACTGAGACAAGGAACCTGTTTTGATGAGACATTGCTTTGTTGCATTAAGGCAGATCCTCTGTTGTTCTATAAAGTGCTTTGGCAACAGCATGAACAAGATATACCACACTTTCAGTGTTTGCCGTTACAGGAGTAGCAATTGCAGTGATACTTGAAGGAATAGTAGTTTTCTTCCTTTCTTCCTGAATCTAATTTAAAGTTGAAAGAAGGTTTCTGGAATAGTAACAGAGCAACAGTAACCACTGGTTCTATTCATCTTACACCCAAATAAAATGGTTCATTTCAGCTAAGTACAATATCATGCAATGCTGGTTAGTTTAAATGCTTTGTTTAGAGGGTTGTTTTTTGCTTTAAAAAAATTATACAGATACTGCTGAATGAGCAGTTAGGAAACACATGTTTCCGAACTGCACTTACAAGTATTGTAAAATATGATTGATACCATATGCTTTCATTCTTTTCTTTTCTGCTTTTTAAAATGCAAATTAAATTTTGGAAAAGGGTTTATATATTTTTATATTTCTAAATTAATAATAATAATTTTAAAATGGTCTGAGCCATGTGGTACCAGAGGTTATTGCTCTGCTCTGCCGCTAAAGAGACCCAGCTTTGATTCTGGGTGGAACATTTGACTCCCTGGGGCTGGAGGCTGCTGTATCAGCCAGCTGGTGGCCAAGTATTTGAGCCAACTCCACCAATTAGCTGAGTCCTCCCATCCGGTGGCTGAACCCGTTCAGTGTATGTCTTGCACATTTTTTGCAGCTGAGATGTGAATCAGGACCCTTCTAATTTATGTATGATGGTTCTGCCAGGCTTACCGAAGGACCTATGGAAAGCATGGTTTGCTTGGATAACAGTTTGTAAATGTGCCATGGAGGCACAAAATAGTTGTGTGGTCAGTCCCCTTGATGTGGTCCCCCTCGATAAGGGAGATGTTACTTTGGGGCAACATGTGGAAGGAAGAGTCTCTAGCAGTCAAAAAAGTTAATGGAGCTTTACAGGGTCTATAAACCAAAGATCAGCCTACACATGAAAACTTTTTTTCCAAGGAGACTGGTAGAATTAGTGAGAACATTAAATCCAGGGCCAAATATGGTCGATATTTTTAGTGTTTTGGTATTCAAACTGTTTGGGTATGTCTTCAGAAACAGCTTCACCTAGTCATAACGAATCCTTGCATGAACTCCATGAGCTCCAAACCTCATTTAAGAGCTGTGCTCATGCTGAGTGTAAACAGCATGGGTGTAAACAAAGGCTACAGCTGCATTTTGGTGATACATAAAATTGAGCATTAGGACTCCTAGAACCAAGTCAAAAGCTATGTGGCTACATAAAATTAAATACTGCTTTTACATGAATTTTTCCTCACTGACTTAAGTTTGTTTAAAAAAAAAAAAAAAAAATGTCACAGCTTAACTCTGTCCTTCCAGGCTTTTTGCCAGCACAGATATTGTCTGTTCATGCCACTCTTACTTTAAGCCAGATCAGATATTGTCTGTCTAGACACATCCAGTGTAAATCTGGCATAAACTCCATGTTGTGCGGCCCGGTTGGTTTGACATAGATGGGACTGTGTGTATCTGTCCGATTTGAATTAAGCTGTTACTGCTGAATGGTCAGTTAGCTCAGAACCACGCTCCTAATGACAGCAGGATGATGGTCAGCATTTGAAATGCACAGAAACTTGGCCTCCCCTCCCCCTGTCAAAATCTAATATTAATAGGGGAAACTCTTAAAAGCCAATGGTATAAGTACAAATGCAAATCTTATCTTTGTCTTGTTATTTTAATATTTCATTTCCTTCTTTCCATATGAATTCAGCAACTCTATTATTGCCAACTGTCAGAGGCATGTGGGAAAGAGGAGGTGGGGGGAATAAAGGAGTTGTATTTATTAGAACAGTGGGAACTGTGGAAATGGATCTTTTTCTGTGGCTTCTGTAGTACCACTGTTGTCCTTCTGCATCACCTTTGGTACACTGATGTCAGCAGACAATCCTATGTTAAAGTACTTTAAAAAAAAGAGGAAATACTGTGGACTGCAATTTTACAAATTTTAAGTGGGAACACTTCAAAAGATTTTCACATCTATTTTGTTTCACCTGTAATTCCCTGTCATTATTACCATTATTTTCTACTTCAGAGGCAATGCTGTGGAATAAATAAACACAATCCTTTTAAAAAGTTTCTCTCACGTAGATGGTTTTGTAGCTCCACAATGAGTAAGTTGCCTTATGCTCAATGTTACTTATACACTGTTTCGTTTTAATATCCTGGTAGTTGGCTATGGGCTGCACTCCTTTTGGGGCTGCTGCCTTTCCTCCATGTGTTTTTGAAATGTCATCTTGTTCTGAGAGTGCCTAACATTGCCAGAGCAATAAAACACAAACCAAATGTACGATGCTGGGAAAAATACCCAGGAGCATCCCGGGGACACTGTCTTCCAGCATCATGTTTCTGTTACTAAGGAGGGATGTGGATGGGGTCCACGCACCAGGCTGTGTGAGAGGAATGTTCTCATTCTTGTGGGCAGCGAGAGGAAGAGCTGGGTCTTGCTGGAAACCTCGCCTCATCCTCCCTCCACCCCATTCCTCCACCCACTCATTTCTCTCCACGAGCTCCTTGGCTTTGTTTATGTTTTAGGTGACAAGACACAAACCAGAAATGGGAACGGGAGTGAGCAAGGCTGACTTTGCGGGGCTGTGCTGGAAGCAGTGGACTAGGATTCCAGCACATGCATTTGGCATTTTGCAATATACCGCCTCTTCATCCTATGCTCTGTGTGGATTCCAAGGAGATGATTCATCCTGACAAGGGAGCCCATGGCTTCTTTAATGCCAAGCATTTACTCTGCAAAACGTGAGAGACAAGAGGAGAGGTCTATTTCTCTCTGAGTTTCCTGAAGAATTCCCTCCTCCTTCCCACCCCCTGCTCCATCCTGCATAGTTGAGACAGAGACTTTCCTATGAGAAACTTTGTGTTTATGACATAATTCCATGGTGTTCAGACCAACTTCTTTGGCATTTTTTCCCCCCTCTTTCTCTTCTCACAATTCACAAGCTGTATGAGATTACCAGTACAATTAAAGCCACGGGAAGAGGAAAAAACTGGGTATAAGGCCTTGATAACCCTTTCAGGGTCATTTGCCAATAGGGAATGGGGGTCAGCCACAAATTCCAATTTTAGTGTCAGTGACAAGCAGTCAAAATCAAAGGAACACAGGAAAGCAGATACGTGATCTGAAATAATCTATAACCAGAAGTGTTTATCTAGAAATGCTACTCTCTGGCAAGATGTCTATCTTCTCTTTTTTGCATATATTTCTCTTTTGGAGAATAGCCCTTATCTAACATCTAACTTCTTTTACAGCCCTAGTTTGGAAAGGTCTCACTGGTCACACGTACCTTTGCCTAGAAAGGAAAGCGACTGATTACATATTTTTCTTAACTGGCGAGCGACTTGTGGAGAACAATGCAAGATATAATTATAGAGTTGCTTTCAAAGATGAAGATAAATGAAGCTGTTGCAGCCATTGGGGTAAATGTTGAAAGGTTCATTGCCCACTGCGTGAAGAAAGAAACCATTTTGTGATCAAAAGGAAACCTAGTAGAAAGCTCTAGGGATGGGTCTTGTTTGCTCAAAACCAGGGCAGGATTTTTTTGGGGCTGGGTGAAGAACACCTCTAGCTTTGATCAAAATCAGCTCTGAATATGGAGAAGAGGATCTGAAACCAGATTCTGAGAGATCTGGGAGCTAGAATGAATAATGTCTTTCATGCCTTCTTGTTTAGGGCTACCTTTTTTTTTTTTTTTTTTTTTTTTTAAATGCAGTTTTATTTTTAGAGGCAAGATTCTTCTAAGAAATCCTTTGCATTCAAGAATTCAAGCCAGAAGCGCAAGCGTTGAAGCTGCCTATAGGTAACAAGATTTTCTCTGCTGATGACACCCCAACACTGGTTTCTGGATCTCATTTCTGTCCAGAAGTAACACCAGACTGAGACAGAAGCTGGGAAAAAAAGCTCTGAGGTTTGGCTCATGGAAAACATGGGGACGGCTAACTTTTACTGAAAGCTTTTGTGGATTTACCCTAAATGGGGTTGGTCCTGAGCTTAGTGGCTCTACAGAATTTCAGCTCTGGGGTTATTTTAAAAT
Organism: Athene cunicularia; assembly: GCF_003259725.1. Classification (NCBI taxonomy): domain Eukaryota; kingdom Metazoa; phylum Chordata; class Aves; order Strigiformes; family Strigidae; genus Athene; species Athene cunicularia. Next base: position 13,354,600 of record NW_020799112.1, read on the forward strand.
CTGGACTTTCCATTCTGGTCTACCTATAACCTAGCTACTTGACAAGGAGCTGAAAACGTGAAAACATATTCTAATGAACTGTAGGCCTTTCATTTGATTAATATGTGCTGGAATTATAGTGAAATTAATTGCATTTTCTTCCCCTGCCTGTATGGAATTTCCCTTTACTGTCTGTGGCCATCATTAGGAAGTGCACATTCATGCAATAATTTACAACCAACAACAAAACAAAATTAGACATAGACTTGGTCTTTTTCTCTAACCCATCCACTGTGCTTAATTTAGAAAAGTGCTTAATTTAGGGCCGGCCAATTTGCTTACCTGTCCTCAGCCTCCCCATCATTAAAACAGTAATGACAAATACTGATGTGTGAGGTTCATTGATATGCTGAATAAAGCTCCAGTGCTGTTCACTGAGCAGAATCCTAGAGATAAAAGCAGGAAGGACACAAATTGTTTTTTAAAGTCTTGTTTACTTCTGGTCAGGATGAGTGAGAAGAAATCGGGATATACACACCCAGCTCATCACTGACCTGAGAATATGTGGCAGCACAGGGCAAAGGTACTGGGCTGTGGTAAAATAAACAACTGGAGAACTGTGAAGTCTTGGGCCTGAGCAGTCTGCTTGGCTGAGTCAATTGTGTCTGTCTGTAGGTGGAGACCAGTGCCATTATATCACTCTGACTTTTACTATATTCTGTATTTCCAGTGATGGGTAAAGTCACCCTTTCCCTGCAGGTTAATGATGCTGTAAACAAGAACAGCAGAGAAATGGCCAGCTAACCAAAAGTCAAAATGCTAGTCCAAGTGAATTGCTCTAGAGAAGGCTGAGCACCTGAGTTAAATCACAGGCCTGCCACAGCGCCATGTGAAGGGGATTTGCATATAAAAATTGTACAGCTGGAGCATGCGTAGGAAGAGAGAAACCTCAGTCAGCTCAGGCCAAGCACAGGATCAAGCCATCTCCTGGTGTGTGACTGCAGGCAAAATATCCAGACACCTGAAGGAAAACTTATAGGTATTTGGGCAATGAATTAACAAACAAACAAACAAACAAACAAAACCAACCAAACAAACAAACAAAAAAACACACAAAAAACAAACAGTGGGTCAGGCAAAGTCCTTGCCATAGAACATTCCGGCCATTCTGATGGTTATGATGTCTGATTTATGAAAACACCATGGGACTTTCCAAAGTTTTTAAGAACTTAGTGAAACCCAGATGGCAATTTGGGGGCTTTTTTCTGTCTCTCTTTGTCAGCACTCTACAGGGGTGTGAAAAGTTATATGACCCTTAGCTTTGCTTCACATAGTCCCACCGTAACTCGTTTTTGTGTGGCTCTGACATATGATGGCATGTTATCCTCAAAGCCACAGTGTGGACAAGAATGCCTGAGCTTGGAAGACTATCAAGGGACGTCCAGTCCTCCATGGTCCGAGGACAGGTCTGCAGTTCTCACAGATGGCAGTGTTTATCACTCCTGGAAAAGCAGCACAGCAGGTACCATCAGGGTTTGTTTATAATCTGGTTGCTCTACCGTGTATTTTAAATAGCAACCATATTTTTAGTATATCTAATGTCCATTAATAGAAACATGCTTCATGAGACCATTTCCATTATAATATAACATTTGTGTTTTCTGTTTCATGGAAAGCAATGTATTTGTGGTTTTTCACAGTGTTTTGGCCAGAGTCTCAGCTGGTAACAATTGGCGTGGTTTCATGAACTTCAGCAAAGCTTTGATGACTCACAGAGAATCTGGCCTCTTGTATGTGGATCTAACACTAGTGATAAATGCCTAATCCCATTTCTTGGGAGTCAACAAGTTTATTTATCCCCAGAACAAGGAAGACAACATTCAGCAGATGAGCAAATTTCTTGAGCGTCAATATTTCTCAGGATACTTCTGTAGTGCTGGACACAGATATGTCCCACCATGACTGAAGCTAGCTGGTTGGGAGTCGTTACGGTCAGCAAAGCAAACACAGACCTTAAGTGAACAATTGAAAAGCCCAGGGCATTATTTCAGGCACAGCACCACACATGTGCCGTTTCGAAAAGTCATGACAGATTCATGCTGAGGTTAATGTGCCATTCATTATAATTAAAGAATTCCTGTTTATGCTTCTTACTTTTATTCTGGCTTTCAGTCATTAACGCTGCGGGTGACAGAAGTTCACTGCAGTCTCAATGCCTTCAGGTGCTGAATCTTCATTGAAAGAGAAGGTGAAGAGCTGTTGCTGAGGACAGTCTGACACTACTTTTGTAGGACACGCACGTTAAAACAGTGAAGAAAGACAATGCTTAGGATCAAGTCTGGTGAGGTAAATCCATATAACTTTTCACTATATATTATGTGCTCTGGAAAGTGTCCAGCCAGCTTGGACTACAAGTAAAGGACTTCATATTTGTCTGTGTACCCTCAGTTATAAATGATGAATGAAAGAAATTCAGTCACCACTTTCTTTTAAATTCTTACCTTTCCAGAAAAAAAATCTGTGTCTGCTACACCGTGAAAGATATCCCGTAGGTGGAAAGTCTCCAAACAGCAAAGTCATGCTTTAAGACCCAACGGACACCTATCTTTGTAGTTGTTCAGCATCTCTGAAAATCTGTTCTTGAGATGCTTGGGCTCATCTTTTTCCCCAAAATGAGAACTGCTTGGTTATCTCACCCTTTGGTCCATTCTGTCCACTTATCTGCAACCTACTGAAGGGAGGCATGGGAGAAAAATGAATTGAAAGGCTATTTCCTATTGAATCAGTAGGAAATATCAGCACAATAGGAAAATCACAGAATGGTTGAGGTGATTTTCCTGTCGTGGTGATGCTCAGCTGTGGTCTATTTGAGTATAGGATTTGAACATGCAGACCAGGCTCTCACAAACCTCATACACTTTTTCTTCAGGATGTGCTGTCCAGCCCAGTCTGTAATCATTGTTCCTTTCAGCTGCCATGCAGCAAGTCCCTGTCCAGCCACGCTCTGGCTTTATCTGAGGAGTTAATGTCTGTGCTGAGAGATCTCCTTGGAAATCAGCAGGATGCTAAAGATAGCCAGTATCATGTAAATCAAACCTAAAGCAAATGTGCTTCTTCTTGCTAGCGAGGAGATGATCCACTGAGAAGATAGATCACCTTGCCCTGTATTTCTCTCCCTCTCTGAATTGTGAGACTACAGCAGCCATTTGTCCACCAGAAGGATGAAGATGGCAGGCTGCAGACCGACAGTGCTTAAAGACAGCAGTTTCGCTATTTGACATGTTTGCTCATGGTAAGATTTATATCTTCAGTCAATGGGAATCTGAACCAAGTGCAGCTGCATCCTTCTTTCTGGTTTACTTTTCCAGAAAGAGTTTGAGCATGAGGACTAGGGCAAGCAAGAAAAGCAAATGGCCACAGGCTTTGTGTGAAAACAGCTGATTAGGACCGTACAGGTAACATGTTCCTCAGAGCCAAGTTGTGGCCAACGCAACTGAAAAACTGCTGCTGTGTTACAGAGGGCCTATTTTCACATATGCAGCTGAGGAACAGAGAAAGTTGTAAAGTCTCAGGGGAGTATATTAAAACACATAAGTAATTCAGGTGACATTTCAACTTCAGGGCAGCTGCAGGCCTGACCTGAGTCTTGTGCCAGGACTATGACTGGATCATTTGGCACAGAAATACGTGCAACAGTAAATGGTATTTATGTAGGTGATATGATCCCCCAAGTCCATGTTTATTCCCTCTTTTAAACAGCAGCTTCATCCGGTCATTATGGAAAGACAGAGGTGAGAAACAGAGGCCTCATCAGCTCCAGTTTGATGATCTGTGTGCACTTGAATTTGGATCCTTTATCCAGAGACAAACTAAAGCCACACAGGATACACAGTACAAGGCTTACATAGATGACCTTTTTCCCCCAGCATTGCGTGAAAGAGAAATACAGCTGTTATAAAGACCTACGGACTACTCAAAGTCTTAAGGCTGACCACTAAGGTACTGACCCTTTTGGCACGGTGTAGTTACATGAAGATGGTGACAGAGAACTCAGACTTGTTCTACCTCAGCTTCTCCATAGAAGCTAGAGAATAAACCTTATCTACCTTTTAGAATTGCTTTAAAGCATCTGGACAAAAAGAAATAAACTACACTGAAACAGTTTTCCATAATCAGCACACGGATGAGCTGAGGGACTTCTTACCAGCAGATAGCGTGGATGTTTTCATGGGTCCAAGGAAGACTGATCAAATTCACGGAAGAATCTTACTAAATACTTAGAAATCATGAGGCATGGATGGGTGGTGTGACATGCTTGACCTGTTTTTATACTGAGCAACTCCTCTTACTGTAGTTTGAGACAGGATCCTTGTTTAGATTGACTTTCGGTTCGCTTCAGTGTGGCCATCCTTATATCAATGCATTTCCTGTCTGTCATAAAAAACATGCACATATGCTCTTTGCTAAGTGCTACACAGGGACAAGTGATTTCTTTCTATTTATGCAAGGTGATGAGCTTGTTCTTGTTCCAGCTCCCAGCATATAAGGAAGGGCAAGCCCTTCCCTACCCATCCCTTGCTCCCACAGCTGCTTCTGTGGGTGGGAGAGGCAAACCACAGCTCCCTCTGGAAAAAAAGCACTGGAAACTCCCTGAATTGAAACTTTGCTTCCTTTCCCTGGCAACAGATTACTTGTGTACAGCCAAATCCCACACTTACCATTATAGGAATTTGGTATTTCATAAGGGGGGGAAAAAAAAAAAAAAGAGATTTGAAACGCTGCATCAGGACGACCTCTAGGCGTGAGTTTGATAGGTTTGGTTATGTTTATAAAAACAGTAACAATAGAAAGGATAAGAAAATTAATGTTCTCATTTTCTCCTGCTTTTAATCCCAAATTTACCTCAAAGCAATCTACTCTGTGATGTCACTGTGATTCCCCAGCAACGAGCTGTGATGTCACGCAGCATGAAGGTTTCAAGCTTCAGTCAGGGAATTCATAAGCAAGATGACTTATGCCATCTGGACAAAGAAACACAATTTTCCTGAAAAAATCCTTAGTGCAACACCAAAGCAAAGATAATGTAGGTGTGCAATCCCTTAAGGATTTTTTTTTTTTTTGGTGAGTACTTTTGATATCAGATACCAAGAGCTTTTTCAGGGATGCTCAGGAGAGAAAAACTGAAGGTCCAAGAGCTTTGGGGGGCTCTGAGTTACTTTTTCTTTACAGAATGATTCAGTGCTATGCACAAGCATGCCTAATCAGTGAAATACTGGATATTGCACCATTATTTCATTATCTTTTTTTTGGGTGCACAATAATAAGGACTTCAGACATGAATACAGTCATTTCAATGAAAATAGAAAGAGCATGAGAAATCAAAGAGCATTTTAAAGTGTAAATATGCAGCTGTGGAATTATTAAAGGGATACAAATGCTGAAAAAAGAGAGAAGTTTATGAACTCCATGTTTAACAGAAGCAGGCTGGGAAAGAGTTTAGCTGTCCTTCTAGAAAACAAAAATTAATTTGCTTTGGCCAAATTAAAATTAATTAAAATTATGCAATGTTGCCCTTGTGTTAATTTTAACGGTGAGGTTGTTGTGATTTAAGGCTACAATTAGTTCTAGTGTTTGAAAGAGAAGCACTGTAATCGAGACAGGACATTTTAATAATCCTGGTTATAAACATTTAATACATCATCTTTAGGGACTCACAAACACATTGTAATTAACTTTTACAACTGAAATAAATCAGATTGCATTAGCATATTGCAAAGGAAAAAATCATTTGCATGATTGAAAACAGCTTCGGAAAATTATGTATAACAGGCTTCATGTAAACATCAATGCAAGCTAGTCTCAAACTTTTACTAAGATTTTTTTTTACATTATTTTTAGAACAGTTGAAAAACCACTCACATTTCTTTTTCCCCTGTTAAACCTCTCCCTGCATCGGGAATGTCACTCACTCTACCTTGTACTTTTTCATATCAGTAATAAACGTGTACATGACCAAGGTCAACGAATAGCATAAAACACAAGATTAAGGTCCTGATCCTGCAAGCACTTAAGACATGTGAGTAACTTTGCTCATGTAAAAGCTCCATTGACTGCACTGAGCCTGCTGATACGAATAAAGTTATGCTTAAGTATCTTCAGGGCTATGGACCTAATCATTCATCTCTACTCTTCACCAAAGAAAGCACAAACAAAATATTCTAGAAAAAAAAAAGCCATAAACAGGATTTGAACTGCAAAATCACCAAAAGAAAAGGAAAAAATATGAAAACAACCAAAGGCCAAGTAGGAAACCGGTTTCAGTTTATTTCATTTATTGCAGATGAAAAGGAAATGACTGACCTTTTGCCCAGACATCCAGATCCACCTGCTTCCAGGGAGCTTTGGTACAGATCTGGGCTGTTGTTCATGTGAAAATTTGTGCTTATAGTCATCATTCTAGCCCTGAGTGTTAATCTGGACAAAACCTGTATTCCTCTGAGCTCAGAAATTCCAACAACAACATTAAAAATTTTGAGGAAGTTCTGTATGCGATTTCCTGACTTAAGATCTCTGTTAGATCATATAGGATCAAAGTAGCTTATTAAAAAACAAGAAAACAACAACAACAACCAAACAAATAAAAAACAAAAAAAGAACAACCAACAACCAAACAAACAAAAAAAAACCCAACAAAAAAGGAAAAACAGCTTTTACAAAAGTCTATAAAATACCTCCACTGGATGAATTTGAATTTTCCTTCTTGAGAGTGGTCTGTAATTTGATTTAAGCCTGTCTCTGTTTAAGGAATGTTTAAGATAGTCAGGTCTGAACTTGAGAATGGCTTTAAAAACGTACTTGTTTGAAAGTGTAGCCAGCTCTGGGGATAGTGGTGTAAAAGTGGGTGTTGGTCATTCTAACACTTGCCCATAAAGCAAGACAGAGAAGGAAGAAAGGAGCAATGGGCAACTTCAGTGGAAAAAGAATAAGTGAGATTGAAAAAAGGGGTAATAGGTGAGGGAAGTCTGAGGTGAGAGAATAGGGGGACAACACTCCTGTGAGACAAATGTCTGTTTAAGCCACCAAAAAAAAAGAAAAAAAATGTAAGGAGAGTTTAAAAAATTGGAAAAGAAAAGAAATAAAATCTCAGGTTCTCAAGAACCTGGGAAGGTTTGTACTGACAAGGTCTGCAGGTTGATCCATGGATAATCTTTTCACTATTTGGAGTTCAGTCCTTACAAAAGGAACATCACTTTTGTCTTTCTTTGAGAAAGGTCTGAATTTCATTTTTACTGGCTGAAGTATCTCATGATCTCTTAACACTTTTCTTACTCTCTATTTAATGTTTTTTTCACGTGGAACTGAGAAGTTGTGGAGCTATTTCAGGAATGAAGAAAGGAAAGGAGATGAACAAAACTTTTATTTATTTTGCCCCAAAGACCAAGGGGAGAAAGCCTTTTCTCCTGAGGCCACAGTGTATTGATTCAAAGGAGCAGTAAGTTAATTAACACGAGTAGTGAAGCCTCCTGCATAATTAACAAGACATTTACCTAAAATCAATAATCTAATTGCCACACCTACCATACATGGGGGACAGTGTTTATCCTATTGAGAAAGACTCATTTATATCTGCATGTTAACATGGTGATTCGTGGTTTGTTTAAGAGCCTAACCTGATCTGTAAAGTGATAATTTATTGAACAATCAATTAAACTTTTTAACCTTGCAAATATAAACAGGTAATGAATAGCCACAAACCTATTTCCATATGAAAGTTCACACATCACAGGGATTTTCATGTGGTTGAGATTATTTTCCATCCATCTACTTTGAGACTTAGTGAAGAAAAATGAGAGGGGAATAATTTTTCTTTGAGAGGCATTCAACAGCCTTCCTGGATTTTGGTCCTGTGTTTATATTCCTTAATTTCAGGCTGGTCTTGAAGTACTCTGCCAACTTCCTTGTCCCTGATGGTTGAAAAGGGGGAACTGGGGAACATGGAAGGTCCTTTTCTGGGGAAAACAAATTGTGCCATTAAGGAAAGGTGATCTCCAATCCACCAGAAGATCTAGAGCTGGGCAGAGATGTGACAACCCAAAGCAGCTGTAAATTTGCTCTTATGAACTGAAAGGACCGCCCAGAAGACCAGCACACGGTAGCTCCACCATTGTGTGCTTTTAGTGACACCACCACCTTGTGATAAGAAGGAAGGGAGGCAGCTAAGCGGATGGGAGGTTTACACTACCAGAGAATTGCTTTGCGTTGAGAATGACAGCTGGCATCCCTATCTGAAAGGTTGAGTCCACTGAAAGCTGTTAAAATCTGGAGCCTGAAATTGTTTAGACTCCTTTAAAAAGTCCCGTCTTCCATCCAGCAAGTGCAAAATTGGACTTGAAGATATCCCAACTAATTTTCTTCTGCATTTTCAAATGTATGTCCCATCTTGTGTTAAAATGGCATGGGGCCCAGCACTGAGGTGTCAGATTGTTTCAAATTATATTTTTCATTTTGGCATGTTGATGTTTTCTAGTCTTACCCAGATTTTGATGGAGAAACAGAAGACACAATAAAAATGAACTTAATGGTTTTCAAACCTTATCTCCAGAAAGCTGGGATTCACAGCAATGCTGCTTTTCCAGAGAGGGGTTCTGGATTTGGTTTGAAGCAATGTGGGTTTTTTATACTGTCTTGCAAGATCTAAACCAGCTCTTTGGTCCACACTAGGAAATCACTGGGAAAATTCAACACACCAGCAACATAAGTAATTGAAAAGCTATAGCACCTAATAATACTTTCTAAAGTGTACATAAGAGTATATAAATTGAACAACAAATCTATCTTTGAATTCTTGGAGCCTTTTGACTTTTACAGTCACTGCTGTGAAAAAGAGATTTGAACCTGTCAGTCACAGTGAATTTTCCTATCTTTAGTGGTATCTTAAAGCCATGGGTAGTGGCTTAGCAGAAGTCTTGGAGGTACCAACTCTCAAAATCCAAGGTCATGTGTGAAAGCAAAAAATGAATAAATCTAGCTAAACTAAAATGCCTTAAATTTCCTTGTCAGTAGCTAGGGTTTGGGTTTAGTAATGATTTTTTTTTTTTACTTCAATATATTTCAGTAAAATTGGGACTAACAGAGTCAATGAAATTTGTCACAGGAGTGAAAAGAGCAACTTACCCGTACGTGCAGTAGACAGGCACTACAGTGCTGTGTGACTTCAGTCTGGCAATGCCCCACCACTGATGTCTTACCTGCACTGCAGGATTTGGTATGTTAATGAAATCATTTGAGAATTAGGTGAGGAAAAACAATGAGGGCTGGATGATTTAGATACATATAAAAATAGTTTTCAGTATTATTAGGCTTGCTACCTAAACTGAGATAACAATGAAGTGTGAAATATAATGTTCTTAAAATTGATTTTTCAGTAAGTTGGTCTCTGTCTTAAAAGCCCACACCTTTTCTTGTACAGTTCTTTGGTAATTTTTACATATTTTAATACTTTTTTTTTTTTCTTTTAAAACCTTCAACTTTAGTTTTATGAACTGAAGAATTTAAACATTTAGAATAACTTGCCCCCCACGCCGTGGCTATTTTAACTCTCTTACTGCTATCAGGGACCTTGTTTTATTGTGTCTTTTTCATGCTGTACACTAAATAGAAAGTTCCTATGGTCTGTAGCCCATCTGTTCACTCAGTTGGCTTGCAGCTAAGTGAGTGTCTTTGATTAAAAGTGACATTTTGAAATATCAGTAGAATTAAATGATACAGGTAGCAAAGATGCAGCAATAAGTGAGTAGTCATGGTGAGTGGCTGAAGCATAAGACCACAGTCCAAGATATGTTTCTGATAACAGCCTCAGGGGTTATGTGATTTCAGTTTTCTTTCCAGCCAGATTTTCTAGAGTATTCATGAATTTTTAATCCCTCAGTTTGATGGAGTCCCACAAAAGATTTCAGTGGAAACATGGAAGTAAACAAAGTAAAATATGAATGCAGGAGAAATCGTGTTATTCTTTTCCTTAATCTTGAAACACCTCAGATTCCCCACCTGTATGCTGGGAGATAGCAGTGCTGTTCTTCTGTTATGTGTAACATGCAGCAGTTCTTATGGACCAAACTTCAGAAGTGCTTCACGCCCCATCACTGGGATAAATGCATTTTGTTAGGTCAGGCCTTTCTTATGAGGAGCTGGGAAGCTTTTTTGGGTTTTATTATCTGTGTAGCATCAAGATGATGTAGTATTTTTTAGCCTGGACTAGCATGGCTGTGATTCACTAGCTCATCCAACAGTGATTTTTGTGGATCACACCAGGGCTGGCATCCACCTGCATTTTCATAAGGAAAAGATTTGGGAAAGATTTACCCAAGTTTGGTGAAGTCATATCATGAGAGATGCAGCACTGGAAAGGGGCTTGATGTTGCCATGATTTCCGTGTTACTGCATGGATACTGCAAGATAACAGTGCAAGGAAAAGAACTGGATTTTCTTGTCTGGGGGGCTGGGAGGGGCTCCTGCATAAGTGTCATGTAATTATATGTAATTATATCCCTCCTTGTATTATCAATGATATATGCTCTTCCTAATGATCTACATAATATCAGCATTTCCTTTAAGCCCCCTCATATGTTTACTCCGTGTTTTATCTTTAACCCCTTGCGGATTCCTCTTCCCCTCCTGCCTTACCATCTTCATCTCACCGACCCCCGTGACAAGAGCAGGGTTGGGTTAGTTGGACTTTGTACGTACACAAAAAAAAAAAAAAAAAAAAAAAAAGAGGAAAAGAAATTCCAGCTAATGTTTTCAAATTAGCACAGCTCCAACTCTGGAGATTCTCATTAGTTGTTGGCTGAGATTTATCAGCTCTCATTTGCCTAATATGGAGCCTAACTTTAGGCGCCTGGCCCTTTCGGTGGGGGGTAAGAGAGAATAGGAAGGGGTCTTTTGTCATTGCCATGTGGGCTCACTAATTTGCTCTGCCTAATAAAATTACAAATGAACACAGCTTTGCTCATGTTGCCTTTATAGGTTATAATAACCTTGGTACCCCATAACCTCCCGCTAGCTGAATTAATCAGATCATATTAATATTTCTTCTTACTTTCTTTTAACTGGTTCTTCTCTTAATTAAAGGGGCCAAAGATGTAAACAGGGTAGGTGACTAGAAACATGGCGTCAGGTTATAAACAAGGCTCATTAAAAAGATGGATGTGCCAGCAGACTGCGAAAATTGCTTACTCCGCAAGTGTACGTTTTGTAATTTCCTGACGACTAAAAGGACTAATACCAGATCCTGCTTTGCTTCCCTAGCCCCCACCCTCTTCCTTTTAAAGCATGTATAAAAGATGATAATTTTTGTGAGCTGGGGGAACACAGAAGAGTTCATTCATCAGCTGGGATAAAGGCCATTTGTATTATAAGCTTTTTTGCCCCTCCTAAAGATCAGGATGCAAAATGGGATGTTATTACAACAACAACAAGTGAAAGAAATCAATCTGAAAACTGAAGATTTTGGAAGGGATGAAGAATACAACCCAGAAAATAGTTTTATTATTAATCTTAAATATATTTTGATTATAATTAATATTAAAACTTTATTCAGCTGTGGTGAATTTCCAGAGCTGAGATCAAAAGTGAGTATTTCTGTGCTCAGCTTAGAGTTGGCAGCATCTGCACTAACAGAGACAAGCGGTGTGTGCTGTGCATGCCTGCAACACCCTCCCCAAGCACATGCATGCTTCTGCTGTCTTGCAGACAGAAAGCTATCTATTGTACCTGCAAGAGCTGGCAGGAGAATCCACCAATTGATATTTTTAAAGTTATGTGTGAACTTCATATGAAAAGACTATCTAGTTATCTTACATAAATAATTTATGTTTTCACTCATTAGTAACTTCAGTCTCCTTAATATTGAAACTTGGCCTTGTAATATGTGATATTAAATTCAGCTTCAGTACAATAACCACTGAATAAAGCAGTCCACAGTTTTCTCTCTTCCAGTGATTATTAGTAGGAAAGTCCAAACCCCTGATTTTTCTATCTCCCTTTATTCCTTCTTGAGAAGAAGGAAAGTCATTCTGACAGGATGATGCACAGCATGACCAGGAAAGACCTCTCTCCTTCATGAATAAATTAGAGATGAAAGTTTCACTGATCCCCTTGCATTTTTATGGAGGGACCTCATCCTAATTTACCTAAATGCTTTGAACAAAACGAAAGAAAAATGTAAGCGGCGAAGGTGAAAAGGTTAAAATCTGTGTTTAAATGGAAGGGCATTTTAACAAGAAGGCTATGTGGGCTACCTGCATGTGATTGGGGTATCTTATCTTATTTTTAAGTTTAAGCATTTGAGTGGATAAATCACAACACAGTGTGATTTTTTTTTTCCCCCCAGTAATATTCAGTTTTTCCATTATAAAGCCTCTGTGTGTTCATTCTGCACCTATGAGTGCCTAATCTGAATTTGATTGATATCAGCTAATGTTTTATAGTATTAGGTAAATTTTTTTTATTATTATTATTATTATTATTATTATTATTATTATTATTATTATTATTGAGAATAATAATAAAGAATAATAAAAATATCAAAAGTCTGTGATTCATTAACTGTATTTGAACTATAGAACAATGGATTTCAGACTTTAGTGTGTTTTTTCTGTTCTTAAAGTTCCTATAGATTTAGGAAGAGGGAGCTGCCTTTTCTGTACGTAATTTTGAGCTCTATGGGATAGTCTAGATGTTTTTAAACCTAAGTGGAGAATTTGACAAGTTACTTTAACTAGATCTTTAGGAAAATATTCATTCCCTGAAGTTGTTCAGGTGTACTTCTAGAGAAGTGCTTTAAAATCCTGTGAAAGCTAACAGTTTCATCCCTATTATATTCTCCAGCAGTTTCCTTATAAGCTAATATATTTTTATGAGTATCACTTAGGAATAATTAAAATACAAAAAAAAAGACACTCTCATTTTCACATCAGTTGTTATAGTCTTACTCAGAAGTTTAATGGCTTTGGAAGATGTTCTTCCAAGCCCAGGTGTACTTTTTTCAGTTTAGTGCTGCCTTTGCCAGTGGAGCTTTAAGCTGGGTCCAAATTCCACAGGGCAGAGCAAGTTGGACATTTGTCTGAGAATGATAGGTTTTGTTTGTTTTGTTGTGGTTGAAAGCCTTCTGGATGCTTATTAAAAAAAAAGAAAATAGTCACTCGGTATTTGGTAAGGGCTCCAAAGCCATTTTGTCTATCCTGTATGTGAGAAAACCACCTGCACACAGATTCAGGGCACAAGTGAACAGTGTATTCTCCAAAGTACTCCAGGATTTAAGAGACGGGACCAACACTGGACCACTTGTTGAGGAAGTAAAAACTGTTGATTTAAATAGCTCTATTTCTGTGTTGCTTTTGAAATTTCGTCTCTTTAAGAACAAAAAAAATTCCAATCTCAGCTAAGGTTTCTAAAAATTGCAGGCAAAATGGAATTTATCAGTGACTGCAGAGAGGGCTCCTGGCATGGTGGAGGAAGGTCATGGTCACACCCAGGCTGACGTGGGGACTTACGAGGTGTCTGTGATCATTATTGTCCAGTTGTCCTGCTTGTCTCAAACTACATGCCTAACATTTAGACAGCTACATCTGGGACACAGGAGTTCTGGCCTACAGATGCTGTAATTTATCCTGCCACTGAAACCAGCCCTGGATAAAGCCTGATGTTTTCAAGGTCCATCATCGTTTCAAAAATTCCAAAACCACCTTAATTTGTAGAGGAGGTCCAGCTTCAGTTTTGTAAGCCACCCTATGTTTTTAGAAAAGGAAGTCTGAATTTCAGGCCACCTGAAAAGACAGTACAGCTCCCTCAAAATCTGTAGAAGGTTTATGCCTAAAGTAAATTTCACAGTTTGAACCAAAACGATGGATATTATATTAAAAAGCAAAACAAATCATGAGATACGTCCAACCATTTTGGAAATAAAAGGTGTGGTTTGACGCAAAGTCACGGTTACATCTGTGGATGTGGCACTGCATTCTGAATTAGGATACAGTTGCCCTCTCACTTTGAGCCACCAAATGTGTAAGATCCCCAAAAGCCCATTAACCCTTTGTGTGCCTTGTTTTCCCTACCTGTAAACTCATAAAAACACTGACTATATATCTCTGTGTTACATTTCAACATCCATCTATGCAAAAGATGTTTACATATGGTGAGGGACTCTTGCCTTTTCTTTGCTTCCTCATCTTTCCTCAGAGAAATGTCACTCAGTTTTGATGCTGCCAGTTTCAAAAACATTGCAAAAATAATGAGAGGGGAGAGAGTCAGAAAAATTGTTGTGGTTGGTTGGTTTGGGTTTTTTTTTGTAAAAAGGATTGAGTAGTTCCAAAGGCTTCCACCCTTCAAGTGTCTTTTTTAACTGGGGTCACTACTGATACAGCGAGGCAGAGAAGGCACCCTGGTAAATATGGCCTGCGAGCCGAGCTGTAGTAACACACCCGAACACGTACATCCATTAGATGTACGCATTCCTGTGAAAGATAAACGCCCTCCTTCCCAAGGACGCCAGCCAGGCCACGTGTGTGCGTGTGTGTGTGCTTTTTGAAGGCTGACAAGGCACCTCCGCCATTTCCTCGTTTTGAGGTCTACCCACGGACCACCGCACAGCGCCCCCCCCCCCCCCCCCCCCCCCCCCCCCCCCCCCCCCCCCCCCCCCCCCCCCCCCCCCCCCCCCCCCCCCCCCCCCCCCCC
>NW_020799112.1:13369361-13381637 GCF_003259725.1 Athene cunicularia
AAATAGTGACTTCCTTTATTGGCCAGATTCTTTCGCAATTCCCAACAGCTGTATGTTTTCACCTCCGAGGATCCTTATCTTCAAGTTTCCATTTGTCTCAGCACTATTCCAGTGGATTGCCAATAAAAATGATTCCCATTTTTATAACCCCTGAGAACGCAGGGAGAAGGCTTTCCAGAAAAACCTATTTTTTAGCAGGGGAAAAAAAAAAAAAAAAAAAAAAGGCTCCCCACAACTTACCAGAAGGCAGGATTTAGCCTTCACAGAAATATTTGAAAGTGTGAAACTTCCCGAGCAATCATCGCGACTCCACAGAGATGGGAACGGAGACTTCCAGCAATCTCTAACGCCGTTCAATCAAGGACTCTTAATTTTCCATTTGAGCAAGAGGAACGGCTCCAAATGGAACATTTATTAACACATGCGCCTCACACGCACAAAGAGAGCTATATTTACAAAGAATTAAACTTGAGAGCATGAAATAGCCTTGTAACCATATGACAAAGATACACTTAAAGAGATGTAAACACTAGGTGCAGGGAAATTTGCCAGGTTAGAGTCAGCTGTATCACTCTGTTTTATTACTATACAACTGTTTACTGAGAAAAGACAGATGATTGCTGATATACTCTGTGTGTTATCATAAGGGCTTGCTTGGGAGCTCTTTGTGACTGACAATTGCTACAACCCTATGCAAAAACCTGGCCTGGGGAGTTGTTTTTCTTTTAATTCTTCTCTGTCCATCATTCCAAAGCATTAACAATTCTTTTAGAAAAGCAAACTGGCAAAGCATCCTGAGTGTTTTGTATCGCTCCCATGAGACAGTCACTACAGAAGTTTAAATCATTCTTTCTTTTTCTTACAGGGTTATTGGTTTTGGTTCTTCCAAGGATAAATTTTTTAAAACCTCTCCCCTGTCTGGGCTATGTAAGTCCTAGGATCAGGCATCCCTTCCCTGCTCAAGTCTTGGAGAAAATACTGTGAAACATTTTTATAATAGTTCTCAGCTCCAATTCTGCCACTAAATGCTCCTAGCAGTGGCTCCTAAGTGGAGATGATGTTCCTGGAGATGTGCAAAGCTGCCATCGGGTTGCCCTAAAATGGGTCTGAAGGAACCCAAAAGAGGAGCCAATGCAGCATGTGTGCCTCTCATCTGCTTCACCTCTGTGACTAAGAAAAGGACTTCCAGGTATCTGAGAGAGACGGCTTAGAGCATATTATGCTTTTTTTATCCTTAGTGGGTCACAGTGCCAGGACTGCATTGCAAGACAGTCTTCGGCAGTGTTCTGTGCTGCTTCCAGAAGCAGGTCCCTGAGCTGGGACTGGAGGGCGGGAGGGGGCAGGAGGTGAGGAGGGAAGAGCTAGGCAGACAGGTATAGCCATCCCCCCCGTCTCCACCACTGCAGACATCTGCACAGCGGGGAATTCAAGCCCCAGTTCATCCCACTTCACTTCAGATACCTGAAGCACTTAAGTTATGAACCAAATCACTCCAGGCTTCCTCTGTAGTCAATGGAGAGAGCGAGAAGGATGTTCAGAAGGGCCGAATCATCCCTCAGGGTCTCTTCTAGCTGGGATGAACCCAGGCCCTGCTATCTACTGTCACTGAACCAGAAACCCGCCATCACCTCCCCCTTTTTACCATCTCTCTTCCCTGGCTTGTGACAAAAATTTTGGCCTGTTCTTAGGTTCAACTATTTTGCTGTGTCTCGCCTGGGGAGAGGAGGGGAAGAGTTCTTTCCTTATGGGTTCCTGATCTAAATGAATTATTGCGAGGCACTTTTTTTAAAGCCTCGGAAAGGGGATTTGAAGCTATTGTATTTATCTGACCGTTATGAGCACTGTAAAACATGCTGTTTCACATTGTAACATAAGCTCTTTTTTAAAGTATGCCCAGAGTATTTGTAATTGTTATCAGGCCCAGATGTATCCGAGTGTCAGCATGAAGCACTGAGAGTTGGCTCAGATGTACAGAATGTAATTAGCTCAAAGCCCTGTGCGCTTAGTTTGTAGTGGAAGCACAGACTGATAATAAAACCAAAAAAAATGAAAGTGGCAAAGGTTAAAATCTATTGTTCACAGTGCTAAAGCTGTTCTGGGGGAAGCCAGTGCCGGCTGCTGCAGTGCCTGAGTGCTCAGACTCCAAACGAGATCAGAAGTGAGCCAGTGACAAAGGTTAGTTCAAAATAGGTGATGATAGACTAACATTAAATTGACATTATTCTCACAATAGTGGCCCAGACATTTGGTCTATCTAGTCTGGTATCCTGCCTCTGACTTGCGCCAATTCCTCATGTGTCCGGAGGAAGAACAGCAGATGATCTACACACCCACTTCCCACTGAGCTTCCAGTGACTTGTGAAATCCCAGATGTGGTGGGAGTGCAGTGATGGTACAAATGGTTCCTGAGCTGCATGGGAACCATCTATTCATTGATGTACTCACCTACATGCTGCCAACCTGCTTAGCTTGGGGGTTTTGTGTGTGTGTGTTGTTTCTGTCATCTCCAGGAAAAATCTGATTTTCTGACAGGCACTTACTGAGAACATATGAATATCCCTCATCTCCACCTACTGCTGCCCTCTACTGAGTGGGAGCAGAAACTAGTGTCCAGGTTTCCAGAGCCCAGTGATGCCTAAATTAAAGTCTCCTCTTGCTTGAGTGACTTTGAAGCAGGTGGATTTGATCTCTATCCCTACAGCCACTATGACATTTCCAAAGGCTGCTGTGTGCACTATGGTGACAAGCATGACTTTCCAAGGTGGCTACCGGCTCGTTAAAATACAGACACTTTCTGGGTTGATTGTTGTTAAGGAGACAAATCTTAGCACTTGCAAAAAGCTCTGATAGTTACAGTGCTCTGCACTCATATAATGCATAGAGATGTGGGTGTATTTAAATTTAGATGTGTACACTTGCATCACATTCACAAATGCAATAAACAATATCTAATAACATTAATAAGGCACAGGCACATACCAGTTCACAACAGGAAATTCAAATCTGAGGGTGACACACTGATCTCAGCCCCCTCTGTTTAGAAAAAATAAGTCAGAACAGCTTGAGTGAAGGACAGAGTGTCACAGCCTTAACTTGAACATTTCCTGGCTTTTGTTGGTTTGTTTCACAGCCTTCACATTCCTTAAACATAGGTTTGTTTGATTTTAATTTCCTTTTCTTGGTTAAAAGAATGAAGAAACATGTTTGAGGGGTGCCCTGAGCATGATTTCTTTTCACAGCCACAGCTGAAATTTCCTATGTTTGTTTTTTCTTTTACGATGTTTAGTGTTAAAGGCGAACTTCTGGGGAGGTGATGTAGCCAGCGACAAAGTGTGTGTTTTGAGACAAGACAGACTGTCTCAGGGCTATGCTCGTCATCCAACATGTGCTGGACTTTGGATCAAGTTCTTCTGTCACAGACCTTACCAAGTGGCCTTAGTCAAGCTGTTGCATCTTAGACTCTGCATGGGATTTGTGGTGTTGCAGTATCTAATTTTGCAGTATTTGTTTTGCAGGTGGTTAAAAAAGTAACAATGCAGGTAAACCTCATCTGTTTGGGCCACATGAGGGAAGAATCAGCTTGACTTGGTCAACTTGAAAGCAAACCCAGTTACCTTCATTCCTTTCGCACTATTCACACTGAACTACACAAGTGCTGCTGTCTTCTCCAGAGCTTGACAACCTTAGAACTTGCTTCACAGTTCAGATCCACCATCCACAGCCCCTTCCCAGTCTCATATCATATGATAATATCACAAAAAAAAAAAAAAAAAAAAGTTCTGCTAAGTGAGATCCTTGTTTTCACTTTCAAATTGCTGTTATCACCCCACTTTATCCCTCCTACTTGCTCCTTTTCTCTGAAAAGATTCCTATAGAGGTACAAGAGGCTTGGACATTGCCCTCTTCATATTTTCTCATGTAGAGCTACCTCTTGCAACTGTATTTCAAGGATTCATCTTTCCTCCATGTTGTTATTTTTGTTGTGACTCTTCTAATCCAGTTACAGAGGGATCCTTCATGCCCTTTCTATTTATCTGTATTATAAAAAGAGTATCAGAAAGCTAAGTAAGGATTGCAGAGCCATCAAGAAATGGGCAAGATATAAAGGAGGGAGAGAAGTGAAGGGGAGGCAGATTTCCAGTAACATTGGCTTCTTTCATTGGTGCTCACGAGGGGAATGGTTTCTGAAAGACTCTTAGTCCAGAGCCTGGATGCAAAGCCCAGTGAAGGTTATAAAACTGCATTAGCAGGTGCAGTAAAAGAGGTCTACAGGATGCTCCAAATGGGTTATCTATAACAGTGAAATAGCACAAGGGCAGAGATGAGGGGGAAATGGCAGCTTTGAAATGACTTCAAGAGCTTCTCAGAAAGGGAATTCTTCCCACCCACTCTGTTCCCTCTCTCCCTGGATTTTTGCAGGCTCTCACACCTCCAATTACTCATTAATTTTTTCCCCTCTAGCCTCAGTTCTGCAAAGTCAACATGGCTTATGAAAATCAAGTTGTATTCTGTATACTTAATACATCATCTCTAAGAATAATCATTTTGGAATCTGAACTTGTTTCTGTTATCTGGCTCAGCTTGACAATGATTTATGAAGCAGAAAACAAGACAGCTTCATTTTCATAAGGCAGCCTGAACCTTCTGGACAAGGAAGAGCTCTGAAAGTTGTTTTGACTAGTAAACTGAAACAAACATGACACAAAAGTCAATACAACTGCAACATCAGCCTCTCATTTTACAAAGTAACTTTCCTCGGCTAGAGCAATCTGACAGTCAAAATGTTGTGATATTCGATAACATTCTGCATCTTCACTAATTACAACTTCAGGGTACTTGCCGTGATGGACATTTTAGATGCAAACGAAATACATGGCAGCCATTCACAAAGCGTGGCTGGTTAGCTGTTAAAAGGACACTGTCATCGCATTTGGCTTACGTTTTATTCCTGTAGATAGAGATATTACACATTATATTTGAACATTCATCTGGATTTATATTAGCTCTCTGAAAATATAAACTGAGTTATGTGAATCTGCACATGTTGATTTGGTGATGTGTTTGTTGAAATACATGTGATTGATTCTTTGGAATTTCATTCTATATTCGCTGCCATTATGCGATACTGAGAAACTCAAAGATGCAGTTCCCATGAAGATCTTAGAAAAAGCCTTACAATTTTAGTTCAAGTAGATTCTCCACCCATTTCTAGTAATATAAAACATAAGACATATGCCAAAGACAATATAGATATATATATATATCTACCGCTTAGCTTATTGTATCTCCTTTTAACGTGTAATAAGTAGTATAGTAGTTTCTATATTAGATTAATTTATTTCGAGCCTTTCCTTAATGATTTATAAAACAAACCAGCAAAGTGAGCATGCTGTAAAACATTATGAAATGAGGCAAACTGAAAATTTTTGAGTTATTTAAGATGTCAGTCGAAAAGATTTTTTTTTTGTATTATGTCTAAACAGACACCTAGAAAGTGAAGTTGGTCTATCCACTAATGTTATGCAGACCTAGTTGAAATATTTTGAAGTCTATTTTGGAGGAGTTCTTTTAAACTAATGTTAATTGTCTAGATTGTTAATATTGGTATAGGTAATGCTTTAGATAAATATATTAAGTTTTTATTTGACAGTATCCATTCACAGTTTACCTTTCATCTAAGGTGAAACTGGGGCTAATCTGATACAAATTTTGAAACATCATATTTATAAAACAGAATCATGATTGCTGAGGAAAATCTATCAAAGAATATGGTCAGTCAATTTTATGCAAAAAGTGTCTGTTTTTAAAAATCATCTGTTAGTGGACACCTAAACGGAGCTTAGAAGATACTGCTGCATATTGCAGCCCTTGAGAAAGAGTGCAATGGCAAGGAGTAGCTTATTCATTTACTTGCTTTATCACAAGAAGAGCTTCCAAGAAAACAAATCTGGGCTGTGCAAGGCCTTTTCTCTGTTCTCACTGGAGCAATCAGGAGTAGCTCCACTTTAAATCCATATGCCCGAATGGTCAGAAACATGTCCAGAATTGCTCTTTGCCCTATCTGTCTGCCTCCCTAGAGAACTTCTTATTCGTATTCTCTAGCTGTGAGCTTGCGTGTAGCTCTGCTGATTTTTACAACCCATGGTTCTTCATGTAATCTCACGTATGGGGCCAGTGTACCCATGAGCACTGCGATAGGTGTGTGAGCTGGCAGAGGATGTGTGTGTAACTCTGGTGAGCCGGCGGGGAGTTGTCTCTGCGGTGCTCTTGGGCTGTAATATATCTTAAGTTCCCTTCCTCCCTCCCAAATGTGATTTTTTTTTTTTTCTGCCCCTTCTTCTTTCAGATCAGCAAAACCAAGAGCACGGGACACTTGGAGAATATTTGATTTCTGAATCCTCACAGTTATGTCAGTCAAATGTGGGCTAAAAAGCACTGATATTTTAGTCCCCACATCAGTACGGAAGTAGATTGTGTACTTGACTTTAACAATCTTCCAAGATATAAAGCCATTTGACTGAGGTCATACTTAAGATAATAAAACTCTCTTTGATGAGGTTCATTTACATATTTGTTTTCCTTGCCTGAGCCCATTTTTTTGTATAGATTTAGTGCAGTTGTTTACAATGCTGGAATTTTTATGATTAAGGTCATACATGAGAATATTTACAACGCCAGGAATAAACACGACTCCTATTTAAGAAGCATATCCTGTTCCCAAATGAGATCCAAGCCCTGCTTATAATGTCATGCATTTGCAGAGCACTTAATAAATGTTTATTTTCAAATACAATTATAAACAATTCTTGCATTGTTGTGGTAGGACGTGGACTTTACATCTCTTGACATTAGCAGAGTAGATATCCATTAGGCAATATATGCCTCTTTTAGAGGTAGTTTGACCTCCAACCCTGTCTGCAGAGGGCAACCCCTTTCTTTGTCACACCCTGGCTTGCAAATGGTGCTTTAACTCATATCTCAAAGGGTCCAAGGAAACGCTGTAAATAAATAAATGCATGCATACATGTCTTGGATATTTAAAAAAAAATTAAAGTTGGCATACAAGCTTCAGGCCACCATTACCTGCTGAGAATGATGAATTTTGGGATGATGTGGTATGCGGTCAGATGAAACAGCAGCAATATCACAAATATTTTCAGAAAAGTGACCAAGAGCTTGGGTTTGTTTTGTTTTGCTTTCCGGCTCATGGCCCCTGCCCCTTTGTATGAAATCCACAGACATTCTGGCAACAGACCTCTCTTGTTGGAGGGGCAGAGAAGAAAAAAAGAATCACCAGAAAAAACAATGGGGAGATGTAACACGTGCACTGTAATTAGATGAGGAAGCCATTAATTATGTTGTTTCCAATATCCTCTAAAAGGGTTGCCCACCCCTAACTACATATTTATACATATTTACTTGTTAATCAATAAAGGAAAATGGCTACATTATTTTGATTAAAACATCAACCAAATGTGTAGCAATAAAATCAAATTTCAGGGGGAAGGTACAAAAAAGAAAGAAAGAGAGAGAGAGAATGAGAGAGATAGCTATGTATGCCTTCCTCCAGACCATGATATATGATATTTTCAGGCTGCTAGGAGAGCAGACACATTAAGAAAATAGTGCTAATGATATTAAAGTACTTTACAAGGCTTGTTACTAAGCGCTGACAAACCTGTCAAGTGTATAATGTAGGAGGCTATTGTAGCGTTCTCAGAAAACCATACCTCTGCCCCATTTCAGTGCAATCTCCTAATAATGGAGCTGCTATAAATTCTAGCCAGCAATGGGACAGACTCCTGGCTTCTCACCCCAATGTGAAGACATGATAAATATAAAAGAAAATGGCTGTCAGTTTTGGCGCCCGAACCTTATTACAAAGTCTTAATCTTACTGGCCTCAGCACCTTTTATCACCGCCTTGTTATGAGCTGATGGCTTTTTTATTTGCTGGGAGATGGAGGATGTGTCATTTGATGTCCTTTTATGTAGCCACTGCTCTGTCCTCTCATGGAAAAAAAATCTTTTTTTATATGTTTATTACAGTAACCGATTAAATGCAAGGCTCATGCTGTGTTTGGTGCAAGCATCTTCCTGGCTGATTTTTGCAGAAGCTCGGATTAGATAGTCATATGCAGAGTTATTAAGAATGTGGGCACAATGGAGTGTTATTTTTATTTTCCGGCTCCTGGAGTGTTGGCATCACTGTTGGTGTTATTATTTATTATTATTTATTGTTTTGTTTTCCGTATGGATTTTTCCCTCTTACCAAGGTCAGAAAGAAACTGTAAGTCCTGGCTCATTCTCTTTCACTCTTCCCCCCTCTCCTCTGCCCTTCCTCTCTGCGAGTGTCAGCCACAAAGATGATGGACCCGTAAACAAAGTTTGACTCAAAACTCAGCTCAGGTTCAATCAGTTTGAACTTTAAGATGAGATATCTCACAATTATCTAAATATTATTCCTAAACCTCACAGCTGACTTCCTGTCTTCTTCGTTTATGGCAAACAAAAGACTGAACTCCACTTGAAACAATGACCCTGTCAGAGCCCTTATCCCCCCAAGAACTGCAGCAAAGTGCCAGCATCAGGTACTTAACTCAAGATGACATTGATGGGTTGCTTTCAAGCTGTGGCCGGAGACTCCATCACTTGTTCTTATCCTCAATTTGAAGACAGGGCGGCCTACTTTGTTGCTGCAGAGGAGTCCCCTCCCTCTGATTTTGTCTGCCAGATGGTGACCAGGCTCTGAGCAGGGCTGGACCCATTAGCCGAGCTCCCCATCTAGCGGCTGCCAGCGTGAGGGGTCTGGGGGGGCCGGCAGGCAGGAGCTGAAGCCAGACCTGTCGCCCTCCAAAGGCCAAAGCTAAACCAGGGAAGAGGGCAAAAGTAAAACTAAACTAAACTAAAATTAAATAAAAATGTTAAAGAGGTTTTCCAACCAAGTATATGTGAGGGGAAGTTTGTATTCTATGAGAGTCAGTCTGGGCTCCTCTGTACTGTACATTGACTTTCCCAAGACCTTGACACCAACGGTAGGTACTCACAGCTCATGAGGATAGAGAGTGCATGTGCACACAAATACACACAAACATCCCATGCTCTGTAACACAGAAACACTCATCAGAAATATGCACACAGTCTCCTGTGCATGCTCCTGTTTCCTTTAAAGGCTCCAATAGGCAATGACTGTATTTAACTGATCATCATGCAGGCACATTGTCAAGGAAGCTCCTTGCAAAACATAATTTACAATCTAAATGGATTTAGGAGACAATGCAGTAGGAACAAGAAATATAAAGATGTTTAAAGACACCTCTAACTTGCCTCAGCAGATCAGTGGCAGAGCTAGGAATAAAACAGTCTTGAGTTTGGGACTCACCTGAGCCAAACTGGCTGTTCTTCTTCTATGTGTATTAGAAGAATTGTCATGTAGATACTGATATATATGTTTATTTTTAGCCTACAACTCACAAGCAGTTATGTTCCTAAGCGGTGCATGGAGCTAGGCAGTTGGGTAAAGGATGGAGACCTGATTATGGGAAAAGTCTGAGCCTGACCTCACACATCAGAAAATGTGCAGGGGATCAAGTGCCTTGCGCCCTCCCTCTTGCTCAGCGCTGCCCCGGCTCTGGAAGAAATTTCAATACGAACTCTCACCATCCTGGAGATCATGCTCAATCATCCATAAGATGTTTGGTCAGTTCTGCTGTATACTGAGATGTTGTATAGCCCAGGGATGAACACAGCTGGGAGGTTAAGGGGTAGGTCCTACAGTGGAAGGATCTTGGATCTTTCTTTCCCTTATCAGTTGCTGGGCATGTGCTGCTAAAGCATAAGAGTAGAAGAGCCACAGTTTCTTAAGCTTGTTTCCATGAAGATGTATTTGGTGATAGAATAAGGACTGTGAAAGAGGAATGAATGGTTTGACCAGGCATATGCAGGGATATGCACAAAGTTTCCTACAATTGCATCTATCACACCTAATGCAACTCTGAATCTCCTTATATCCTGGGGAAAAGATGTCTCAATATCCCTTATTGTGGGTTATCATCCTGTTAATATGCAGCCAAAGTAAAACAAAATGGTCCTTAATACATCCTGGGGTATTAGCTTGTTGCATATCTTTGGAGGTGTGTTTGCACTTTAAAAGCAACCTTCAGGGTGAGAGAGCACAGGAACAGTGTGATAGTTACTGTAATAAGGCACTTGTGGTTTGCTACAACGCAAGGGGAAGAAAAACAATTGATGAAAAACTCAATAGGATGGGAAAGGCAAATTGCTTGGCTGGAGATTTAATTAAAAAGGAAACAGCCCTCCCCATTTAAAGGTCGGTTTGCACCCCTTAAATTACAAAAAGAACTCCGGGCTGAAATCAGCACACGATGCATGTTAATAAGAGAGAGCAGCAGGCTGCGGGACTGATCCAGCTCTTCTCAGTCAGGGCTAGCAGGCTGTGAGACATGGCCAGTACATGCCAGGTATCACTGGGTCCTGGCTCCTAGTAAAAGCTGTGCACTGGCTACTACAGATGCCACCTACAGCAGATATGATGTTAACCTGGATCATGTGAAACATGCAGAATGAAATATAATGTGGCTTAAGTCTCTGCCATTTTCCTTCTCCTATCTCCCACTCCTCCTCAACAGTCTTTTATATATTACTGTTGGCTTTGTGCAGCACTTTCACTGCCATGAATGCCTCTCTCCCATGGGAGAACTTGATGAAGGTTATCCATTGTCACCCAGTGTTATACTGGGATGTCAGGACACCTTGAATAAACGGTTTACATGAGATGTTGCCTCTAAGTGCATCCTCGGAAAAACTGCCATTGCCCTTTGCTGAGAAAGTTAACATCATAAAGTGAAGGCTGCCTCTGACCAAATGGGAATGACATTGCAGATTAAGGGCTCTTTAAATTATGCATTTAGTTCAGACTCCCGGGGAGACAGTATATGAGATAAAGCTAGCAGACTTACTCTGCTGTGTGGCTCTGGAACCAAAGACATTTTTAAAACATTTTCCAAAGAACTTCTCTAGAGGTAAAAAACGCTACCCAACAACAACAGATATAAAACAACAAAAAAAACTTGGTCATATCTTTAAGGGCACATGTTATTCAAATGAGGAAAAAAAAGAAAGAAGTGAAGAAAGGGGGAAGAAAATTTCTCAGGGATTTAGCAGATTTAATGATAGGATTTTGATTTTTGTTGAAATTCCTGTTAGCAGTACCAGGTTTGTGTGTCCCAGACATTTACTAGATTGAAAATGCTCTTATTTGCTTTCCAGGCTGATCACCCCCATATACTCAATGTCCCCGGCAACACTGAAGTATTCAGTGCATCCTTACAGTTTGTACCTGCTGAGACAGATTTGAGCAAAAAACCTCTTGTTTCCCCTGTTTGCATGCAGCTCTGTAACCTGTAACTTCCTGCCTTCATTTAGCAGAGTTTAAATTGCAAATTCATGTTTCTTAAAAATGCTGTAACATCATAAGTGGGACAGTTTTATGACAGCTCTGAATTACCAGACAATACTGACACATGCCGCGTGCACTTACTTTGCCTACCAGTTATGGCTGTATTTATCTGCCCATATGTCACTCTGTGTCTAACGCATCTATTTACCATGTTGAGATGGATATTCCACAATTGAGGGCTCTTAGTGCATCCTTTAGAATTAAGAAAAAAAAAAAAATCTTGTTCCTCTGATAATTTATTTTATAAATGATAGTTCTGCGTTTTTTAGGGATTTTTTACATACATCTTTCTGCAGTTCCTTTATTCCCAGATGACACTGATTTGGAACTCTTCCCTGAGAGGAAAAATGGGCAGGGTCTTCATTTTATTGATGGTAAAACACAGAGATGGCACTCACAGGCATCTGTAGGTGAATCTGAGTTGGCTTATGCAGAAAATATACTCCCTTGATGGGTGAATCAACATAAGAATTCAAAACGAATCTTCACTGAAGATTTGTCACATTTCCTCACCCTCCTTCCTCCCTCCACAGACTCACACACACAACCCAAAATGTTGTGAGCCTCCCTGCCCTGCTTTCATGCAGCCAACTGGCACCAACTGGCCACGTTCCTGGTGAAATAGAGAAGTTTCCAGCATGACGTCATTGGTGACCAGGAGGGACAGGCAGCTGGGGAGAGATGTTCAGTCTGCAGTTCCACGTCATCATTGCAGCCAAAACAGTTTTAATAAGCTCTGAGGGTCCTCCTGGATATTTTGCTCAAATGCAAAAAAAAAAAAAAAAAAAAAAAAAAAAA
>NW_020799112.1:13381687-13396687 GCF_003259725.1 Athene cunicularia
AAAAAAAAAAAAAAAAAAAAAAAAAAAAAGGCAATTGGCTGGTAGCTCTTCTCTCCCTGAGGTGACAAAACCTGGGTGCATAAGGCACTTTTGTCTTTCATTTTATGCTAGGATTTTAATGTGGTTTTGTAGCTTTAGCCATATTTCTGAAGAGCAGGCAGTAAAAGTTCCAAAAAACATAAGACTGTCAAATTTGCAGAAGATAAATATATATATATATATATATATATATATGTAAGCATGCACACATATATGGAGAGAGAGAAAGAAAAAGAGACACAGAGAGAAAGAGAGAGGAGCATATGTATATTTAGCTGTATGTATATTATGCATATATATATATATATATATATATATATATATATAAAAATATGCATTTTTTCAGGACTTTTACCCAGTTGTGTGATCTGCTTTGACCAATATTCATGGACATCCTTTGCATTTTACTCTTGTTTTGAGCCAGAATTAGGGTGATCTTTATTCATCCAAAAGAAGCCAAAATGTTCTGTCCAAATACACCAACAGATGCAGTTCCTTATGATTAAAATCCTACACGAGTTTTGCCTTAGCTGGAGTTGCCTAGACTCTAAAGGAATCATTTCTGCCATCACAGAAGTACTACCATTTTGTGGTGAAACACAGCAACTGTGTAATGAAGCACCAAAACACTTCACAGAAAGCCAGGCCCAGGTCTGAAATGTAGTATGTCTAACAGAGATCACCAGAGAGAATTTTGGTCAGTGGATTATTTAGAGTTAGTCTGAAGGTCTTTCCTTGGGATCTTTATATTGCAAAACATTCCATAGGTCATTAGCACCCACAAGCTGGCTTACCTCATGGTCAAAAGTTATCAGCTCCTACCACATAAAGCCATTAAATTGTTCCTTGGGTGCAATTCAGTGATTCTGAGGACTGTCACTCCTTCAATCTGCTACTACTTTCTTGCAGCATTTGAAGCTTGAACATCTGCATCCCATTGGAGAATGTCTGGAAGCCAGGTATTGACCAGATCTGGCTGCTAACAAGAGCTCAGAGAAAGATGAAACAACCTCCTTCTTCCACAGATAAGGAGGAATCTGGCATTTTTTACTCCACTTACTAGACAGACAGGAAAATTACTCCTTCAAGGTAGAGCAAGAGCAATTGCACTATCCCCTTAATCAGTACTTGCAGCATATCAAGCTCATCATCTTGATGGTAATAGCTGTTTGACAAGTCAGGATAAAAGTGATAGTCTTGTGAAAATGAGATAACAATCCAGTTTAAAAAAGGAAACAAAAGAAAAGAAAGAAAAAAAAAAAGTGAGATGACCCAGTGTGAGGTGTCTTTTAATTTTATTTCATCCAAGGATAACAGTTTGCCAAAAAATGTCTTCCGTGAGTCACGTATGGTATTTCAATCTGTCATATGGTATTGACCTGACTAACATGGAAATATACTGCACTGAGATTTTGTCAAGCTTACCAGCCTGGTCTAAAATTTGATGATTTCTTTTTTAGACCATAACTGTGCTGAGCTATCTGCTTCCACTTTCTTCTGTCACATGCACAGAACTCAAAATGGAAAATTTATCCAAATTCAAAAAGAAACAGCATGATCTGGCTCACAGCTCCTCAGAAGTACAGGCAAAATTGAATTTTACTGTTTTCCTAAAAGTGAAGGCCCAGAGTCAAGCCAATGTTATCACAGAAAAGGGAAAGGGAAATGGCTTCAACAGAAGAGGAAAGAAAAGAGCCAGGCAGAGCAGCAACAGGGAGACGTGCTGTTCCTGCTGTTATAACAATTCTAATACTGTTTTATTTTAGCAACAATTAATTTCAAAAAGTTATTTACAAACTTTCATGAGTCAATTCCAAGAAACGGTTTGTTGTATGTATTGCCAGATTGCAATATATTTCTTTCACGTTATTCTGTAACTGAATCAGTAGTGGAAATGAGTTCAGTCTTGACTTGGTTAACTGTGAGAAGAGGTACCAGTTGGGCTGGTTGCTGCTCCTTAACTGCTGAAGTGTCTCTGAGAATTTAACTTTTAGTTCAAATATTCATAACATCAGAATTAGTTTTCTGAGAATCTTCTCTAATCTTTTCTTTAAGGTAACTGAAATAATAAATTAAAATACCCACATTGGTCTATGACTATTCCTGACAGTGAACTTGTTTCCTGGAAGCAGAAGGGGAAAAAATACAATCAAATCAAATGTATTTAAAACTAAATAAATCTTCATACAGCTTCATCTGAACATTTTGTCTCCTCTGGTATTTGCTCTGCTCTGGGTGTTGCTTCACTTGCTTCAGGGATCAACCTCTCTGTGCTGTTACAACCATACCACCAGAACACTGTCCTAGAACACAGCAAATCCTGAGAAATTCTGTGTTCGTGTATTCCAGCGGAGGGATCAGTAATTCCTCACTGAAGCCCTCTCCGAATATTCTCTGCCCCACGAAAGAAAACCAGTAAAATCCAGACAACAAAAACTAGCACAGAACAATGCTCTGTTTTTAAGCTGGAAAAGGAGTATTTCATGGAAGCTATGCTGTACAATATTTGATCTTAGAATCTGTGCCATATGGACATGAGAATGGGGCGTGGAGAATGACCAGGCATTTGTTCTTACAGTGCGTTCAGCAGATTAAAGGCTCACCTGAGATTTATCAGAAAAGCAATCTTAAAGAAATGAAGCTAGGAATTTCACAAGCACGACCTTCCTTGCAAGATTTCCTACATTTTCAAAATCTACAGGGAATTGGGTCCTTTTAAACTTGTTCTTGAAATCTGTGGCATCACCGAGGTAGCTTATACCTTTTAGTTTTCCCACACATCATTTAACCTAGGAATGCCCTTTATCTTCAGCTCTTTGCACTAGTAGGACCTTCAGATCCTAGCAAAAGTCCTACAAACACGTAGGGCTACTTCAGTTGTTGAGAAGACCTTGCAATCTAAACAGATCCAACAAGGTAAGAAGAGAAATGGAATCACATTAAGGAATAATGATTTGTTCACGCTCTTAAAGAACTCCTTGACATCAAAGTAAGCCCAGATCTCTGCCTGAAGCCTTACTGTCAGCTAGCCAAGCAGATATGGAAAGACTAATAAAAATCAGTCAATATTTAGATGGTGCCATAGTACCTTATTATTTAATGAAACTGAGTAGGAAAGTAGGAAAGTAGATGCAATGCATCTAAAGATCTGTATTTCAGCAGAATCCTTCCTTTATGAAGGTTAACAGGGAGGCACTGCAGCAAGGAGCATTTCTTTCACTGTCTGATAACACTTATGACAAAGTGTTTTGAACAAACTAATTGCCCCTCAGATTTCTACAC
Organism: Athene cunicularia; assembly: GCF_003259725.1. Lineage (NCBI taxonomy): Eukaryota > Metazoa > Chordata > Aves > Strigiformes > Strigidae > Athene > Athene cunicularia. Next base: position 13,385,009 of record NW_020799112.1, read on the forward strand.
TGCTTTATGACAGAGCAAATATTGCCACAGATATTTCATTTCTTCCTGGAAGAATGTCTTACACTGGCCACCTGTTGATCCCCCATTTCTATTTTATTTTTCTGTCCCCTGGTTCATTTCTCTTTTCAGCAGTGTGTTGCAAGTTCTTTAGCCTGATCAATAGCCCCGATATAGTGAGGTGGGAGTTTTTACCAGCATGACAGCCTGTCTCTCTCCAACACAACAGCAGGATCTCTGCTGAGCATAAAGAGGTTATCTCTGAATACAAGTAACTGGCTGCTGAAAGCCATTTAGAAGATTTTTGGAGAAAAGGTGGTCACAGTCAGACGAGGTCTCTAACCCATGTTCCACCCCCTAACACAAGAAACTCAGTAACTTATATCATTCTGAGTAATGTTCTCCATCACATGCAATTCACCTTTCTTTTTTTTTTCTTTTTTTTTCCCCCCCTTTTTCCGTTGGCTTTGTTGTTTGTGTGGTGTCAGGAGGAATGTGCTTGGAGCAGAGTTATATGGCATCATTTGGAGAAACATTGTGTTAATAACCAGAGTTCAAGGGCAAAGGATATAAACGGAGCAAATTACAAGTCTGAGCAGATATATGGCTTTTGCTAAAAGGGACACAGGCTGCTACTTTTATTTACTGGGTGCTGGAGCGCTTGTAAAAAGGTGCAAGAAAACATGAATACATTTTTAAATGCTACTTCATCGTTTAGAAAAGCAATGCAAATTTTCAATCTAGAGAGAAGGACTGTTTAAGGGGGGAAGAAAAGATTTCTCACCCTTGTAGTGACTTTCTGGTTTTTGAATCTACAATACTCGAGCACTAGCATCATTCAGATGTTAGTGACCCAACTTTGCCCTGACTGAAATTTGGAGGTATTAACGCAGACATTAACAATAAAACAATGGCAGGTTCAGAGCAACCATTCATCTGACCTCAGCTGTAATTAAGTTTCTGCTTTGAATGGCTCAATCCACACCCTTGATCCTCTGGGTTCAGCCACCACCTCTCCGTTATCTCCGGATTAGGTGGTGAACCTCCTGCCTCCGTGACTCAGCAAAAACCCCAAACCCCAGTCCCTGGAGGGATCAAAGTCTGCTAAAAGGCTGGAGAGTTTCAGGCAAATTCTGCCAGCTTGTCACAGGGTGGGATTATTTCATTTCACAGCCAGTAATACAATTTCATGTACTGCTATTGAGTGTGGCAATAACTAACTGGAACATTTTGTTTATCTGATTTTCTGAGGCTGCAGATTCATCACTAGTTTTATTTCATTTTTCTTAAGTGTTTCATAATTTATTTTTTCTAAAATACATGATACTACTGAAATTCATTTTTCTACTATTGCTAGACATACATTACTGCTGATTACCAGGCAAGATATATAATGCAGCCTATAAATAATAATCTCCTCTGGTGAAAGGATATCCAAAATAAAATCTTTCCTATTTCAAATTCTTTGACTCTCTATTTCTTTAAAATCAGCTCATTCTTCAAGCATTTGTTTTTACAGCTTGTTCTACAAGTGTGCAAAGAGAAAAAAAAAAAAAAAAAAAAACATTAAAAAATGAATTTTCTGGAAACATCTGGTCTCCCTCCATTGTCACAGTGCCACGGAAAATATTTCATCTAGCAAATTGCAGGTGATTTTTAAACACACAGAAGTTGTGAAAATATTAAGGAAGATTTAGCCCCATCTAAGAAATGTTTTATGATGCAAAAATGAATACAAAAATGCACATGCACATTCTTTAAAAAAAATGAAAGAAAAATTGTAATCTTTGTGGGGAAGAAGAATGCTAGAGGAATGTTTCATTTCACATTATTCACCAAAAAGATCAAACTTTTCTTCTTTCTGCTGCTTGCAGTTTATGGGACTCTTCCTTGCTTGCTGGGTTCTGAGCCTACATTTTTACACAAAACAGGGTCTATTATGATTTTAATGCCATACAATATAACAACAGATGTGCACATTTGAATCAGATATAAGTAAGAAAAGCAGAAACCGACTATTTAAGTGTGCGATTGAATTCTGAAGGGTTTATTTATTTTTTTATATGCTGTGCTCTGCTCACAGCAGAGATCACAATTTAACTCATGGATCGGTGGAGGTATATTTTACAGCCAGTTTAAGCACCTGGGTTTTTTGGGGGTCTGTGAGCTGATTCCAGCAGTAGCACAAGCCGAGCCGCGCTCGGGAAGCGGGCTTTCTCACTTCTCTGCAACATGAAGCCTATCCAGTTTCCCATATGACATATTCTTTTCTCCCACTGGGACATAATAGAAACTAATCTTCAACATCTAAACATTCAGAGTCGAGTCCTTTTGTTAAGTCTTTTTATTCATTTCATTCGGTGCTGGTACAGCTCTGAGCCCACGTGTATTTACATACACGAAGAACCCTGCTGCTCCGAACTCTCCGCTCAGAAGACAGGGCAATTAATCATCCCCAAATCCTCCCGCCGTGCGCGCGGCGGCTCCGACAGCAAGCATAACCAATCAGCCAGGGCAGGTGGGACGCGGACCCGCAGGAAAGCCTTGCACCCTGACCTGGCACCGGTGTGCTCTCTTCCTCTCCCCCTCTCATTGCTGAGTAAGAATAACACCATTAACAGTGTCCTTGTAATCAGCTCAACATATTAAAGTCAGGAACGGACAGGTATTGCTTTTGTGATTTTTGGGAGGTCGCAGTTTCTGTCTCTCTGTCATTGTTTCTGAGGTTGGAGTGTGGGGCACAGCAGAAATCCAGCCCATAATGTTAGAAAAATCACCCATAGGTGATTTTGTGCTACACTTTCCCGTTTGTGAATTGAATATACCTCAGTGGTCATGTGTTGCCTTTTGTAAACCAAAATCATCTGAGAGCCAGCGAGATGTTTTGGTGACAAAATAATTACCAAGGAATGACCTGGTTAATTGTACCTACCAGCTAAAATGGTAAGACCCATGTGACTGTGGCAGCTATGCCGAGAGCCTTTATCCAAGGACCTTTCCTCCTGCCGTAGACCATTAACACACTCACTACTTCTGTCCCCCTGCTTTTCCTGCCCCTCCATAATATTTGCATTCTTACCCATTTTTCCTGCTGTATTTTCACGTTTTTATCATCAGTTTTTTGCAAACTCTGGATTTAAATTCCTGTCTCACTTAAATGCTGCCATTGTCTTTCAGTGTCTGTCTGTCCATTTAGCCCACATGCGGCAGGACACCATCACTGACACCATGTTTTTCCCCTGTAACAGCCACGCTTGCAGTCAGGGAGGCAGGGAACTCTACGGAAAGAAACTCATCGGCACAACTGAGTTCAGGGTTAAGCTCATAAATTTGCTACCAAAGTTGCCTCATTCCCCTTTGTAAATTATAGGGATCATTGAAAATAGCTCAATAAAACCAGCAAAAGTCAATTGTTAATGATATCTGGAATATTAATTCTCCAGAAGTATAACTTCTTGGTCAGGCTTTACTGGAGAGTCTCATCTTTTCCTTCTGAACCTGACAGACATTCTTTTTTTTTTTTTTTTTTTAAGGAGATTTTTTTTTAAGTTTCTATTTACAGCTCCTGATGAGGCTTGCCCTTCAGCTGCATCGTACTAAGAGCATCTGTGATTTTGTCATTAAATGTTCTGCAGATTATCATGTGCCAGGACAGGACATAGTTGAGTTTGGAGTTGAATTAAAGTTCTGAACAAACTTAGATGGTTTTAATTAATACAGTGGCAAAATGAGCCATTTTGTGCATATGGAAACTGTAAAGTATTTCTTATTAAAAAAATTAATTATGACACTAGGTATGTATTTGTTACACGGTATATTGCAATTTTTCATGGCATTTTGAAGAAAACAAAAAATCACTGACTGAGATCTATGCTGCAAGTTGACTCATAATTAGTTTCCCAAAGAAACTTCAAAAATACATACCTTTAATATTCATCTGCTGAATAACTTAACAGTTTATGAAAATTTCCAAGTCTGCTGCAGAAAGAACACACACAACCATGAGATGTAACTGAGATTTCTGGCCCTGCTGCTTTTGTATTCTTTGGGACAAAAATACTCCCAAACGAAGAAAACATCTCGGAGATAGGAGAAAAGTATGCCTTGAATACAGATAAACCACATTGTTCTGCACCTTCCTTTCCAGGAAAGACAGCCGACTGTCTTCCTTATCTCTAATCATAACCAAGACATGGCTGTTCTACGCAGAAATTAGGCAGTGTACAGAAAACTGGACAAAAACAGATTTTTGAGGAAGGGGAGAAGGGGAAAAGCTCAAAGCATTCTCTGACTGACCAAAATGATGACATTTGTGTCTGTGAAGAGGACCTACTAATTTTGGTGAGCGCCAGCTTACCTAAGGTATCCTATTGATTTTAAATCAATACTAGTTTCAAGGTCAAAGAAGGTCTAGGCAATGATCTCCAGGATGGGGATGTACACACACACTGGGCCAAAATCATTACTGATGCAAATCCAGAGAGCTGGACCCATCAACCCTTCACCACCTGTGCCCATGCAAAAGGAAAAGGGAAAGAGCACCAATAAACAGCAGAGGTCTCGCTAATGATTATCTTCACTCCCTATAGCAATGACAGTCTGCTTCTAAAAAAAAAAAAAAAAAAAAAAAAAAGGAAAAAAAAAGCGCCCTTTTTTTTGGCATGGAAATTGCTTATCTCTAGAGTGCAAATCATAAATCATTCACAAAGATAGTAGTGACTCCAGCCTTTGAGTGTTACTTTGTTAACAGCACAAACTGGTACAAACCAAAAGGAAGAGAAATTAACATTTGAACCATATTGTTTCTGAAGGGCTGGGAGAGCCCTTGCGAGCCTTGGCTCTGCCTTCGTGATGTAACTCCTGGCGCAGGATGAGTTACTTGTGAACTCTGGTCCCCCCAGTTCAATCTCAGAGCTTTGCTTGGAGGATGATACTATGCAATCTGTCTGCTTTTAAACCAAAATTGGGAATGAAAAACATTCCTCTGTCTCTCTCTCTCAGCACTTCTTTCAATTAGCATTTTTTTTCTCCTTTAGTATGGATCCCTTGAGTTTAGCATCCTTGCGCTCTACATTTTTGATTGCCTGTGCATTTCTTTATTAAAAAGGGGAAGGGGCTTTCAGTGCTAGCCTTCCACTAATTATTACTTGCTTGCCAGATAAATAAATATTTGATCAATTGTTTTGTGGTCTGATTATAAATTGTCTTTCAGGCATTACCTTAGAATACTAGAATATTATTTAATACTAATTTCTAGGGGACACTGCCAGCTTGAAATCTAGTCATTTTGAATACATTAAAAGCACTGTAGATAAAACAGCAAATCACAAAGCCTTTCTTTGTTATTGAAAAATGTCCATTTTCATTATCCTGTTAAGAAAAAAAAAAAAAAAAAAAAAGTTTTCTGGTGGTTATGTGTTGTTTTCTTTTTAATTTCCCTACGCTGTGAAATGACACTCAGAGAAGTAAGGGAAAGGGGTGAACTAAGTTACTGAAACAAAAACAGTAGAACGAGCTATACAAAGCACATGGGAACTAAACTTGAAAAATAGAGGAAAATATACTTTTCCTCCTAATTCTTTTGAGTTACAGTAACTTTACTTATATTTTAATAAGATTTATATAAAATCAAGCTGATTTTTAAGTTGACGTGCCTTAAAATCTATACATATGGCAAAAGAGAGAGAGAAAATCTAAAGTCTTCATCATGGCACAGAGACAGCATTTAGGTTTTGATCCTTCTGCCAATGAAATCAGTTGCAAAACCACTGCCAGATTCCCACGTGGGAATCAGCTCCTTTAGAAGTAACAGCAGCAACAAGCCTCGTTGCAATCTGTACCCACCACAACACTCCTCCCTGCCAGACCCCCAAACTTTCGCAAAGGTGCGGCTTTATGTGGGGTTTTGAGGCGGGGTGACGAGTTTCTAACTTTTTGTGCTCTTTTCCTTTGAGGTAGATAGTCTGTTCCTTGCTGAGATAACCTGGCCTTTTACAGGCATTGATCACCCATCTCCAGGCCAGCCAAGGTGGACACCTTTGCTTCTGAAATGATGCCCTGCCGCAGGCACTAGAAGAAAATTCAATTTTTAACTCCAAGTATATAAGACGGCAGAACTCCACAATTAGGATGATGGTTGTTATTATTTTACTTTTATTAAGCAAGCTCCAGCCTCTGCTTTCCAGTCTTAGCTTTTACTTACAGTAATCAATTTTTCAGTATAACTGGCTGTATAACTGGCTGTAATTGTTAGCCAGATATTGAGCCTTCATGGTGCTTAGACATAGCATGTTTCTGTGAAGCATCTTCCCCATACTTCTCAGACAGATGGGTAATAATACTATACATTAATACCTCCACATTGGTTTATGTGTGTTTGACCACAGCGCTAGCATAATTATTTTTCCTCAGTAAAAGCTATTAGAGATCTATTTGGTAGGTTTTACGATCAATAGCTCCTGTGATATTTGTGTAGCAGGCCCAGAATAATCAATTGAAGGTCATATAAAGTAAATTACCATCCTCCTATAATGATTCTTTTTTCTAGATGAGAATGGGTTTTATTATTTCATCAGGAGAGCCCTCTCAATGTGTGCTTCTTTTTTTTTCTTTCCTGAGAGAGAGAAATAAATGTTGTGGGTGTATTTTGAAACATGGTATTAATGTCTATTATCTAAATTTATATTACAAGTTTATTGAATTAGTGGATGCCAACATGTGGAATAATTTTATATGCTTGGTGACACGAGAAATAGCCAGTTGTGAAGATATCCTGGCCAGTATGTTGTTGCAGGTGACTTAGCTAAAGCCATTTCTCAGTAGATTTAACGCTGGTCAAGGCACTGCTCTGTATGCAGAGGTTCACTGGTTGGTCACAGATCTACAGTAGTGAGTCCTGGAGGGGCAATTTCCCCCGTGGTGCTCTGCCAGGGTGCTTTCTCCATCCCCTAACACAGCCACCACTGCATATTAAAATGCAGCGCAGTCTCTGCACTTCTCTCAGTATTGTGCCTCCTTATTGGAGTCGCTATGTGCTGGAAGTGGGGAGGTAAATTTAACAATGTGGGAGATCCCTGAGAGCCATCACCTCCTTCCCCACCAGCCAGAAGGAGATGTCTGTGGATACTCCTGACCTTGGCCGCCCAACAAGGCTAAGGCTGTTTTGGAGATGGAAACACAATTGCACAAACATACTTTTCCTTTCCAATGGACTATGTGTGTGGTCACAGTCAGTTAGATGAATTTTAATTTCCAACCGACTCCCATCACACATGAGATAAGCGGGAGCTCATAAATGCAGCATTCATACAATTTATCCTCCTATTTAGCGCTAAAAAGTGGCTATGGAACTTTCTTGTCTGAAAAGCTCTGCATTCTTAAATTTAGTCCCTGGAAGACTACTGCCTTCCTCATGAACAAAATTGGTTCTACTTTTTTTACGAAGGCACCAACTTCCTTGAAAAAGAGCTATCTACCCTCATGCGACCCTTACCACCATGATATTTGAGCAACTCATTTTGATTAATTGAATCACTTCAAAAAAAATTCGTGAAGTAGAGAAGCATTGTACAAATGCTTGAAGGAGGTGGGAGAAGGATGTTTAAACAAACAATTTCCACTGACAAATGTTGATTCATCAAAACTATTTATTAAAAAAAAGCAATCAAGAATAATTAGAGCCAGGGAAACTGAGGCACAAGGGAGTTAAAATCAATTTCTTGATTTTATATGGAATGTTTGTGGTTGAAACAGTCACTGTACAAAAACTTTTATGGCCTCCAGCTGGGTATTTCATTCACTGGACCAGCCCTCCTTTCCAGGAAAAGGAAGTCACATTTCAAAGTAATTATAGTGAAAAGACCCCAAGTCTTTCAGTGTTGCAAAAGGCTGCCCAGAAGCTATTTAATGGGAATCATTTTAATCTTTTTTTTTGGCTAGAACTGATTGGTAAATGTTAACACACAAACAACCACAACTGGACAAATGGAGAGAAGATAAAGTAAAAGAACTGCTAAAAGGACAGAGCTCAAGGAACAGATGCCAGTCCTCAGTCTGAGCAAGTTTGAATATCCACTCCTCTGCCCTACCTGCCATCATTTACAAGCCCATCTTACTTGCAAGATTATGTAGTCCTTGCAGTGTGGGTCCTTTACCCTTGCACGTCAGCAGGAGCTCCCACAACCCCTGTCCTTGGATACTGAACTCTTCTACTCAGTGCGTCTGCTTCAGCAGGGCTTTGCAAGGTTATGATGATAGGAAAAAAGGGACATTTATTCTCAGTGACATGGATTAATAGTGATTGTTTAAAGCTGAAGCATACAGACCTCTCAAGAGATTGCTTTTTTTATAGGCTGAGGTGGAGTACCGGTAGGTGGATGCTGATGTGGGTGGCATCTGGACAGTGAGGTGCCTTGCTTTGCAGGAGGGTCTTTGTGCTAAGCCACATCAGAGGCTTAGACCAGCCAAGGGAGCTTTGAAGAGAACGGGGTTGTCCAGCTGGATGCCACTGTAGCAAGGTGATAGGGCAAAACTGTGGAAATACAGCATCTGTTCCTCAACCAGGTAGGAACAAGTGGCTCCGTCTCACACCTTTATGTAAGACTTAATGGAGCAGAGATTAAGATGGGGAATGAGAAACTTGTAGGTCCTTGTCCTGCTGCAGATATTGTCTCTGACCAGGATAGCTCAAGATACCACTCTGTGCCTCAGTTTCCCTGGTTGTAGAGGGAGTGTAAAAATACCCTGGGTAAAGAAAAGCCTTAAAAGACTGCAGTGTCAGCATCCATCTGGCCCCGTTTGGAAACACAGCTTCTCAGAAAGAACAATGGAAATCCCGAGCAGTTGAGCTCCAGGGTCCTCCAGTTGCAGCGAAACTCATTACAATATCCCTGTGTTTATTTCCAGCTGCATGGCCAAGTGGACCCAAGGGCAACCTAACAGAGAGGAAAAAGGCCTAACATAACATCAAAGCGACTAAAAACCCGGGTGGATTGCCATTTCATCAGTACTGTATGACATCACTTTCCACATGACATCAGTCAATGACCCTCTTCCCCTCTACCCCCACATCTAATTTCTTTTTAAAAAGATGATGGAGCTGCTTGAAGTTGAGCAGAAGTTGGGGGGGGGGGGAACAAAAACACACTCTATATCCCTTCAGCTGAATGCAACCCAATGTGCTACACAAACAATATTAACCAAAACAAAGCTAGCAGGAAACGTTTGCACACAGCATCTGTTATGATCACATAACCACCAGACAGATGTTTAATCCCAACTGCTAACATAAGATCATTTGTATGTTTGAAGAGGGAGAGATCCCATTTGGGTTCTTTCCCTTTTATTTATTTCTTTCCTAAAGGGGAAAAAATAATAAAGGGAGGGTGATTTTCTCAGCTGTGGGAAGCAATTTTGTTTTGTTATTGTTCTCTTTCTCCCCACTTTCACCATCAGCTGCTGAAAGGAAAGGAGTGGTTGCAGCCTCTCGCAAAGAGAGCCTGAAAACTGTGTGGTCTGGTAGTCGAGCGCCGCACGATCCTTTTCCAGCTTAAGGGACCAGAGCTCAGTTTCTCAGAAGGCTCATTAAATAATTCTGGTCCAATGAGGCAAAAGGGGAGGCCACACATGAAACAAGTTTGGTGGTCTCAGCCAAGTTCCTGGAGAGTTGCACCACGGTTTCCCAGCACCACCCCGGATTCCCTCCGCCCCTGGAAATTTCATCTACAAAAGTGAAAACAAACTCATTAGCTCTACGTAGCTCTGCGAGGGTCACAAAAAGATGTCAGCGTTTTGTGTGGCCTTTTTTTCCATTTAGCAAACAGCCAGACACCTAGAAAGGGAAAAGAAGGTCTGAGCTCTTCAACTGTGCTGAGGGATTATTTTACTTTTAATGATACCGGGAGGATTCAATGGAGATTTATGCAGATAGGAGAGATTATTAATAACACATTGCACTTCTATAGCACCTTCCATTCAGGGTTTCTCAAAGAACTTTCCAATCTGGAATGAATTGGTCTTTACACGCCCCTGGTGAGTGGAGTAACTGTCATTAGATTAGGAGGTAACTACTGCAGTAATGAAAAATCAACTGGGGTATAAAATGTAAGCGGGATACCAGACAGAGCTGATCTCAGGGCCTTGCTCTTCCACAGATTTCCTATATGGCCGTAGGGAAACCACTGCGTTTCTCACAGTTTTAATCCCCAGAGAGTAAAACGAGGCTTCTATTCTAATCACAAATGGGGATTGTAGTTTTGGGGTTTGGTTGGGGAGTAACAAATCATATCTCTGGGCTTGAACAGAGACGCCCCAGCTTTGGCAGACAATAATAGTGATATATTAAGAAACTCTGCCTTGGATCTCTCTGCAATCTTCTTCCTGCTTTTCCCATAGATATTTTACAGTCTCGCCAGTGCCTTCAGATATTCAGGTAGCTGCATGCTCCATGGTAGGGCAGCTGCCGTCCAAGTGCTTTATACAGCCATCCTGTGCTGGGTCACAGGGACAGAAGGGATATGTCCAGGCACCAGAATAACGAGAAGAAAAGTCCAAGCAACCTCTAGTCCACAGGGCAGCACAGCGGTGTTAGCTCAGTGCCCACCTGGGAGATCATACCCCTTCCAGCCTTTGCCGGGGCATCGTTGAGGCAGGTGAGGGAGGGGAATTCATCTTTCACTTCATGTCTGCAGTTACTCCTGCAGGGTCGCAAGCTCCAGACACAGCCCTGGCGAGGGTCAAGAAAAGATGTTATGGCACATGTAATTTTACATACTGGAAAAGCTGCTCTGCCGTGAAGGCTGTCTCACAAACACTGTTCTCCATTACGTGCTTGTTGGGCTGTCCCTGTCTGGTGGATAACACTGTTGTGCTCATACATACATAAACCGCAGCTGATCTTGCCAGTTGCATATGTAGGGGTGGAAGTGACACTTTGGGTCACACATCCAGCATGTCCCAATGCATGATTTACACTTCTGAGCATTTTCTTTTTCTACTGAGGCCTGAGTAGGATCCTGCTGTTACCAGACAGATAGGACTAATCACCACTGAATGTTGTCAACTAGTGGAAGGTCTAGAAGAGACTAATAGCTCATTTAATGCAATAATCTGATTCTGAAAGCAAATTTTTCTACATATTGTGACCCAAGGAAAGAACAACAATTACTTTAGTATGTAAGTATGGCTGTATCATGAGGAGAAATAAATAGTATTGAGTAAAAAGCAACAAAAGCCTGTAAGAAATGACAAAGCACTGGATGAAGCCCTTGCCTAGGGAAACCATCTTCAAACACATACAAGACAACTGTGAAGAGGAAAGAACATGGAGGAATGATACCATAGTATACCGTTGTAGATTTAATTTACACCAGAAAAGCATTCTCACAGCAAGTATACTAAAGCAATAGAATAAATTTCCTGGAGAGGTTGTGGAGTCTCCATCAATGGAGGTCTTTAAGAATGGGTTGGACAAGAATGTGTCAGGAATGATATAAATATAGTTGATTGTTCCATTGGGCAGAGGGATGCACTAAGTGACCTCTGGAGGTTCCTCCAAACCTTATTTTCCATGATTTCTATAGGCAATCAGACAAATGATTGCTTGTTGAGTTAAATAATCATGTTGGAAGCATAATGTAATTGAAACGTAAATGTACAGAGAACAAAAGTGAAATGCACCTACTG
>NW_020799112.1:13399187-13406096 GCF_003259725.1 Athene cunicularia
TGGTAACACATGAACTGTACTGAAACCTCACAGTAAGAAGCAAAACCATTTGGCCTTTGCATTTCTGTTTTGTATAAATGGGCATTTGAAGTATCTTGGTAGTTGGTTCTGTTTTCTGTTGGGCCGTTTTCAGGACTGGAGGACTTCAGGATGGGTGTATTCATCTCATTTGGTCCTTTCTGCAGCTAATTCCAGGCTGGATTCTCAGATACAAAACCAACCAACTAAACAAAAACTATGTAAAAAAGCCCCCTACTTTCCAGTAGCTAGACTAAATGTCTCTCAGAAGGCAGAAAAAAGCCCCAAAGCTTCTGTCTTGAAGAGCTAAACCTGAACAGATTAAATATGACAAAAAATGCTGTATATGGTTTGTTGCCTTTTTAAAGGTGGAAAAACTAAAGCAGAGAGGTGAAATGACCTGCCTGAGATCACAGACAATTAGTCTAATGACAGTGCTAAGAAAAGAAGCCAGACTTTTTATTCTTTAATCACCAGATCATCCCTTCTGGTTATATTTAACATGTGATATGTATTGCTAGAAACACTCCTTTGGATGACTCATGACATACTAAGCAGACTTAAAAGCCTCAAACAAACTATAAAATCATCTGAAAAGACAAAGACCAGAAAAAAGAAAGGAAGAAGATAAGAGATTAACGAGGAGGAAGAAGTGATAACATCTAGGATTAGTATGCTGTATATTCAACAGCAATCCAAGTAGGGTTACTGTAATATTAACCCTACTTTGCACCACCTTGGGGGAAATGTGGGAGGAGTTGCTGTGTGGATTCCACAGGTCACCCATGAGCTTCTCTGAATAACTGACACGGACCTGAGACTATGGGAAAGGGAACAATGTGAGCTGGAGGACACCTGATACTGTGGGCCAGAAGTTGCTTTATCTAACCCCAGTTAGATAAATCTAAGTGATACCCCAGTGAGCAGTGAGTGTGGATGGATGTGGCTCTGCATGGATCCGTTCCTCTCCACTCTGATGAATAACAGGCTTTGGTTGAAGTCGCTTCTCTTCTGAACTTGCTGATGACATTTAGCTCCACCTCCTGTGCCAAGCTCTGTGAGATGGCAAACGTAATGTCAAATCACAGTGAAGCACCTATGGGAGAAAACACCTCTGGAATGAAATATGAGTCAAAAAAGTTTGCACCTCTCTTTTGTCCTAACAACAAAATTATGAGACTCTTCCAACCTTCAAACTAGTCAGGCAGTTTTGTGAGACAAAGTGGTTAAAAGACAGCTGAACAAAGAAGGAAGAGCTCTGATTAAGGCTAGGGTATTTTTCTTGGCTTATGGAAAGCGTAAGTCTTATGTACGATATATGTTTTTTAAAGATGGTATTTTAAATTGATTTGATTACCATAGAGCTGACACATACTGCACAAAAAGAACAACACACGGGGAAATTCATTTATAATAGCCAGTAAATGAATTTTCCCTATGCTTGTTCTTTTTGCACAGTACGTGTCAGCTCTATTGTAATCAAATCAATTTAAAATACCTTCTTTGAAAAATATAACAATATTTATTACCAGCTCATACCTGAAGTATATACATTACAGCTCATATCTGAAGTATATATATGTATTTGTGTGTACATATATATTTATACATACACATAAAAAATACCTTATTTGAAAAATATAATTATATTTATTACTAGCCTACCTTTGGATCTGGACTATACATGTGTATATATATGGGGGTGTGTGTGTGTATGCATTTAAATGGAACAGGGGGTTTACATATGTAAAAAGATGAGGGAAGCAGAAAGTTTCATATAGAGCATTATGTGGCACCCAGTAAGCCTTGAATCCAGACAGAAATTCCAGAGGGAAAATTACTCCACCAATCTTCCATGCATACCAGCAGGACTTAGATGAATGCATAGAGAAGACTGGGTATCAAAGATGGGCCTAAGGAAAACTTCGTGTCTCTTCTCACAACTTATCCCACCAAGGCAGGTGGATTTTGCAGGGCTCCTTGCTCAGCTCCAGTTGCTTCCAAATATCAATAACAGGGAAACGAATTGATGCTCTGCATATGGCCCTCGTGTTTACCACAGACTTTCCTGCAAACATGTTTTCAATCTGTAAAGCGAAGCAGTACAGTAGCACAGTCCAGCTGGTAGCAGCAGGACTGAACTTCGCAGAGCAGAAAAGTTTGGTATTATCCTACAAGCCAGAGGAGGCTCTTTTTCATCTGCTCCATCTCCTGCAACATGAGAACACAGAGTCAGGGACAACTCTGCCCACTCAGGCTTAGCTCACCAAGGACAGCAGCTGTAACCCCTTTCCCCCGATGTGAAGGAATAGGGACATTTCACCCAGAGCCTAAAGACTGAGTTTGGGACATTTACCCCTCCCTCCACCTGCTTTTTGTAGGTGCTGAAAGGTTGGCCGACATCCAACAGAATTAAAAATTCAGACCATAGCTTAAGGGGAAAAATCTTTCTTCCCCTTTTTTTAGACTCGTTTCCTGAGGAAAGGGCAACTGTGTGGCCATGCTCTCTGGGTGTACACTTTGCTGCCTTTCTATTTTAAACCTCTCCAATAATTTCTGGAACCTCTGTCTACCTTCAGTTGTTTCTGGCAGAGAGTATTAGTGGCTTCCAAGCTATTATATTGCCACAACCATTGTGACAATAAGCCACCAGGCAGAGGACAGAAGTAGAGGACTGTTAGTAGAGGATAGGGCTGTCTCAAGAGCACAACCTTATTAGACATCAGAGAATCAGGGAAGAGGAATGTCCCTGAGGCAAGGCTTCATTAGGTCCTGCTGCTTGAGGAATGACTGGCTTTTCCGTCCTGCAAAAAGCCCTCTGGTGTATAGGTTACGCCTCTCACAAAGATAATTACAAAAGGATGTAGCCGAAGATAACTAAAAACGGTGCCACATTCTGGGGAGGGCAAAGCCATTTACAGCCAGTGGGAATCTTCCTAGTGGCTTCACTTAGTCAGCCCTGCAGAGCAAACGGCTGCACATCTGGGTGGAGTTCAATGGGAAACATCTTTCTCAGGCCATGAAAATGTTAGCAATTTCAGTGTTTTCCTGTTATGGACTGGGAAGAATCACGAGTCTTTTAGAGGCTTTTAATGAGCAAACAGGGAAGGAGGGTTGAAAGTTGAGGTGAGCAAGTTGCCAGGGGTTGGGACACCCACCCAAAAGCAAGGCACCTTCATGCAAGTCCTTTGCCTGTCTCATTCTGTTGAAGGTTTGCTTCTCGGTGCCTGGGTGATTTGTGATTTCACAGTGTTTCTGTCATTTACTCCACAAAATGCATCTGATCTCTATCTCATTTCAGAGGTGATGCAGTCCTGAGGAAACATGCTTCTGCCTGTCACCCGCTTGCAGCAGAACTATTTGTGGACTAGACTGGCGTGCAGGATGGATTCTTGTACTCTGAGCCCTTCACCATCTGAAAATCTACTGGTGAGTGGTAACAGTCAGAAGCCATCTACTATGCCGGGACAGAGGGTCTCATCACAACCTGGTCTAAGTGTTGTGGCTTGAGCCTTTTTCCTCTTTATTGATATTTTGTGTTCTTTTTTTGTTTATTGATTATTTTTTTTCCCTTTGGTTTTCAAAATAAAAGAAAAAAAAAAAAGTGCCATGAGAAATTTATTGAAAAAGCTTATTCACACATTTAAAAAAAAGCCACCACAAACTCTTTTCAATGGCCAGGAATAGCTGCAGAGATTGGTAGGTACCTCCAGGCACTACATTTGCAGTAAAGCAGCAGCAAGTGAGCTTTTTAGGCATTGACCATCCTGGGCTTCATCATAAAAAGTGTGACCAGCAAGTTGAGGGAGGTTATTCTCCCCCTCTACTCTGCTCTTGTGAGACCCGACCTGGAGTACTGCATTCAGCCCTGGAGCCTCCAATATAAGGACATAGACCAGCTCAAGTGTGTCCAGAGGAGGCCATGAAGATGCTCAGGAAGCTGGAGCACCTCCCCTGTGAGGACAGGCTGAGAGAGTTGGGGGTGTTCAGTCTGGAGAAGAGAACCTTACAGCAGCCTTCCAGTACTGAAGGGGCTACAGGAAAGCTGGGGAGGGACTGCTTACAAGGGCATGTAGTGATAGGACGAGGGGAATGGCTTTAAACTCAAAGAGGGTAGATTTAGATTAGATGTAAGGAGGAAGTTCTTCCCTGTGAGGGTGGTGGGACACTGGCCCAGGTTGCCCAGAGAAGCTGTGGCTGCCCCCTCCCTGGCAGGGCTCAAGGCCAGGTTGGACGGGGCTTTGGGCAACCTGGGCTAGGGGAAGGTGTCCCTGCCCAGGGCAGGGGGGGTTGGGACTAGTTGACCTTTAAGGTCCCTCACAACTCCAACCATTCCATGATTCTACGTTTCTATGACCGGGCAGCTCCTGCTGGATTTTCCTTGCCACCACTAGGGTGGAGGCTCAATTTTCTTCCATAAATTGCCTAGTTGACAGGAAAAAGCCTTACCACATCACTGAAATGTTGAAGGCACTTCAAAACGACTCAGATGTTTAACTATTGTGCTAGTGATCATACATTCACGTTGGGCTGCAGGCCAAAAAAAAAGGAGAGGGAAAGAAAAAAAGCAAGAGTCTTGCAGCTGAAATGCTATAAAGTGCTGAATTTTACCTTAGAGCTAAACACTCTTCAGTGACAAATTTCAAAGGCCATATGTATGGTATTTTCATGAAAAGCAGAAGACCCTAAATTTCTTTGTTTAACTGGAAGCGATTTCCCTCCCTGAACAGGAGGCTTCTGTAGTTCACCTCATTTATTGAGAGGCTACAAATTTTGCTTTCTTTATTTCTGACACTGTGAGATCTAGAATACAGAAATAAGGGCAATAGAAATTGAAGAGAAAGTATATTTGCTGTAATGCCAACAGGAAAGCTTGCAAAAAAATACCACTGCCATCTTGTTTGTTTCTAGGGATTACTTCAGGCACACTGTGTGTTGGGGAGCAGAAACTTTGTTATGAAGAGATAGGAGAGGTAAGAAGGGAGTTGTTTATTGGCATTTTCCCCCCAGTACAATCAAAGGTGAGACATACTACAGTGGCCATTCTGATGTCAAATTAAAGCCTTAGAATAAATAAGATGGAAAAATCTCCATGTTGTATGATGACCTCTTCTGAGCTTTGTTGTTACACCTGAGTAGTAACTCTTTGAATATTACATTATTTTTAAAAGGCTGAGGGGCTGATATTCTTTTAATCTACATTCTGCATTTTGAACCTTCAGAAACCATGTTGCCATCTTTCTGCTGAACTTATAAGTTGAGACATATACTTGGTTTTTGGTAAATGGAAGCTAATTTCCCACATAATCACACGCTTCCAGGAGCTGGGATTTTAGGAGCTATTTTAATATTTAGTAGTACCAGAATATTTAGATATTAAGTTTACTATGAAGGAAGCTGGAATGTATGTGGGAAGGCTCACTAAATATTCACACAAATTACTATAGTGAATCTATTTTCTACCACTGTCTTCTTTTTCCTGGTTGTTCAGACCAGCAAAGTTTTGATCTCAGTGTTTATGTAAAGTTCACTCTTGTCCCAGTATTTGTGTTCCCACTCAGGAGCAGCTTTTTGCATGTGAGCCTGTTCTCTGGGAAATTGTGTTATATCCTCCTGACAAAGCTGGAAAGCTAAAGGTCATTCATTTGGGAAATGGAAACGGTGCAGTGTCCGATCGTGCAGACACATCACATGAATATTAGCAACTGAAAGTTCACTACCTACAGCTGAGCCGATGTTTGCTTGCTTAAAGCATTTGACCAAGCTCTGTGGATAACAACAAACGTGTGGACGTGGCTGAGGCAGACACTCCTTTCCGCCAGGACAACTGGGCTTGCCTCTTGCAGCAGCCAGGGCATAGGGATGTCCGCTCTGAGCTACGCACTGAAGTGCTCCTGCCTCTGGAGATTTAAACCAAGCTGTAGCTCATCCCTGCCATCTTCATTTATACTGACCAAGCCCTGGGGATGCGAGCAGGCAACAGTTGTCCATGCATGAGAGTTGCAGGCTCTGCTTTGGGATTTCCTTACAGCTTGCAGCAGGCGTGACTGATTTTTTTTTCGTACAAATAAGCCTGGTCAATGCTATTTACATCTGGTGGTAGTGGCAGTTCTTACTTTTCAAATTCCTGATGCATCAGAGCATCTCAGAACAACCAAAGCACCAGGAACCTGTTGCCATTAGCTGATTAGGCTTTACCTGGCACTTGGGAGCACAACTTAAGCAGAGAAGGATGCAAAGACACACACAAACGCCACATCTTTTTACCAGCAGAACTGTTGCTTGATAGGCATCAATATTTCCCATCAGCTCCAACAATGCGAGAGAAATGCATGCTTTGCATTACCTTTAGCCTTTTTAAATATGGTTTGCTTAAGTCAGCTCATTCCAGGTCTTTTCGTGTTGCCTGACAGCTGCCTGAGAGAAGGCCACCGACTTTCCCAAAGTGTGCAGCCATCCGTTTGGCTGGCATCGGGGATTGCACGTGAAAGCCTCTTGAGATAAATTCATACTCACATAGGGTGATTACCCGTGGAGCCCCGCTGTATTGCTTGTCTTAAAAAGCAGGACTTCGTTGATCAGTGACGGGCTGAGGTTGCCCTTAATTAACCAGTGAGGTTTCTGTCCTCTGAGCCTTGTGAAGACATAAACAAAAAGGCAACTCCTTCCATTCCCTCTCTCCCCAAAGATGACAGGACAGGCTTGACATCGTAATCCTTCGGGCTTGTCTTAGTCACTGAAAGGCTTGAGCAGTGTCAAAGCAACCAGCTGATTGCAATCTTCATGCCAAACCCAACATCTTCATTTCAATGAGCAGCTCTCACATTAAATTTCCACATGTGTGTCCCCTTACTGCCCTCCACACCCTAACCCCCCACCCCCCACCCCGCC
>NW_020799112.1:13406146-13408758 GCF_003259725.1 Athene cunicularia
AAAAAAAAAAAAAAAAAAAAAAAGAAGAAAAAACAAGAAAAAGGCAACAACACAGAAAAAAAATCCCTTCCAAACCCTTCAAGCAATAACTGCTGTACAAGGCCAGTTGGGACACAGTCAAATTAGAGAGTTATTATTACCTAGGGGACATTAGAAATCAAGTTTGTTACTGGCAGTTCCTGTTTCTGTAAAGACTTGTTAATAGCTGAAATTTTAAAGGGTGTTGTTCAATTGGCAAAGCGTTATTTTTCTAAGCAGCCACCATGTTCTCACCTGCTGCTGTTGCTCCTGAGAGCTGCAAATGCTTGGAGGAGGTGGAGGTTGTTGAAGGGCGAGGGGATCCCCGTGCCCCCGAGAGAGGGGCTGCTGCCCCTGCCCGGGCAGGCTGGATGGGAGCTCTCTCCTGATGCAGCGCACTTGTTTTGGATGGGCTGCGTTTAGTCTGGCATGCTCACAAAATTTTAGGGAACGAAAAGTGTCTGAGACTGTAGTTAATGTGGTGGTGGAAGAAGAAAGAAGGCCTGGGTTTGGGGTTCCCTAAAGGGAAAATGTTTTTCGGTTGCTTCAGTTCCTCAGTTCCTTTCCCAGTACTTCAGTTCCTAAGTTCCTCAGTTACAATGACTCAATAAATCAGATTTTTCACTTGGGGCCAAATCCTACCCTTATGAACATCAATGATGCCAGTTTGGGGAATCTCTGTAAATCTCTGCTAATTTCCATTTTGGAGTGTTGCGGTTTCACACGGTGACATGACAGAAGCAGACTTCATTTTGGCAGAAATCTGTCCCCACTGTAATTTCTGTAACCTATGCAGACTCCATGCAGTTTACATATGTTTTATGTCAGGGTGACTTTTTTGTTGTCTAAAATTATTTAGAAAGCAGAGGAAAAAAAAAAAAAAAAAAAAAAAAAATGGATTTTGAACTACATATGTTTTTAGAGTTTTTATTCTTGACTGTCTAATTAGGATTTTTGGAGGAATCTCGGTGTGGATGTGGAGGAGAACATATGCTTCTGTCTGGTCAATGCATAGGAAAGTAAATGCTGTCTCAAACTTCTTGCACGAGTCGCAACAGCTACAGTGCAGAAGATGAGAAAAACCTGCACCATGCGTATTTTAGCTTTATACATATGTATGTGCACACATGCATATTTACAGGTGTGCATGTATATATTTATATATATAATTACTGTTTACAGTATGACTGGTCACATCTGTCCAGCTGCCTATAAATTTATTATAGGCAATTATGTATGCAATTGAATTCTAAAATGCCCTATAAATTGTGACCATCTGAGATATATATATATATATATATATAAAATAAATAAATGTTATGTAAGGACTGCATACACCTCAGAGTTTAACACAATATACCCCTCTTCCCACCAGGACCAAAGGAGTGCGTTTAAAGAAGGCACAGAGGAAAGCTGAGCTGTGCCCCAGTTTTTAAGTTCCTTTGTCCCAAAAGTTTATTTTCCTTTTTTTTTTTTTTTTTTTTCCTAAAGAAGGAATGGGCCGTGAGCTGGGAGGATGCCTCACCTGTCACTTAGAGGTTAACACAGCATCTCTAGGTGGAAATTTGACTGAGCTATTTAACCTCACTCAGTCCTCAGTTTCCCCATCTCTAAAATGGGCACAGAGATAGCAGTCGATCTTCTGAAGAGTGGTTGTCTGGGGGGCCTGGAGGGGGGCAATGCCCTCCATTTGGCAGCCCTGGAGGGGAGGGGATGGGCTGGTGTAGCGAGGAGGGTGGCTGTGGGCTGGACACACTCCCACATCCCACCATAGCCATCTCCAAGAGGAGCATCAACCACAACAATAAACACCAGCAGCTGCAGCGGCCACAATGAAGGATGTCGCCAAAAACAGCAAGAATCCAACTTGCTCAGCCAACTCCTGTTTTCTCAGCAGAAAGGGAGGGGATGGGGAAAGGCCAGGCTTGAGTTGGGGCTGCTGGTCTGAGGGCCCGGGGAACAGGATGGGATGGGATGGGGGTCCCAGCTGCGGGAGCTGGGGCAGCCTCACATCTCTCACCAGCCACGGCCCCCAGCTCACTGCCCCTCCCTCCCCACAGCCCCCGGCTCCAGCCCCTCTCCCCTTCGACACTTTTGCTTTATTTACGAATATGTCGCTGGAATTCAAATGAGTTATCTATTCTGTGGCTGCCTCACTTTCCCACAGAGGGCCAGTGCCTGCCTGATGCAGGGTCCGGCCGAAACAGCGCGAGAAGAAAAGGAAAGAGCAAAAGAATGCTTTTCAGCTCTTTTTATTCCTCCCCCCCCCCGCCTTATTTTATTTTGTGTGTGTGCGTGTGTGTCAGGCGCACTCTTCACTGGCTGTCCCCCCCTCGCTCCCCTCCTCCCCGCTTTCATCCCCTTGGCCCTGCTTTAGCCCCCTTTATGTTACACGATAGCTCGAATGGAAGCCCAGGAGGGTCCTATAGGGAATGCATAGGATCCCTGGGAGAAAGAAAGCCCCCAACAAGCTATACACCAGATGTATAACGTTATATGGTCAAACTGGCAAACACAAAAGCGGAAAAACAAAAGACGTGAATTAGGGAGAAGCATTCAAAGGCGTGTTTTGAAAACAGCCCAGCCAAGAGGCT
>NW_020799112.1:13408808-13429307 GCF_003259725.1 Athene cunicularia
TTTTTTTTTTTTTTTTTTTTTTTTTTTTCCTTTTAATTAGCCTCTGTCAGCTCAACACCCAGCATGCCTGACCTGCCTGAAAGGCTGTGACCACTTGTCCCAGTCTGAGGTGCAAATTCATCCAAGGGAGAAAAAAAAAAAAAGGACGAAAAAGAGAAAAGCCTGGATTGCAATGTGCAGTTGCAGTTGCAGAGATTGCAGGATTACAGGGGCAGGTCAAATGTTCCCTGCTTCTACCACTCGATGTCTCAGCAACAGACAGGGGTGTGTGTGTCTGTGCTCAGTGCTTCTCTCCCAGCCTAACCCTGCAAAGGAATCTCAGGAGAAATGGGTGGTTGTCTGGGACTGGACTACTTTTCTTTTGCTGGTGGCTTCGAAATTCAAGCAGCAGCATTTGCACCTTGGCAAAGATGGCCTGGAGAACGCCTGGGAAAATTCCTCCCCTGGTCGCATTAACTGAGCATCGCTAAGGGCCAGACTTTGCTGCCTTAGCTTATGTGAGAAATTGGTGGAGCTACTAACAGAAGGATGTCTTCTCAGGGTGGGATGGTAGCAGTCTTGCACTAATTTCCTCTAATCTTGCAGAGTGCCTAGTACAGAAATCTTCCCTCTCTATCCATGCAAACACACAGATACACAAATCTGCTGTCCTGGTCCTTTTCCTCCTAACTCCATCCCCAGATTTGCAAAACTACAAGAAATGCTAAAATGTGCTTGGGAAGAGGGAAAGGAGGAAACAAGAGAGCATATGCAGAAGGTGAACAGGGTGTGCTGGGATGGGGGAGAGAGCGGAGGCACCTTCCATCAGCACACAGCATCGCTTGTCAGGTGTGGCTGGGGACCGCGGGCTTTGTAACGAAAGCGTGGTCAAACGAGTTAGACCTATTGCAGGGCTCCTTATAGCTGTCATATAAAACACCAGGCTGCTCTGAGGATGGGAAATCAACAGCCTCACTGCTATTCTAGCGGTGAAGGCTGCAAGACAGCTCTCCCTATTTCTCTGCAAGTGTCAGCCCTCTCCCCTCTGCCAGTGGCAGACATAGAAGCACAGCAAACTATTAAGATATCCAATATATAACAAGGGGCTGGCAGAATTACCATGCTGAAAATGTATGTTCACAGTTGAACAATTCATATTTTAGCTCCTTCACCTGGTGGTACATTTTTTTTATATACTTGTGGCAATGGATAAAATAGATTCATTAGCTTTGATTAACCTTCTTTAACTAGAGTTAAAAACCTGCTGCAGACAGCTCTGCTACCAATGCAGCCTTTAGGATGCTTTATCATGTTTAAGACCCAATTACTGTTGTACCAAATAAGAATAAACCATCACAATAAAATGTGGCGCACACAACCCTGTTAAAGCTCACGGCAAATAATCATTAATTTATAACAGCAACTTCCCCATTTCTATAGTTTTATTGATGGCTACAGTTAATTCAAGTTGAAAACAATGTAACTTGACACTGATCAGACCAACTAGTTTTCTGGTTTTATTGACTTTTGCCTTTTCTTTCCTTTTCTTTTTTTTTTGCTTTGTGTTTGGAGTCTCAAATGGCTACTTCTTAATAAACCCTCATAAAAACCAGGCAGAGAACAGCAAGGCATAGATGAAAAGGCTTTGGGGGAGATTTTCAAAGGCACAAAAGGTGCCTAACTCCCATTGACTTTCAATTACTGATTCATTTTTATTACGAATTTTGAGGAATTAGGAGGCAGAGTTGAGTTTTATGCAGTTATTTGTTTGTGCCAGCCATGAAGCTAGCAGTTTTAAAGAAAAATGGTGTTTTAAATCAGTAATTGCTTAGAAACTTTTTTGCTCATTCATCTGCAACCTATTTGCTTTTCTGCTTTTCAGAGAGCTCTTTGATCTTAATAAAAGTCCAGAAGGAATACAGAACATAAATACACTTGTTACTGCAGCTTTTTCATTTTCGCCTAGGACCTGATCCTGCACTCACTTTAAACAGATGATTAACTTCATAAATGTTCGGTTAGGCTTACTCATCAGTGTAAAACTGCCTATCTGCTTAATTTCTTTTGCAGGATCAAATTCTGTGCTAATTGAAAGAGCTTCCATGTGTTTGTTTTACATTTCCTTGCATTTTGGCATAACTGGATCTGGAAAGCAGCTGCAGAACGCAACGTGTTAATTTTGGACAGGGTTTGACTGAAGTGGGAATAATAAACAGTGAGATGCTGCAGCTTTCAGGCAAAGCAGAGTAACAACAATTAAAAAAAAAAAAAAAAAGAGAGAGAGAAATGCTAAGGAAACAAATCTCCAATCAGTAAACTAACAAGTGTAGCTTAATATGTGACTTAGCTGAAGCCAGGCCACCAGGATTGCAAGCTGCTGTTCGGGAGTGGAAGATGTTAGTGTTTGCAGGCCAGACTTTCTGGTCTGTCTTTTCAACTTTATTTTCGCTATTGAGTTATACAACTCTCTTTCTATAATAAGCTAAAGATGGGACTCTGGTTAAACTATAGATTTGTTCAGAAAATGAAGTGTAAATTCTCAGCAATGCAAAACATCAAGGAAATAAACTGAATCCCCATGGTTACTAATTTGGAAAGTTTGGGTCAGAGGCATGATCCAAATCCAGTCACCCCTTGGCTAGGATGTTGTTCCCAATGAAATCTGCTGCTGGCTTGGGTTGGCATGGTTATTGTTTCTGCACTGATTTTAGGACATTATGCTCAGTGGATTTTACTCCAGGTCAGGGTTGATGCCATGTCTTCTGTGCTGATTTTATGTACCAACTCTTTTTTTTTTCAACATCTTTTTCTCTTTCTCATAGTTCCTAAGTCTGCAACAGTGACTGAACTCCTTCAAACTTTATATGCTGCTTCCTTCCACAGTATTGGACTCTCCACTTTTGTGACCTAAAATAATGAAGTTGTACTAAATTAAACTTTATTAGATCTGTTCCTGGTGTAAACTGGCGTATCTCCAGGATCAGATGACAATTTCAATAAAATTCTTTGGGTTATACACATTACCCAGGCACGTAATTCCAGTGTTTGAGTGGAACTATTCCCCCCTGAGTTAGATGCCTCTGTGAATTTGCAGGATATAATTCACATCTTTTGAGAAGAGCTGACAGAAGCAGAAGAGGATATCTGCCGAATACTTTTCCCTGTGAGAACCAGGTCCTGCTCCCACTGAGTGGAAGGCAGCTTTGCCACCCTTTTTCCTGGAGCAAAACTAGAACTAATATTAGGTGTATGCCATGCTTTGGACTGCAAATGCTTGCAAAGAATGCCAGATACTAGACTGCAGCTAAAATGTCTTCAAAAGAACCCAGATTTAATATTTCATCAGAAGAACAGAGAGGGAGATTTGCTAAACATCAAACAAATATTAATACAAATGCCTCCTGAAAGCAAGTCAGTTATGAAAATCAGTGAATACAAATGTTCCAATTGACATTACTGGTGCATGTTTGTGGGCTTTTTGTTTACACTGCCACATCATGAAAAATAAAATACACCCGAACTGTGCATATTGATAAGGGTATGCTTTCATCTCTGAGTCTGGTGACATGTGAAAACCGTTTCAGCTTTATTCTTGTACCTGATATTTGCACCAAGAAACCCTGAAGAAAAATATTGCTTCTGTACCACTTGGGTGCATTTTTCTTTAGTCTAGTACATGCATGGAGAAAACAGCTTTAGGGAAGTGACTATATCTGATCCTGCTTTAGACTATAGCTTGCTTCTGCACACTGTGGGAAAAGGGTAGAGAAAAAGGATGACTCAGAATTAAAAGCATTAACCTGAAAGTTAATTCTCTGAACTGCCATTTGCTTCCTTGTAACCCTGGTAAGGTCATCTAAGCTCAAAGGGATCAGTGGAAGTTGAGATAGCTACAATCAAGTAGATGGGCTTAAAATCCTTGGCAACATGAAGATAGTATTTTGACAGCTATTCCAAGACTGTATGGATGATTACATTTCTGTCTCTTTGGACAGTGGATGTTGAAGTTTGTTTGCAGAAGCAGCCATGCAGAAGTAGTAGGATCCTGGCATCTCGGGTCATGTCCATCTGAGGTGGTGGTGGTCGTCCACAAGACCAATGACTGGGTTGCAGTATTCTGATGTGAAGAGAGCCCGAGCGAGACACTTAATTATCTGTCTTTCTACATTTGCAGGCATTAAGTATGATTTTAGAAGGGAAAGGAGGACCAAATAATTCCTACTGCCCATTTACCTTTATTATTATTATTATTGCTTTTATTTTTCTTTAGAAGAAACAGTTGAAAAGATGCAAAAAGGAGGACAGGAAAGAATGCTTGAATACCGTTAACTCATTGAAAAAGTAACTAACAATTTCAGTGAGCCAGGGACCACACTCTCAGACATTTTTATTTTGCATAACTTGGTGACAAACCAAAGAAACCAAGCTTCAATGTCCAAGAAGTCATCCAGTTCTTCTAACCTGCTCGGATGCCTTTCATACAGTCCCATCCCAGACCATAATTACTGAAGCGGTTTTATGTGCTGAGAAAGCAAAATAATCACAAAATATGAGTATGGTACCACCTCAAATAGTATCAGCCAAGACAAGAAGCCACAGCTTGTCAGGCAAAAACCTGTTCAAACCCCAGAAGAGCTGTGAATAACCAGTAAGAACATGTATATGGATAATGGTAAAGAAAGGAATGGAATCCCACAGTTATGCCATCAATGAGGTGTTTGAGCAGTACTATCAGAGATAAAACTGCTGAGTTTCATGAGATATGAAGGAGTTAGACATTTGAATCTCCTAGTTACGGTCCCATCTAGCACTCTTCATATAAATGTTATTGTGACTGTGATGGTCACAGCAGGAATAAAGCCAGTAGATCTAATGTTGGTCAAAATGAAGTA
This sequence comes from Athene cunicularia, assembly GCF_003259725.1. Taxonomy (NCBI): domain Eukaryota; kingdom Metazoa; phylum Chordata; class Aves; order Strigiformes; family Strigidae; genus Athene; species Athene cunicularia. The sequence continues at coordinate 13,413,680 of NW_020799112.1, forward strand.
TCACTGAAATTAGTCAAATTGTATATTATTCGATCAAGCACAATTACATCTGATATTTGGGAACTGAAACTTAAAATGTAGGTTTATCCTGTACGGTATCAGTGGGCAACTGTTCTGTGGGACCCATGCTGGAAGGAGCTCGAGCTGTTGCCCTATTCCTTAAACCAGATTACAAACAAATTGGAAAGGACGAAATGAAAAAGAAAAAAGACAAAAATGTAAGACAACATTCCCCCCAAGAAAAAGAAATTGAATCCTTTGGAACTGTGTAAGAATAATAGGAAATTTATACTCAATTAAGCCACTCAAGCAGAGCTGTTAATTAACCTTATCAGAAAGGACATTCCATTTTTATAGACCTGAGGCTATCAGTAAGCACTGGACTTTTTATGGGATGAAAAAGGTGCAATACGTTGATTTTAATGTACAAAAGTATATCCAAAGAAAAACTTAGTACAGATCCAATCCAACTTTTAAGAAGGCTCAGTATTAAAAGAAAAAAGAATATATGAAAAAAAAATATGTTGAGGAGAAACAGTGTTTCCATAGCTGCTATAGAATATCATGGATATGAAAAAAAAAAAAATCATTGATGGCAGCATGTTTCAATGACCTATATTAAATCTGACTGCCTTTAGGTCAGAATTCTGTTGGACAGTCAGATGGACTAAATCATACATAAATATACTATACATATAAAAAAAAATACCTGTAGTGTCTGCTACATCCTACCCCCTAACTTGAAAGGTAAAGGTTGAAAATATGATCAAGGAAACTGAAAAACTTACTAGAAATTATTGTGGAAACATGATCAGCATTGGAAACAAGAGCAGCAAACATACCACCTAGTAAACTAGAAACTATTGATACATAAAAAAAGAAAAAAAAAAAAAAGCACCATGAAACACATCAAAATCTTGCATCATTAGAAGGGGGTGATATGAATTATGAAGGACCCGTGAAATTAGCGCATATAAAATATTGAGAGATTAGGAAACTCTCTTCTCCTGGAAGTCAGATAAGCTCCCCAGGTGATACACCTGCAGAAATGAGAGCACAGTCTTTTTTTTTTTTTTTTTTTTACATATATATGCAACATAGCAGCTTCATTTTATCTTGCAGTAGCTGCTTTATCAGCTGGTATTTGTCCTTATACTTCACTTTATATGTGTGTATATATATATATGCACACATTTAAAACACACATACACACTTAAACGTGTAATGGGAATTATGAGGATTTTTTAATGAGAAAGTTCTTTTAATGAGATTCCTCTGATGTTCAAGGAACATATTAATTCTAGGAATATGAAGAATATGCTTAAGTTGAAGTGTTTAAATGTTTTGCCTAAATGTCTAGCAATGGTTCTCCTGAAAATTTTATATCCTTAAATTATACAGTTCAGGCAGGCTTTCTTTCATAGTACTGGACTAACTTCTACTCATTTTATTCAGGATAATATTTCCCAAACAGAGCACTAATGGAGACAGTCTTCCTTTCAGGCAATTACATCTGTGATTAGAAAAGGAGTTCTTATTCTGTGTCAGAATGAAATGGAAGTTTTTGAGGTTTCTCGTGGGCGGACTCACCAGGACAAGAGCAGTGGCCAAAGCCACCAGTTAGACCTGGGAGGTGAAGGAGCCTTTCTTGGCTTCCTGACTAACAAACAACTGAGGGAAAGTAATGACTGGTAAATTATGTAGGACAAATCCCGTTTGCTTAAGTGGTTCCTCTGGCAACTGGCATCATAAGAATTTTTTTAGGTTTAGCTACACTCTTCTGAAATTTTGATGAAAATTTCAGTGAAATTTCTCCTCTGAAGTTCATCAACTTAAGTATGCTAGAAATATGAAATAAGACTGCTAGTCTGTCCCATACTGACGGAGCAGATAGATCCCTATACTATATTCCGCTAATGAGTTGTCCATTTTAGTGTTGAATAAAATGTTACAACTTCCTGTGGGGAAATCCATCTTATCAACTTTAATTTCTGGGGAAAGATCTGCCTATTCCTCACTCTCCACTTTCTTTTTATTCAGTCAAATATTTTTTTTTCTTTGCTGATTTGGTCTCAAATAATCAGTTTGAATGGACACATTTCCAAATACCAAGGAAAAAAGGAAAAGACAGAAACCAAATTGTTCAGACAATTCCAATTTTGCAGCAGAGGTGTTTTACACTGATAGGTAACATACAGCATTTGATTTCAGCAGCACTAACAGTGTCATTAACTCTGCTGTGTCACCTAAACAGAGTCACTAGAGCTCTAGAGCATATGCAGATATAATAAATGATTCTGCCTGGGGAAAAGTGAATTTCCTTTACATTAAAGTACAGTGGGGACTTTCAGAGTTTTATAGTATGTGGTTAAGTCACACCTTTACCTCTAGATCTTCTACTTTCTATGAGCCATTAGCAGCTGGAAATGAAAAATACAGAACAAACTTGTAGGGAAAATATTGCACTCCCTATATAAGCTTGTAAATACTAGTATTGCAGACTGCAGGTGGGTGCGTGTGTTTTATAATTCCAGAAAGAGACAGGTAGGGGAGCTCTTATAAATATGTTATTAAGCAGTAAAGCACACTAAATGTAAAAAAAATATGTTTAGTTCCATGAAGAGAAAAAAAAATAATTTCAGAACCCTTCCTTTTCTGTGGAAGTTGGGTTGGAATTTGCAAATATAGATCAAGGGAGACAATGATTTTTCAGTCAGTAATAGCTGCATGTCTAATTAAGGTTCAGGGACACTAATGCTAAAAGCAAGTTCAGGTCACATTTCATAAATTATTTTGGCTGATAAAAAATGGGAAAGAGGGAATCAAAAATGTTGAAGTAGTTTTGTATATCTAGGTTTGAAATATGTGTATATTTGTCTGTTTTCCATACTTATGGGATAAAGGCATGCATATGCATGTATGGGGAGAGAAATAGATAAAAAGAGTTGAAAGAGTTTATATGCCTTTCTCCATCCATCTTCCTTTCACCTTTCTCTTCCCAAAATTCTTTTGATCAATGATTCATATTATTCTGAATAACATTTTCCCATTATTTCGACCTAAAATGGCATTTGCCCTTTATTTTCATTTTTTCCACACAGTGAAAGGACCTAATGCAATTCTGTTTTGTTTCACATTTCTCTGAATATGAAGAAACAACAACTGTGGGCCACAAAACTTTTACAGGAACACTGGGAATCTTTGGATTTTCTTGCTCTCTTTGTACAACCACAACAACTTTCTCCAAGAAGGGCCACATCAGTTGCAGGGCATGCAAAGGATTATGGTGACTTCTTGTTTTCTCCTCTCAGAAAGCACCCGCAGAGGTACCACTGTGCACATAAAATTCTCCTCTGATACAAGCTAATCCAGAGATAACATCATAAACCAGAAAGCAGCACATCTTCCATTAACTTACTGTACCAGTCGTTTCACACCTCTGTGTCTCAGTTTCTTCTACCTCTGTCATATATTTAGCCTGAAAAAGCTGTATGGCAGGGAATATCTTTTTATGTTTTTGCACAGGGATGCAAAGAGAGGGGCATCAGTCTAGATTAGAACCATTTAGTCCTTGCCATAATGCAAATGAATTCTATTAAATGATGGAGGCCTTAAATAGCCTATAGTGAACCTTCTGTGAGTAATTTAGATAACTTTTTAAACAAATCCATTCTACATTCTTTTATGAACAAAACAGAACTACTGTGCTAACCTCATCCCATAATTTCTAAGCCCCAGAAGCCCTACAAAAATGTATCAGCAATTACTTTTGAATTAAACAGAAAGTGATGGAACAAATGCAAAAGTATTCACCTTTGTAACACGGCCACATTGCAGAGATATAAGAGCACAGCTGTTCTCGCCTAAAAAGGAGAATTCCAGAAACAGAGAGGCTGGGAAAGAAGTCAACAATGGGCCCTGGAACTGAACATCATGCTTAGATTAATTTAGAAACCACTAGACATTTTGCCAAAAAAGAAAAAAAAAAAAGAAAAAAAAAAGGAAAAAGAAAAAAAATCCCTTTTTTTTATTAGGCAATAATATGTGTGATTTAAATCCAGCACTGGAAACAGAAGTTCAGGCTTCCACTCTTGACACACCTTAGCTCAGGCTGGTTGTGCAAGCAGAAATGGAGCTGGTATATTATTTAGTGGAAAATGTAACTGATCCAGAAAACCCAATACTCCAGGGGTAGGTTTGGATTCCAAATTTACCTACTAGCACAATATCTAAAAATAATAGGAATCCAGGAGGTTTAAGGGGAGAGAACAGGGATTGCTAGAAAGGAAAGAATCTGGAATGAAAGGAAGGAATTCATCTGTTTCATATTAATTTGTATTAATTTCCATTTAATAGTATAACCACCTGTATTGAAAGAATGAATGTGAAATACTTTCAGTGATTGTCCCATGTAACTTAATACTGAAGGATAAGCAATTGGCTATGGTATAGGGCTCAAAGAGAGCTGAAAGTGGAAGGGTGAAGAGCAAAACGGCCACTGGTGAGCTCCACTGGCTCCGTTAGCAACGCAGCGTGCTGAGATTTCAGACAAGCGTGCGTGCTCTGCTGAGGGCACTCACCACTGCCTTGGCCGTCGGTGGGTAAAGTCCAATTTACATTGGGCTGAGGAGCCAGCCTTCTCTTCGGTATTTAAATCTCAATCCTAAGCTTGACCAACTGTTAAAATAAACCAAGCAGCGGCATTTGATTTGGACTACAGTAATAATTTGGCAGTGTCAGCCTTTTCAGAGGTCTCCCAGCTTACATACTTTGCTGTTACTGTAAGGGGTGCTTCGGTTTTACTCACTGAAAAATCCCCAGCTCTTCTGCCCTTCTAAACCAGGTGGTGACACTTGTGCCGTGTGTACGAGTTAAGAAGAGACCCGCAGACATCTGCTGCAGTGAGGTACCGGGTTTGGAAAGCTGCTATGTGTTGTGAGGTCGGGTGGCCTCTTCTGACACGTTCCTGGTCTAGGTGTATTCTTCAAAAAACTGTACCGCCAAGTGCTGGGCACCTTCTGCAAGGAAGTTTTCTGCTGACCATACCACTGATGGATCAAAGTCCCATGGCAGCTTCACGGCCCTTGGTGAATGCAGAACCAATAAAGTGCTCTCAGCTTTTTTGGCTGCAACCAGTTCTGGTGCTGGAAGGCCACAGTGCGGTCAAACCAGTGCTCTCTGAACCCTAACTGGCCTGAGAAGAAACCCCAGCCACCTTACTGGTCTGTCCTTGTGATTTCTCACATCCTGAGAATTACCTTTTGGGCTGCATTATTAGCGGGTTCCCAACAGATGGTGCTAATGAGACTATTAAGTAGCCTAAAGCAATATGCAAATGATGCTGCGAAAAGGGCTGCTGGGACCTGCCCGTTTCTTCTTTCTAGCTTGTGTTAAAAGGGAACGTTATTAAACGTTATTACAAGCAGCTTCCACAGGCTGAGAAATTCGTAAGGTTTTCAAGCCACAACTGAGGAAAGCAGAAACAAGTCTACTGTTTACCCAAAATCTAATCCGGGCTGGCAGCAGAGGGGTCTGGTGCTGGGAATTAATTAATACAGGTAGACCAATCTTGAATCCTTGCTACTGGTATTTAACAAAGCCCTGTCCAAAAGCCCTCTGAAAAGCTGCAAGAAAGTCGTCTTTGTTTGTGTGGCTGATTGAATGTTCCTCTGTTACCTCCTTTTACACACCACGGTTTTATGTAACACACCAAATACAATGTTTAAGTAAGGTTAGTGTTATGTTATACAGTCTAACAAATAAAAGGATGTTTAAAGTTAAGGCTGACATTCCATCCTTAACTTTTTGTACCTTTGTGTTACTTCACACCTCAAACATAACATTGATTTAGGGCCCCTGCCCTGGCTCTATCAAGACACAGGGAGATTAATTACGTTAAATACATTATTCCAACCTTTGCGTTAACTACCCATTCCTTTGTCAGTTTAATAATTTCAACCTTTAGGTAATATCAGATGTTAGTACACTGTTAGATTTTTTTTTCACCTTCTTTAAACAGGAACATCCCTAAACACTAAAACTGGGATACTTCCATATACCCAATGTAGTATTTTGCATTTTCTTTTCTAAACTGGGCATTATGGATCAGCTTTTCCAGACTAGGCACGTGCACACAGACATCACACATCGCAAATGTGCAAACTTAACTTCAGAATATAACTCCATGATGAGTTTGTTCATTTTATGTTTCTGGGATAATGAGTCAGGTACCTGTAGCTGTATAGATACAACCAGTCATTCATTTACGCTTACATCGGAATGCATGTGTTGATTCTTTCAGAGCTAGATAGCATTACTGAATAACCGCATTTCAGTTATTATTATCATTATTGATTTAAGTGCATTTATTTTCAATTTCAGAAAGCTCTGGTATAGCACTTACACACAGTGCACAATGCAGCTAAAGCATGTTTTACTTTTCACTGGAGATAGAATGAGAAAGAGAAAAAAAAAAAAGTTTTATTTGCTTGGTGCCACAAATACCACAGAATATCTCCTATTGCATTTCTTTTTCTGGATGAATTTTCAAAAGTTGAAAAAAAAATAGTTTCGGGCAGAAATAAGGCCACTCCTTTTCTATAAAATTCCTAACAGTCTAAGAAGATCTCTGCCAGTAAGATCATGTGTCCAATATCTTATCTCTGATAGGGATAGCTGGAAACACTACAAAAATGGGGCAAGTGCACATGTGAAAATAGGTTAGCATGTCACTGGTTTCTTTTAGGCATTTCTTAAGGCTGTTCCTTTTCCTGAGATGGATCATCAGCCTACTCCATGCAGCTGGTTTAGTATTAGTTGCTAATGGCTGTAGGCTTGGGTGGGGAGCAGGGGTCTGCTGGGGCTACAGGTAGGTAGGAACTATGGAGTGAGGCAAAGCAAAAGAAATCCTTTCCTTCTATCAGCATCTCACAGGTTTCTGGCCCAATTTGTGATGGTGGCATCTTCCTGAGGGTAAACTCAGGCTTCTCCCAGATGACTTTCAAATTTCATAAGATAAAGCAGAGTTAAGTATTTTTGTTTGTACTTGTTGGAAGAGATGTGTCTACTTTGGAAGAAGGACACAGAATCAGCTTCACCTATGATGTATGGAAGTCCTGGGGCCTTTAATACAGAAAATTTAATTTGAGAGGTTGGACATTGGATCAAGGAACCAGGACAGGAGCTTCACTGAGGCTCTTCTAAGACCTTGGAAGTCCTTAAGTACTGTAAGATCAATACATAAACTTAAGTCTCATCTCTAGTATTGACCTGTGTGGCTGTGAACAAGTCATACACTAGCACTGCCTGTAAAAGGGGAAAACTCTGCTTACTGGTCCCTAAGGGCAAGTGGCAAGGTTTTAAAGATTACAGCACCTGTCCTGAAACTTGTTGAGTTGCTGACACTGAGAGGTATGTCCTCCTGGTGAGGAAACAGGACACGTGGTTGTTGCAGATATTTCAGTAGCTGACTCCTCCTATTTACAGAAAGAATTGGTATATTTCTTCAAAACTCAATTACTTTTAGCTATATTCCCCTCATCTTCTACTCGTTTTTCTCCCTGAAACAACTAGAATGACTCCAATGACATGGGAGCCAAACAGAGTTCCCTATCCTGGTTTCTTGTAGCAGTCTTTGGTGTGGGTGACTGGATCAGGCAACAAGAGTAGTTTCAACTACATACAGAGTCTCTTCTTTTGGTCCTTCTTTGGGGATCTCTGTTTTTGAAGGGGCATTCTTATCATCAGAATCACTTCCTGGTTGAGCCATTTAATCTAAACACCAAATGAAGGCCAGCTGTTTCCAGTCTTTATTTTAGACCCTGATCCTGTGCTAGAGGAATCCAGTTAAGCTTATAGTGTGGCATGACTCTTACGAATGGTTCTTGATACATAAAATAGCAAGGACGATTCATAAATTACTTTGCATGTGACAAATCTCAATGGGACTTGACACTGTGCAAGATAAAAGGTGTCAGATGTGTTCGGATTGCATCAGTCTGCTTACCACAGACCAGCATTTGTGCTGCAAACGTATTGTGCTGCCATATACTGCAACGCTGAAAGAAGGATAAAAATAAACAACAGAATAAAAGGGCACATGATTTCCACTGCTGGCAAGGTGACGTCTGCCAACCTGGCTGACACACCAGTGATTAAACTCCAGACTTGCAGACCTGCTGCTCTTGTAGTTTGAACTGGAGTCAAACCTACATAGCGGGGCTGTAACCGTCATGGTCTTAATGTATTGGACATGCCTTGTGACCCCTAATGCACAGACATGCACAAAGGGCTGGGATTGTCCCCAGATGCCTGTTAGGGCTTTGCAGCCTGGAATCATGAATGTTGAAATATAGCTATTAAGTCCAAAGGATGTAAAATAAATTTCAAATTAACACATAGTTTGGCTATTGGTTTAAACGTCACAATTTTCTTTCCCTGAAAGCAACAGTTTGAGAAAATGTCATATGCAAAATAGGACCAAGGGTTTCACATTTCCTTTCTTTTTTTTTCTTTTTTTGGAGACAACAGAGCTATTCTTCTTTCCAGTAGAAAGCAAATGTTCTAATACAATTTCTTATGTATTTTGACATTTACATTGACTATGGATTGGGTTGGAGTGAGATTGCATAAAAATGAATATTACTTGCAGAAGAAAGCCACCTTTTCCAAATCAGTACAACTCCCAGTCATTCTGGGGAGAAAGATATGATGTGCAGAAGCCTGCACCAAATCCGTTGTTGCTGAACATGTCCTATAGACAAAGTCCCAAACTCACTGGTACTGGCCCATTTTTCACTATAACAAAGAAGCTGACATCACAGCTTTGGTCAGCTTTTGTTTGGCTCTGTGCCACATCAGCCCCCTTCTACCTTAGAGGCAAGATAGCAGAAAGCCACAGGAGGAACAAGGTAATGATCTCTCTGCTAAAAAGTAAAATGCAGCGGTGTAAATGCAAGCCAGGTCTCTAGAATCCAGCACAGGGGGTTAGCTGTGACTCCCAAACCTGAGCCCATCAGGCTGGAAAGAGGAATGAAACTCTTGACAAGAACCTAAACTTCGGAACAAACCTTCTTCCAGCTGTTCTCGTCCTGCCTGCGCAGTGCCCTGTAAATGGGGAACAGGCAGTGGGGAAGAAACCACTTCCCCTGCTCGTGCAATTCAACGTGCATGCTTAAAGTCCAATGGTCTGAAAGAAGAAAGCAAAATATATTTCCTAATACAAGGACAGAAAAATAAAGAGGAAAAGCTGGGAATAAAACCAGCTCTGGCAGAGCTGAGTTGTAAATAGGAGAGGAGCTGCAGTGGCTGCTTGCAGGGGGAGGAGGGGGCATGGGGAGGGGAAGGAATCAGGACTACAACTTTGAGTCCCTCCAGGGAATTCCTCCGTGGATTGTACAGTCATTTGTAAAAATCGACTGTGACTGCTACACTCGCACTTACTTCTTGTCGCTTTATTCCACATGCGGCCCAACATGTTTTTCCACCGATACGCAGATTTGGGGCTGTTTTATTTGGACTTGCCAGTGGAGGGGCTTCAGTTGACACAAAGGGCTTATCAATAACATTGAACCCTTTTTGACAGCTGTTTTTGCTTCCCAACTCTCCTGTTAGGGAGGAAAACGGGTGGCTGCAGGGAAAGGAAGCTTGAATAGCAGCCAGTACCTTCCACGGGTAGCACACTTCAGGCAAATCTAGAATTACCTCCCTCCCGGCTTCAATTCCCCAACAGCTCTGAGGCCCCCTCCACTCGGCACCAACAGAATAAGCCTTCAGTTGATTGCTTTGGTAAATCCATCATTTTTGCATCCTAATAATTAGCCCAGCAGCTGTTGCAAAGCTGGAAACATGAATGTTTCCTTTTTATTGAAGGGATTACTTCTCTAAATGAGTGATGTCCATTTTAACTCTCCCCTGATATGCATAAATACACACGCAGCCAGTGTGACTTTAGGCATGAAAAATCAGTAATGGCTATATGATTCTCAAATCTAGTAGAACTGATAAAAATCAAGGTTGCTGTCAGCTGTGTAAATTGAGAGCTCCAAGTGAATTTGGTGGTTGGTCTGGGCAAAGGGGGTTCTTGTGCTGGTGAGCTGCTCCCTCTCGTGGAAAGCCGGCATGCCGGAGCCGGCCGCGCGGCGTCAAGCGCTGCCGCTCCTTGGATGGCTCTGCTCGAGGCACAGTGTGAAACCTAGAGACATGCACAGACACACTCACAAGCCTGACCTTGCGAGCATGGAAAACATCCCTGCTCTCTGGGTTTTACGCCAGGAAACTTGGCTTGCTGAGAAGAAATCTTTAGGAGTGAAAAGAGTCTGCCCTCCCAGAGCCGCATCATTATTACCTTATGTAGCCTCATTAGTTTGGTTATTTCAAAATCTTTGTACAGCACTGATCTGGGGGTCTTGAAAAGTCAGAGACATCTGGAGCTAAGAAACAGGACTGGCTCTTTTTTCCCCCCCTCTACTTTTGTTTTGTTGGTATTGTCCTTTAGCTTTCTCCAGGACAAAATTAAACCTTCTTTGGGGATGACTGATTATTGTTGAATTATTACTACACTATTAACTGAATAGCTATTATTACTAGATTATTAACTGAATAGCTTGCTTCTTCCCTCTTTCTGTTTAAAGGTTCCCCCTATTTCTGTAGCTCAGATGATCTGAACCCTTATCCATTCTCGCAGCCACAAGAATGAGCCAACTTCCCTGTCATCCCATGGGTATGATTCCCCTCCACCCCCCCAGGATAATCACATGTTCTGGACTAGTATTTTTTTATTGCTTTTATCGAGAGATTTTATTACAAAGGAAAATATGTCCTGTATTTCTTAGGCTGGAAGGATATAGACTTGGCAGTTAGGAACCACCATAGCAATTTTTAGCACACTGGTGTGGTTTACATGGATTAATCTGCAGTAACTCTTTGGAACACTCTTCAACCGCTCAAAAGCTGCCTCAGTCCAAACAGTTTATAAGCTAAATAACAAAAGTCTTGTAAATATTTATTTAACGAGACATATTTTGAATAACTGACACGTATAGAGCCTTCCTAGAGAGTGTGTTATCACCATCAATTTTCATGGTCTGATATAATAACAACTACCAGTGTAAACCGTGGCAGGGAAGATATTGACAGTCCGAGGCCGCTGTTAGCAGCAGTGTAATAACGGGGCGAAGAGCTGCACTGAGCTGCAAAAGCAGGATTCAAATTGGGTTTGCTTCCACTTGGCAAATCACTGGGAGAAAAAGTACGTGGGCTATCCGTTATTAGAGGGTGACTGTAAATATGCTGTAGTTACCATGCTATTGCAGTGTAATTATACGGAGGTTATTCCTTTTTAATAACTATCTACCAGACAGAGAAAGAAACACCATTTATAGGGCTTCATATTCTTCTTTGATCTCCTAAATTCTGAATGGTGTTTTCATGTCACAGTGATGGGTGCTGTTTTACCACCTGTATAGACTAAATTAATCTGTGGAAACAGCAGGTCAATTACCTAAACATATTGCTTATATTTAACCCTATTGTTTCATATTTAGTGTGTATTTTTGAAGCTGGATAAAGTTATTTATGCTGCAAATGGCTCTCAGTTACGAGTTCATGAATCCTCCGATTAATATGAATTAGAAATGATATTATAGTAAATGTGTAGATGATCTTGAAAGAGAAACCCTGTTTGCTAGTCTTGTAATTATTACATGCACTTTCAAGCTTTTCATTCAGCTCTTTTGCACCAAGAAATGGCTTCTCATCCACCGGTATCAAAACCAGCTCAAATTCTGGGCATATTTCACAACCATTTTTTCCCCTCTATGTGTCTATAGTGATGATGGATGGCACAGACTGACTGTCCTTAGAAGTGAATGTATTTATTTGTCCACAGGATACGGATAGCACATGAAATTGCAATCGTAGTGTAAACCTCCCCCACACATCACCCTCTGTCAGTGTGGCTCAGCTTTGACAAAAAGGGACACAGCGAGCCATGGGGAAATTGTGTTTAATTCCAAAGTCACACAGAGAGTCAGTGGCAGGCTGACAATGAGGACTTCCAGCCCCTCATCGGCATTCCTCTGCCGTAAACATGGGGCACCGGCCCCGACTCTAATGATACAGGGGGAGTTACGCTCAGTGCAAGAGATGCTCTGCAGAAAGGCCTCCCTTGCATTCGACTAAAATGCTGCTAGTGGGATGTGATTAATCTAGCTTCAGACTTTAGAATAGCTACTATTAAACCCAGGGGATGCTTTTATTGAAAAAATAAATAAATCTGGCTTTAAGGGGTGGGGGTTGAAAACAAGAAACACATGTGGGGTGTTTTTTTTTTAGGCCTGATTTCTTAAAAAAGGACCTTCTGTGCTGTTGCCACCGTGGCATGCAGGAGTCAGGTTTGTAACCAGCTCTGAGCATCCCACTTTGCTTTGCCCACTCAGGCCAAATGTCCCTTCAACACAAGCTGACAACTGACTGTGCATTTTGATCAGGCGCGGTCTCTGTTCAGTAGCTGGGAGGTTTGAATGCTGCTCCTGTTACCTCAGATCAAAAAGATTTTGGCACGGGCACCTCTCACATGCTAGTGAGCCCCATGAACCCTGCAGATGTTGCAGGGTGGCTATCGGAGCTGCGCGGATGTTGGCTGGTGATGGCTCTGCTAAATTACCAAAGCTGAGAAACTTATGAGGAAAGTGTTTGCTGGGATTACCCTTGGGGTAACCTCTTGCAACATAATAGTGACATGGGATACTGTGATTTGCCACTTTCTGGAATCCCGGTCCTGGATGTAAAACAAGTTATTATTTTGATACTGAAAAAGTTTCATTTTTTACTGATGCATGTAAATACTATATTGATCAAACTGGCAAAAGATGTGTATACTAAGGTTTGATTTATCAGAGAGAGCTTTTTCCAGCAAGATACGGGTGCTAGGTAAGTCAGCTTATTTCTCTTAAAACTGTCATCAATATGACAATACAATTTCTCTGGTTCTGGTGGGATCAATACAATTGTTTCTGAATCCAGTGTTGTCATAAATCACCTATAAACACACTCTGTGCCTTTGAATAAAGTTTGGTGGTGTTGTGCTCCCAGGGCAGCTGAGTTATCATCAGACAACTGTTATTCTTAAAGACCTTTGATTGTCTTCATTACTGAAAGCTCATATCTTCATGTATTTCTAGTGACACCCTTGCTTATTTGAGTATGAGAAAATGTCAGTATGGATTTTTTAAAATTCTTCTGCAAAGGTGTGATTTCTTCAGTCAGATTCATGCTAAATAAATAAAATAACATCACATATATAATTGCATTGCGGTGCATGCAGTGGAGAAATAATGCATTTTTTTCATACATTATTTGTGATGAGAATGTTTAGTGCATAGGCTGCATAGTAGGATTCCTATAATTGCTCCACAACTGACTGACTCACCAGTGCTGTGACCCTGGGAAAATCCCTGTCTCTCTGTCTCTGACCTTCTTGTGTAAGTTTTATCTCCTTCAGAGAAGCTTTGTCAAGATAATTTATGTTTTAAATCACATTGAAATCCTTGGCTAGAATATACTATTACAATACATACACACAATAAAGGACATGGGTGTCCCAGACTACAACTCATTGGTTAGTCCCTTGGTATTTGATAAGTTCCTTGTGCTGTCCTGTGAGGCCACACTATCTGGGGGCATCTCTGCAGAAATCTCTTAATTCTCTTTAATAACCTGGCCCAAGGAAGCTGCAGCAAACTGTTGTTGTAATGCTTCTGGAGAACACTGGTGTTTTCATAGACCTGCCATGGCATTCAAGGTGAGGCTTTTAGAACTAGACCCTTCAGCTGTCTGCTGACTTGGTCGTGGTCGGACTTGGTGAACTTTCAGGAGTTTTCAGTGCTCCCTTGCCTTGGTTTCCCACATCTTCAGTCAGTTTCAGGGACAGGTCCCCCAAAGGCTCAGTATGTTTGTGCAGGAAGGGTAGCCTAGAGTGTTTGTGTTTATGAGCTGTAATTTTATATTAGGAATTCCATTTATAGCCCAGATTCAGAGCATTTCAGAATATGACAGATGTGTCCACTGATTTCTTGAAAACAGGATACGATGTGAAGTAAATTTGGGGAGGTATTGGTCAAATTTTAAGCTCCAGAGTACACATCTCTGCACACACACAATCCTCAGAAGACTTCACTATCATGACCTTAGATGAGTTCCTCAAAGTTTTTGAACTCTGTTGACCCTTGATCAAGTCTTGGGTCTCTTCAAGAAAGTCAGAGAGACAGTCTCGGCCTTTGGGAGCATTCAGGACATCTTGGTGGAACAGAACTCCTTGTGTCTTTGGTTACAGTAGGGTTTGCCTAGTCTGCAGTCAGGTAGGTGAACCCTGTGAGGTTTGATGTTGGCTACTGTGTCTTGTGTGTTTGGAAAGTGTGCCAGGTACAGATGCAGTTGGCTCAAGGAGTCAAGAGCAGGAAGGTGCATAGTAAGTGATTGGTCTCTGGTCTGCAGTATCCCTCTTCACCTTCTCACCACATTCACACTTTTACTCTGAGATGTTTGTGGAGAGCACGAATAGTGAGGAAAAGTGGGGATACACTTTGAAATGACTGCACTTGTGCAAGCCACTCGGAACTCCTAGATTAAAATTATGTGATTTAGGTATGGAAGTGTATAGCATAGACCTGTGTACATTAGAAAGGCAGTGGTGAAGACAGTGTAAGTGCTTGGGGGTTCTATATATTTCCCAGAAGTTCTCCATTAAATGAAGGAATTCCTGGAGTATCCTGAAATTAACACAGAACACACAGCATGAGCAGGGATGAGCTACCCTACTGGGATGACCATAAGAGTCAACCTCATGTAGAAGGACAGATCTGATGGGAAAAGGCTAGCATGTCCTCCTCCAGCCATGTGAGGTGGTGGTAGATCTATCCACTCTCAAAGTTGGAAAAGATGTCCACTTTCTGCTCAGGTTCTTGTAAGAGGCAAGACTGGCTTCCCAGTGTGGGATCTCTTCTCCTGCACACCTTGTCATAAGCAATCAAGGCAGGTTAAATGGGAATAAAGAGCAATCTCCCACCTCACATAAAAAGTGATTGACAAACCTGCCTGAAACAGACCACAGCTGAACAACAAATCACAGCTGAAATTATAATTTGAAAAGGAAAGGAAAAGAAACGAACATGCAGACTTAAGGCATCCCAGGAATCTAAACAGAGGCCGCCTCACCATCCAGACTCATTCCATTTTAGTGCGCTATTTCCCAAGTTGTTGCGTGAATGATCCCAGTGTCTTTGCCTTTACAACCTTGCCTGATAGGCCATTCCACACATTTATTATCCTCGATGTGAAAAAGTGCTTCCTAACGTCTGTTCTAAATCTGTTTTAATTTCCATTTATGCTCCATTGTCCTATAATCTGTTTGGAGCTGAAAATAGAACCAAGGTATGATCTTCTTACAACCCCTGGCAATAAATTTTATTAGCATTTTTTTCCAAACTTCACAACCTTGCAGTAAATAAGAAAGCTTTATGGGGAAAAATAACCTCTATCCTCCTCCACTTTCCTCCCCATCCACAAACCCCATGACCTTTATAAACTTTGACCAATATCATTGTTTTCCTTCAATCAGAGGATGAAGTTT
>NW_020799112.1:13429357-13455175 GCF_003259725.1 Athene cunicularia
AGAGACAGGGTTACAGGAGTAAACCAATTATATGAGTATTAAAAATGGAAGCAGTCTGCGTGCTGGCAATGTATATCTTTTACCAATGGTTGATGGAAAAAAAAAAAAAAATCTCCCAGCTGCTCTGTAAAGCTCTCTCTATGCAGCTTGAAACATCTGGTTTGTTTTGTGTGCAGTCTTTTACACAGGGCATTTGCAATTCTTTTTTCAAATTGGATTTTTAGTTCACTTTCCAGTAGAAAGGTTGATATGTTTGTCATTAATAAGCATGGTAAAAGTAATATGTATGTAATTAGAATTCAATCATCAGAACCAATGTGGCAGGATCTCCTAAAAGACATTTTCATTCACTTCAATCTGCAATCAGAGGATGAAGTTTCCTCAATGAGTTAATGCGGTTCGCTCCTGGTGGACTATAACATTGCTCCAGCAAGGCATATTTATTTGCATGATTGGCAATTAGAATTTATTGATTTCAAAAAAGGAAATCCTTCCCTGGGTACTAGTGTTTCACTCCCTTGGCTGACGTCGGACAGGAAAAGCTGTCAAGATATGGATACCACATCTGGGTTGGAGGAGGAGAACATAATTATTTCTATTTCTCAACAGTAATTTCTCAGGACCAAGGGCACTGATGGACTCTGGAGAGAGTTCATGCCAATATTCCTTGGCAGGAAATGAGATGGTTGATGACTATAATAACAAGACCTCTTTGATAATCTCAGCGGAGGATGCAATGCAGGCTCACACCCAGACCAGTCTCTACTAGTTATGGGCACTTGATCAGGCTGGTCTTACTCAGGTTTAGGCTTCAGCTGGAATTTGATATGAAATCAGAAATCAGCCTGGAAGTGGATCCTAGAGTAGTCCTTAGGATGCAATTTCATTACCACGGACAGTTTTGAAGAGGTTCTGTCATCTTCGTTTGCATCCAGAACCAGAGTCAGGAAAATGACTCCCCTCAAATAATGGCAAGGACTAGATAAGTACCTTCCACAGGAACTCCAAAGATGGGCAGCTTAGAAATTATAGTATTAATAAGAAAAATATACAGGAGCTATAAATAAAGGGTAAAAATGAAAAGACTGAAGGAGAAGGGACATCTTTCTAAATCTTCATTTTCCATTTTTCCCCTTTTACCTTGAATGCAGTACATTACAGATAATAGCCGCTTTGTATTGCTGTCAAGGAGAACAGACACAAGCCCTTGTCTCATACTTACAAGGCAAATGACAGTATATAGCCCACAAAGAGTTGAAATATTCTTCATTCTCCACCCTCAACTTGACCAAGAGCCTGAAAGGACTTGCAGCTCTGCCCTTTTTACCCATGCCCCCCATTTTCTCTCGTCTATTGTTGCCAAATATGCAGTTGAAATTAATAGCACTGCTTCACCTGCCACATGTCAAACTTAATTTTACTTTAAATCAGTCTTAATTATTCTAGTGAAGTTTATAGTTTTAATGGAAAGACACTGCTTGCTTAAACTATTACGAAGGGCCAAGAGAGATTTAAAGTCACATTGTCTTTCCAAAATGGACAGTTTAAACTAGGTGATATCACATCTCACGTGTTCTAAGAAGGTGAACTTTCTGAACCCAGCTATTCAAGACAGGCCCAATGATAAAAAAGAAAAAAAAAGAGGAAAAAAAGTATAACCACACGCAAATTAAATCTAGAGGTGAAGTCCAATGCCCAGTGTTGATTTCTCCATTTACACAAGGGTACTCAAGCACCACTGTGTTACTGACTAATCCTTGCCGCGAACTATTTTCAGGGAATGAAGAGAGAAGAAGGGTAATTCCAGTAACGTGGCTCCCATTTGATAGGCTGACAAATCAGGTCAATGGCTAATACTGATCAGTATGAAAGGCTTCAGCTCTGAGGAAGATTTAATGGGGCTCACTGCACTGTAGCTGCCTCCATCTCCCATTGGTGCCACTCATTTACTTGCAGGTGAAACATAAAACTAAGGGCTATTAAAGATCCCACACTTTTTCCAGGAAGGAGGGTGTTAGGTCTGCATTAGATCCTGGCACTAATCCAGAGCCTGTAATCACACCTTGCCAACTGTACCGAAAATTTCCCCTATGAGTTCCTTTGGCAACACCCCATTTTACAGAGCTAAGTCTGTGCAGACTGACAGCAGCCTTTCAGTCCAGCTGCATTTCAGTCATAGAAAAATAACCCCCAGGGCACAATTTATTAAGCACACTGGGACATCTCTGGCAGTTTTGTTTAGCAGTTAGAACATAAGAAAGAGCATCAGGATTCAATATCTGGTTATTTGATGATTACAAGTAAGGTATTTAATTTTTGGTGTGGTTTACCTGCCTGTGAAATAAGTAAAATAATATTGCTAAAAATGCATATAGCCCATTGCTATCATTTATTATTTGCATACATTATGCCAAGCTGGAGTATAAAACTCCCTAAATTCACTCCAACTACCTACAAGCCAGCTACCCAAAAGATAAGCATCAGCTGAAGGTTTATACATGCATTGTTTCTTCTTTTTTCTTTCTTTCTTCCTTCTGTGGGCTTCCACTCAGAAAACAGATGGTCTCTCCTCACTGACATTTTCTTACAGTTTTTAAATGATGCTGCAGTAGGGGAGAGCTGAAATGTTCAGTCTAGAGCTGTTCAGTCTCAATCTACGTTCATAATTAACAGTAGCTAAGTGAAGTTTAATAAGGGCAGCCCACCAACTTTTTTTTTCCTGGTGCATTCACAGCAAGGCCATAATGAATGTGCAGCTCGTGGAGTTTCCCCTGACCGTGACTCCCTGGAATATTTAGTATTTACCTTTTGTGATAATTAAAGGAAGGGAAATGAAGCCTAAAGGAAGTTGGAGTGACATCTAATATTCCTAATATTCTCTTGTTTCTTTAAGGGATGGCTTTTGCCAAAGTAGGGCCTCCCTCTCTTATCATCAGCCAGGTCCTGACCCTTGGACCAGGGATCCCGGCTGTAACTTGACCCTGGGACCAGGTGTGTGCCTGCAGGTCACAAGGCTGACAAAAAATACCAGCCCATGTGGTGCAAACAAGCCATTCCTAAGCACATTATTGCCTTTAACTCTTTCAAGCCCTATTCAGGCATAAGCACTGGCATGAGTACCTCCGTGCATCCCTGCCCTGTGCTATGAGACTTGCTTGTGAGCACGCACGAGTAGCCAGCAAACAGATGCCAGCACACCCTGCGCCTTTGCAAACATGCCACACGCAGGGATAACTCTTAGGTGTGAGCGTACACAAACTAGGCCTTTCATTTGGGCAAGCACGTTTATTGTATCTGGTTGAAAGCGGGGCTGAGAGAGTTTGTGACCTGCAGAGCTATTTGCTTCCTTCCTCCCCTTTCATAAAGCTGTTGCTAAATCACGGGGATTTTACAGGGACCAACTGCAAGATGGGTGAGCTGCTCCGGGTTTTTGCAGTAGTTCAGGCTCTGAAGACTTTCAGGCCCTGTCTCAGATGTGCCTCAAGAGGAAATTCATCATTAATGCCTTCACCCAACACAGTGACTGCAAGTGCTGGACTATTAGACACGCAGTGCAAGTGGCCCTAAGGGAATTCCCAGATGTCCCTTGCAAAAAGCCAAGGTTGTTGTAAGCCTGGGCTAAATTGCATGTGCACACAGTTAAGCTATAGTCTAAATATTTGGCTGCCCCAAATTCTCCATGATTTTGAGTATGGCTTACTCATATGTTCTCCTTTTTCCAGAAAAAAAAAAAAAAAGAAAGCACAATATATGCAATATATTCTTTTTATTTGCCTGCTGCTTTTTTCTTCTCTTTTTTTTTCCCCCAGCCTTCAGCATGTCCCCAGGTCCTACCTGCAAGCCTTTGTCCTCAGCTAAAATGTCTGGAGACTTTTATGGGGGGTTCCTGTCATCACATGCATCCCGGTGCATGGGCTTTTAGGCAGACTCCTCAAACTATGAATTAAAAAGCACAGGAACTGACAGCCCTGTGAACTACCTGTGAAAAATCATACCTGGGTTTATGAAGCTATTATGTCTTCAAGGACATTCGGCAGCAATTCTTGAGGAGACAGTGTTACAGCAGAAAAAAAGGTTTTTTCAACATCAGTATCTACTCTGTAGTCCCGGTACAAAATGAATGCCACTAAGTAATAAGTAGCCCGCATTGTTATAAGCATAGAGAGTGATGATCCAAAATCTATTAAAAAGGAGAATTTCCAGTGATATCAGTGGTCTGTGGTTGGGGTCTTCAGATAGAAAATCTCACTGGTATCCCATTTGCATTGTAACAGTCTCATAACAATTTGTGCAGTAAAATCATTACCAAAAGCCATTAATAATATGAATACATGAGCACTTCAGCTCTTTCCAAAGGGGCTAAGCCCCCCCTTCTCTTCTAGAGTCATGCACAGTTAAAGAAATCAAAGCTTTCCCTTTTCTTTTACTGATCATAGAAGTAAAAAAAAAAAATGTAGCCAGCATTGAATGTTTTCTGTCTTCCTTCCCCCTTTCCATTTTTGCTTGCTGCTGAAAAATAAAAATAAAAAATAGCCAAATCCATTTTAATGACACTTTATATAAACCATTTTTCCAGACTGAGATTATGGACATCACTGTGTTCCACCCCATCACAAACTTTTACGGCTGACTTATAAAGTCCCAGAGAAGGAGATGTATAAAATTCATGCAGACCATGGATACCGGAAAACATATTTGGGAGCTTAGGCAGGGGTTCCTTGGAGACAGCTAATATGGAATTGTGCAGTTACCCTCCAGCACAGAGATATCAAGAGAAATCAGTTACCTGATTGCTCAGGTAAAGATTCCAAAAAATCATTTTAAACAGATTGAATTTGGTGCTGTAGATTTATAGCCACATTCTCTCACCAGCACAACCAGCAAAACACTCTTAACCAGAAAGATGCTCATGAGTCATGGAGACACAACACATAAAGCCAGCTTTACCTCCCAGCTGCCTTGTGAGATCTTCCCTCAAAATTATCAGCCATACAACACGTTTAGACTATCCAAAGCTAAATGTGACTTCATGACTACATGTGCCCTTCTGCAAACTCAGACCAGACCAACAGGTTGTACCTTCCACCTGTGGATTTTAGCAAATGTATAAAAACCCTACAAAAATCCGTTAAAATGTTAAAATCATCACTTTTCATGCCAGTGTATCCTACCTTGTATGATTTAAATTGGTACAACACCCTCATGGATTGGAAACACCGTATTATCCTTTTCATCCCATTTATATTGCAAAGTGAATTTATTAATTCTCTCTATACCAGGAATTTTTTTTTTTTTTTTTTTTTTTTAATCAATATTGATTTTTTTAGGATTGTTTGGGATGATGCATTGGAAACACTGGAAGACCAAAAGTCTTCATCTGCTAGTCAGAACATCAGATAAATCGAGTCTCCAAGTTTGGAGAGAAGATGATTGATTTAATAATAACTTCACCATGTGGAATCCTCCTTTAAAATATATCATGTTTTCTGCATATCTACAGGTGTGAGTATATAGAAATAAAAGATCTGGCTGAAAACTGCTCTGGCATTTTTCAGTCTTTCTGGGTGTGTTGCCCAATAGAAAGCATTTTTTTTTTTTTCACTGAAAACGCTGACAACAATAAAATTGTTTACATGTCAATGAGTCACAAATCCTTCATTTGTTTTCACTGCTCTCCTGCATTACTTTTTATTACCATGGTTATTAACTTTACCATTTGACATAGTGCCAGACAGTTAGCCTGTAACAGCATACCAAGACAGGTGCTGTCTATGCCATAAACCTTGTCAGCAGAAGTCATTGAGTGCTTGCTCCTGTGCTCAGATGGCTGTGTTTGGATTAACATGGTGATGCCCCAGTCCTGTTTTGTGAATGCAAATGAAGGATAATTATCCTCACAGCTCTTGTTAATATTGAGCTTGTAGAGAGAGAGGGGAACTTCTATCTCAGGCTGAGGTTTGCATTCATGCCTTTGGGTTGGGAAGCAGAAGGCACGCACGGAACTGCCCGTCTAGGGACGCTCCATCAGAGGGAAAAGGCTTGGTGGCTCCAGTGGTCCTTCATCAAGTTCTGCCTGACCTTCTCTTGGGGCAGATCACACATGCAGTGCAGCACTTATGTATATACAGAGGGTGGGAGATGACTGCTAATAATATAGCAGGCTAATGAGTGAGAAGCTCCTTGGCAGGACGTATTCCTAGCTCTTCTGGAGGTACCGAGGTGGGACTGTGAAATTTGGCAATCTGACGAGTGTCTTTTTTGTGCACTGTCACGCATGGTGTTTCCAATCAGCCTCTGAGCGCCGAGAACCTCTGAGAGCAGCCAACCTCTCCGCCCTCCCGCTCAGCTCAGTAACTGCAGGCTCCCTCTTGGCAGGCATCTTCTGCACCCAAAAAATTCAATAAATAAGAATAAAACCACTCTATAAGTGTGTGCATGTCTCCCTCTACCCCTCTCTTTTTATAAGAAAACAGAGGGGGGTGTGTGGGGGGGAAAGCAGCTTGAAAACAAAAGTTAAAATGTTGCAGGTGGAGTAAGAAGAAAAGCAAAGAAAAATCTGCTCAGACAGAGAGACAAAACAAGCAACTGCTTAAGGGATTTGGCAGCAAATGAAACTGCCCCCTTCCCCCTCCCCGTTTGGAGCCTGGTTCAGCATGTACTGGTGGTGGATCACAGTACCAGCCACACTGAGATACAGGCAGACACTTCTGTCTCACCAGCTGCTCTGACAATCCATTTTCATAAAGTAACGGGAGGGGAAGCAAATCTGCAAGATGGAGCTCCCGGTCACCGTGTGAAAGCTTCTCCCCGCACCGCCCTGTGCTTCAGGTGTCGGGGCTGTCAAAGAAGTTTGACAAGAGCAGGAGAGTGGCTTTCCCTAAAACATACAGCAGCTACAGCCAGGATGCCTCTGATGGGTGCTCACATCCAGGCTTGTAAGTTATACATGATGCGATTTTGGAGATTCCTACAGAAAACCTGAAGTGCTGCGTTGTGATTGATGACTGAAATAGGTGTTCTTCACACTGGGCAGTTAATGAGACAATCTCTCCACATTTGCTTAGGAAAACACCATCTTCAGAAAACCAGCTCTGGCTACTTCAGGCATTAATAACGTGTTGTATTTTTTTCCCCAAGGGTGAGGGCGTTAACCCTTGTAGCCAGCCCAGGCTAAGAAAAATCTGGGTAGTTAAGTTCTGTCAACTTGTCTGCCTACCTACATAAAAAACTATTGCATGATACAATGTATTTTTATGCAGTTGCAGTGATTCATCCAGCAAAGATATATTTCAATGGGGGGAATAAAAGCGATTCTTTACATTTCGTTTGTACAAACACCAAAGCTTGTGAAGCACTTTGGAGTCCATCTGGCTGAAATGTGCTATATATAAATGTAAGATTGTTATCACCAAAAACACATTCAGTATGGTGTTTCTCTCACATATTTTTTGTTAATTTCAGTGAACCAGTTCATTTTAATGAATAATTTCCATTGGAAATCTTTGTTTTCCCTGTAACATAAAGCTTTTTTGGTTTCAATCCCTTGTCTGGTTTTCATTAGCTTTGCAATGAATTAGCCAAGAGGGCTTTTCCTCTCAGTTAGGTTGGGAAAGTACCAGTGGCATGTGTCTGATTTTTGTGGGAAAGTGCTTTTTTTTCCATTTATTATTTCAATTATCAGTTTTGCTTGAATTCCACTACAGATCCTTGCAATCCCAACAACAAGTTGTACTCCTATATGTGCACATGTGTGTGTCTGGACACCTACATATGACTTACATGCTCATCACCATGTGGTTCCTATCTTTCTGAATCCATTACTTTATATGTTGCAAGAATATAAACGTCTTAGTGTTTGGAGCTGTTAGAAAGCAAGCAGTCATAAAGAGATTGCTTTTGAGCTTGTATGGGTTGATAATGACTTGATTCCTAAATCCCAAGTAATCTCTTTGGAGGGCAGCCCCAAAATACACTACTCAAGTTTTGTACACCCCCATCCAACCAGTCACCAAATCCTTTCCCACATAATATCAGCTTATTTTGAGGTCAGCTTTACTAGTGCTTCATCAACAGAGTGGGAACAAGTTCGGGCTGAATTTTTACCCTGTAACAGACCTGGAGTCTCTTTTCACTGACATGGTCTACAAACCCGGATCAGGCAGAAACGTATGAAGAGCATTACTCAGCACTCCATGATAGTCTATTGGCCATACAGGTGTATTCAGGAAAGTGGTTTGATGGCTCCAGGATGGGCTCCACACTGATTCATCAAGCCATGCTGGAGAAAAACACACGGCAGGTTCCAATCTCCCTGGCTTTTACTTGAAGGATTGGAACATGTGCTAAGCATAAAATGCCTATCCCATCACACACCAGCAAAGCCAGGCAAACGGTTGCCTATCGCTAGGTTTGCCAGAGAACTACATGTTTAAACAACTCCTGACTTAGAGGGAAATCATTTAAATCAGAAGACATGGTAAAGAAATTAAAACAAATTTATATAAATAATATTACATAATGGGCTGCACCACATTTTACTTGCATATGAAATGTTTTTATAAACCCCTTTATGACCTCCCCACTTGTGACTTCTGGGTCTTGTTATTGTTAACTGAGTGGGGAATAGATCTTACTCTATCCCAGATGCAGCTCTGTATGAATTCCCTCTTTCATAAACTGAGTAGTTTATGTATATGTATGTGTGTACTTTTTCTCCTAGTATTTTTTGCAGTAGGCAGAAATCACACACAATATAACGGAGTTACATCACTCCTCCGGGCATCTTCCTTTGCACATCATTAGCTTCCAAAGATAGACACAGCCCTCCCAGACAGAGATGGCAAGTTATCAGACTTGGGCAGAAATCTTCTTGTGTGTAGAAAACATTGCTGTTGTAGAGCTGGAGCTAGACCCTGGCTAGAATACGGGCTGTGTTCCTGCTTCAATGCTCCTACAACTCTTAAATGGCCAGTGTCATAAAACCCAACATGAATTATTGCCTTCCAGCCAGCTTAGTATTTTCATCTGCAAACTTTTATTACATTGTTCAGCACTGACGTGAAATACTGGAGAGATTACCCGGCTGCACAATGTACCCTCTTGTCCCCATCTGCACCGAAGCTGCCAGCTGATCGTACACTGATGGAGAGCCCCAAGCGTTTTGCAACTCCAAAGACACAGGTATGCCAAGGTGTGCAGGTGGTGCATTGGTACCGCAGGGACAGTGGACAGGTGCTTCCAGTAGGCTCAGAGACATGCGTACCTGGACTTACCTCTACATTTATGTTCTCAAGGACCTTCAGGAAAAGTGCAGGCATTGGGAGTACTACCATGATATAACTGGTCTTTCAGTGTATAGTATGGAGATTTGCACCTATATTTAATAAAAGGAAATATTGAGCTCATTTTCTTACTTTTTAGCACTCGCAAGCCTGGTGATGCTTTCATAGAAGATCAGATTTCAAGTCAAGGACATTGCTACAAAGCAAGACCTAGAAGCTACTCTGAAGATAGCTTTTTGTTGCTTATGTAGGAAAGATAGCAATAAGGAACAGGAAGAGGGAAAATATCTATAGAAAGAATGACAACTGAGCCATAAAAAAAGAAAGTTGATCTGCCCCAGTTCCCAAAGTTTCAACCTGACTTTTGAGCCTATCCAAGACCATTGACATGTCATTTTTCCTCTCTCAGCCATATAGTTCCAAGACCTGACACTGTGCAAGATGTGGCACCCAGCTGAAGCCTGGAGTGGAATCTGGACCTGTGAATTGGAGTTAAATTTAGCCAAAGCAATACACAGGGTTCTCTCCCAATTCTATCCTGTATCTGTTTTGAAAGGTCTGTTCTAATTATTATTCTAATATGAATCTGTAACTGGTTATTTGTCTAAATGAGGTATCTAAATCCCATCAGATTAAGGACTTGGTATCCATTTTGATGTCAATGTATTGAAGGACTAAATCTTCTCCAATGCAATCAGGAAGTGTTCACTTTCACATCAGTGGGAACAAGGTTTGATCTATGTGCTCTATTAATCGGGCAGTGAAAATGGCAGGAGAGACTGATATTTCAGACAAAATTCATGTTTTGTAGACCTTCACAATATTTCAAATGTATCTGATGTTCACCCACATTTTCTGGCTCCTTTTTCAATGTTTCAGTGAGAAGCGGATTAATGGACAAAATCTATTTTGCCATGTGTGGTAGTCCCTTTGGGCGACCATTTGTATATTTGAATGTTAGTAAATGATGGAAAGTTCAGTATCCATGGAAAGGTCATTTGAAAGTCTCAGAAAACAATTTTATATGCAAGAAACAAAAACATGATCCATTTCCCATTTCAATGGCCATCTTTTTACTACCACTATGACCCATGATTTTGGGGTTTGTAAAGCTTATTCTCTGTCATACAAAGGCCATTTTCAGTGCAGTTTCAAGGCTACAGGAAGGGTTAACCTCTCGACTGCCCTCCCACGCTGTGTTTTGATCGGTGCCCCAAGCTACAGGACAGATATCTCTTTGTTTTTCATCTTTAATATCCGATTCCCAATTCACTTGTGTAGATGATGGGACTCTACAAAACTTCCTTTGTCTAAAGTAAGAGATGCAGCACTTACTCCACAAATGACTTTTAATACTTGACTTTTCCTACTTCAGAAAGCACCTGCTTGAGTATCTTGATGACTAAAGAGCCTTTCAACCTCTCTGCCACCATTTTTAGATCTGGCCTACTTCATAAGAGACTGAACACCATTGTGGCTGCTGCTAAGTTGCATACATGAAAAGAAACTGATGGTGTTGATGCAATTGTTGGTTGATAAGTGGATGTCAGGAACTACTGCGGTAATTGATGCAACTATTGAGAAGTCTGAAACATGAGGCTAAGACCATGGAGCCTTATCCAAAAGCAAGTGAAGGTGGGACATTCATTCTCCTCATAATGAGCTCTGTATTGTATACAGGAAGAACACAATGAGAGAAGATTATCTTATCCCTGTGTTTTTTTCTTTAATTTTTCCCTTGTTGGATAGTGAACAAGGGTAAAGATGGGACAGAAGAAGGCTGAACAGGCTGGAGACAAATTTGTATCCGCCTTGTAAAAGCCGATGATGAAGACATTTTGACTTAAAGCTATACCAAACTCAGCAAAGTTGAGTATAGAGCATCAAATCAGTATGGATAGTGGGAATCCAAAGAGACTGATATTTTCACTTATCTGAGACTACTTAGACCTTGGACACACCTGAGATATTACTGTTGTGCCCTCCTATGACTTGTAACAGGAAAGACACAGTGTCAATTCTAGACACTGTGGTTAAGAGATTTGAAACCAAGGATAGGGAATCATACTTTAATATATAAGTTCGTAAGTGAGAAGAAGGTCTTTGTTCTTCCTTCTTGTTCACAACATCTAAAGCCTTGAGGAATAAACACTTCTATAGTCAACTTTTTTATAACCTTACAGCAGATTTTGTTTATTCATTGCATGTGTAAATCTCATGGTTATAACAAGAAATACAAAGAAGAAAGAAATCAGAGTTGATTAGAGCCAGCAGTGATATGACTGGGAAACAATAGATGTATTGTGAGGAAAATCTCACAGCAGCCCGGAAAAAAAAAAAAAAAAAAAAAAAAAAAAAAAAAAAAAAAAAAAGAAAGGACAGACAAAGAGTGAGAGGGAATGAGAAGATTTCTTATGCAAACATATTAACCGCTTTGCCTGAAGTCTGCATTGCATAACTGAGGAAAGAAATTTCTCAGTGCAAAATGTTCTGTGGTTGTTTGGAGTTTTTGTCGGGTGGATGTTCTTTAGCAGGGAAAAAAAATGCATAAAGCAGTTCTTCCAGTAACCTCTGACTCCTTCTCGCCATGTCTCTCTCTTGCTTTCACTCTTGTTCTGTTTTTATTTATTCCCTGCAAATACAATGGAGAATAAAAATGTGGTAGGACCTGCTGGCGGCAACTATGGCCTCCGGATCCAAGCTGACAAAAATGTCAAGAAACTGACAGTAAAATATGCGAATAAAATCCCTGTGAACGAGAACAAAACTCAGGCTTACACGACCACTCTCTACATTGTGGCTTTTGAGAGTATTTCTATCAGTAGCTATGACTTTCCCTTTTAAAAAATATACACATATACATTTATCATATGTAATGTTTTCTAAAATATTTCATCAAAATCTCACAGGAGGGACAAGGCACACAGAAAGGTAGGAAAACAACAGACATTTAGGGTAGGGAGATCAGGGAAGAGCCGACATTCGATGGAGAGACAGAACTGCATGCCGAGCGCCAGACATATGGATCCTGTATGAAGCTGCAAGACAGACAGACTTCTGCTGCTCCCTTCTGTGATCATTGATAAGGGAAATGAAAAAGCAGTGTCTAAGAGAGGAAGCACCAAGGAGCACTCAACTACCCAGTGAAGCCTGTGTTCTTTATCCTACCTGATGGAGAATGTCTCTTTGCTTTGAGTAGATGATCACCTTTGGGTAGATCTTGCAGTAAGGAGAGATTTGAAGGGACTGGCATGGTTCAGTCTGGAGAAGAAGAGATTTAAGTATGGCCTGAATGTGGTCTTTCAATATATGAGAATAAGTGTAGGGAGCTAAGGAATAAAAGGCTTCTCTTTTTTCATCATGGGTAGAAAAAGAAACAACAGGCTTAAACTGCTGTATAGAAGATTTAGGTTGGAAGAAGTTTATTACCATCAAGATATTTTTAAATACTAGAACGAATTGTGGTGTAATTCTTAAACTTTTAAGAAGCATCTGCACAGATGTCTTTCTGAAAGATATAGACAAAAGATGGTCTCAGCTGGGACAAGGTTACATGTCCTCTGAGTGTCCTTGCAGTCCCCCTTTCTATGCTCCTGCTGTGGAGAGTAAGCTAACTAGGCAGAAGGATTTTATATTTCTGATCATGGATGAAAGAAAGTTCCTGCTGTGAAGCGCTGGAGATTTGGAAGAGCTGGATTCCCTTCCTGACTCTAACAAACTCTCCCCACGGCTTTTGGGAAGCCATCTCACCTGCTCCACACACGTAGCGTGGGGTCTGGCTCTTCTGCTTCAGGAAGGAGGGAGCTAAGGGTGGAAATATTCTCCTGTGCAGAGTACTAGCATGAAACCTATATGCCACTTATATTGCACTTAGAGCTGTTTTGAGACCTAAGTGGAACTGAAGTGGTGCTAAGTCTTTAGCTGGAAATTTTCTTCAGGAGAAAGTTTCACCCTGCTATCTTGGAGATGTGCAAATATTCAGTGAGGGGGTGTCATAGAAAGGTCTATAAATAATCAAATATGAACCCCCAAATGAATTATGCATGGGATACTTAGAGAAAAACGTGAGTGTCTTGCATTAGAAGAAATCAGATCAGTGCCACTGAAATCACATTGCTATTTCTATGAGGTATTAACTGAAAGCTATAAGACCTCATTTTTAAAACAGGCTACAACAGGTGCTTGCAGGTCTGTTCAGATAAAAATTATGGCTTTGTGGAGGCAAATATTAAGAAGTCTCTAAAATGTGTTAATTTATTATGAATAGAAAGTAGTTTGATGTTACTTTTTAAGAAAAACAGTCACAATACAACATTCATTAGCCCCTAAGTGAGGCAGGGGCTTGTCAGTCAATTAGATTTCTGACCCTGAATCATGTAGGCTCTTCTGAAAATTCTGCATCCTGCACCTGGAGGTGAGAGGTACAATATCAGTACAATGTTTTACTTATTATTCATTTTATCAAACTGCATTGCTATTAGCAGCAAAACTGCATTTACTCTCATTAAGTTAAAACTAGAAACAGCAAAAGGAACTATAGAACACTTCACCAATAGATTTTCTGATATCTGAACAGAACCCTGCTGGTACTGAATGAAAAATTATTCATTTATAGAAAGTCCTTGAGTTGTACTTTATTTTCGACTTGGTTCAAAGATTTCTAGTGAAGGCAAGAATTCTCTAAAAGACTTTCCAAACAAACATTCTCTGTCTTCCTCCAGTAATGATACTTTTACACCTCCTCTTAAATGCTCCATTCCATTTTTTATGTAGTTGTGCCTACAGAATTAAAGTTACTCTCTTCTCTGACTGCAAATTGGCAGAATGTCCTCTTCCATTGGCCAACAGGCAAATAGCCCAAAGGATGAAAATTCTTACCAGCAAAATGAAGGACAATATTATTCCAATCTTCTCATCCATAATCCAAGTATCTGTCCACAGATGGGACCTTTAGTAGAGGCTCTTGCATTTTTTTTTCAGAGGTGTCAGAGGGTCAAGCTGGTCAAATATATAGAGTGCCGTGTTTACCATATTTCAATATCAACTAAGCAGGTCTAGTTATCACTCACTGACACCAGAGAAAATGAAGAATAATTCCATCAATGTCAATGCCTTTATAACATCATAAAATTGGCATAAGTTAGGAAAAAACTGGGCCCACTGCACTGAGGTTCTTTCATCTCCTCTGCATGTTCCCTAATTTGTCATTACTCGAATAGTTGCTATAACTATCCTGGTGAAAATATAAAAGAGAGACTTGCATGGCCCATAAACTCAATGAACCATTAAATAGGTGACAATAATCTTGATAGAAGTTTGGAATATTTAATTAGCACAAAAATGCACTTAGTGAGTGAGTTCAATTGCTATCACGGGTACTCCTCAAAATAATAGCCGAAGATTTTATGTGTCCATGAAATGCCTTAGAAGACATTTAAGAAAAGAAACAGACAATATTTCATGTATTAATTGAGGATCAGACCTATCTGTAAGTGCCCAGTAATAAACATTTCCAAGGAAACTTAACCTAGATCTCCTGGAATCCCAAAGGTGACTTCGTTACACATGAAGTCAAATAATTCATTGGCAACTTTTCAGTAGCAGGAGCTCATAAAAACACAACTGAAGAGTAAATATGTTACTTTTTCAACAAAACAGAGTCTGCTTAATAGCAGAAGATTTTGAAAAGAATAAAAGAAAGGATCATTGGAGATGATATAGTAATTTCCCATCTTAGGAACTTTCTTCCCACTTGAAATTGCCTAACAGAAGGTCTCTGTTCATACAGACTCAGTACTCCATATAATTTTCAGTAGCAGGGAGCTGTTTATATACATATTTTGTTCCCATGTGGCATTGCCTCCTTCATTGGTTATGATTGTAAAGACTCGTGTACATCTAGATTAAGGAGTATAGAGTAGAAGTGTGTTTATAATAGCTCTCTCTTTGGCACTTGTGCTGCCACTCTCGAAATATCACATCCAGATTTTGGCGTCCACAGCTGAGGTTGTGTCTGAGTTAAAAACTAGTTCACAGCAATCAGAGAAGATCTGTACAGCGAAACAATTAATGCAACCCAGTGTCTCCTTAGCAGTTGGGGCTCACTGGGGTTGGAGCACTGTTTCTCACTTCATTTTATCCAGAAAAGAAGTCCAGTTTGAGCCATCTGAGATAGCTGAGGGTGTGAACTAAAGCAGCATAAGTGAGGATGATCGTGAGATTTCCTTCAGAAATACTCTCCTGATCTGAACAAAAGCAGTAGTAGAGATGTACCCTGAAGGTGCTGAAAAACGGGGAGTGGGGGTTAGAGCATATCCCATGAATGAACAAAGGACTGAAAAATGTTTTTGAGACAGAGACTCTCCAAGGAGCTGTTGGAGACAAGATAAACATTGACTTAATCGCAGTCAAAAGTCGGTGGGTGTAAGTAAGTACTTTGTCAAGTACCGAATACTGCTACTTTGTCTGGAGAGTGAAGCTAGACAAATTTAGTCCAGAAACAAGATACATCTAAATGTGTATATGTATAAGGTATAAAAGTATATATTTATATATACTTTTGCAATGAAGCTATATTTTAAAGAGCAATAATGACTTTTACTCCAATTATAGCTTTCATTGTCTATTACCAAATGAAATTTTCAGATTAAAATTATCTCGCTGCCATTCCCTTCCATGATAACCCTAGGTTAGTCTCAGCCGTTGGACCTGAAGCAGGAAAAGAATTCAGAGAAATTTTATGACCTCTGGTACGCAGGCTAGCAGAAGAGAGAACTGCAATAGTCTTTTTGCTGTTAACTTCTATGAATCTGTCATTGGCAGGCTGCAAGCTGAAAGCTGATACCCCATACATTGCAGTGACCGTTCTAGGACATCTCTACTAACAGATGTTTCTATTCTTGTCCAAACACCTTCCTTCAAAGTTCTGTTCTTGCTGTGACCTTCATACCATGACTTGTTATCTTTCTGGCAATGTTTCCAGAGTAGTTTCGTGGACCAAAGCTGCTAAAATAATTTGGATTATAGGTCAGATAAAATACTCATAGATGTTTGACTGCTTGTCAGTACTAGAACACTGTCAAATTTCTTAATGATTTGTCACCTCTGTTGTTGTGTTAGATACAACATCTGGTCAAAAATCTCATATTTCTTTCCACCTCGTCAGAACTGCATGAATTCTAGAAACCCAAAGTAATTTCTGACACAGACTTCAGTGTAAGAAGAGGCTTATCACTGATCATTTACCTTAACTGATTATTTTTAACATGCTTTCTTTTTCTTGTTTCTGTGGGACTGTCTATCAAGAGCTTTTTCTCTCCTTTTTTCCTATGCTTGATGTCAGTGTGGTCCAGATGCTCACATTGTCGCCTGACCCGTGGGTGTTCTTATCTTTGGAAATAAATTAGATACCATGCTAATATGTACATCATATTCCACGGGAAGTTAGCAAAGTGTCTTCTCATTGTGTCACAGTGAGGAGGAAAGGTCTGTCTAACAGGGAATCTCTTGTGTGACACAACTGGTCCCCAACATGACTAGTGGGGAGCATGGTAGCTTTCAAAGCTTGGTGATTTCCATCTGGCTATTTGACTCCGTTGAAATTTGGACTATCAAGCATTTGTGCTAATGTAGTCAAACTTTGTTTTGCTAGGGTTTTGTCTGATTTTCATGGATCTTTGGGTAAATAGAGAGAAGGAATGAAAAACTTTTTTCTTTCACTTACACCGATAAAATATTGCTAGAGAAGCAGGAGCCTGTTTTAGTTAAGCCAGTTGCACTTGTATTGCTGATCTATTAATCTGAATTTATTTTTATTCAAGAGAAAAGAAAGCGCTTGACCATACTGCTAAGAGAGCACAGGCATAGCAGACCTATTCACAGCTTTTCATTATGACTGTAAAGTTTCTGGGCTAGATTCAGTTTCTTAGAGTCACGCTCTTCCACAGGCCTTTGGGTGACATCAACACACCATGGATAAGTATGTTAGGAAAGAAGGGTGGAATGGCTAACCCTGAAGTGATCTTGAATCTCTGCTAATGGCCATGAGATCTGGAGAAAGAAACTGCCACACTTTATTTTCAAACCAGGAAATGCAGCTGTGGGAACAAACAGCATGTAATAAACACTTGAATCAAAGTTTGTGGGAGTTTTGCTATTGACTTTGAAGTAAGAAAGTCTGAGGCCTTTACTATGGAAGCTGTGATTCTGTTTGTGGTTTTTTAATGGCTAAAATATCCCACGGTCAGCTTGAGAGTAAGGATTTCATTTTTGGTCTTAAAAAGAAAGGCATGAAGGAGAATTCCATATTGTTGTGTAGTCTGGCTTTTATTTTGAAGGGCATTTAAAAGAAAATAGTGTAACTTGTGTGAAGAGTGTTGTGTTTAGGAAAGAAAAAAAGTTCAAAAAATACCACGCATGATTGATCTCAAGTCTGCTTGCCGATCCAAAGACAACACAGCACGGCAGTCAAATATACATTTTATGGGCTTTTGTCTGTTTTGCAATAACAGTGGAAAGCATTCTTTAATTAAAATTTAAAACCGTAACTGATTAATTTTCTGTATAAACAATCCCTGTAAACATGGAAAGTCAGCATTTTAAGGGCACAGTGGTATAAATTTTGCTTCCTCTCCCGGGCGCTCAAGGGAAAGATGGCAAGAAAGGAGGGGGAGTGCAGGAAAAGACCCGGGAGAGGGAAAGAGTTCAAGGCCTTGGTGTTCCGTACTCAGCATACACCAGCTGCAGGATCTCGCCTGCTGCCCATTTCTCTGTGCAGGAATGTTGGCATGGGCTCCTCGCTCTTGCTGGGCTATGATTTATTCTCCCTCAGATGCTGGAGGCTGATTTTCTGAGCACCCATTCCCCCCACAGTGTGACGCTGCGTCAGTGAGTCGTGCAGAGGGATGCGCGGCTCTCACAAGATGTGGAGAATACTCTTAGCGTGTTTTCTGCAGCTATTTCCACTTTTAATGGCAACAGTGGTAAAACAAGATTAATTGCAGCTCCTTTCTTGCTTCTCTCAGCTCTCACTGGCATTTTGTTATTATCTTCCATAGGGCATTCATGAAAAGCTTGACAAATGTTAAGGTCTAGGTCCTCAGAAGTACTTTGCAGAGAGCATTAGGTACCCACATCACAAGAACTTGGTTTAAGTTTCTAAAGTCTTATGAGTAAGGTCAACTTTATCCCTCTCTGGATGAGAAAAACAGCCCAGTAGGTAGCTGGTAGGAGTGGACAGCTGAAGGCTGGCTTCTCCCATCAGCACTGTGGGATAATGGGTTTATCCTTTAGGAAAAATCTTGACACATTGCATGAGTGGAAGGGCTACCACCAACAAAAGAATCATTAGATCTGACACTTATGATACACTTTACCACCCTCACAAAGATAATACTTCATACAAGCAGTTTTAACCGTATCAGTGGCCAATGGCTCCAGTGGGACTCTGGAATAAGATGTCACTCTGGAGTAAGCACTGGAGCAGTGAGACTATGTTGATAGTTCAGCATTTTTTTCACTATTTTTTTCTTCAGAGAATAAAAAACTATGCATGAGCGTATGTGTGAATATTTTGTCTGTTTCTTTACTTAGCTATTGTTAAATGGGAGCACATTCAATGCAATGATTCAAAAGGGTCAAGTGAAAGCTCTGTGGGTGAGATGAGTTGCAGGCCCTCCGTCTTTTGCACAAGTGCCTTGCCATCTATTGTAATATAGATGCCTCAAGAAATTAATAATAAGCTGCTATAAATTCTCCTGCTGCTGCTACTGCTTTGCCTGTAGACTTAGAGGATTTTTATCAATGATTTCAGAATGCATTGCTCTCTGAACAAAAAAAAAAAAAAGTGAGGTTCAAACCAAACATAGATCTGATGTGACTGGAAGGCTTTGATGGCGCACATGAGAAATATTTCTTGTAATGTATAAGCACTGCTACCTTGTCCATCCCAGGTCCCTTGCATTAGCTGAGCATGAAACTGGTTTTTCCTCATGTTTTGTTTATTCTTTGTCATTTTGCAGAAATGAAAATGTATTATTCCTCCCTGATAACACTCTTTCCTGCCTCTCCCCAAGTAAGCATCCCCAAGAGACAAATTCCTCCGGAGGTCCAGTGCTGTGAAACACTCACAAGGATGTCTCCCACTGCTACAGTCTTGGAGAGAATGCTTCCATCTCACACAGACCCTGCAGTTATTTGGTGAAACAGATCCAACTAAAGTCAATGGTAAAACATCTGCTGGAGTTTTACCCAGCAACTTTAATGGAGCCAGGATGTCAACCACTGAATTTTGGCACTCTGCTGTAGACAAATATTGTGATCTGAGATTCTCAAGACAGCTGGCCTCCAACCTTCCTGTCTGCACACTAGAAATAATTTCAGAGTTTATCAGTTCTGTATCATAATCAGTTCATCCAGCCGTAAAACTTGTTGGCCTCCTTACTTAACCATTTACCTACTTGCTTTCTCACTTATATGGCCATTAACTTTCTTATTCCAATCAGTTGTATTCTTATATGAAGTATAATATATATATATATGAAGTATAATATATGTATGAAGCATAATATATATATATATATGAAGTATATTTATGAAGCTGAGTTTAAAGGAAGGAGACTTCATGAGTTAAGTATTTTTCACCAAATAATTTGTCCCTAGGGTTTCTAAATCTTCTTTTCTTTACTATCACTGAAAAGTGATCAAAGTGAAACTCAGGAGACATATGCAGAAGTTACTTTTGTTACAAGAGAATATAGCTTGTATTCAAAACATTCTAGGGAAGAGTTTAGCTAAGTGGGGACACTAGCATGTGTCAGACTGTTTCACTGGCAATTTCTCATTATTCATGGTCACCCTCCTGGCATTCAGGAATAGTGGAAGAAGAGCATACAGGCCAGCAGAGGGTGGAAAATATTGGAAAATCCAAGGCAGAAATGGTGTAACTCCCAAGGTTTGGCTCTTCTAGACTGAAAGAGATTTACTGTAGCTGTTGCAAAGGCTGTTTGTTGAGTAGGAGAAGATTGAACAGGAGACCCTATTCAGAGCTAGTGGTCACTTAGAAGATCTTGGAAGCGTTCCTGGAGAAAGACACAGCCAACTGAATCTCAAGCCTTGCCTCGCTAAGCCATCCCCACTGCACACAAAAGCACCAGGAGCTGTTCCCATCCCATATTCAATTCAGCATAAGTAGTCTTTTAAATGTTAGTGAAAGGGAATATCAGCCAGCTACAAAAAAGGACAATTATGTTATAGTTTTGAACTAAAAAGCCAATCTTTCTGCATTGAAATGAAACCTGAAAGGCATAAGCAAGGGAGTAAGGGGAGGAGGGATCGGGAAGAAGGGTGGGGAGGACAGGGAACAGGACTGAGATGAGAAAAAGACTTCAGAAGCTCCGGCATTTGCTCAAGAGCCCTTATGTCTCTGAATGGTGCTATTTCTCTCATGCTACAGAGCCACAAAGTTGTTTCCACCCCCACCCCCCTTTCCTCTGGCAACGTGAACAAGATCATAAACGTCAGATGCAGTCTTGTCGCTTTAATGGTCTCATGGCTATGAATAAAAATGGCGCGGTAACAGATTTGTTAATTGACTTTATGTGCAACTGGCATACATTAGGCAGCTCCGTTAACACCGCTCACAAAGCTGGATGTGTTGCTGTTCTCTCCCACCGCCATCGAATTAAACTTTTAACAGTTGAAAGACCAGAGGGTTAAGCCTAGGAGGCTGGAGTGATATTTTCACTGCCTTTGATGACACACTAAAATACAGAACGTCTCATTTTGCAGCAGAACATTGAGTCTGCGAAGCCGATGTACATGTGGTTACTATTTGCAGAATTTGGCATTTTCTATGAATAGCATAAAACAGGCAGTGGATCAGCTGTCATGTTTTGACAGGGTTGTCCTTTTTTTCCGAATGCCATTCTTTTTTTTTTTTTTTTTCCTTTCTTTCTTTTTCCTTTCTTTTTTTTCCTCCCCTTTATGCTACAAATCCACTTTTTTTTTTTTCTTTTTTTCCACAGCAACCTATAAGCTGATGAATATTATATTAAAAGGACAGTCTGGCCATGCATCCAAAGGTACAAGAAACCTCCTATCATGACAGATTGTGAACTCCAGGGTGAGGGGAGAAGGGAATAACATTTGTGCATATGGACCAGTATAAGGGAACATCAGACATCAGGTTTTTAAATGCAGATTGCACAAATATCCATCAGGACTCATGTACACCTGAAAATCACCATGCCATGAGGCTGGAGATGTCTGAGACATGCCCTTGCGATCTCTATTTGACTCCTGTGATTCTTTGATCTCCTTAGGGCAAATGGATTTAACTTGCCCCTTCCTTGAGATCAAGAATGTGAGACTATTTTTGAGATACTTTTATCCGTGAGGTCTTACTCTAAATATTTTAATATCCCTGCTTTGATGCATTATTTTCAAAATTATGAGATAATTTATCCCACAGTTCTATAGTGCCTGTTGAGAGGAAAAAAAAATACCACCACCAAACCTTATCGTGAAAAGAAATGATTATCAATACATTTATCCAGTGGCAAAATCTCAGGTTGACTCTTCTAATCTGCTCACTCCATGAAAGCATAAACATGTAATTTTGGTTTCTTTGCTTATGTGTTTTGGAAGAGTGGATCTGAAGCATGCATCTGTCAGTGAGAAGCTCACAGACCACAGCTCTTCTCCTCGCTCCCTGTGGGGGTGTCAGGGGTGGCCAGGTCGTGCTCTGTGCACACACTGTGTGGACTTGGAGAGCTATTCTCTGCTCAGCAGAGACTTCTGTGTGCATTTGCCCCACGTTGCACACCCTTGGTAGAGAGGACAGGCTTTGCCAGCAGCCATGACATTTCAGGTGACAAGCCAGCCGGTGTTATTGTGTAAGTGAGGGCTCCAGGAGAGCCAGGAAAGAGGAAAGAAGTAGATCTGAACA
Source organism: Athene cunicularia (assembly GCF_003259725.1). Taxonomy (NCBI): domain Eukaryota; kingdom Metazoa; phylum Chordata; class Aves; order Strigiformes; family Strigidae; genus Athene; species Athene cunicularia. The sequence continues at coordinate 13,451,585 of NW_020799112.1, forward strand.
ATAGAGTTATCGCTTAAACTCTAAGCACTCTCGCTCCCATCTGTTCGCCCTCACCTCCTAGGCATCTCCTTCACCTTCACGCACCGCAGAGGTTGGCTTGGCTGAATTGAACACATTCATACTTTGGGATGCCAAATTCAGACATTTGTTACAGTTATTGGCACTCCACATCACATCTAGAGATAAAGATCCCTGACTACTGATATTTTCCTCTTTCTTTATTCTCACTCTTTAAATATCATCAGATTTGACCAGATTAAATCTCCCAGCATTCAGAAGTAAACAGGAAAGTTACTCCTCAGCTTTGATAGTCAATTATCATGTCATCTTTTTTCATAGATCAGGTAGTTAGTAGATAATCAATGGATTGACCAGAACCTTCTGCCCTCAGGGATATTCCTCATCTCTGCTGCTTCTCTTGGAAACTTCTGCTAATAGTCTCCCACAGTGGTTTCAGGAAGCAAAAAGATTTGAAGAGGTGAATGGTGAGAGAAATGCAAAAGAAAACAGTCTAATATAAAATTACTTTTCCTAGTGATACCATTGAAAGTAAGACATTTCCATCCATACCAGTGCCACAGGCACCTTTACACTTGAAAGCCATTGTGTGAGATGTCTAAAACTAGAAGGACTGTGTCTGTTAGAGATTTTTCATTCCAACCCACCCTTTTGCCCAACAATTTTTGATGCTTCCTTGCAACATTTCTTTCTCTTTTAAATTTTCTAGATAGCTTGTCTTGATAAAAGCATATTTCAGGTCAGATATAGGCTGATCATGGAAGCTTTTAAACTCTCTTGCTGACCTGGAATTAGCAGATTCATGCAACTTTCCACCAAAACCAGTACACCATAAAATAAGTGTTTTACGCTACAGCGGTATTGCTGGCAATGCATAAAAATAAATGTCCTGTATGTGCAACACCATAACTTCAGTCTAAAATACTATCTACAGATTTAATAGATGGATAGATATTGCTTTGATTGTACTATGCCTAACACTGTAAGTTCTTTCTTACTTGCTTTTTATGCAATATTGGTCTAAACATATTAAATGACAGTGAACAGACAAGACATCTACATGGATACACATGAAGTGAACTGCCAACAGCCCCATGACATCCCATAGCTTTGTAACAGCAAAAGTCACATTACCCAGTCAGCCTCTCACCTCTGGTCTGGGATGAACTTACTATTTATCATCCATTCATTCATCTTCCAAATCTCTCATTAATTATTTCTTTTCTCAGTATCCTGATGTTAATTTGTCAGCATTTCATCCTGGATCTTATAATGAACAATGGATCTAAATCATAGCCAAGTTTTAACAGTAAAAGGAATGAAGTATTGGCAATGGAGGAATGGGATATATAAGACAAGTCCATTCATTTCAGGTGAGTTATACCAAAGTGATGTTTAGAGAAGTAAAATAAATTATTTACTAATAAAACTGATATAAAGTCAAAGGGAACATCCATGCTTTGATTATGAGCATAATTTTGCCTCTGATGGAGGCATTGCACCTCCAGAGATGAGTTTTAAGAAAAAACTTCAGCTTTTTCACTGGTTTTGGTCAATGTACGTATCTGAAGGTAGGACAAGAAGCAGATATCTCAGCTGTCACACTGACAATTATTACCCTCCCAGAGGAGGTTTCCTCCCTTCTCAAGTCTGGTCAGCCCTTGCAGATATTCTATTTTATATAGACACAAGTTTATTAGTATATTTTTTTCTTGTGAAGCATTCAATACGGTATTATCATCCCAAAATGTATTTCAGTGTTGATGCGATAACACAACCTACAGTCAACAGAGCAAAATGAGTAAAGTCTTTGTCACAGCATTTTGCTGCAGCAGTTACACCAGTGTTCCATTCGTCCATTGACCAGTAAACACAAACCACCAGATAGAGAGGATTTCCCTCCTTTCCTTAATAGGTGGAAAAAGATACATGAGCATTTGCAGTTTTATTGGAATTGAATGTTTTTGGAAGAGGAAATATTTTTACTGAAGTTCTGATTTGGGTAAGAAGTCTAACAGTGTTGTAATATTCTCTTTTAACATTCAGAATTAAATATTTGGAAGTTAGAGGTTTCTTTGAAAGTGTAGTTGATTCTGAAACTTTTCTTTTACATTTTCTATATACCTTTGATTGTACAATTTTCAAATATGAAAAGGTAATAAAATACATTAATTTTTTTAATAGTTTTCACTTGAACCACGGTGTATTTTTCCATAAAATAATAACAAAAAAAATCAACCAAAGCCCAGACATGGAAACCATTCAACCTTTTGGTTTTATTGAGGATCCAATGGAAATAAATTTTAAATCCTTCAACAATCTTTCTTTTCCTCCTTACAACAAACCTATATGTGCCATAAATCAAATCCTAAAAGTGTTCCTATTTTTAGTCTTTGATCTTAGCATACATCTTAGAGAAAGGCCAAACCAAGAGATTCTTTTCTACTACACTGAGCCTGCTTTGTTAGATGAAACTATTTGTTGGCTTACTTCTTCAGCTGGAATTGGCCTTCCAAGCAGTGTTGGATTATTAGAATTAAATCAAAAAATCACTGAAAACTAACTGGGTGATGGCAACAAGAGGCTCCCTATGTGTCCTGTATTTCATACAAATAAGAGATGCATTGTCTGATGGGGAGAAGCCTTTTGCAAGAAGCTGGCTGTGGGGCAAGAGAGGGAGTGATTCTTCTTCATCCCATGTGAAGACTCTCCAGCCCTGAGCTGAGCTTAGGTGGATTTCGCAGTGTCCCTCTTCTGCATATTCAAGTTCTTCTTTCTGCTCCCACTGGATATTGCATGCAAAGATCATTGCCTTTTCTTGTCCACTAAAAAAGGTGTCTTTTTCACTATTAATTTATTTCTTTTATTTTCCTGCTTCACCTGTGGGTCCAGCTGGGGAACGAGTGGGAAAAGGCATGAGGTGGGAGGAGTGGGACGAAAAGGAGGGAGACGAAGACAGCATGTGCGTGTGGGGGGACGCTGTGTCCTCCAGGGAGGCAGTTCCTGTCAGGGAGATTACTATGGTTGTCATCTGAGTGATCAAAAAGGAGGGAAACACTGCGTAAAGGATGAGTTTCCACAGCTGTGAAGGGCTGCTAATAGCATCCCCACACATCCCCACACCACTGCCCTCCTTCCCTCACCGTTGTCACTCTCTGCAGGAGAGACCAGCAAAAGTCCCTGCAGAAACTGGCACAAACTGGCTTCCTCCGAGCTGGGCCCTGCAGGGACAGAGGGGCTGTCCAGGCCAAAATACAGACAAAGGGCACACACCCCCTGTCCCTAGCTGCAAAGACTTTTATCCTCCTCACTTTTTGCTTCTGCATGGTAATTATTCTTTTTAACAACAGAATATTTGGGAAAGGAACAAGTATTGCTGCAGAAAAAAAAAAAAAAAAAGTGTTTATGAATAATGGAACATTTCAAATCCATCTGGTTTCTGAGACATTTTTTAGTTTCTTGCTACAGCCAATTATATAGCATGCTTGAGTGATAACTGGTTTTATCCTCAGGCTCATTCTGCACACTAATTTCTACACTGATAGTTGCTACCAACCTCTGAGGTTAGTAGCC
>NW_020799112.1:13455225-13460072 GCF_003259725.1 Athene cunicularia
TTTTTTTTTTTTTTTTTTTTTTTTTTTTTTTTGTTTTTTTTTTTTTTTTTTTTTTTTTTTTTTCTTCTCTGTTTTATCGCTGATGAAAGTCAAATTGCTGGCACCAATCCTTCCTGTAAATGGCAAAGACAGTGGAGAGCGATAGTTCTTTTCCTAGCAGAGGATCTCCTGATACTGATGCTTCTGTCAAATTGATCCCATCCAGTAGGAATTGGAAAGCCTCCTCTAAATTGTGCTCTGTGTTGCTAAACAAATGCCAGTCACTAGAAATAGCAAAGTGGCATTTTGTGGGCTACCCATCTTGCAAAATAATAACCACCCTTAGCATTAAATCAAGGATTTTACCACAATATCCTAATCTGATGAGCCATACCACAGGCTTGTTAAGGCAAGGTTGGTCATTATTGTACCTAGCACAGACATCAGAGGCACAGGAAGATAAGCAGAGTCATCAGTAGACATGTGAATCCCTTCCAAACTGGGGAAGGTGTCCTGGCTCTCAGACTTCTACAAGCATTAAGTCAAAGACTTTCGCAGAGGGAAGGGGGGGAATACTCACATGCAAATGTACAGGAAATTGCATAGAAAACAAATCCATCCTTTCATCAACCTATTCTCATTTCAGCACCATATTTCCTATGAGGTTGAAAAATCTGCTGCATGAGAGCATATGCTTCTTCAAAACTCATTTCAGATGTAACTTTTTTAGATTTCACCTCCTCTTCATGCTTTCTTTCCATAAATTGCTTTCCAGGGCTGTTCTTTTTCCTCTCTATTTGCTCAGCAGTCATTAAGAACTATATGACTCAAAGAGAGCTTTTCACAAAATGTATTGTATAATACAACAGGTAGTCTAGTATAAGAAATCAATTCATTATTTTCACACCTTTTAAAAAAAAACCCAAACAAACAAACAAAACCCAAAAGAGTTGTCCTATATTTATCCTGCTTCCCAAATTTAGCAAGATTTTTTCTTTCCCCTGGTGCTTCTAGTAATTAATCAGTAAGTACAAATTCTAAGGAAGTTTTATGGTGCATGGACTACAATCTATTGTGGAGGGAAAGTTATTCTACATGAAGCTCAGCTGGAGGAGGTAGAATAAATAGCCTCTAAATTTTATCTCTGACAGACAAGTTGACTGAGGGATTTAGGGTAATTGATATGATAGTTAGGGCCAACCTGACCCGATGGTCTGAAAGAGGATGGAGATTTAGCTGTCTCTTATCCAAATGAAGTCTGAAAACAGAGGACACTCAGGACAGCTATGAAGTGGACATGATTTCTTGATATAATAATACCATGTTATCTTAACTGCTAGCTGTAACCGCAGAGTCATTACAGTGCTAAGTAATGTAGCTACCAAGTTAAAACTGTATTAACAGAGGGAAAGGAAAACTTAAAGGATAAAGAGAACAAGTGTGTTCTTACATGCTTCGTGTTTGACTATCAGAGGCTGAAGAACCCGCTATCAGAAGTCCTGAGCATCTTTTCGTGTGATCTTTATCGTGCAATCTTGAAATGAAAAGTAGTCATTAACAAACAGATTTTCCATAATGATTACATTCAATTTGACTCAGGAAAGAGAAATAAAATCAACTCTGTCAATACACTTGCTTTGCTTGTATGGATACAAGTACCACAAGTAATTACCAATTTGTAACTTTCTATACCTCTTTTCATATCATGTGTACTAGGCACTCTGCTATCAACTTACAACAACCTGAATTTGTAAACAGGCTACCTGGTCCTTATCTTAACATTGAAGTGAGCAAGTTATCTAACCACAAAAGTCGGCACAGAGATATGTATTTTGGCTGTGAAAACAGATCTTAACCTTTGAATTAAAGTCACTCATTTCCAGAGCAACATGTAGAGAAGTGGAAAAATAAGGGATGTAACCTCTTTCCTCAATGAAGATACTGAACTCAAGAGACATGTTGGGCAAACTGTAGGTCACCTTGAGACGGAAGGTTTTGCTCTTGTTATCTGAGAGTATCTATCTCTGACCAAACTGACTTTTAATTTTGTCTTTGCCTCTGTAGTAAAGAGATTTTGCAGACGTTTGTCCTGGCCACTTTGCTTGTGTTTCTCTGCCTGTATGTAAGTGAGGTTTTGGAAAAGGGAGGCCAGACTTTTATTTCTTTTTTTTTTTTTTTTTTTTTTTTCCCCTAGAACAGGAAATTCCTCTCCGGGCTCATCTCTTTGGATGTTTACCAACATGTTTTTCCCTTAGTTAGCTTATTCCACCTACAAACTCAGTCGGTAAAAGGCAATCCAGAATAAAGAGTATGCATACAAGCAGAAGGGAAAAGGGGATCTTTTATACCAAAGGAAGCTAAATGCTCTACAATCACTGTTACAGTGCATTTCCAAGTGTGAGCAAGCTTTTAGGAAAAACTAAAAGGGATTGTTTTTCTTTCAGGAAAGAAAAGTTTGGGACTTGACAGCACTGTGGTTGCCTCAGCTGCTACCATCTCATTCTCTTAGCTGAGAGGGGGGAAAAATGTATATATTTTCAAAACACTCCTTTTTTCCTGCCTGTGAAGTGTCACAGAATTATCTTTTTTATTATTATTATTTTATTTACATGCACATACCCCCAGTAGTGACTTCTGTGATTGATTTTTTTTAATTTAATCATCAATCAAGTAGCCCATATCCAAATATTAAGACAACTTGAATGAATGGGCGCTTGGAATATTCCCCAGGAAACCAGAACCTGCAGGACCATCTTACTAGGAAGAGCCTCTGCTCTGACTGACACAAGGAGGAAAGTCAAAAAAGACACAAGGACTCTAAGTGAATGCATTTGAAAACTGAAAGAAAAAAAAAAAAAGAGGTTAAAAACAAGAGATAGTGATAGAAAACAGTTCAGTATTCACCATCTCTCCTCATCACTCCAGCTTTGGAATAGACTCAGCGGAGGGCAGCCTCCTATCCACATTTCTGACAGACAGGGCATGATGCTCACCTTTCCTGCCATCTAGTTTGTGTTTTGACAATTCGGTATGGAAACTCTAGCAAATGTATGCAGAGAGCGAAGATCCCCGGCTCCCGTTCTCCTCCTAAGGAAGTTAGCCAGGCATTGCATAAATGTGATGCGTGAATAACACAGAGTCTAAGCAGAAAATGAGTACGTTTTAAACAAGTCCACTGGAAAAGAATTAGCAGTGAAACTGAAAAGAGCCATATGCCAATAAGGGGGAAAGTGACTCAAAGTGACACACTGTAATAATATAATTGAGTTAGGATTAAATTGCAGAAGGATAAAAGCAAGGACAGAGCTAAAAAGGTAGAGACTGCGACATGTGCTGCCTTGTTAAGTGGGAGATGGTCAACAGGAGGGGATTCTCTTGCCGTTTTCCTTTCATTTATAATTAGGCAGTGAAAGTACCAGGGGCATGTCAAGCCATTTGAGGGTTTAAATAAAACAGCACTTCCCTGAACCATCATGGCTCAGTTTCAGCATCCCCCCATCCCCCACGACTCCTTGGAAGCAGTGGGAGTCTACAGCTATCTCCTCCTGTGGGAAACCCTCCCTGGCAGACAGCATCCGGACCTTCTCCGTCTCCCACCCTCAATCTTTATTGTTAAGGGAAAGGGGGAGGTGGGAAGGGTGTGAGGCACCCTGAAGAAATCCCCTGTTTATTTAAGAGTTTTTGCAGTCAGGGCTATGGGGGAGGGTGTCTTTTTTCCTCCTCTGAATTCTCCTCTATTAATATATTCCATTTAAATTGCTCACGGCACCATGTACTAATTAGGACTAGAATGACAGTTTGAGGAGAACAACTGAACCCACTTGAACTCTTGGAGTTCAGAGTTCATGCACATATGGGAAAAACATCTTCCCATTTATTTCTGCAAATACTCTGCACATATCATGGAAAATATAGGTGATATGGACAGAGCTGATCCTAATGGCTCCTGTAGATGCTTCAAATTGCAGCCAAAGAGATTTGAAATGCTCATTTAAAGAAAATACACACTGAACTGGTTCTATTGATGATCACACACAGAGTTGCACTGATTTAAATGAAAGTGTTAATTTGATACCAGTTTAGATCTACCAGTACAAAAGCATAATGAATGTCCTAAGGCATGTTAAAGCAGGCTTATTCCAGTTCAGTATAAGTCAATGAAAAATAGTTTTCAGCTACATTAAAACAAGAATGCTACACAGAGCTACATGGAGTTGTGCACCAAATAAATGAAACCAGAACATTTTTGAGTGCAGACAAGGCCCTTGTGTTAGTTAATCTCAGACCAGACACCTCAGCACTTACCTTCAGTCAAAAGTCAGTGTTTTTTGCAATGTTCATGTAATAATAGCAATACTTAGTGATTGTAAGCATATATCTTACAGCATTTTACCCAGGTGTGTAAATTGTACCAGGCGCACACATTGATTTAACTTCCCAAAATCAATTTTCTTATTTTGATGACTTTTATTTTGTCCATTTAAAACTACACCTCAGGTGCTGGCTTCGAGCCACTTCCATTCCCAGTATAGAGCATCCAAATATTGACTTGTACCAGCTTAATGAAATTGATTTTGACTTCTCACCTTTTATTATTTTGGTGGGAGGTTGTGTGCAGACCAACTCTATAATGAAACGGGATGATTTACTCAATACCACACAGCAAATCAGTGCCACAGCTGGAGACAAGAGCAGACTTCTATAGAGAACCACCATACAAATTTGACTACAGGTCTTGAATAGCAGCATGCTTGGATTGCCTGAAAACTCCAGTTTATGTATTGGTTTTTCTCTAATCTGTTAAGGAGATATTTCTATAAGAATAACTTGTTTGAAATGTCTGTCCCTGATCTATTGCCTTCCCTCTG
>NW_020799112.1:13460141-13539545 GCF_003259725.1 Athene cunicularia
TCCCTTCCCTTCCCTTCCCTTCCCTTCCCACATCACTTTCATATCTCTGTGTGACACAATAGGGGAATTACTTCCTATCTGCCCCATGTGGTTTATTTGCTCTCCTTTACTCCCATATTCTCTCAACCTGGAGAGTTTAGAAGAAATGTTGATGGCTTGGTGGAAGTGTGTTGAAGGTCTTTGGGAGACACAAGCAATTCAAAGCCAATCAATGCATTTATAAATCCTTGTAAAACTCAGATCCTGAATACCTGGCTACTCTTTCATTATGCATTGACCCAACAAATGAAGCTGGAGTATTCCTAAAACACTCCTCATTTTTCACTCTGTGCTGCATTCTGTGTTATTTCTCCATGGCATGCAGAAAGGAAAAATCAAAAACAAAAACAAACAAACAAAAAAACCACCTTATCTTGTAAACACTGTTCTACTTATTATTCTGCTTGTTTGGATAGCCTTAAAAATGGACATTTATCTATAGTTTAGGTGTCTTAAACATAGACTGGGAATACAAAGACCATCTATGATGACTGTTTCAAAAGCACTCCTCTCACCATTTCCTAAATCTGACTTTTACCTCCCAGAAGTGCCTGCAATTTAGCATAACTACTTTGGGGGCACAGATTTCTGCAAAGTCCACCATGAAAAGCTACGTTTCTTCAGACATTAGCGGTTGCGGCCAAATGTTTTGTTTTCTTGAGGCTGGAAGTAGTAAACAGTAAGGACTTCAGGCAACATATATGTAATGACTGACAGCCGAAATATAGAGACATAAAGAAATGGGTGTCAGGGCTAATGCAGTTCTGCACATCTCCATCACACATTTCAGACATAGGCATTTTTCTTTTTCAGCCTCTGTGTTTTAAAACAAACCGGATTGGGGCCACTGCTGCCTGTAGATTATGGCCCTCGAAGTGATAAACATGCTGTTCCATTGCTATTTGCCCCATGAGATAAACATTTCTGATGGATTTTTCTGACAAAACTGAGAAACCTAATAATCGCAACGTCAGAAAAAAAGTGAAAACTGATTCAGTTTGATCCCCAAAGGACAGGAGAGGGAAAACAGCAATAGGAGATACAGTTCTGTAAGACTGAACTTGTCAAAGCTCTTTTAGACTGCTTTGAATAAGCACATCCGCTTGGTATTATAAATAAGGGCATCAGACAGTAATTTGCATGGATTAGGATTGTTAACGTTTTATCAATTGCTGGGTTTTAAAGAACTCCCAAATTCTTGATAGGGGTATCTCTTTGTAGTGAAAGATTCATGGTGGGAGTGAAAAAAAATCTGATGAATTTCAAGCTACAGATGAGAGAAAGCAAAGCCGTCCAGATCTAAACTGAGATACCATTAGTGGTTCCCATAAATCAAATCATGTTTATAGCAGGGATACAGTTGAATTACCATCTGGACTTTTTAACCTCGACATTTATTTCCGAACCCTCCTCCAATATTGAAAGTAAACTTAACCCTTCCTTTCATCTTCAGGACTTTGACCCGGTGCCAGTTCTTATTTTGAAGGAATGATCTGATTTTTGATGGGGACAGAATGTCACACGTGGCATAAGGTTGGAAGGACTGGGAGTTTCTTGTAGAAGACAAAGTCGTAAAAGAAATAAAATACACTCGGTCTTAAATAAGATCAGCTGAATAGAGGGTCAGTGGGAATGAAGTCAGGGGGAGGATAAAGAAAGGAGGGTTCATTTTAATTCAGGTAGAGGACGCAGATGGGGTCCAAGGACGATGTAGCAAAACATGTAGCAGTCAAAAGAAACCTATATCCTCTCAGGATCTGTGGGATTATCAGGTGGTAGATGGGTGATGAAGAGCTAGATCCTGTTTTCATTGGTGCTAATAACAAAACTGTCATTGCCTTTAATAGTACATCCACCTACTTCTGTGAAAGTGAGAACTTTAACCCTTTACTGGCAAAACAAATCAAGCTCATATCAAGCAATTGTTAAAGCCTCAGGAAAAAAAACAGCAAGATATCTGGATCCCTGTTTGTTTTTTTTTTTTTTTTTTTCTTCCTTTCAGTCTACCTCTGAACTTCCTGATTCAGTTGAGAAGCTGCCAAAGTAGTTAGTAAAGGATATTGTTGTGCTATTTCCAGCTCAATCTGAAAGAAGTGTCAGGAGGAACCACAGGAGAGGTTGGCTCTGCTGCAAGCCGCTGGCCCCTTCTGCAGAGCTCACGGGAGTGAGCCGCCGGTCAGACCATAGGGTTTGTTCACAGGCAACTAGGAGACATTTCTGAGGATTGCCATAGCACGTCTCCAAAGTTTTTCTTTCTTCCTTCTGCTTAATGCTCATAGGCTGTGTGGCACAGGGACCGCAGGACTTGGCCAGCAGCCTGGCCAGCAGTGCTTTGACTCCCCAGAGACTCCCCTCGTGAGCATGGGATTCTTGTGCCTCTCTGCAGTGTGGGGTAGAGCAGCATTTTGGTACATCACAAGGTTTTTGAAGTGTGTTAAATTTGAGATCTTCTGATAGGTAACTGGTTAAGTAGATATATATCTGGACAGCATGAAGCACTCTACTGAAACCTCACTGCCTGTACATATGGGTGTGTGCTAGGTATATGTCTGGTGCTAAGCAAGGTGGCTACAGGGCCTTTAACTGGCTGAGAGGAGGAGGTACAGGTAGGGCATCCTAGGGCATCCTAGGATCATGCCATCTGAAAGGGTAAGTCCTCTGACCATCCTACCTGGATGTCCTATCCTTGGATATTAAACAAGTTGCTTTTCTTGGAAGCTCATTTCCCTGAAGAAATAATGTCCTCCCACCTCCCCCCCAAGCTGTTTCAGTAAATGTCTCTGGTGTCGTATGTTTCAAAGAGAGCTGAAGTTTTTTACTTAGTCCGTGTTAGAGACAACCTCATATTTCACACCCTGGCTGGTGCCAGGATCCTCCTAGTCTATTGGCGACATTACTGCCATTTCCTATCTCTTTTCTTCCTGAATTTACCTAACTCAGAGCTCCGGCCTTTTGTTGAAATGATTTTCTGCCTTCCGGCTCTGCGTGCCGTGTGTCAGATTATGTGCAAAAGGTCGAACCCACTTCCCCTGGCTTTAGACACAGGATGAGGAAATGAAGAGGAGTAAAGTTACTGATTTCATTTTGGAGGTCAAGGTGGGTCTTCTTGGGGTAGGAATGGAGTCTGAAGAGCAAATGCTGCTGTTTGTTATCCATATTTTTTCAAACAAACAAGAAACCCCAACAATTATTCATGCTGCTGAATCGGAAATACTTCTCAAAACAGCTGACAAAAAGAACAGGAGGACAATAGGTGAACAGTGAGAAGATACTATATATATACACACTCATATATATAGCCAGACACAGACATCCAGTTTTGTTGGAAACAAAGTGAAGACATGAGGAGCAATCTGAGGATGATCTCTGAGCTGCCCAAAGGGTGGGCAAGCTGCCTCGTTTGCTTGGTAATTCTCTTTTAGCATTGTGCAGCCTAATTATGTGCTAACCCACATTCAAAAACTGTAACGTCAAAAGGGTAAGTGTCTGAAATAGTGCCAGGAGAATGTTTTCCAGCACTGGGGAATCCCAAACTTTGCCCGCTACAGGACTGCACTGGCTCCAAGCCAGCAGCCTGAGGCTGCACTGAAACCACATGCAGAAGAAAATATCTCTGCCACCGTCCTCCTCTGTCAGAGCATGGATGTATCCCCACATGTGCTGTTAGGACATGACCTGAGTGGTCTTCTCATGGGTGGAGGTGGGTGCGTTTCAGCCTGGGGCTGTTGAAGGCAGCCATCCCATGACATGGATGAAGAGCCACAACACAGGGTGCAATGGGAGATGTGTGCATCTCCATCTCCTGATGGTCTGGGCAGCAGATTTCAGCTCCGTGGGTGGGTTGGAGATAGAGCACATCCTCTTCCCCTGCTCCCAGGTGGCAGTTTCACTGTGCCCTTTGCACAAGTCTGGGGGCAGTTCAGGAACGTACATCCCAACCTGTGTGCTCCAAATCTGCTGGTTTCCTCACAGATCTGTTGAACTGAACTGGAGGGGGAGGAAAACCAAACAAAGAAGCAAAGAGACTGAAAGGTAAAAACCCAAAAGCACTTCCTCTCCACAGGTTGTTGGTTGTACCTAGAGCTCTGCCTGGTTTATGTATGCATTCAGAGTAAGTTCTCTGAGGAGTATCCTGCAGTCATTTCTCAGCGAGTGTGAACAAACTCATTAACAGCTCCTTTACTGGAATGATAAGTTGTTTCTTAATGAAGGGAAAAATAAATACCCTTGCTAACCCAGGCTCCATCACTAGAAGTCACACATCATTCTTAAAGACTCCTTATTTTCCACCAGAGACGTTTGTGTACAGCCCTTAAACAAAATGAAAGAGCTTGTTTCTCCTTCTTAGACGCTCTTTTAGATGCTCAGATTGCACAGCATTTTTTAGATGCTTTTCAGAGTTTTACCCCACATGTGAACTGCTTATGCTCAATAAAAAATAATGATCTGAATCTTCACCCATTTTAAGAAGGGAAGGTTTGTAGCACTTAAAACATGAGACCAGGGCCCAGGAGATTTGGGATCTATTCCAAGCTCTGCCATTGACCTGCTATGTAGTTTTACTTGTAAGAAAGTCACTTAAGCTCATTGTGTTTCAATGTGCCCATTTGTGAAATGGAGATAATAATGCCAAGCTCACAAGGGGGCTGTAAAGGTTAATTAAATAGAGTTTTTAGGTGATTTCCCTTCTTCGGATGAAAAGTGTGACAGAAGTATTGTTTATTAATGAAGTTTGTGCAAAAATGACAACTCTGAATTTTTGCAGCAGCCAAGAAATGCATGGTGATTTTTTTGTGTGTGAAGAATGCCCACGTGGCAATTTTTTAATGATTATAATTTTATTCAAGATAAATTGATTCAGTTGGAGCTTCAGAAATCTGATGTTTTGCATTTTTTTTGTCCATTTTGGCATGTAACTACATGACGATGGTTGCACAAACAACTAGAACAGCTAGGTATCACCATAAAAAACTCCCACACATTTAAATATTTTGGATGCTCACATGCTTCAGTGTATAAAACTGCAAAACAGAAGCATGGCAGGGCCTCAGATTCAGCTGGTCAGAGAATTTATTGATACCTTTATAGGGTTTGATGCTGGCTGTCTTCAAACGTAGATGTTTATTTGCTCTCTCATCCAGTCTCACACTTCCAATTCCATATTTTTCTGGAAAATAAAATTATAATATACCCAGGAAGTTCTTCTCCTTGCCAGTTTTTAGATGTCACTTCAGCCTGGACTGACCCAGCAATCAAGCGGTTTGATTGCATGATTTGATGCAGGTGGCACATCAGTCCTCTGCAGGATTGGGTGGGATGTGCTCTGAGATCCTACCTCTCCTTTGTGTGGACATGGGAACCTGTGTTAAGTCTGGTTCCAGCATACAGCCACATGCTTCACAGAGACTAAACCTGCTCCCGTCCCTCACTCAAGTCACTTGGTAAGAGTTTTCACTTTCATGCCAGTTGTATGAACATGGTGTATTATTCTTCTTTTCATTACCACGGGAACCCTTGCATCACTCTTAGGTAAAAGGATGTCTCAAAAAATTGCAAGATAACAAGATAAGAAACATAAGTTCAGCTCATTTGAAACTTTCTTACATTGGAGCTTGAGTTTGGGCTGAAGATTTAAATGCTTTCCCTCTCTCTCTGAACAAGGTGACCTACCCCATAACCAGAGAAATTCCAAATGAATAAGAACTATTAAGTTATCTTGTCCACCTGCCCCCTCCAGCACAAGATTGAGAGGGTGACATGGATTCTGGCTGTGGACTGTGCACAACCCATGACAGAGGCTGCACACAAATATGAATCACGTTGTACTTAAAAGGCCCAAATGAGTTTACTCTGGGCTCCTTACCCTTCCTTGTAGCTGGTGGGAATGTGTCCCCAGAACTTAAACTGGTTGACAAAACAGAGGTCGAATCAATCCCTGAAAACAATAGATTTAACCCTGTGAACTCCTCAAATGCTCTACTGGCTGCTAGTGCTTCTTGTGCCATTTTTGCTACTAAGAGATTCCCCTAGGATGATGCTTTTAAGAAAAAACCTATATAAAAACTACTCACTGTGTAAATCTAACATCAGTTAGTGGTTTCCCAAGTACAGCTTGTGGGCTGGCTGCCTGAGTCTCAGATGTCTCAGTTCGCTGCAGATTGGAGAACCCTGTAAATGGAAAAGAGAACTTGGAAAGACAAAGAAAAATGAGTCTTTTCAATAGCATCAAGGGAAATAGTATCTTGATTTTTTCTAGCTCCATAAAGACTCCTTCTCACCTTCCCTCATCTCTTTCCATCCATTATGTGCCTGCATACCTGGAAATGTTCCCTTGGTCTTAAAGATTGAGACTCGTTCAAGCTGCATAAAAACACTTAACATGAGCTTTGGGCTCTGTGACAAACTCTTAAAAAGCTAATTCACATATAAACAGACTCTGGCCGTTACCCACTGACAGCAACATGAATTGAACCAAAATGTAATAAACCCCACCAAGACTACCATGGTGAACCCTCTTGCCTCAGGCATCTGATAGTCCTCTGGAGGTCAGGGAGAAAAGAAGGTCCTCTACCAAGCCCAGAAAGCTTACAGGTGTGAGCAGTCCTGGACCAAAGCAGGAAGAGATTTTTGAAGGCAAGCTTCTAGATAACATCTCTTATTTTAACTGAAATTGCCTCATCTGCTGACAGGGCCTGTAGCGATGTCACTGGCAGTGTAGAGAGGAGGACAGCACCTCACCTGGCCCCAATTTTCTGTGAATTCATCTCTGGGAAAGACTGCAGCATCTTTACAGCTACCTCCCTGCTATCCTGGGCTTTATACATTTCTCTCCTGGAGAGCCACCTAAATCTCATTTTCACAGACTGGCAGGATTAGGTTTGCATTCAAAAAAAGGGCCAAACACCAGGAAAGATCAGAATCTGGGAGTCACTGGCCATGGTGGAATGGACTCTGAATGGTTAGTTGCAAGATTTGCACTGACCTTTCCTTCTGGGTACCATCTAGGGGTAAAACTCCTCTTAAAATTTCTCTCATTGCTTTCTTGTATATTGGAGTTGGGTTTTTTAGATTATGTGAATTGAAGCTGTCCAGTTGGTTTCTTGGGGTGTTGCTGTCAAATATTCAAGTACATTTCAAGAAAATGACTGGTTTCATTCGATATTTGTCCCCCAAAATATCTTCACTAACAATTACTGGATGATCCCACTGAAATACTTGGCCATTAAATGCTGCTGGATCAGGAATTCACATATGATTCCTGAGAATTCATCTCTTATCTCTGGTCCTTAAAGAAAATGGGCAATTCAAATTTTCAGTGTGAATATTGCCACGCTTTCTGTGCTAGTATGGCTTTTCTGGTGCTTGAGTTGCCCTAATGACACTCAAGGACTTCAGCTGAGTGCTCAACTGATTGTTCTAAAAAAAAAAAAAAAAAAAGAAAAAAGAAAAAAACCCACAACCAAGAAATCTGATACATTTGCTTAAGTTATGGAGAGCGACACGGACCTAAGCAGTTTGTGCAGGTGAGGCCAAAATTTTGGCTGGCTTGTATATATGTTAGGGCATGTGGACGCATGCAGTTATGTATTACTGTGACCATCTTCTGCGATTCTAAAGAGACACTTATAGAGTTGCTGACATGATTTGCTCTGAGTTGTGATCTGCAGAGTGTCAGCTGGGAGACCATTTTCTTTTGGAAATGAAACAGAACAAAATAAATGCATTTGGTTGTTTCACTAAACTGTAAAGCAAGTTTCCCCAGCAAGAACAAGAAGAACCTGTGCTCATTCTGGCAGCAAGGACTTAAAGAAAATGGCAATCAGTCTTAGTGGGGTTTAGGCATGTGCTTATTAATCTGAATTTACATTTATTCTGTTGAAACGGAGGGTTTACAAAGTGATCTGAATTAACATGAGCTGACAGTTGCTGTGCTTACAGACCTTCAACACACTGTGTACAAGGGAAATAGTTTCCCTCCCAGTCTTTGACATTCTCTGTTCAGAAGATTTTTTATTTTAACCCCAGTCCTAATTGCCCTTCAGTATCAAAATTAATTGTGTTTTCTGCTAAAAGGCCAGTGCAGTTTAAGGTTACTCCAGGGTCCCAGCAGCCGATGCATCTTCTGTAAATGGCTTGATTGCCGTCTGTGGAGAGGAGTGCTGGGAGAGATTTGCTTGACCGAGGCTATACATTACAGTCCAATTAGTGTGAAGATCACTACATGAGTCTTTAACTTTATCTAGTAACTGTCGGAATCTCTAATGCCGAGAGCGGAGCGAGGAAGAGGGATGCAGAGCCCACCTGGGCAGCCAGACAGAGACCGCGCAGCTTCCCTGGCTCCCCTCTAACTGTCTTGCAGGCAGCAGAGGGAGCAGTCAGAGGATGGAAATACTTCGTGAGCTGCACTTCTCATCCTACAGATACTGAGAAAAATATCCCTTTTTTTCTCCCCCTTTTTTCCTTTGCTGCTTTACTGACATATTAGTGTATGGTTTTGATTTTTTAACTATTTTTTTCCTTCTTGAGGCTGCTCATCTGAAGTCTGAATTCATTTAATGTAACCCGAGACAAGGGACTGAAGTAGATGGGAATCTGCTAGCCCTGGGTCCTCTGGAGAAAGACGAACACATCCAGAAAATGAATGAAATTCCAACAATGATCATCAGAGCTGGTTTCCTCCCTGGCACTGTCCCACTGTCCTACAGCCAGGTCTCCAAACTCAGGTGTCTCATTTAAGTATTCAAAAGTGAGCAAGAGTTAGACTTTTCATTGCTCTGTGCAAGAGCTCAGGAGCTCCTATTTGGCTCATATTAAAGTCAAGCAAAAATATAATTCCACAGCAGAAAAGGCCAATTCTTATATTAAATGCACTTTGCAGATCACAGAGTAGATCTAGAAGACAGGTAGTATAAGTAATCTCCTGTGAGCTAGAAATTACTCCCTTTTTGATCTGCAGGGATGACTATAGGCTTTGATTTACAAGTATAATAACTCTGAACGGTCACCAACTGAAACCATCACAGTGTAGTCTTGAAGGGAAAGTGGCCTTATAGCTCACCTCAGAGACACACTGTGCCAACACCGACACACAAAGGTACTGAAAAACGGGTCTAAAATATTTCAGCCCTATAGTTATGCTCATACAGCCTTAGTCCACAATTTACATAATCTCAGCCTCTGTATTGTTGTCAATAGTTGTTACAATAATACCTGTTGAAACACCAAATTCTGCCTTGTCAGAGGCATCTGGAACATCTGGAATTAATTTTTGGTTGCTCTGTGCCCCAAGACATTAGGCTTCTTGCCCACAGTATCTAGGCCTCATGTCTTCCAAATTGTCTTCTAAAAGTAGCTGGAACAAGTAGTATTAAACAAGACTATTAAGAAATGTTGAAAAAGTTTGAAAGCTCATGAAAAATAGAATGCAAAGTCCCTGACATTTTTCACATCTCCACCCTTTATTTTTCAGCTAATTTTAATGCTTAATGTCTTCTTTTCTGAGTCAGTCTCCAAACCAGGAAATGAAGAGGCAGCTGCAAAAGTGGGAAAAACATGGGGAGAAAAACTTGTTATCTGACACCATCTCACAGAAGTTCCAAAAACAGTGAACTTTCTTTAACAACTCCACTTCTCATTACAATCTCATCTGACACTGGAGCAATTATGATTAAAACAACAACAACAAATCTACATCGGTATTTCAGCATTTGGGAGATTACATGGCACCATAATATGTTAAACAGCACACCCCTTCTTCAATTTCTTTCTTTTTTTTTTTTTTTTTTTTTTTTTTTTTTTTTTTTCAGTGTTAAAGATATTAGTGGTATTAATGCAGTTAAGGTATCCATCAAATTAGTTCTCTGCTCTTCTCGTTTCTGTGCACTGCAGAAGCAGTCTTCTCCCTCAGTATCTGGGACACAGCCATGGACCTCAACCATTATTTTCAGTCCTGTTTTACCTGTTGGATTCACATACTTAGGATTCCACTCACCTGCAATTTTTCTACACGGTTCACAACAGATCTTGTATCAATGTGCGGTGTTGTGTTTGCACAACTCAGAGATAAGGGAGTCTCTCTCTCTCTCAGAGGCATTTTAGATTAAATAAAGCTGGTAATGGGATGAGAGCTGAGACTCTCATCCACTGTTCTTCTAAATGTTCTTTGAAATGACAGTGAATTGAAACTCTACTTCAACTGGCTCAAGCAGAATAGCCATACTGAACAGCAGGTTTTTTTCCTGTGGTAGTCAAATTTGCAATTTGCTCAAGGTAGAAGCAACCAACATTTACCTTACTAGAACTTAAAAAATTAAATATTCAAGAAGAAATAATATTGCATAGAACAATTATCCAATAGGGTTCCCCATCACAAGTTACCATGGGATGTATTAAAGGAAAAAATTATTTGGGAAAGGGGCAACAGAAAAGAATGATGTGGATATCTTACCTTTCAGATATACACAAACTCTATTGTATTCAAATTATCAGCAGGTAACTTCCTGCTGTTTGGGTTTCCCATCATCTACCCCTCAATACAGCTGTGTGCAGAGAAAATTAACTGCTACAAAACATAGCAAAGAAACATGTTTCAAAGCCATATAAAATAGTATTTTTAGGGGCCAAGGTAAGCAGGAACATAAGGTTATTAAAGAAACTTCCCTGTTTCTAAGGTCCTTTCAGAATTGGCCAGAAATTGCTCCTTTTTGGAATAACCTGAATCAGCTAGTGACAGATACAGGACACTGAAACTTGGGGCCTTTAGTATGATCACCTATGTGATGAACACACAGATAATAATTAAAAATTCATCTAATTAAACACTTATTTGTGACTGCAGCATTTCCAACCTCTCTGCCTTAGCAGCTTGGAAGGAATACAAAGGAAAATTCTGCATGTCAGAAAGTTATGAAACAAAGGCAAAGTGGAGAGGAGATGGAAATATAAAGTCAAAATGAAACCCTCCATCTTTCTGTCAAACTGAAACAATAAATAATAATGGCATCTTGCATTTGTATAGTGGTTTTCATCCAGAAAGCCTGGAAAGCTCTTTGGAAACTTTACAAACTACTGTGGAGGAATAGGAATGATTTCATACACTAATCTACTGAAGACTCCCACTTCTGTAAACAGTTACAGTCTACAGCAGCATTATATCTCAGACTGGGACAGGTAGAGACTGATCCTGAGAGATATTGGACGGATCTGTTGTTAGAGTAAATTTTCAAAGTCCTGTGGGAATTTACACTGCTGACAGTTATTGTTTCTCATGATAAGGCACTTGGTAAAGAAATAAAAGTATGGACAGATGAAATGGCTCCTGATTCTAGTCTGTGAAATTTGGTAATGGCAGCCAGAGCTTTACAATTAAAATTCCTAGTAATTCATCAGTTGCAGGATGGTAAACACGATAATTTTAAAGAGTCAAACCTCTGTCCAGACATTCCACATTGCTATCATATGCTGAGATCCTTTCTTTCTTATTTTATCCTGACTGTGTTTATAGAAAAAGGTGTTTTAAGAGCTAGTTGAAAACACCACAAACCTCCCAGGTTTACATCTCTGCCATGTTCAATTGTCAGGTAAAGTATGGAAGAAGAAAAAAAGAATTAATAATTAGTAAGCTGAGGAAACTTGATTAAGCTTTCCATTTCTATCATATGTTTCTCTTTAAAAAATCACACCAGATAATCGAGAACTCTGCTGAGTATTAAGAGATGGTATAGATTCCCAGATCCTCAATGGAGGAAAATTCTTGCTGATTTTCATGGTCTTTTAGTTCCAAAAAGGATCACATAATTTTGGGTCTTAAATAACTAACAGTGGGCTCAGGAATTCCCTTTGTGTGAATGTAATTCTCCATCAGTTGGTGAGATATATTTCTGCACTGGAGTACCACATTTAAAGCACCCATCCAGCAACTCCTAATGGTGGCAGCAAAAGGAAAATAAGTTGAAACTGAGAGAAAACAGTTCCAGGAACATAGAATTAAAAAATTGCCTTCAGAATTGCATGTTTTCATTTTATTTGACTCTGGCAGGGTATTTTGATGGGATCACATATTACTGGAGTGAATACTCCTTTGCCTTCGCCTGACCACCTATTTTCATTAAATTTCAAGAAATATACTCCACCTGACATATTTGGCTGCATGGAAGCACAAAAGGAAAAAAGAGAAGTCCCTTTACTGTTTATAAATTTTCTTGTCTCCTGAAATTTTCAGCATCAGGCACCTTCCCATTCTCAGAAGTGGCAGCACCAGCAACTAATCTGGCTGGTACCAGAGTACAACGACTGACTGGCCTTGCTGGCAGGAGGGGATGAAGCCCAAGCAATTGCTCACGATGCCCAGCCATGAGTCCTCACCACTGGAAATAACTTTTCTCATTCCAGCAGTGCCTGGGATTCAACAGGAGTTTGACACAGGCAGGTGCTCTGTTCTGGCAGCCTATGTAACCTCCCGTTCAGCATCCAGAATAGTGTCTGGAAAGCTCCCCTGCTCCCTTTCCATGCTAGTCCACCTGCCCTGACACCAATATTTGTGTCGTCCAGCCAAGCTGATACTTCTTAATTTTGCCAAGGCTAAGAAGAGGGACCAAGATACTCAGTTTCCAGTCTTTTTTACCCAACACTCCCTTGGTCAATGTGTTTTGGGCAGATGGGGAAAAGGAGAAGGAACACATACTTCCCTAACTAGTGACCAGAGCAATGATTAAACACGATAAAGCTTTAAGTATCAGGCTCTCCTATAACATCTGGCAAAACCGTGGCATAAATACCATGCAGCCCAAGAAAAAAAGTGTTTGTAGCCCGCTGTTGAACCAAAGGCAGCTCTCCAGACTACAGCGAAGAAATAGTTATCCCCTCTGTGGTAGGATTTATCACCAAATGAAGGTGAGACAGGGACAGTGTGTCTGCACTTATTTAAACTGTTTTCAGTACTAAGTATTCTGTAAGAACAGGAAACCATGGAAAGAAGTCTGGAGGCTTCTCAATATCTGTGTTTTTTTAGGCTTTTAGGAATGTATTTCTATGCCCTCTAAGGTTTTCTTAAGTCACGGTAGTCTCATGAGAGACTGGAAATTTAAAATCAAAGCTGTAAATTCAGTCTCTGGACCAGTAATTCCCATTTACATCATGAGACTCAAGAAAAAGCCTCACAGCTACGTTTTGTTACAAACCTGAGCTGTTTAGCCATCCTGACTGGCATCCTAAATTTTGCACATTGGGATCTTTGGCTTCACAAAAGTATCATTCTTCCCAGATGGTAGAAACAGTGTTGGATATTAAGAAAAAACCCTTTTTGTCAAATCAGTAATTTCAAGATTACATTTCATTATTTTGAATTTCTCACTGGTGGTGTTACTGGTTTTCCAGGTGGTTACTGGGGAAGCTCAGGTTGTCCATTATGCAAAAGCTAAATAGTTTGCTAGTGGAATATAGGTTGATATGTTCAAAGGCACACAGGGTTGCGATTGGACAAACTTTTGTTAAAAGTAAATGAAAATTGGATGCTTACTTCTTCACGCTTTTGAAAATCTCCTGCAGTTTTTACTTCTTGAGAAGGAGGTTGGCCAGAGCAGCTATTATGGGCTACTTATAACAAATGCTTCATATTGCCGGTGACTGGGAGCCCCCAAGAGTTCTTGTCCCACATTTTGCCTGGCAATTAAATAGGCCAAGATATAATTTGCGCCCCATATTCTCTGTGTTGAAGGCAGTCAGCTTCTTCATTTTTAGCCTAACTCTTCTGTCACCTTCACCAGTTTTACATTATTTATGTTAACTCCATGGCCTAGGGGTGGGAGGGAGAGGGGAATTATTCCTAATTTACTGAAAGTGAGAGAAGAATCAGTCACTTCTTTCTTTAAATTTTTGTGGAGGATTGTTAATCAAAGTTAAAACAAATCTGTGTTCCAACGCAGAGGTGGGCGAGGAAATGTGTGCCTAACACATATGCACTTTGGGGCTCCTGCAGAAGGAAACAGAATTCTGGAAACTGTTGTGAGAAAAACATTAAAGACACCAGACTTGATGCTATGCTGCAGACTGGAAATGAGGCTTCGGACAAAATCCAGCTATGTTTGAACCTGCTTGAAGTGTTGCATTTTATTCTCTGTCCTGGGATGCACGATGTAAATTATCCCCCCTTTCTTATTTGCTTCACGTTTGAGAAGAGCCTGGCTTGAAGTAGGACAATGACTTAAAGTAGGAACCAGGCAGAGAATACATCAGGTATTCGACCTGCAGGCCTATGAAATGCAGTGTCATCATAACCCAAAGGGCGTATCATTAGTCACTGAAGGAAGGAAGTGCAAGCATGCCTGGAGAAATCAATAGAAGGTCCTTGTCTAGTAACACGAAGAGAACAGCACCAATGTTTATGTCTTTGCCCTTCACATACTTTGCTCTTCCTTCCTCTCCAGTCACCTTTTCACTTTATCCAGAATTTCATTTTCCTGAGTATAAACGGATGAACGTAGTAACCAAGACTCAGGCTGCAATCCAGTCTTTTCTCAGGAAAAAAAAAAAAAAGTATCCATCAGGCCCAGTGTTTCTGTATGGTGGTTATCTGATTTGGCTCCTGCTAACTAAAAACATATGCAACTGGTTATCTCCATCAACACAGTTTAATTCAGCTCTGGTCCGTATTAGTGTGTTTTTCTGCAACTGATGTCTCTTAGTGCCATGGGTGAACTGTTACTGTTAAAATCATGTTTAAATATGAAGATCAGACAAATGGTCCAAAGGTTTCTAGCATCTAAAGATTCATTAAGCAATACAAAAATACTTTGCCATGTTTTAATTAAATTTAATAATTCTTCCCTAAATATCATGCTTTCAATAAATGAGGAACCAGTTTAATAGGAAATTTCAGAGTTTTGCTAGAATATGGGGTAGTAATTCAAAATTGTTAAGGCTCATTTTAATTCCATAGCCCTGCACTTGACCTGCACTTTCACTTTTGTGACTCAGTTTACCCATCCATAAAATGAGCAAAATAGTAGTAATGTGTATCCTAGGGAAGTTACAGAGCAACACTCATTACTGTCAGGAAAATGCTCTGAAATTATTCAGCTGTATTCATAGCAAAAAACCAACGAATTAACAAAATATGTTCAGGCAATGCACATTTGTCGGCTTCCATGAGAAAACTGTGAAGTGTTATGAATAATGTGGTTCGTTGGTGGCTGTTTGTTCTAACAATCCTGATTTGTATGTTACATGAAGGCAAAGAAATCTTTTCATGCTGTTTGACCCTTCCTCACACTGCCCCTGATTTCTTTCCATTCTGGCCCTTGACAGGAGTACAAAATACACATCAAGAACAAGAATAACTTTTTAGACTAAGATAACATTTGTATTATTAGAAGGGGTTAGGGTGTGCCTGAGAGGGCAGAAGGTAAATCTGCTGAGCAGTCTAAAAGATTTATTTATGGAAATGTCTTTTTTAAGAACAGGGGAAAGAAGGAATATTACTAATAATGGCACAATAATCTCCAAGATCCCAAATCAGCCAAGCTGTACCTGAGCATACACATGCATACACAGTCCAGAAAGAAGTTTGTCTTGGTGTATAAAGCTCAGACCACGGATCAGTTTTCCAGCTAGAGCAAATTAGCCTAAGTCTATGAAACTTGATGAAATAATGTTAGTTTACCCCAGCTGAGGACTGTGGCAATATCTCATTATTTCAACGAGGAAAATCAGAAATACATTAAACAATACTGAACGCAGTTGTCTCCAATGGGAAGAAGCAAGGTATTTTTCCTGACAAGTTTAAGAGCTCCTGACACGTCTGTCTCTCTAGCCATTTACCTAATGACCCAGTTGCCAGTGGAAAACTCTGAAATCAGCCCTTTCAAGGTCAGCTGAACTCCCCAGTGCTTCCTGAAGGAAACCAAGAATTCTCTCAGCTGTTCTCAAGAAATAATAATAATAAAAAAAAACAACAGCCAGAACAATGGGTACAATTTGAACCTGCTTGTATGATTTAGGAACCAACATCTCTTCTTTTTTTTCCCAATCTTTACTTAATTCAGCACTTAGCCTCGAGTCTGCTAACCAGTTTGTTGAGACCTTTCACAGCTTATGAGACTTGTCCTTTGTAAGAGAGAATCCAGGCTTCTAAATCCTATTCCCTGAAGATTTCTGAGAATATTACTGCTGTCCTATCAAAGCACAAATGGTATGAAACTGTAGAATTGTCTGCTGTTCCCTATTTGGAGCAGGAGTGCACTGTACAGGGGCAAAGGCCAGGTTGAGAAAACAACAAAAGAAAGCAAAGCAAAACCTCCCACTAAAATACCTTTAGAAAAGCCAGTCTTCAGCTGCTCATCATGGTATGCCTGAAATACCCTGCCGCCACATCTCTGTCCGCTACATGTTGGTCTAGCACCTAAAAGGAGTGAAGAGCTGAAATTCTAAATATTGGGATGCAGACCTGGTCCTTCACCTGAGATTTGTCCTCTGAAAGGAGACTGAATTCAGGATTAGGAAAGCTGAACATTTTCCATATCTAAAGGAATTTGACTGCATCTCTTTGCTGATAGCTGAAAAAGCTAAACTAATAAATAAACAAGACACCATTTAGGAGGGGTTTTTTTTGCATAGTATTTTATAGCCACATAAAAATATTATAGTGAAATATAACTTTTCTCTCACAACAGAGTGTTTGGCCTGTCTCCGTTAAATATACGCTTCAAACACAACAAGAGCTTCGCATAGTTGAAATACAATTTTATTTTGAATAATATTAATTTGCATCACACATATGCCACCATGGCTTATTTTTAACATAGTGATGTCACCACATCAGTGAGATCACTTTGCAGAACGTCCTCCTGAGCAGTAGAGGTGAACTGGCTTCACAATAAAAATTCAGAACCTCATATTATATGAATGCAAACCAGAGATGATGTTTGACACCTGCAGGACAGGGGCAATGAACTTTGGTGAAAGAAAATACTTGTGTATCTCACTTAGGAGAAGAAATTCTTTATTCTAGAGAATCTTAAATTTCTTGTGGATATATGGACTACGTGTATGTGTCCATTCTGCAGACAGCCACTCTTTTAAGGATAACAATGTCATAACTTTTCTTATATTAAAAAAAAAAAAAAAAAAAAAAAAAAAAAAAAAAAAAAAAGACCCTCATGCTGATTGGAAATATGAAACAAAAGATTCCACTGACATAACACATATTGCCCACATACATATATCTCTCACATTTACATGTCAGTTTTATTAATAATTAGATTATATTATGATGTTTTAGGCATACTCTAAATATATTAAAATACATGGTCTTTGCCCCAAGGTATTTGCAGCTAGAAAGATAAATAGTGAATGAATTAACTCTTAAATATGGTTGAACCCTGGATTTTTCAGTTTATCAGCAGGTCCAAAAAATACAAATGTTATATGGAAATTAAAATGGTATTTAAGGATATATTTTCAGCATATCAAAAAGGAAAGCAAAACTGTTTCAAATCAAATGAGAGGTTTCTCTAGATACATACCACACCATGTTTCAGTTGTGTGTTTTAGCATATTTTAGTGGTTTGAATTGAAAAAAAGGACCAAAAAAGGAAGAAAAAATAAAGAAAGAAAAGTGGAAACATGCTATCTTTGAAAAATTAATATTGGGATAATTATTATTACTTTTAAAATAAATATTTGGGCTGGGTTCTAGGCTTGAGTGGCTGAGCCTAACTGGGACAGATTCTTCGAATGTCTTTTTTTGGTTCCCGTTTCAAAAGTTCTTGCTAACACTTCTCCAAGCTCTGCTATCAGTGGAAAAAAAGGGGAGAACCCTGGAGCCAAGTGATGAGGCTGCTCCAAGATTCATAGTTCAATGTTATTTGTTTGGTTGGGGGCTCTTTCTTTTTCTTTTAATAAACTATCCCCAAAAGCCTATCTACCTAATGAGTATTATCTGCTTAATTTCCTGCAGGCTTCAATGCAGAAGCAGGTCAGTTGGTTTAATTATCAGCTATGGAGACGTGAAGGAACTTGAAATTCAATTGAAATACATAGCGGCTTTTTTTCTCTGGATTCCTTCGCATTAACAAAAATACCTGTTCAAAGAACAGATTGACTCAGCTGTGACTTAAAGAAAGATAAGATTCTGTGGCAGGAAAGAAATAATGCTATTATTGTCCACTGGAGAGAGTATATTTGCATGGCGATTACTGATGGCTAATATAGCGAAATGCTATACATAGAGAAACAGGCAGGAATTTACCTTCTGACTATCAAATCTCTTTAGTTTTAAAATGTAGTCCTACTCCCTCTATCTATATCATGCTGTCGATTAAGCACCAGACAGACCCAGAAATGCCTTATGAATTTTGGAGTCTTAAATCCATATGATACTATTCAGACGACGGACTCTCCATTGCTGTGACAGAAAGGCATGCAACACTTACTCTAGTGATTGGATCCCTCACTGGGAGTTTTTTCGCACAGGAGGGAAAAGCTTTTTCTTTTAGAATAGGCTTTTTCTGTGTCCTAGATAAAGTGTGAGGAAGGCTAAATAAGCAATAGTAGGTTGCCATGCCTTCCAAGTTCCCTTCTTTTCTTTTTTTTTTCCCTTTTTTTTTTTTTTTTTTTTTATAATTCTGGGAGTTATTATTGGCAAGTCTTTATTCATAGATAGGCATGTAGAGGGAGCATTCATAAGGAAGGAAATCCAATTAATTTTGTTAGAAATCCAATAGTCTCCCAGTGAACACAGACTTCCACCACAAATCTGCAAGTTTATAGAGCTGTTAAGGCACTTGGAGCATCCGACTGCTGAAAGATGGAGCTTGGGCTCACTATGGATAGAGTGATATCTGTAATATCCCATAGAAATCCATTGAGAACACTTAGGAAAGCACAATATCCTTTAAATGTAACCTTGATAATGAAAGGAAAGGGCTCCTGTTCCTAAATAAAAAACAACAAGCCCCGACAGGTCGGAATTGATACCAGCATTTGCTGCTGCCTGAAACTCCTGCCGTGCACTGAATGCTGCAAAAGTGTCTATTATTTTTAACTGTTGGGTGACTGTCCATCTTTAAAGATGGGGGAATTTTAGGAGCGACAATTAATAATAATCATACAAAAAAAAAAAAAAGTTTAGTGTTATTGCAGACCTCTAGATAAAATACCTAAGGGGCAGAGGTGAGTGAACAAAGGAAGCCAAAAGAAAAAAAGCAGGTATCTGAGGCTCATTTCAGAGAGAGCAGCTTAGAAACCCCTGAACTGAGGGTTCTTTATATATAGCACCACATTGAGTGACAAAATGGTAGCTGTCATAATGTGCCAGTTAACATGTCCAATATGAGCCGATCGTTTAGTGTCCCCTGGGATTAGAAGACAGAAACATGACAAAGAACAAAGAACTCGGATCAATAATGCTTGGGGAAATAAGACAGAGAAGGTTATTTACTCTGCATTGATCCGTTGCTGCAGTCGCGTAAACTTGGCCTGTTTTTCTTTTGTTAACCTTTAAGCTTGAGTATACTCACAAGCAACTAGGGAGCCAACTAACAGGTGTAGATTAAGGATCGAAGGAGGTCATCGTACCTCTGTCACCACTAGGCACCCATGTAACAACATCCCTGAAGAAATTTAAACATCAATAGCTATAATAAGGGCAAATTTATCAAGCTTGGCCTACTTTTGCTGGGAGCCTGGCTGTGTCCAGTCAGTTTGCCCTTGCTAAAGCTCAATTGATTTGGACATTCTTTTACTAGAGTTGATTATCAATTGTGACACAAGAAATTTGTTAGCTTCCAAGCACTGGAGTTGTTGTTGCCGTTGGAGCCTCTGAAGTGAAAACACCTGGCCGTGCTCAAAAAAAAAAAAAAAAAAAAAAAAGATAAGAAAAGAAACGGGGAAGAAGAAGGGAAAATCATAGAAGCCCTTTGGTGATCTCTCCATAGATTCTGGTTGCATTAGAGATACCTGTACTGTGCAGCTGGAACATCTGGATTGCCTTTTTTGAAAAATTAGAAGCATGAGGAAATATTAACTTGAAGGAAACTGTTTTCAGCAGGAAAAATCCCGACAGCTGTTAGCTATTCATTTTTTATGTTTTATGATTTGTCACCTAAGTCATATGGAATCATTCCTGTTCCCTGTGTGGATGACAGACTTTTGAAACCAAGAAGTAATGAATACCGTATGATGGGCAGCAATATTCTTTAAGCATAACGATTCAAAAGAAATAATCATTCTTGCTGAACTCCACAGAACCTGTGAAATGTGAAAATCCATTCAATGATGCTCAGGAGCTGTAGTTAATTAGACTAAGTGGACATTTTGTGTAGAAACATGATGGGATGGAATTTGTTTGTTTTAAATACTGACCCTGTTTTTTTCAGTTTAATAGTAAATGTTTCATGTTGTGCCAATACTATTAGCAGTACATTAAAAATGTAATTCTGGAAATATTTATCTTATTTACTTTACTTCAAAACCAAAAGGATTATTTAGCATCATTATGGTAGCTTTTCTGTTTTTCTGGATCAAAGTGTATGCTGTTTGTCATGCTATAGAACATTTTGACTTGTGTATCATAGAATAAGGTAAAACAATCAAATAATATAAAAATGAAAGACCTTATACTTAAAAATTTAAACACATGTTTTAAAATTCTGAAAAGAAAAATGTTGTACAGTAACCTTTCTAAAACTGACATTTTGCCCAGAATTTTGGCATTACATTTTGGCCAAACAAGCATTTCATTTGAGATTAATATTCTGGCTTTTGATCAACACATTAAAATACCTGTGCAAGATGAACACCCATATATCTCAAGCACAGGGGTACAAAATCAGTTCACCAGGAATGCAGGCACTTATAAATGAGTTACCTTTGGTTTTCTGCCGGTCAGCTATACACAGCCATACCCAGCACACATTAATACCCAATAGTTTAGGTGAATAAGTTTATGGACATGTCTCTACTCCTCATTTACCACCCTGTAGTACTCTTGGTCACTGCTGGCATTCAGGCATTGCCTGGCAAAGCTATGGCTCATCTCACTGTTTCGCAATGGATTCAAGAAAGTCACCCTCACTACACTTCCTATTGCAGCTTGATTTCATCTGGCAGACAGAGATGTGGTTGCTCGGGCTATCCTTTATTCCATCAATAAGGCAATGAGACAACTTTGAATTTAATTTAAGGCAAATTGTGTTTTTCTTTTTGTTTATCTGTAATTATGAGGCACAAACAAGGAACCTAGTGACAAAGGAAATCAGATCCCACTTCCCTCTTAGAGACTGGAATCTGTTGTTTGCATCTCTTGGCATGCAAAGATTCAGCTTGTGACCCTTGCCCCATCACCCGTAAAAGTGTCACCACACTTTTTAAGAGCATTTAAGGCATTTAAGAGCATGGGAGGGAGAAGGCAGCAGCTTTTAGGGCATCAGAAATGACAGTAATGTGCACTGGAACAGTTTGCACAAGCAGAGTGCGTTGAGGCAGTTGTATTAGATCAATCTGGGCCAGAAGAGAAGCCACTGACAGTTTATTTTTGTGTTGGAGAATGAGCTGCAAAGTGCACAGTGGTCATTAGGATAAATGGAGAACAGCCCGGTTTGGTCCTCACCAAAACTTTCTACCAGGCAATGGCTATTCAGAGCTCTATGTGAAATGAGTTAGGGCTCTCTTAGCCCTGCCAGTATGATAAAAAACAGCACCCTGGTTAGCAATAATTGGCATCCTTGGCCGAGGGTCTATGGATTGAGTGAGCATGGAGAATGAATTACCCTCTTTCCACTAAATGTGGTCCCTCTAGGTCAGGGCTCAGGTGAGAGGAAAAAAGTGTTATGGAGCTGCTTTGATTTACAGCTGAGGACCTGGTCTTAATGGCTGGATGGGGCTTTGAAGGTGCTTATCTGCACTGGAAGCTTGGGGAACAGACCTGCCTTACAGAGGCAGAGACGGAGCCTATCTCATGCAAGTGCCAAGGGGGCTGGAGTCTGCTCTTTGCCCTGTATCTGCCCTACGGACCCTCTGGAGAGGGTGGGATCATGGCACAGGACCTGTCCCCCTGGCAGGCACATTGCAGCTGCAGGAGTCCTCAGTTTGCAGCTCTGAAGTTTCCAAACCCCCATGTAATACTGCAGAGCACTGTGCAAGACCAGGTTGGGGAAGGAGGTCCTGAGGTCAAACTGGGGCTGAATCATTCCCCAGGACTAAATAGGGCAAAATCGGGGCTACTCTAAGGAAAACTGCCTTGGTGCTTGCTTCTGTGGTGGACTGCTGCAAAATAAGAGGAAGTCAAAGAGCAGAGCTGGAAAGGATGTGGGATCAGGTTTTCCTCTAGCCAAAGAGGAAAAGTTCATTATAAAAACAGCATGAAGAGACACTGGAAGAGAAAATAAAGAGGGAAAAAAGGAAAGGAGAGAGGGAACAGCACACAAGCAATGCTCTATATGCTGAAAGGCATATGCAAAAAACTCCGATTCACCTTTCAAAAGCACTTAAACCCAAGTGTTAGTGTAAGCAAAATAAGCCTTTCAAGCTCAGTTTGGAGCCAAAAACCCAAAGCACACGACGGTGCATTAAGACACCATTTCCTGGTTGCATGCTTATGCTAGCATGCCTTCCTCACCCAGAGGCCTTGTCCACCCTGACCTGTTCCCTTGTAATGGCCAGTTGGCCGCTTGGCTCCTGTCCCAGTAGCCAGCACTCTCCAAGCGTGACATCGATCATTGCTGTAGTAAGGAAGATGGCACTTACCTGATGGGGTAGGCGGAAGCTCCCTCTCTTACCATATGCTGGGAATTGTCAGTGGCTGCTTGAAGCCAAGGCTGGCTTTTTCTCCTGCCAGGAAACAGGCCTTTTCCAGAGCCTGCCAAAAAAAAAAAAAAAAAAAAAAAAAAAAAAGAGAAAAAAAAGAAGGAAAAAAAGTTTTTGCATATTACGTTTCACACTGAGCAGTTTTATAGCAGGCTGGGCAGCACCAGGAATTATGGATCACAGTTTCCTTTGGCGCTGGGGACAGACAGCAGACAGTGAAGTAAGAGGCACTACAATGGGTAAAGGAAAAAGAAAAAAAAAAGACAAAAGAAAATGTTTATATTGATTCTCTCCAGAAATACAAGATCTGCCACAGCCAAGCAGACTACTGAGTCATTAAAGCCAGCATCCTGACTCCAGGGGTGCTTCAGAGGAAGAGGAGGGGAGGAGGCATGCTGCCAACTGTTCCACGTCCTTTGGAGAGAATCACTTTCCTGATCCCGGCCTGACCACGTCCTGGCACACAGCACTTGACTGCTCAGTAACCTTTCTCAGCGCCACAGACCCCATCCCATTTCCCTTTTCACTTTTCAGGTTGGAAGAAGCCTGGTGTTCATGTGTTCACACCACCACCCCAGACACACTGATGGTGGGACCAGCCTCCTGGTCTTTTTTGGCCCTGAACTCTGGACTGAAGCCAGCATGGACAACAGAGATGTTGATCCTCTATAAAGGAGACCTGAAAATTGAATTCATCCAGGGAAAGTTTGGGAAGTGTTCCCAGTTAGGTGACTTGGATAAGCATGGCTGTGACATCTCACACCACAGTGTGGATCTTGTTTCTTGCAGATGCCATCGCTAACACTGTGATAGTCCCCAAAACACTCATCCTTCAAATGCTGAGACAATCCTCAGGCTGTCAAGAAAAAGCAGTTTGGTCAGTTGGGTCCAGAAGCTTTGATATACTCCTACTGGCAGTGGGCAAACCTGAATCCAAAAAAGGAAGACCAACATCTCTGTAAAGCAGCTAGAGGCTGAAAAAAATAAAAGGTGGACTGAGGAAAAGAAAGGAAGTAATATCTTCCTGAGTCTGTGGCACAAACACTGATGCTGTATCAGAGAAATGGGGTTTTGAAACATCCCCTCCTCCTCTTTCTAAATGTCCCTTCTTTCCTTCTTTTTACCATTTTTTTTACAGAAAAGGGAGAAAAAGAACACAGAAAAAATGTGCCATCCAGACAGTGAAGAGATCTCCTTTGAATCACAAATCACAAAAAAAAGTTTTTTCTTTCAGTGAGGGGGTGGAGTTGAAGTGTTAGAAATCCAGGCCAAGGGATTACTTCACATTTCTTTTAAAGAATGAAACCTTTAAAAAAAAAGGGGTCTATTTTGTATTACTCAGCAGTTCTTTTTTCTTATCCTTCTTCCATGGAAAGTTATTGGGCTTTTTTCCTAATAAAGTGTTTATTACACAGTCCTGCACACTCACACATCCACACGTGCACATAAATGCAAAGCTCTTTATAAAGAGAAAATCAGGCTGGTGCTGCAAAAGTGCAGAGAAGATCTTTCGCTAAAATGATCTCAAGGTCAGTTTTGGGGGTCTTTAGGTTTCTATATTCAATCCAACCACGTTTCACGTCTCTGCTTTGCTTGCTTAACTTACAAGAAACTTGGGCACAATTTTGCTTGTGTTGGCAGTTTTTAGGTGTGGATTCATGCAGGCTATTTACAAGATGCCAAGGGATGTCAAATCCTGAACATGTGTTTTTGTCCTACAGTCATTCTCTGACAGCAGAAATAGTCTGCAGCTTATCAGATCCATTTGCTGATATTTAACATCTTTTTTTCCCGACAAAGGTTTGGGGTGAGATGAATTTTAATGTTTCTCCGGGCTGAAAAAAAAAAAAAAAAAAAAAAAATCTTTATGCATCTAAGTTAGAAAGTAGAGCTTTAAACTGTAAGGAAAAAAAGCCAACTCCCTTATTTACAGAATTTTTACTTTTCCTAAACAGATCCAATTCTGCTTGGCTTTTTTAAACACTCCAGGTACTTATTAAACATTTTACTCAATCAGGAGGTACAGCCACACAGTCATAGATTGAGACATGCATTTTTAGGGAAGGCGATGCATTTTTATATATATTCCTGATATAATTGACAACACACTAAAAAGTCTGATTAGAATTTTTTAGGTGATTATATTTAAATAAACTTGAGCAAGACATAAAATTACATTTCTTCCTTTTAAAAATTATTTATATAATGATCACACATGAAAGCAAAATATTTTTTTTTAATGCAAAGATTTTTGGTAAAACTATCAAGTAGAAATAGCATACTGAGCCTGTAATTCCCAAACAAATTTAGCAAATAGTGAACTACCCAAATTAAGGGGTTTATAAAAATATATAAGTTCTCAGATACTCTAAGAGATACTTCAAAAAGAGGATGGAAATTTAGATAAGCACTTATATAGATATAGAAAGAGAGGTGGTAATTTTGGAGAATATTTGCATATTATGAGTAAACATACAACAAGTGAGTTTAATTTTGCAGGAAAAAATTGCTAAAAAAAAGGTGGGCATTTGGAAATTTTTCATGAATCTGAGTTGTAACAAATACTTGAACTATGTCTACTATGTGGGGGCACCTTTTAAATTCCCAATGCCGTATACATATGTTTTCATATCACAGTAGGTTTGTCATCCTTGGTTTCTGCAGACATCATTCTATTTAGAGCTATTTTTCTCCGCTAACCACCTTCATCAGGTTCTCTGTTTTAGCACAGCCTCTATGTTGAAACATGCCCAGCACTGTAACCTTATGCCTAGAGGTACTACTCAGAAGAAAAAAGCGCCTAATTTTTTTTTCTGGCAGTGAACAGAGAAAGCTAATCTGGAAGTTTGAATGCCCGGTGTCTTCTCCAAAATTATCCCAACCGCTTTTGTTTGTAGAAGTCAGATTGTGCAAGCTGTTGGTGTGTGGCTTGTCCCTGTAAGTTAAGAAGAACAATCTACTTGAGAGGTTTCCAATTATTCTTACTTCTGGTCAGGTTAGATATACAATTAGATCGGATCCCTGACAGGTTCTTGGCTTCTCTAGTTTCAGACCAAGCCTTTATTAGTCCAAGTGCATGCAGATGGAAATGATTTATCTTCTGTTAGCTGTTACATGAATTTGATTGTCAACAAAATCTTTCTCAGCTTTCAGCAAGGTTTGGAGTTGGCCTTTGCATTTGAGATGGGGCATCCACCTCCGTCAGATGAGTTTGGTCTGGCAGAGGCAGCTCCAATGATCAAAACTTGCAGAACTGAGAAGCAAATAGTCCGTACAAACCTCAGAAACTACACATTTCATGGCAGGGGGACGTATGGGCAGAGGTGACTCCTGGGATCCTTCCTGCCTGCGGTTTCCTCTTCTGCTGCTGTGCTGCCAGCTCTTCTTAATATATCGCTGTTCCACTGGGCCTTGTCCTTTACTTTGTTGGCAAATAAGGTAAATGACCCCTATTCTGGCTGCCCATATGCTGCTAACATCATTGGTTTTGTTTCAGCAAACTGCATGAGGATGATACAGACAGATGCCAAAAAAGAGGGCCCCCAGAAGCCCAACAGGCCCTGCTGTGAATCACCAAAGCGCCGGGGTGAGTGGCAGCCGGCATCTCCTTAGTTATTGAAGAGAGCAGCTGTGTCATGTTCAGTTAGTTTACATCATAATCTAAATCAACCATGAAGGATGAAGATGCATAGAAGGAAGAAAAAAAACCCACATCCAACCCAAACCCACAACAATAAACCGAAGGGATGTGTTCAAACAAACTCCTGTACAAACTGCATTTGGGCTCGCTCCTAACTAAACAGAGTGGTTGCAAGGAAAGGGGCGGCTCGGCTGCCAATGCCTTACAGAGTGTCTGCGTAACCTGAGAGAGGAGCTTTGTCCTCTACACGCAGATGTTTGTTCTCTTATTCTTTCCCTTCTGCTTCCACGTCCTTGTCTTCCTCCTGCGGCCCCGACAATTCATTAGTTCTCACCTCAGACTGGAAGCAGGTCCAGGGAGAACAGGCAAGTTCGTTACAGTTTGGCACATGGAGTGTGTTAATTGTGATACAGCTAACGGCTGTTACTGCAGATTAAAAAAAGGACTGTGACACCTGTCACCAAATCAGGGGTGGCTTCGGCTCAGGCTTCAGCTCCAAGAACTTGCCTGGTCATGAAGAAGTCCATTTTGGACAAAATATGATAAAATATGAAACTGATATATTTCTTGTATGTAAGGGGTTAATTTTTTAAATTATTTCATTTCTTTTCTCCCGGTGAAGCTGTATTCTGATAGAGGAGAATAAAAGAGACAGGGAAAAGGGCTATAAAATGATGACTGGGCTACAAGAATCATTTTGCCTGAGGTGCTCTTACACCTTTCCTCTGTGATTATATATGTAGCTTAGACACAGATATTTAGGTGCTACAGAGTATGGTTTATACGTAGCAATAGAAAACAGGCCAAGAATATTGAGCCATTGTTTCTCTTTTATACGGTCCTATATTCTGAGGATTACAACTTTTTTAGCATGACATCTGTGAGGTTTTGGAACAAACTTCTAGTAGGAAAAATTTATCTAATGAGCTTTAAAATGAGCCTTAAAGACTTTAATAGTGAGATACCTTGAAGAGGCCTGGAAAACGCTGAGGATATAGTGAGCAGTTTATAACACTTAGTCCTAGGTTCTCTATTTTCTGTCCTAGAAAGAAAGGACAAATTCCTTGGGAACTGCTAGAGAGAAGGCTAGTTCTTTAAAACTGTTGCATTTCCTAGCTCATCACAACTTGTGGAAACTCCATAAACAGAGGTGAAACAGGCCAGCACAGGGCCGAGTTTCTGCTGGGTGGCCAAGTCATCATGGCAGCTTCTAAAGCACAGGTAGCCTCAGTGTTTTTTCTGGTAGGAGCTTGAGCTGTAAGGTATATTCTAAATGAACTCCATCTCCTACATGATATATAATGAAGACTGAGGAGGAAGAAGCAGCAGCAGAAAGAGGCAGCTTTGAGGAGGTGATGTGTCCATGGCTTCAGAGGTGTTAAGCAAGGCTGAAGCCCTTCTCACTTTGTGAGAAGAGTAATAAAGAAGTGAATGCTCAAATCGGTTGAGCATCCCCTCACAGCTGCCACTGTTGAAAAATCAAATGGAGGTCAGCAGCAGCTGCGGAGGGTCTGTGTTGGCTGTCCCCCTGACCAATCTGCCAGAGACTGTGCCAGGAGCCTCCAGAGAAAAGCATGAGGCTTGTCAGCTTGATTTTTAACATTGAGGGGGGTGGCAACTAGAGAGCATATGTCCTCTGTAGCATGGCACAGAGTAGAGGTTTTTAGTGGATATCTACCTTTAGTGGATATCTACCTGCGGCCCAGGTCTCCTCTAGATGCAGCATGGATAAATGCCTATAGCACGTCCTACATTAAGTGGCTTACAGAGTTTGGATGAGTTAGAAGGGTCCTTGTCCACTCAGAAAGGTTTATTGCTTACAGTGGTTTCTCTGAGAGCTGCAAGATAGAAACATCTTGCTTCTCTGAGTGCCTAAGGGAGGAAGCATGAGGTACCGACAGCTCCCTGGGGCTGGAGTAGCAGATAACAGCAATTTGCAGGCACAAGTTCAGCTTGTTTCAAAAGCGCCTTAAAAAAAAAAAAATCATCATGGTTTTCTGTTTTGAGTGATCCCTGCTTGAGACAACGGGAGGTTTTTCTGGTCTTTGGGGTGGGAACTCTAGTTCCAGCCTCCAACAACAGGTATTGTAGGTCAATGGGCTGCTTGCAGCAAACGTGCAATGTAAAGTTGGGTTACTCCTCATCCCTTGTAAAAAGTTTTCAGATATGAAGACAAAGAATATTTAAGCCAGACACCTCTCACTTTCCAAGCACAATACATACTTTCCCTTCTTTCTTCAAATGCAGTTCCTTTTGCA
The DNA here is from genome assembly GCF_003259725.1 of Athene cunicularia. Taxonomy (NCBI): domain Eukaryota; kingdom Metazoa; phylum Chordata; class Aves; order Strigiformes; family Strigidae; genus Athene; species Athene cunicularia. Next base: position 13,488,879 of record NW_020799112.1, read on the forward strand.
AACCTCTGTGGAGAACAATACAATAATCAGCTCTTAACATCTAATTATGCCCTTCCCTTTACAAAAGAAACTCATATTCTTAAATAACACTTCCTGGCAGCAAAGAGCTCTGTGGCTCACTTTGAAAGAGAAGGGAAAACAATGCAACCCAACCCAAATATCTTCAGATCATTAATGCACAGGGAATTGGGTGCAGAATCCTTTCTTAGCCTCATCATTAGATGAAAATAATACTTACCCTTGAGCACTTGGCTGTGTTCTTGTACCAAATGCCGACAATAATCTAATCAGCTAACAATTCTCATTCTGATGATCATTTTCCTGTGAATTGTTTCAAGGGTAAGAAAAAAAGAACATATAAATAAGTGAGATTCTTTTGCTGGAAAGATGATGGCTGACCAAGAATCTACTCTTTTGCGCTTGGCTCCTTGTAACAATTCAGATTTTTTTCCCAGCTGGGTGAAATGTCAACCTGCAGGGCAGTAAGCTAAAAAAGGCCCTTTACACTGAAATCTTACCCCTGTTTTGCCCAGAGGCATTTCATAGAGTAAGCAAAGCACTTGAGGTCTGCAACTACTGGCCTACATGGCAACTTCCCTTTGTCTGTGCTTCAGGAATAGGGTTGGGTTTTGTTTTTTAATATAAAGAATGTTTGGGTTTTTTTTTTTCTTCTTGTGGAGTAAATTTCAGCCCCGAAATGTATGATATGTGCTGCATTTGGTGCACTCTCCCCGAGGCAAACCAGGGGATCTGTAAGTGGTACTATTTTTCCTATCAGCCCTGGAGAGTAGTGTGGCAGCCCTGCGTGTTATTAATGGATAAAATCTGAGCAGCAGCCAACCCCAAGGTGAACCCTATGCATTTAAAACATTTCATCAGACAGCTAAGTATTTTTTTTTTCCTTCACTACAGCGGATATCTCTACTGCCACCACTCAATAGATCCCGATAGAAGAGAGCAATAGCTGGACTCACTAATGTGAAAATTGATAGTATGAGCTCTCCAATGAAATATAAACAGCTCTGTGTTTCTTAAGTGTCAATATCACGGGGCTGGGCTGAGGAGGTGGTGCGGTGGATTAACCCTAGAATTATCCAGGAAGGGGGGGAGAAGTTGGTAAATAGGAAATATTTGTCCAATCAGCCAGGGCTCATTTCTGAAGTGGGTAAGATGGGCTGCTGTTGACTCCCAGCTGCTGTCAGCTAGAAACCCAGATACAGTTTACAGCTCCTGTAAGCTCTAGTGTTTCCGGAGGCAGAAGAAAGGTCAGACTGGACTTTTACTCTCCTTTCCCCCACCTCTCTTGTTATGAAAAACTGTGTAAAAGAGGGCACAAGGAAATAGTGTGAGAATTAGGGCTGCAACTACAGACACCTTTGCAGATGCACAGCCAGGCACGCTGCATCGGGAGCAGCTCCTGGCAAGCTGCAACACTGCTGTCACAACAGCATTTATTAGAAGAGCAGCTTATTCTGGAGGGAAAACCTACAACAGGAAGAAGAATTATCTTTGCTTAAGGAGAACTGAGGCCTTGCACACTCATTCCTCTTACACAAACATAGAGTAACCAGGAGGGCCTCTGCAAGGTAAGGCAGGTGGGTTGGCATTTGGATGATTCCAGGTGTCACATTACCTAAACTCTTATTGTCTCCATTTATGAATAACAAAGGAATGTTAGTTTGCACTTTATGCTCTGGCTAAGAAACTGAAAACAGCCAAGACTATTACTTTGCTGGCATCAGAGTCACCTCCTGGTCCCCATACCGCGCTGGACATTGCTAAGTGTGGGTTACAAATAGCCCAGAGTAATGTTGTTCTTTTGACAAAGAAATGGTTTCCATGGAAACTTTTAAATATACCCAAGATTATGTAAGTTTATATCCAATATACCTCTGGAACATTTATATTGCTAGGTTGCAGAAACACATTTTTAAGAGGAATTTACGTGAATTTCTTTGGCATTTGTTCTTTTTGAGAAAAACAAGCAATTCTGCATACTGCTTCTCAGTATTTAACTGAGAAGGTTATTGAGCTAAGCATGGGCAAATGGGTACAAAATAACCCCAGCTTTGACTAGTAAGGGTTGGGAGGGGTGTGGGTGTGATATAAGACAATAAAAATATACAAAACACACATTCTATAAATCATCACAAAGTCACCCAAAACCTCTTTGTAAAGAGATATTATATAAAGTGTTTTTCATGCCTGTGTGGCTGAAGACTTGGACTTCTTATCTTGAGTTTCTCTTCTTCAGCTTGTTTACTGAGTTTTCAATCTGCTTGTTGAGGCTTAAGGACTCTTCTACTTATGAGTCAACATTGAAACCAAAGCACGTGGTAGAGGATCATACCTAAGTTAAGAGTCCTTAACCCTGAGTGAGCAGACTAAAGATTTAGTAAACAAACCAAAAAAGACTTAAGATAAGGGGGCTGAGCAGCCCTTTGGGAGAAGGGGAGAGAGCAGAGAGCGGTGTGGTAGCAGGAGGGAATCACTCCGCTGCACAGAAATAAATATGTGAGGAGGGCACTCCCTCCAAGCACTCTCAAATCAGAAGTTTTCTATAAGTTTGGCCATCATGGATATAGGTTTATGCCCGTGCAAAGGAGGTTTCAGCCAGCCCCAAGTCACTGGGAAACTTCTCGTTAGTGCTGTACACACAAACCTTCTCTGTACAGACCCTTTTCCTCCCTGCGCAAGAAAACTTTAAATGCTTTAAATTTAATTCTCAGTGCTGTAACTCAGATCTTTGTTTCTGTTGAAATCCAAGATGTAACTCAGTGCCTCTTCCAACCCCCAGTTTTCCCCAGTCCTGTTTCAAAATTGCTGCAGGCTTCTCAGGTGTACAAAGTTTCCCCAGCCACAACTGCACAACTGAACTGGGATGTTAGTGCATGGCACCGGTAAGACAACCCTGCAGTGGTCTAATAAGGGACAGCTTGCATCACCCGGATAATTAACACTGGCCTGGAAAGCAGAGGCTAGAAGTTGGTGTCTAGAGACAGCATGTCACTCGGAACTTCACTGGGGTTTCTCCAGATTATAGTCAGAGCAGGTCAAGTCATTCTTTGATTGTCTTTCTTACCACCTTCAAAATATGCTATGGTTTAAAGATAAAACAGTTGAAAACATTAGAGAAAATAACAGCATCCTTGCTGGATATTTTCCTGCTACTTGATTTAGAATTTGAAATGCCAAATAATAATTAAAAAATTAGAAAATTGGAAAACTTTAGGCTGGACTTGCAAAAATTAAATTGTATAGAGAAATACAGAATTCAGATTTATATGAAAGTATATCAGGAAGTATATAAAACTTGTAAAGCATAACCTTCCACACAAAAGCATGATTGGTTTGATTACAGTGAGGTTGTATAATAAAAAGTAGTTAGCAGCGGAAGATTACTTGTGGTTTTCCTGTTTAATGTTTGGATTTCAAGCTTCCATTTTCCTGTGTACAGATTAGAGACCTTTAATGCAGTTTGAATTTCACGCAATATCATGACCTCAAAAGCAGAGGAAAACAAAAGACATCCAAGAATCATGAAAAATAAAATAACTAAGAGACTTTAAATCTGTGCCTATAGATCTGGTCAAGAGAACTTTGCAAAGTCCAAGGATTGCCTGTCTGCTTTTGGTCTGCATGAACTTAGCACATAGAAAAACTTCTTACAGAGGTCTGCTCTTTCTTGGAGGGGGCTGGAATTCTTTGTTTGATGAAATGTAGAGAGTACCTATGAAAATATTTCAAGTCTGGTTTTTGTGCTTTATCAACAATATTTTTTCTTGTAGAAAACAATTCCCATTTTCTGACTAACTCTGATGAGAGCTTAGTTTTCTGTGTTTATTATTAGTGAACTTGTCCAAGAGTTTTGCTGATGTGTTTATTATCAGTGCATCAAAGCTTGATTGATAAAATAAACTAATGTGGTCAAAAGTTGAGCTATTTGAAAAGCTTTTCTGAGTATCTGAAGCAAAGTTGAAAAGAAAGACAATCTATCCCAGCTTTCACCTCTTGGTTGGATGCAAAAAGGCCATCAGACAGCTAATTCCTCTCCACTCAGAGGGTGATACTGAGAAATCATCCTGGGCATCCGAATAAGAGCAAAGGCAGCATCAGTCTGTGAGAAACGATGAGCACACACAGTTGAAACCATTGTCCCTGTGTCCTGATGACACGTATTGCTACTTCACTTTGTTTTCCTTCCTTCTCTCAGAGCTTTTCCATGGCCTGAATCTTAGGTAGTTATGTGGGTACCTGTCTCTGAAAGTGGCATCGGTTGAGAAAAAAAAAAAGCATTATAAAGATAGTTTCATATGAAGGATGGAAAAACCAAAGGAAAGTAAGGTGGAAAAGCCAAGAGAAAACAATGAAGGTGGAAGAAGATGTATACACAGCTCATTTAACCACCTGGACAATGGCTATTAAGATATTGGCTGGATCACAGAGGAAGAGGAGACATACGATCAGTAAAACATTAATGAAAAATGAAATAGTATTTGAAGAAGCTTTAGCTGTGTGGGTTCTGCCTGGCTCCTTGGGAAGATGCCTTGCTCTTAATGACCAGGCTCTGTCACTGACGTAGCATGTGTTTTTGTCAGTTAAGTTAATTTTAGGGAAAGGCTGGTGCCTTCTGGAGTTGTAAATGCACAAGTGACAAGTCCTCTCCATTTCCCCACTGAGCTTCATCTCCAAGTGCAAAAATGACTGCTTGGCACAGCGCAACACCTGTCTCTTATACAAAGGACACTTTATGCATTCGTTTCCTGACCACAGACTGTTTGTCCTTCTGCGTGAAGGCAGCCAGGCATTTTCCTCACAATAATTTGTTCTTATTTGAAAGCTACAGATGTTTTACAGTCAGCGTGATGGGCCCAAGCTATTGATTGGCTAGTGGGCACCCAGGAAGAATTTGTCCTTCAATTAGCTCTGCGTTTTTTCATGTACTGCTGCATTTCACACTTCAGACCAGATCCATTTGCTTCACTAGAGTGGCTCTTTCACAGGCGTTTCACTAAAAGTGGGGTAAAAGCAATTTTCTTGTTGTTGTTGTTGTTATTTAAATTATTTTTATAGTATGACAATAATTCTCATTACACCAAATTTGATGAACTGATTTTATTTCCATCTTTTTTTCTACTGAGACAAAGATTGCATCTGTATGTTTTTGTTGCAAGAAAGAAAGAGAAAAGCCATGTGTTGCCTCAAAACATTAAGCTGCCGGAGTACTTTTGTTGCTACCAAAATGAGGCTAACATCTCATATATCTGCTTTTGAACAAGAATAAGCTAAAAACTGCTGTAATTTTGTAAAAGCTAATTTCTCTTTTCAAGTTAAATGGAGGGCTACTTCTATAGATAATTCAGGCTCCAAAAAAATTTCCAATTTTATGTTTTCAAAATGCTGATGAGAAGAGAAACTTTTCCCTGCAGTGAAATGTGAGGCAATTTTAAAATTAAAAAACCTTCGGGAAAAAAAGGACAGGAGACCATGTATCTCCCAGAGCCTGTCCTCAGCTGATCACGGGACTTTCACTGTGCCTGACCCCTGCATGGTGTTCAAATGAAAATAGAAGCTCCAGTCCCACCTCCAGTCCTCTGACTATATAGATATTTATTCATTTGTGCTATAAATGGGGAACTTGGGGTTATCGGTTCACTGTAGCAGATTCCAATGCAAAATTGGGCCCCTCTTTATATACAAACATTTGTAACAGCAAAAGACTCTGTGGGCGCTATGGCTAAATGCAGGCTGGCTGCTCCATCTGCCTAAAGATTTGCTGCAATGCTCATATTTAGTACATTGCTTTGCAAAGTGCCTTCTGAGACATCTTGACAGCGAGCAAACAAAATTCTCTTGTATTGTATTATAATGGGCAACACTGACCTGATTTATCCTCGCTACGAAGAGCAGCATGGTGAAGGTGCAGTGTTTTTGCATATTCTGGAAATGCAGCCAGTCCCAGAGATGCATTTGAGGTTGTTATGCTGGCAGCCAGAGGGGAGGTGGAAAGGGGAAAAAGCTGGGTAAATTCCATGGTGCTTCATTTAAACCCCGGAAAGCTCATTTAGTCAGAGATTAAGCTCTGGAGCTAAATCTGAAAGTGAGAAAGGAGAGGAAAAGCTATTGAAAACTGAGATTCTACTGCTGACTATGGAGGCCACATGACCCTGACACATAACTTTTACTGAGTTGACTATATCTCACTTCCTTTAAGTGCCTGTCCCTCCTGCTCACTCTCAAGGACTTGGCCAATCTCCTTTTGTAAATAGAACAATGCTTTATATTTCTCTATTACTCTGGAGTGACTATATCAATAATGCAGGAAAGGCATCTGTCCAGCACAATGAGATTATTTTTCTGATTTCGGTTGACAGTTATGGTAATAGTTTGGCAAACAATCTACTCCACCATCAATGACCACAGATTACAGCTGTTTTTAAAAATCTCAGCTGCTCCTGGAAACTTAGAAGATTGATTACATGGACAGAAAGAGACAGAAAGATGTGTCAAAAGCTTTTATGGCTGAAACTTTTAACTCTGTCTTACTCCCTTTTTTTCCCCTCTGATTCTAAAAGTCGATGTGCAGTCTCATGGTCGCCTTACATGAGTGCAGACCATAATGAGTGGAGAAAGTAAACAAATGATCACGCTTCAAAGGGAATCGAGGAGCAGCTTAGCTTCAAGGCCTTCAGAAATTGGAATGGGAGCTGCAAAGTGGGGTGAAGGTGCTTGTGTGGCGCTCCTGACTAGGGGGATGGGAGCTGGGGAGGGTGGCCAGGGCTGCCTGCCTTGCCCTCTACATGTCCTGCAGATTGTGTGGAATCCCCTGTGCTTGTTGTCCCTCCGTGTTTGCTGGGTCAGGCTCTGGGTCAGGAGGGTTCCTGCTTATGGAAACCTGGTGGACAGTGATATAGGCAGTGCCTAAGTATTTGCTCTTGAATTTGTTCCCCTTCCCTCATGGCTTTCTTGAGCTCTCATGGGGCAACTAGTGGATTTGACTGGAAGGGACCTGCAGGTTTATAAGAAAATCCCAGAAGAAAAGCATTGTTTCCCTTCATTATACATATTATTTATCTCACATGAATAAAACCGGGGCTTTACAATCAAATACGCACTATGCAGAGCTTAACACTACATTAAAGGACTCGTAACTACCAATAGCCAGAGTGGAAAACACTGTTTTGAATGTATGTCCTCTTTATGCAAAGAACAGGAATAACACCATGAGGTCTGTGTGTCTAGCTAGCACTGGGATTTCAGATACCAAATGTTCACAGCGAACTGCTCAGGGACAAATTTGCAGAACAAGAATTATCCTCAGAAATTATTCAGCAGATATTTTCAATTTGAGTAACAACGGAGGAGAGAAAATCAGAGGCTGCTTGTGGACAGGGCCATGAGCAGGAAAAAAAAAAAAAAAAAAAATATTCCCTATGAATTATTCACACAGGTCTAACTTAACTGTTATTCCTACTTTCCCAGCCTCACTACAGGGGTTGACAATAATACAGCTTTGTCAGTTTCTGGACTTTGATATTAGCAGGAATAAAATCTCAGAGTGCAGTTAGGTCTACCAGAGTCAGTCAGGAGGTGAATTTGGTCCTACAAGTTGATTTTTCTCATTGGCTATGACATTGGTATGTTATCAGCCATCGTGAACCCAGAAGATGCAGTCAAGAAGGTTAGTCAGAAAAAGCTGACAATTACAGCAGTCTCCTGATATTTCTTTTCCTTCTTAGTTAAAGAGCAAAACCACTCAAAGCAATAGTGAATATGGGTTAAGAATCTGGCTGTTCAAAATCTCAAAATTCAGGTGGGTTCATCTGTCTTATGAACTTTTCACCCAAGCCCCAATTAGTATTATATTAACCTCCTTAAATATGGGATTGCTGTGATCTTACAATACTCCAAAATGGTCTATTAGTTCCCCATTTCCTGGCTCTGTCAGATGAAAATGTCTGCAGTAGGTCACCTGAAAGCATTACTCAATTAATTCAGTGAGCTGCAGTGGGTACCCAGGATGTCCACCAAGCACAGGGAGTTTGGAGGACATCTGTTACACAACCTCACATTTTTACATTATGAGTGCATGTAAACAGATTTGAGGATTCATGCACCTGGTTCCTCAGAAAGAACTAAACCTTGACCTCCTGCTGAAATTGATAAAAATTAGGTACTTAAATCCCATGAAGAAATAGGGCCACAGCACCATCACTGGCCCTGGATTAGGTCCCGGGTAAATGAGATTATTAATTCTGGATGGTGTGAACACCACATCGCACCATCATATATTTGGTGCATAATGCAGTTTACAAGCATGGAATAAGATACTTCAATTTTTAGAGTTCCAGATGTTTCAGATGGGCTTGGGGGGAAATTTCATTTTGTCTTTAAAGCCTATCCGATCATGTCCTACTGAAAGTTACTCACACCATTGCTTTGAAAAAGCCCTCTAGATAACTAGTGATATTTTTCAGAATCTGACTATAACTAGCTTTTGAAAATGCAAGTTAAGTTCCCAAGGCAGCAGGGCATTTTGAAGGTTTTACCTGAGGTGCCTGTTATATAATTCTATGACACCACGTAAAACCTACTGCTATTTGTGGAGTCATGGCATTGCCTCCACTGAATCCTTGCTAAATCAATCCAAAGTGCCATTTCCCATCTCCTTTCCCAATCATGGCTCATTAAGCATCATGCAGAATGTAATCTATTAGCAGTGATCTCTTTGGCTGGTGAGAAAATCAGTTATGAGTCGCTACCTTTTATAAAACAAAAAAAAAAAAAAAGATAAATAAAAACAACATTATAAGGCCTGCCACTATTAAAGAGATTGAATGCGGGAGGTGTGTATTTATGCCATTGAGCCAACTTAAATGTTCATAAAGACGATGAAACTTCAGTATCCTGAGTCGTTGATTTCGAGCTTCAGGTCAGAGACAGATGACTTCATGCTGAGATTTATTACTAAGAGGCAAAGCTTTGGAGTTTGTGTCAAGGTGGGCTCATCCATCACCGGAAGAATTCTGCCATAATATTCTGCTGTCAGATCCCATCTACCCTTGATCAATCTATCAGTCGGCTTGCTTAGGATATTGTACATAAACCCAATATAATCTGATTAGACATCCAAAAACACCATCGATGGTTAATCATGCAGGTAAATTGTAGCGTGCTAAATATGACTCCTTTCCTAGTGCATGCACATTGTGTTAGACGTGGCAGGGGAAAGTCCCCAGCTAGCTGTCTGCCTGATGAATTTCTCAGTCCTATGTGCCTGGGGAATTGGTGTTAGTGCTGTGTCCCTGTTAAAAATTCAAATACCTTTAAAATCACCTGCTTCTTGAGTGCGTGTGTGTGTGTGTGTGTGTGTGTGGAGAGGTACTAGAGTTTGTACTTGTAAAGCCTGGCTGTCAATTTTTAGTACATTTTGCAGGTGAAAATACTGGTGTTTCTCAGCAGGTACAGATGATGGGCTATTTCCAGTGAGTATGATAATGTTATCAACATTTGCCAGTATCTAGTTGGGAACTTTGTGACAGAAATACATATGCGCCGATGCAGGAAGGTGGAATAGCTGACTTCACAGGGTCCTTCTGTTTTCTGTGAGTGCTTAAAATCTGCACAAGAACAATCCTGTCTATTCAATTGATCAATAAATCATCCCAGAACTGAGGACTCATGAGTTGCTACAACTCTGAGATGAGGAAGCAGGTGGATGTCGGCCACCAGAACTATATGAAACAGTCTAAGGGCTTCAGTAACAGTCCTTTCACATAGTCTATATGAAGCCATTGGCCCAGGTTTATTTGAGAGTAGCTTGCTCTAAACATGTGCACATTCCACTTACCAGCATGGCTCTTAGAGAAGGGCCACTCACATGGAGGAATTGCTATAATGCTGAAGTTGGTTCCCAGGTACTGCCAAGCAGGCTCTGTGGTGGTAAAAAGAGTCAAACTTAAACAGGTGGCTTTCTGAACCTCGGGTGACAGTCAAAGAAATCACTGATTCACTGGTGAACCTTCCAAAGTTACTGTGAAGTCCTAGGACTCCCTTGCTATGTCAGAACAGCTCCTCAGAGTAAGATAATCATTTAGATGTCTTCACAGTGAGCATGCTTGTGAGTTGTGTTGCCCAGGAGTATGCACACAGTGAAGGCACAAAACAGTAATTTCCCTCTGAGTTTAGTCATATTACTCCCATTTTACTTCCCATGAAAGCCTCAGATCACAGAGTCCAGACCAGATCCTTGGCCCTGTTATGCCAATTTGAGTACTGGGTCCTTTCAGGGTGTAGCTGAGCTTTGGAACTACTGGGTTACAATACTGAGCTCCCACAAGGTAGCAGCTGATGCTGAGCTTTGGTATGGTTGAGACATTAGAAGAGATGGATTTTCCAAAATGAGGCAGACCAGTGAACTGTGCTGGCAATGTAATTCCATTACTTTCAAAGGAGTTGAGTCTCTTATAGCCAGTCAAGTGGAACAACAATGTTGTACCTTAAAGAAAAAAGAAGTTGGATTTTTAAATTGTTATTATTATTATTATTATTATTATTATTATTATTATTATTATTATTATTATTATTATTATTTCTTCCATGTTACAAAACTAAAGAAATAGAGAGGTATGTAGAGTTAAATTGCAAACCCAGCTCCAAAGGGAAAGAATATTAGTTGTTCTGGGGTGTAAAATAAACCTGCTCATAGTTGAAAAAGTGGCTGCCAGTGATTCCCAGATAAACTGCTCTGAAATGGAAACACTTCACCGTCTGGTGCTTTGCCCATACAGGGTGTCCTCCATGCCAAGTGTAACCTTGAAAGTTTCCATTAAATAAGGGTTCAAATCCAAAGAACTATCCAAAGAGAAGAAGACTGAGGTTAAGGTGAGACTTGAAGAGCTACTGAAAGGGACTAGAAGCTCACCCCAAAGCGTTTTGCTTCAGGTGTCTCCAACTTGCCTGTTTGGATAAGGAAAACTATGCAGATTGTCTAGACATGCAGAGATTGTTGGCCACATCCATCAGCTTTATCTGAATTTCCCTCTGAAAGGTGGCATAGAGTGAGGACATTGGCAGTGCTGTGATGAGAGAGGACATTTCTCATCCCTGCCTTCTATTCATTTCCCGTTCTGAATTCAGGATATGTGGAAGGTCTCATTAAAGAAGATTCAAGGGGAATTATTCAGAGATGAGTTAAGAGAAAGCCAGTGCAGGTACAGATGATGAAGGAAGAGAAGGTGGAGCTCAGCAGGATTTATAGTAAAAAAGACCAAAATGGCAACACAGTTTATGCTCATGCAACAACATGGTCTCTGTGAACTTTGCCTACCTCCAGAATGACCAGACACTGTGTAGCTGCCAGGTATAACACTGGGCTCAGATTTTTGTTGGTTTTTTTGTTTTTTTTTTTTTCTTACAAATTATTTCATATCAGGTTAATGTTGCCCCATGGCTTATGGCCATCCTGGGCAACATACAAATCCACCTTCTGCCTACACGCAAAGGAACACCAAAATGCCACAAGGTTTACTGGGCACCAAGTATACCTGCTGGGAAGGCATTACCACATGTGTTTTTTTGGTAAGAATAAAGATAAATAGAAGGTGGATGGTATGAAATGTCTCAACAGACTGATCTTATCATTAGACAACACTCTTTTCCCATGGAGGGATCTGTGCTTGGGGTTTGCTGGGATGCAAGATTCACTAATCCAGGTCTTTCCATCCTACTACACACAGCATGTTGCACAATCCAGGCAACAAAAAAGCCTGAACATCACACAGTTAGGGGAAAAAAAAAAAAAAAAAAAAAAAAAAAAAAAAAAAAAACCTGAAGCCTGTAAAACACCGAGTTGTTTGAAAATCCAGCAGGAAAGTGCACTGAAGCTTAGCATCTATGTTTCGAAATACAGGAGGGAAGGCACAGAGAGCCAGGGACATTTTCCCTGGAGCCCAGCTCTGAAATGCCAGGCTTTAATGATTTGGAAAGAAACACATATCAGCACTATCGTGGCATGAAGTACAACAGAGACGTAGTCAAGAGCAAGAGCAGGTCTTTCTCCTAAATACCTAAGGGGAAGTTTGTAACTGCTCCGACCCACTCATGTGGCTCCCAAGGGCAAAGTGTTAACAGTGCAGTGGCCTTGTTGGGGTCGGGTGATAGCGTGTATTACACCACCAAAATTGTACCAAAGCAGCTAGGGGGGGAGTAGTAGCCAAAGGTATTTGACAGCTGCTGTTAGGTTGAACTTTACTTTTACCACTGTGGGTTGAAAATTAATACCAAGTCAATAAATATTGTTATATGAAACCGTTACCTCAGTTCTGGGTTACTGACCTGACAGGCCGTCTTTTGTTAGAGATCAAATTATTTGGATTTTTTTGCAATGGCTCCATTAAACAAGGGTGTTGTGGTTGCTTTTTTAACTGTCTTGCTAATTGTTTTTTCTGGGGCATTTAAAAAAAAAAAATCTCCTTGTACATCTTTAGCCAAAATAAGTACAGTCCACGGTAAGTATCGCCTGGGCATGTGATCAATTGATTTTGAAATTTGTTGTTGTTGAAGTAGATGGTTATCTGCCTCTGGGCGGTTTAAAACAGTGCAAGAACCAGACAGTCTCGTGATCAGATTAATGTTATAGAAGTGCTTGAACTCCAAGGACATTTGCAATGGCTGGCCAGACCATTCTTCTAAGGAATTTGGATTTCTTCAAGTAGAGTCCATGCCTTTGCAGGTAAACTGATTTATTCTCAAACTGCTACCCCACCCTTGAAAGAACATGAAGGCTACATTCCACTAGAAGGACTAGGTGGCTCCAAGACATGCCTTGCTTGAAAGAATTCATGTATATCTTTCCTCTCCTCACCACTCACTTCTAGCTATTTGTTTGGAGGTTTATCAAAAGACCAGTTGCCTGGAAAGTATGATGGATGAACAAATAAGACAGGTTTTTTTTCTTTTTGTTTGGTTTTGTTGGATTGTTTGGTTTTGCTTTTTTAAGAGTTTCTATCTTCTACAGATGCTTTTCAAACATAGGAAAAACACTTGTTCTCCTCAGAGTTCAACTCCCAGTGAGGGAATGGCAAAATCCAAATGAGTGTGGTACATACATGGTTTGGATCTGTAGTCCCTTGCTGTGCCACGTGAACTTTCTGTTTCGTGTTATTATAGTATAATGCAAGTACCTGAATAAGCACAGATAACAGATGGTGAGTGTGACCAGACTCAGGCACACCACTCACCATCTATTATCTGTGCTTATGGAAAGTCAGCACTGATTTTTTCAGAAACTGTTTCCAACACTGACTTATGACATTATGATTTGCAATTTCTTAAAAAAAAAACCCTGCAAAATCATATACTTCCTTATAAATTTGTGAGGGTGTAGACCAAAGGTGCTACTGCTGTTCCTTTATCACAGAAATGAAACTGGTACATGGGGAAACCATGGCCAGTATTATCAAGCTAAATATCATACAACATCCAGTCAATAGAAACTACAGAGTTTCACTGGTCCTAAAGTCTGACTTTAGGATGCAATAGTACAGAATTAACTGCGGATAACTAACTTCAGGTGCAAATTTAGCAGCGGAAGGTGAAAGGGACGTTTGCTTTCTAATTAGCATCAGTCATTGGACCCAGCCTTAGCTATTAAATTTAACCTAAGAGGCTTGACCAGGATCACAAAGGCAGTAAGAGTACATCACAGCAAGAATTGGCTCCCAGTTCTTGGCCCCAGCCATTTCCCCTTCCTCCGGCCCAGCCTTCCCTTTTGTACTTGTATTACTTTTGTCTGTGCAAGTGAATATCTGGCATCAGTATTAGCACATATCTGGAGATCACCAAGCCAGTTGGGTTTTGCATTAAAAGAAAAGAAAACAAAAGAGAACAGTTAACCTTCCCCCGCCCTGACACCCCCAATACATGTTCTTTACTGTGCCGTGGCATGCTGAATTCATTTGTTTTTATTAACCAAACTCTGGATCAGTAGGACAGCTAAAGGGGAGGAGGCAGTTATCAATAGATAATCATGTTGCTGTGGATTAGAGGCACTTAGTTATGTATTGTACCTTTGCTTTCCCAAGGGTATGATTATGTCCCTTGGCTACACTTTAGATGATGTTAAAAACATACTAAAGTAACTGATATCCCTTCCAATCCCAAAACACATGCTAAAAGGGGAGATTAATCTCCTTTGGCAGCTGATCACCTACCTGGTGGTAAGCCACTTTCATTAGAAGAGGAAGGGCAGAGCTGTGTTATATATACTTGAGGCTAACTATACAAGCATGGGAGGCATATGACTTCACTGGCTCTGTGCTGTCCCTTGCAGCCTTGCTCGTGGATAATTTTGCCTGTTTATTGAAAAATACTTAGAGGCAGGAGAGAGAGAGAAGCACATCAGGCAAGTATGATATGGGATAGCTAAAAACCAAAGTGTCCTGGCCATCTACCAGATTCCACTAGTCATAAAAATCCATCTTGTAGACATGTTCACGTGAGTGTGGTGAAAGGCCTTTGTCAGTGCAATAGATGCAGAAGAGAGATGCAGAACAATCTGATGTTTTCCCCACAGGCAGGGTAGTCAGGAGCTCCTTGATCTCATCTCAGTTTCAACTCCTTCTGCGGCCTTTAGAAGGTCACTTCACCATTTTTTCTCCATCTGGAAAGTGGGAATAAAAATAAATCACATGCTTATCTAACTATCTCCTGGGGTTGGTGTGAAGTTGTTCATAAAACACTTTAAACATTGAGCACGCTCTGTAGGGCTTGCCTTTATTATGAACTTCGTAAGTGTGTCCCAGATGAACCGCTGCTGATGGGAGGATATTACTTCCACAAATTTTTCTGCCTGTGGAATCTGGCAATGTATGGGGACAAGAAAGCAAATGATGAAAATACAGGGGAAAAACAATACTTATGAATATGTTTAGAATAATTCCAGATTATTTAGTTTACAGGTCTGCCTAACTCATTGCAGTCAGCTTCCTTTATGCTCTCATTATGTGCCAGGACCACCAGCCTCTTCTCCATCTCCTTCACCTGCACATTCCCAACCCCAGAGTCTGTACTGGTACATTTCCAGTGACAACAGCTCCCTGGGCCATCTAGCAGCCCTGTAACCTTCCCTACATGCACAAGATACTGCATGTCTTCCACTAATGATTGCCTTCTGCACCAGATAGCTGTTCCTCCAGACATTTCCAATACTCAAAATGTCAACAAAGCCACAAATACCATGTTCTAAACAGATCTCTTCTGGTTGTGCAGTTTCTCTGCTCCTCTTCCACTCCTTGATAATTAGCTGCCTCACAAGCTTGACTCCTACGCATAAAGTGTTGCCTTGTGTTGACGATATGAAGCCTACACTCACTGAGGCCAAGTATTTTTCATGTACATTTGTCCTATGAGAAGTACCTAAACAGAAAGAATTGAACATTGGCTTCCTTTATTTGGCTTCTTCTATGCATTTTGTATCTTTAAATACTGAAATTTAACTTCTTTCCCTTTTAATTCAAGCACAGAATTTGGGTCCAAGGATATTACACCCTGACAGAAATAATCAATATCAGGATTTAGGTATTTTTTTTATGCTTGTTGTTTTTCACCCATCCACCCCCCTTTTCACTTTCACTGGAGAGAACCAAACCTTTTAATACCCAGAATCCTTCTGACCCATCACTAATTGTTCCTATTTTTTAGGAGAGCTTGGCAGGTCTGGTGACATTATAGAAAAAGTCCTCCCTAAAGAGCACTGCCAATTTCAGCTTTAATTCCATCAGTAAACAACTTTGACTGTGTTGGGAAAATTCCATTAATCATTCATGTTCTGTGAAGAATGATACACAAAGGAGCTGTCAAAATCAAGCAGCTACTCTCCATTTGTTTGGTAATTAAGAAACTCCAGGCCATTCTGATGGTGCAGGGATGCAAATTCCAAGCCCAGCTAGAACCACTTCAAATGAAACGATACAGAATCACCTGCACTTAAACTCTAGAGGCCAGACTTTAAAGCACTCTTTCCATTTCTGTACTCTAGTGGGTGTATTTAAGGTCACTTGCACATCTAAATGTCCTATCAGGTGTTTTGATGTCTAAATGATGTTAGCTGCCCTTACAGTTATTTGTGGAAATACACAATAATATGTCAGGGCCTGAGCAAAGGATATGATAAAAAAATGGAATGAAAGAGATAAAATAAAGTAAGTAGGTAAAGTTCAGATTGTGGGATTTGTTTCTGAAATTTTACTTTAGTCTGATAGCCCAGTTTTCCTAGGACCCAGCCCTCCCCTCTTCCCCCCAGTTTGCCCACTGCCTTTCCTATCATATGGCACCTGCTCCTTGGTAGCTTTACTGACTTCTGGAGCAATGCACTATGGAAAAGGAGGTAGGGAAATCTACCTCTCAGACATTAAAAGGGTTGGCTTTTGAAATATAAAGACGACTTCTCTCACAAAGTTTCTAAAATTTTGGTGTGAAGACCTGCATTCAGGTTTTAACCGAGGCTGGAGTCAGGTATTAAAGATATTTTGGAAATATGTCAGACTGGTCCAGATGAGTATCTGAAACTAATCTCCACCTTGTTTGAACTGAAAGGCTTTGGAAAGCAAGGCAGATTCTATGCGGATACTCCTGAAGATAGCTGTAATGCTCCTCGGTGAAGTGTTGGTGAGGGTCCAACCCATGTTCACATGAGAGATTGCTTCAGGGGACAAGCCAAGCAACACAAAGAACAAGACTTTAATGTGCTGGGTCTAACTTGCTGATGCCTATTTAGCCACTCTTAATTTATACTGGAGCTTTATCCTGATAAAACTATGCTTAGCATGGACTAAGAATGGCAGAGTGGAGAGTTAATAATGTATGACGACAGACTATTATTCACTCACATATTTGATCCGCACAGTGCTTCCATGTAGACTAAAACGGTAAACATGGATTGCTGAGTTTAGCCAACAAGGATCAGAAAGAAATGGGCTGAATGATGATCAATCGACTGACTGATTTAATCACAGACCTTCTCTTCTAATCAAACTGGAACTAGAGGTTTATAAATAAAGACTTTGTTAAACCTTCATACTACAGGAAATGACTCTGGTTTTGTTGTTTTACACCAATAAATATTATTTGGCTTTCTACATAATAAATATTTATATACAATATTTTATGTGTCATATTTTTTTAATTATAGAAATAACCTATCTACTACAGATGTAAAAGTATGCCGTGCTACCTGGTGTCTAACTGCTATCTAGATGTCTACCTGGAAACTGCAAATCAGGCAATTAAATGCTGCGAAGCCCATGCACTTTTAACTGATGGTACAAGCTCAACTGAGGCCCTTCAGAAGAAATCTGTGCCTTTGGGGTTAGTAGTACTTCATGCTGCCGACTTGGCTGCCTGAAGCTGAGGGCAATGTATTATTTATGAGATTATTATTAGATCAGTAATGATGATCAGTAATTCACTGGTGGTGCTTGATTCTGGGCAGATGTTCTGGAATCAAAGATGTTCGGAGAGTTGTGCGCAATGGCCTAATTTTTATGCTGAGGTCAGTTTACCTTGCAGACTTTCCAAGCACTCTCACCAGGCTGACCTGGTGGTTGTGATGGGACTCTCACCCTCCTGTCCCACTGCTCTCTTCTCCCCACTCCCAGGGTAATCCATCAAGATTTCACCTGGAGACTCCCAGCCAGGGGGAAATTCTCCTCCCAGGTGGGACCAGATGGTAGCAAAAGCCTGGAGTTCTTTTTTTAACAGAAAGATGTAATAATCCCACTGACTTGTTATGAACAACGTACCAGAAACATGACCCCTTTCTGACATTTAAATGTGACCTTTCCTTAAAACCACAGTGTACTCCCTTGCTTACATGATGCTGGTTTTGACATCTTAACCCGTTTATATCAGACCACATAGAGACCCAATGATGTAAGAAACAAAATTTTAAGAGTTGGGTGTTTTTTTTCTCTAAAATTTGAGGCTCACCTTTATTGTCTGACGTCCCAATAAGCACTTCTCTGGTTCTGTTAACAAGGACTGTAACTCCCAACATTTTGGAACAATGCATGATCATTCAGGCTCATCAGCTAACTGGGTATTTCTTCTTTCTTGACCTAATATTGATTTCTCAGAAAATCACTCTGAAACCATGAGTTGGATTTTAGGGGTAGAAAAGAAAACTAGTTGATTAGTTCTTAATCAAAATTTTAAAAATCAATCAATCAGTGAGCATGTGCTTTCATTCATTAATGGGCCTTATATATTTAGGATTAATTAGGGTGGTGTTTCCAATTATACATCATACCTGCAAGCAGGTTAGAAATCCATGCTTCCTTACCCACTACTAGGGAACAGTAACAAGTTACCACATGTCAGCTGAGCTGCAGTGATATCCTCCAAGTGCCGCCTTCTGCCTGGGGCATATGCAAAATAATACACTCTGCCCTCTTTCATGGCAGGCTGAGTTATACCATATAAGCTAGCATTTACTTCCAGATAAAAGCATTCCCAGGGATGGTTACTGCAGCTTAGCTGACTCATGGCAATTTGTTGAACTGTTGTGATTGGATCATCTTCTTTTTTTAATGAAAGATGAATTTTTTTTTTCATGCCTCTCATTCTCTGAAACTGCTACTTTGGATAAAAATGCCATCCATCATGGAACTAGTGACACAACCACAGGAGTGGGCAAAACTGCTCTACTGCATATTCTTGTAGTTTATAGAAGGCATTTAATAAATTCCTTAATACCAGACGGTTCTAATCTACATGACTGGTAATTGAGATCGCTACTTGGCATACATTCATCCTGCATCTCATCTCTCTCCTATGTATATCACATCATATCTTAATTAGAAAAGTGAGTAGGTCTGCCTTGAAATACACTAGGAACATGCCTCTTGAGAAAAAAAGCAAAGTCCTGTTTCATACTCCATTTCTTTTGACTGCAGAGGAAAGATCAGGATTTACAGCATCTACCACATAGCCATGATTTCTTCTACCTGATGATATTGGCTATTCATTCAAGAAAGAATGATCAGCCTTTTAATACCTGACTAGCAACTTGTTGAAAAGACTGAGGAGCTGAGGTTTTGTTATACTCCAGCAAGCCTGGAACTGCATTTAGAGGATGAGTCAGCCAAGCTGTCCAACGTGGAGAACTGATGAAATCAGGTGTAGGTTCACAACCTCAGTCCTAAACCCTAGGAAATTACAGGCTCACAAAAGGGTCTCAGCATAGCAACATGGCAAAAACTAAAAATTAAAAAAAAAAAAAAAAAAAAAAGAATCTTCTTCCTGCTGAACAGATCTTCAGCACTTTTCCTTCTCAGGACAAATCTGAACTGTCCTGACCACAGCCCTGAAGAAAAAGGGTAGTCTTCATTAAAAACTTACTACACATCCAAAGATTTAGGACCTGCTTTTCAGAAGCAACATTAGCGAGACTTATTTACCAACCCTAAAGACAAAATGATGACAGTTTACTATGCTCCGTATACTTTCATACATCCAAATACAGGGAAATGCAAATGCTGACAGTCTAGGACCTCGAGTATAGCTGTAACCTTGAGTAGCCATCCTCAAGGAGGATAACCTCTGAGGAGATCGCTGTCTAGCTCTGGAATCTGGGGGTTGCCTCCTCTATCTTGGCTCACAGTCGCAGAACCTGGATGGTCTCTGAGCAGTCAAGGGATTTCCAGGGATTGCTCCGTTGTCTCTGCGGAGAGCCAACATAAAGATTTCTGCACCACCTATTTGGATGGCTTACATGGTTGTAAATAGCCTTGGGCTGGCATTGCACACAGCAATGGATTTCACTTAATGAAGGCAAAACCAGTCCCTTAAAGCTGCATAGCTGCTAGTAGGTATGATAATCTCATTCAGAGCACTCCTCCCTTAGTCCCCCTTCCACCACTCCTGTCTTTCCTTAGGCATGCAGAAAAGCCTGTGATTTTTTTATTTTATTTTTTTTTAATGCCCTGTTTTCAGTAGGGCACCTTAAAGGTCAAGTAAGACATTTGATATATTTTAACGCAGGCGGCTTTGGAGATGAACAGATTTGACATATTTAAATAAAACATCCTAATAGCATGTTCTGGCCTTGAAGGCCTCAGGCAGCATACATTGTATTTGTTAGACACTATGGCTTAATTACTCTCATAAATGAATTATACCCATTTCAATTTAAAACCATAAGTGTTGCATTTGAACTAGGGTCAAATTAAACTTTCTGTCAATTATGCAGATTACTTAAGCAATTATGTAAATTGTTAATAAATTCTTAAACGGAGAGAAATTTTTTTCTTGGAAAAATATATATTTTATGCATTATCAAGCTTAAACACTTTCAGGGGACAAAAGTATGGGAGATAAAAAGAGTGTGGCTTTAAATAGTTGTCTTGGGATTTGCTGCCCTATCTCCACTTTATACTCTGGTGGGTAAGGGTCATCTGCTTTCAATCTGAATAGAAGGGGGCCACTGAGTTGATGCTAGGTGATGGTTTTCCTTTTTCCCATGGTATAAGTGCCACTGGCCTTAAGGCAGGATGCTGTGATGGTGACAGCCGTTGCTGTCACAGGCTGTTACACAACTTTAGGGATGTCAGGGTAAGCTCCCCCTCTGTCCCATACTTTGTAATGCATTTCCATAGGTAAAAAGCTTTTGGAAGTAGGAACTATGCTTTCATGTTGATTTCCATTTGCTTTACCGTTTGAATTCTGTCTCCTCCAGTAAGAAAGAAGCAGGAGCTGTGCTATTGATTTAAGTATATGCTGGTTAGAGTCAAGAACAATGAAAATAATAATAGGTAATAATCAAAGTAAAAATGTTCCCTTCTCTGGACGTGTACTTCCTTCCCTACTCCAACCACTGAAAGTAAAACCCTAATCTTGCTTCCATGAGGAAGAGAGTGAAATTACATAGTTATGACCACGGAACAATCCTGCAGAATTTAGGCCACTGCTCGCTGGATGTGGTTTGGTGCAATTACACTGAATTTATTTCGGTGCAAGAGCGATTGGAATTTTCAGGGTTCAGTTTTAGTCCTGTTGTTAGGAGGCTCAACTCTCCCAAGACCTGCTAGTTTTCTCACATACACCACTTTTGTGCTAGTGTAACTCTATTGACTTAATTAGAATTACTCCCTGCAATAAGAGAATCAGGTCCATTAACTTCAATGGGAACTTTCATTAGGACTCAGTTCAGTCTCCAGGGACTTCTAAATGAATTAAAGCTACATCCATTTTGTGCCCCTACAGAATACCAGAAAGGTCCAAGTTACATTTCTGTGTCGCCTCCACCCATTTTACGCTGACTTGCATGTTGCTGTTATTGAATCCTGCTGATTTGTGTTCCTCCCAGACCAATTTTTGCTTGTCAAAAAAACACAGAGGTTTCCAAGTTTCTACAAAGACATGTCTGTGATTTATCTGAGCCTGGCACTCGACTCACAGCTAGTCGTTTCTACCGTGATGAAAGTTGTTCCAGTGCCGGGTGGGGTGAAAACTGGAAATCCCACCAGGAAAAACAGGAAAGCAGACCAGTGGTTGGGTCTAGGAGTTCAGGAGCTATTGCATCTCAGCGTTGGCAAGGGCTGCGTTCAAACCCAGAACCTGGGCGTTCCCAACTTGGCCCGTGACTAATTGAAATCCTAATAAAGAAAAGGCCTCTGCCCTCAATCCTCCGGGCCACTTACCTTGTGCAAATTAACATTTTAACATCAGTTATAAAATGTGCTACATCTCTGGGAGGTGGGTGGAGGGGGGCATGAGGGAGGGGGAAGCATCTAATGCAGTGAAATATGCATATCAAAGCCTAAAAAGAAATGGGAAAATTCAATGAATGCTAAATTATGGACCTACAGAGGGCCATCTTTGTTAAAATCTACACGGCAGTATCTTTAAACTCCAGAGTATTAACCAAAGGCATGGGGGCAAACATACCTGGCAACCCTTTACTTTTTATTCTTTGTGACACAGAGAAAATACTTTATAAAATATTAGATGAAAGGGCCCTTTCAAAGCTACTTTGCTTTTATGGTGCCTTTCTCTCGAGCTGTTCTGCATACTTAAAAGTCAGAGCCACCTTGAGTGGATTACATTTTTTTTTAAAGTGCATTATAGCTTTTTCGCGACGTAACAGCCACCCGACCTGCGTTCCCAATGCCTTGTTGTCATCATGATAAGCATTTACTGTGATAGGGAGGCAAAGAGAATCAACCTTTTTAAACACACACAAAACCCTCGCTGCTTTGTTGAAGCAAGCGGCAGCCCCAGCTCACAGGGATACACAGGGGCTGTAGACAGAAAGCTATTTAGAGCATTGAAAACAGGCTTATTACCCTGCTATTTTTTTGTGCACAGGATTTTTTTTCCCTCCCTCTCTCTCTCTCTCCCTCTCTCTCCCTTTTTTTTCCGTGACATTAGAGAGTCCGAAGTGACATACATTTTTTATAGCTTCATAAAGTCGTCTCCTGACCGGGTCACCCTTCTCATAACTAGGGAGCAGAACGCTTGAAAAAAGCCATTCATCAACGTGAAAGGAGCCGCTGTCTACTGGCTCCAATATGCACACAGTCTGGCAAGATTCAGCTCAGTGCAAATGCTAAGTTACTCCTTTGCTAATGCCAAATGACCCGCTCACTTCTATTAGCACACAGAAGGGGACAAGAAGGGCATGGCTGCTGTCCGTGTCTGCATAAATGCCTCTCAAGATGCAGAGCAGGATCAACACTTCTTGCTAAATGTACTGAACACATAAAAAAATTAGTTTCATATTTATACTAATTAAATATTCAATTAAACAAAGATAAAATTATGGGAAGAAAATTTGTTCTTGCCTAATGGGCTATGTCCCGTTTATTACTTTTCCACACATATACCATTAAAATCTCTGCAAAGGGATGCGGGATTGTTACTCCTGGTTTACGTCTTCCCCTCACTCCCCCACAGCTCTTTGTTCTGATCCGAGCTCGTAGGACTGGGTAGGTAAAATCAGACAGAGGGTCAAAGAGGCTTCCCTTTCTGCTGCGGGAAAGCTCCGCAGTTAAAACTGTTCGGCAAAATACAGACGTTTGCAAAAGGCTTGCGTGGGGGAATACAGCGATGCACAGGGAAAAGGGAATGATTATCCTGGATAAGGCCTCTCTGCTATTAATGATGACCAAGACCAGATGCCTTCAAGGAACACCCTGGAGACCCTCTAGTGGGCAACTCTGGGATGACCTGCCACGAGAAGAAGTTTCTTCCTGACCCTAAATAATTAAAGTTTGGACTTCTACCAGGAAGCCCGAGGGTTTACCCCAACCCCTTGAAAGAAGTATGTTAGAGATGTTCAAATTGAACAGTAGTTTTTGTCATTATCAAAATAAATGGCTTTTTCAATCTTGCTTTTGACTCTGTGGCAAGAGACTTTATGGCAATAAATCTCATAGGTTAATAAGTCACTGGGTTTAAAACCATCAAAAGCAACACCACGAAAACTGTTTACTTTCTCAAATTTAAATGTGCTTCATTGTTCTCGTTTTATAGAAAGAGTAATAAATCATTCCTTGATCTAACTTCTTTATGCTGTTCATTATTTTATAAAACTCTTTCACTCATCTTCTCTTTGACTCATCTCCTCCCAGTGCTAAAGGGTCCTCATGGATTTCATTTGTGATCCTAAGAAATTATTTCCCTATCCCTTTTTAGTTTTGCAACATTCCTATGAACTCCTGTATCTATTTTTTATACTTTTTTTTTCAGATAAAGTGATCATAAACTGCTCATTCATACAGTGGAGTGGTACCACTTACTTAACAGGTTAGTTCCAAATTTTGTTTTGTCTTCTGCTGTTTTCCCTGGAGCTATATACTTAACCATGGGTTTATTCACTTTTCCCTAATGCCCAAAACTTTTGTATCTTTTTTTTTTATCCCTTGAAAGATTATATATACCAGGGAACTTCTGGAAACTGTGGGTCCATGTAATCAGAGCTATGTGCTTATACGGGATTTCCCTTTTACAAAACCTGAAGGTTTACAACAGCTGCAGGCTTGTTTTGCTTTTGAAAGCAGAATGCTTTTGCAGGATGAATGCTGTGAAGCTCTTCACCTAGGAAAAGCTGAGGTCACCATAAAATTTAATGTGTACAAATAGTTTGTCGAGTACTTATTATTATTAGCCAGAGCTAATTGTCTTCATCTTCCTCCTCAACAGGGCAGAAACTTTTAAAATAATGTTTATCAGAAAACACTTTTCTCAGAAACAGATTGGGAGTATACTGGCAGCAAGTCGGTCCAGAAGAAAATTAAAGTGCAATGTTGGCACTTCCTGGACAATGTTCTTTCTAGAACCCATCTGAACAGATCTCAGATGTTGAGTGGAGGGGGCAGGCTAGTCAAAAGAAACTCTAAAGCTTTTTTTTTTGTAGGCAGCCATCATGGTGTTTCATGTGGGCCTTAGAGGAATTGTCAGTCAGATGTAGCTTCCCAGACTGAATGGATGCACATAATGTTGCATAAGTCTATGCTATGAAATTCAGAGATCCCCAGAGAAGAAAAATCAAGCTTTCATCTTCCCAAGCTTTGGGTCAGAAGTCCCAATGGAAAATGATGAAGGCCTTATTACAGAATCACAGAATCGTCTAGGTTGGAAAAGGCCTTGAAGATCATCCAGTTCAACCATTAACCTCACACTGACAGTTCCCAACTCCACCAGATCCCTAAGTTCTATGTCGACCCAACTCTTAAAGACCTCCAGGGCTGCTTCTTTTGTTGTTGCTGTTCAGGAACGTTCTCCAGCAAACAGTACTTCTTTCAAACACCGTTTTCCAGTTAGATACCTGAAGGTCACAGAAAGGCAAAAAATATGGGGGAAGTTCAAGTACAGAGGCAGTAGCTAAACCCAAACTGACGACCCCATTCCTTAATGCAGATACACTTCTGCCTGCTTTAGGCTGCCTGTGCAGGAAATAGAGAATAATACACGTGAAGATACTTGGGTGTCAAGGCAGTCAGGCTGTAATTGCCAATTATAAAGGGAGACGGTGAGGCTGCAATATTGATTGAGTTTTTGGAAGAGAAACTAAAGTAAACATTGTACATTCTGCAAGCATCATATCTTCATTGTGCCAAGTTAGATAAAACAGGGCCAGAGGATTTGTGCTACAGAAGAACTTTGTCAAATGCTCCCCTTGACAACTGAAAGTCTTTCCCAAAATGGTGTCTCTAGAGGGTTTGCTTCTTTTCCATACCATTTGCTGTGAAGCAACAAGCTCACAAAGAGAAAACAGCAACAAAAAAGTCCTGATTGGTTTTGAAACAGAGATTCTTTGTAAAATCCCAACTGGTTTCCAACTGTTTCAGATTCAAAGTATTTCCAAGTATATGTGGAATTTAAAGCACAGAAACAATTGGACAGTATGAATGGATGGAGTTTAAGCATCCCTTGTTGCTTTTCTGTCAGCATCCTAGGGAATGCAGTGTGACATTGAAATTGTGAAGACAGACGCTACCAGGCTTTAGCAAAGGTCAAATATCTGCTTGGATCAGCTCGGATCAAATACACCTGCAGGTTGTCTATGCCATTCCTATGCTTACCTATCCTATAGTGGTTCCAAATGATCCCTCGTCTTTTTCTGGGCATATTAAAATCACAACAGAAATCAACAGGCAAGGGGGGCTCCCCATCCCTCTGTCTAATCTTGAAATACGAACCATGAAGAAGAGTTATCTGTGAAGCAGAAGGAAATTTGGAGTTTCTTGCTCACTGTGGTGGAAATCTTCAGAAGTTTCAAAACCTCAGTTTACAAAAGCAATGAAAATGTATCTTCCTTTGCTAGTCCCCATGTTTTCTTTGCTAGATTTTTTTAAGATGTATTTTGCTGTAAGATTTGCTAAACAGTCTAGTTACAGAGAGTTTCATATTCACAATTTCCTTTGGATTCACTGTGACATATATATGAATTTGTGGGCAGAAGTGGATGGCTGAGTAATTTATAGAGAAGGTCAATACTAGATTTGTGTGAATAATTGATTTTTCAGCTTGTTTGTGATTTTTTTTAAAATAGACTGTTTAGAGTCCAGCTAAAAAAAGAGCCTTTGTTAATGTCCTGAATGCCTCAGTTAGTTGCAGTAAAAAAACAATCCACACTGAAATATTTTTTTCTTGGGAAGTCTTAATTTTAATCAACTCGAAGTGTACTGAGAACAGAGCAATTCAAGCTGAAAAAGAAAATTAACAAAACACTGAGCTTTTCTTACACTTCTTCAAAAGAAACAATTTGGTCACTTCAACTTTTTCTTTCCTTGCTCTTAAACCAAAAAGGCGTTCTGAAAGAAGCTTTTACAACCGAAATATTTGTCTAGCTGTAACTATTGCTGAAAATGACTGCCAAGCATGAAGAAATTGAGTTTTGTCTTTTCTGTAATTTCTGTTATTCTTAAAGTCTTTGTTTTTGTCTATCAGATCTTGAGCTCTTAATTTAAATGTCAAAATATATTGAAATAAAAAGCGAGCTGAAAGAAAACATTGACTGGGTTCTGAGCAAACTCAGGTACACCAAGGGGGACTATCTGTTTGTTTTAATGAAATCCTATTTTTTCAGGATTAACTGAAACTCTTTAACAAGCAGTCAAAACCCCTTGCAAGTAGAAAAAATAGCATTATTTGCAAACAACCCTTTCTCTCCCAATCTGAGGTCTATTCTCTTTTCAGAGTACACTGAAATATCCCCATTGATTTCAGGTTTCTATCCCACACGTCCCACCTAGGCTGTGATATTGTCACCTCCAGCCTCTATATAATTTTCCAACCACTCTCTCCCAACGGCTCCCACATCTCTCAAGCATACAGTACTACACCCTTCTATTTCTTATGACAGCTTTGCCCCAATCTCTTGTTTCCATTCTTTTGCAGCCTGCTACTTTCCTCTCTTTCCCTGACGCATTGTCCTTTTTCCTCCCTATCACATCTTGCTGTTGGATCACTTCATGCTGCATCCCATTTGCATACTGAATACCAGCAGAGACAAGGTACCAATGTCGTGGGACATGACCCGCAACATTTAGATTGAGACGCACATATTTGGATCACTCACCCTAATCCCAATTGAGATGAAATGCATCTGAGCCACAACTTTGGCAGATGGCTCACAAATCAGGTGTTTGCAAAATCCCCCCCCAAAAGTGGGAAGCATTTGTGTATGCTTTGTAAACTCCAACACTCCCATGGTGACAATGAGCCCAGTCCTCTCCTTGGGCACTCAGGGAGGGCTTAGTTTTTAGGGGATTGCCCAAAAAAACCATACATGCTATTTTCTGTCTAAACCAGCTTGAATTTTCTTGGAAAGGATTTTGTAGGGCCTTTTGAGGGAGTGTTTTTTTGTTTTGTTTGGGGGGTTTTGTGTTTGTTTGTTTGTTTGTTTGTTTGTTGTGGTTTGGGGTTTTCTTTCTTTTTTCTTTTTCCTATTTAACTTTTGGAGCTTACCTAAACTTCTTGCTCAGTCTCCTACAGATAATTAGCTTGAATGCCATTTCCATCCGTTGTGCTAATGTGAAATCAGACAATGTCAGGAACTGGTAGAATGGGTTTTGAAATTAGATTACTTACTTTGTGGGTGTGCAGAGGGGATTTTATTTTTTTTTTCTGGGACTTGGGGAGTCACTGGGGCGATTGATTCAGATCTCTTTTCAATTGTTTTTATTAACTACATTGCACAGAATGTGCATCAAGTCAAGAGCGATACACAAATGGCTGCAAGAAGGAAAAAAAAAACAAACAAACTCTCACTCCCTTCATTTGAAGAAAACATCAGTAAGAGGGTTACAAAGGGTAGTTATGAAAAATTTGGAAACCCTTGTTTTGCAACCATCTTTTAATAGTTGCTTGTCCCCCGACAGTTGCTGCCTGCTCTCTTCCTGGTGGTATATGTATCAGGCAGAGATGTGTTAATCAGCTTTATGAAGTCTGACCGTAGCAAGCCTCCTGCCTATCCTCAGTCAATCAGTGTTTGGCCTGATGGCGCAGTTGTCCTCTTCGCTGTTCCACTGGTTGAGTTCATTGTTCGAATATCCTTGGTGGAGTCACCCGGGAAGGGATTCTGCATGAGATCAGGGTGCGTCTGTTTCATCCTTCTCGTAAAGTTTGAATGAAGCTCATATGAATGACGCTTCTTAAATAAAGTGGCTGTTATTTTTTTTTTCTGACTTGCCTCCACATTCCTGGAAACAAGGGGCTTAAGTTTTGTCCAGTGTTGTAAGTCAGGAGGAACAGCAAGAGAGTCGCAGATTTACACAGGCATAAAACAAGTAGAAGTGAAACCAGAGTCTCCAGTTCTTTTATCCTGAACACAATGCCCTTTTGCCTTTTCTCTGCCTTCCACTGAAAAGAAAGATCCCTACACCCACCACCACATTGCTTTCCTACCACCTCATTACTCTTCTCTGAATGCTTCTTGCTTTACCATTTCAATGTGGAATGGGTCTGAAAAATTTACAACAGCCCTCTTGTCTCCAAGGGAGGAGAGGAACCCTGTAAGGTGCTGGGTGAGCTCGGCAGCCCTCGGAGCCCTCCCATTTCCTAGGTAATGTGCTTTAGATCTTCTAGGCTGAACCCCGTCCTTGAGCTGTGATCCCACAATGACACGTGTGGGTTTCTGCCCCTATGCTTGTTTGAAGCCCTGTACCAGAGCGTGTCGGTGCCTGTCCCCTGCCCGTATCAAGGCTGCAGACATCCAGCAAGTGTAAACCAATCTTCACAGGCGCGTGATGCATGCACAGCAATTTGTTAAATATCTACATATGACACCTCCTTCCCCCGGCACCCCTCCCCACATCTCCTCTCAGTGTAGTTGAACTTTAAAAGGCCCAGGAGAAAAAAGAAATAAGACTTTAAATAATTTATTTTGGAGAAACAGTCAGTGAAGAGGAACAAATAATGTTTCACTAAAAGAAGCGGGACCTTTGACACTCCCCTTTTCGCTCGGGTACCTGAAGGCCTAGCCGGATTGCATTAGTGAAATTTTCATTTGATGGCATTTTAATATTCTGCCTTGATGACTTTTTAGCAACATTTACTTTCAGAGGTCTTGAGTGCTCCCTCGGAGGAAATGAAACATGTCAAAGCCCATTACAAAAATCAAAATTTAAATACCTCAGCCACGTTGGGGCTCACACACAATCCCATCAGCGCTTAAACTGCGGCTCACAACTACTCATTCACTTGCTCAGTTGGTAATGAGTACATTTGATGAAGCATTCTGGGGTCATGGAACATACGTTAGTGATCTAAACTTAACCCATTGATTGCTTATACACAGAGGACTGGGGGAGGGGGTATTTTATTGAAATGTAATGTTAGAATAATTTCCGCCAGTGCTGAAATAACTTTTCTTTTTTAACAATTGCTTTGATGAATTGGAATGTTAATAAGCACGATGGGAGGGCTTTATTTAAGGTGGGGAGGAAGGAACCAGGCTGGGAATACAGAGCAGTTAGCTGAGCTTTACAGCCACTGAAAGGCAAGTGCAATACTGGGGTTATCTTCTCATGAAACCTGTATTTGGGCTCCACTGGAAATCTTCCTTGTTCTGTAATCTACCTTCTTTTCTTTCTGATATATTGATTGGTGTTCTAGAAGCAAATGGAGATGGCCAGTGTGGGTAGCAGGGTGGCAGCAAGACAGTGCTGATTTCTAAATCTCATAGCTAAAATTCAGCAACAAAATGTTTATAAAGTATCTGCACTATATAAATCAATCTGCACATATACTGCATTTGGTTCCAGTGTAGAGGTTACATTTTCTCTCAACCATTCCCCTTTTCTCCTTATTTTTCAAGATATGTAGCACAAATGGCTGAGAATGTCTATCATTGCGTTCTTTCTCCTCTCCTTCGCCCAAAATGAGAAACCTTTTTCTGCTGTATGTCAGTCTAGTCCATGAGATAACCATGATGTCAATACGCCTGTGTAAAATTTTTCACTGCTATCATCTTGAGCACATGATATATAATCAGCAGTTCAGCAGTGTCTCCAGCAGTCATCCCAACCAATGCTTTTCCATCCCCAAAGAAGGCTCTTCGGCATCCTAGTGCAGTCAGCAGAAGTCTGCTTGGTTTGTCCTGCAATTGATGTACTTTCAGTCAGGCAGCTTTTCTTCATCCTCTTCCTTTCAATTGCAGTGGTAAAAGCAGCATTCAAAAAGCAAATGTGATGCAGAACCCAAGACTTCTTTGGATCTAGAGTAGCCTCTCATGCAGGAAAGGCCAGGTATCACAAAATCATTAGAGACAACTTTGCATTCATGAAAACCACTTTCTTCCAGTCAGAGACTTGTGTTTCAGAACTGAAGCTTATGTTTCAGCACTAAATTTACTTATCTTCTGTATTCATTTTAAATTTGCCTCTGGACCAGTCCTCATAAGATGTACTACCAATAGTTTTGAGGGGTGCAGTCTTTGGCATTGGAGTTACAGGAGAGACAAAAATTGTCTTGAGTAATTTGTGGAAACAACCATTAGCAAATTGCAAATCACTCCAAGTTAAGGTCAGCTAGAATCTAAAAAATGGGGAATTTTGCAAATACACTGAGCAAAATTTGGACCCATGCTGAAGTTCACAAAGGGCAATCACCTTTAAAGCTGATTTCACATGTGAGCGATAAGATGCCAAACAGCCCTTGAAGATGAAGGAATGATCAAGCTTTGGAAAACAGCTCGGATCTCACCTGAATATCAATGACCCTTTGAGCTGATGGGAGACTTTGTCCCTCACACACAATTAGATAGAGATTAGGCTGGGCTGGAAATTCCCAAAGGCAAAATACAATAAAAACATTGTACATGGGGAAGGTTGTAACCCTTTCTTTTGTTGATGAAAGAGTAACATAGCTCTAAGGATTCATAACATTAAACAGTTGTAGGTATTGTGAGGAGACCACTATTAAATTGAATCAGGTCCTACCACTATTTTGTTGTGGGCTTTTATTGCTAGGAGGAACACGGAATGCAGGAAGCATTCTTGAGTGTAAAAGCTCTTTCTGGGATTATGAAGGACAAGTGCTTCAGTGCAATTTATACAAGCTATAAATGTTGTCAAAAGTCCAGTTGCAGCCTCTTACCAATTACTCTGCATTGCACTAACCATGAGATGGGAGGGTTGTTATAAACAAACTTTAGGAGTTCCCGTTATTCCATCTTGGCTTGTCTTAGGATATGACTCAATTCATTGTGGGCAATCTAACTGTAAATTATTTTGAACTTTTTTTTAGTCATCTTCTGGAAATGTTCTTGCAATCAATTTTTACAAGTAAGAATAGTTAGCAGGAGCCAGTTTTAACCACATATATTTAGATGATGTCAAATAGCAAGGCAGGCAGCAAACTGGGGGAATTCTTCAGTGAATTTGTGCAATGAATAATTTGGCCATTCTGCAAAGATAAAAGGGAGGCAAATTTGCAGAACTAGTAACAGATTCTTCACTCAGCTCTATTAGTAACTGGGTAAAATCAATACAATATGAATGAGGGATCCTGAAATCAGGTGAACGAGACAAATATAAGGAGGCTTCTGCAATTCTTATTGGTGAGCTGCATTGAACTTTTTGCTTTTACAGAATTTGTCAGTATCTCCTTTAGAGAAACAGGGAGAAAATTGATCTGCAAGAGCTGTCCTCATCACACAGTAAGAATGCAAAGCAAAGGATTTCATGTACACTCTAGGCTTTGACGTCTTCATGCTGAATCCCATAGAAAACAGCAGCCAAGCAATTTGACTGTTATATGATAGATAGTCACTCTGAGACAACATCACCATTGAAAAGCAGCCTCATTGCATTTGCCCTGGTTCTGCCAATCTGACTCAAGACCTGTCTATGAATTTGTTGACCCATTTCTCCCTCGTTCTGGTGCCCGCCCTGCACACCACGTATGCTATAAATCCATCGCGTGGTATGCTGCACTGCTCTTCTGTAACATGAATTTATGCTAATGGCTGTCTGCATATGCTTATATCACATATCTATATTAAACTTAATAGTCTGTTACATTGCTTCTTAACCCTGTGTCCACACATGATTAACTTTTCTGATTTCTTTCAAAACCGTTATTAACACAGTGTAGCATTTCACTCAACATGTCACTAACTTTCCCTGCCTGATGCGGGAGTTGGGGTAATTATGCAGCCCTATAGCTCTTCCAAGTAACAGTGTACACAAAGAGTTATGAGTTTATTCAGAGATTTGGGGATCTGTACGGATGTGTGTTTGTGTATACTTGCTTTTGTTTAAAGATAAGTAGTGGTAAAGGATGATCCTTCAAAGACTCTTCAGTTAAATGAATCTTAACCAAGTTCAGGGCTTTTGGGCCCAGATGTCAAATTCAGAGGAAAGATCATCAACTTGCTTGCATTTGTAGTGATATTCATGAAAGTCACTTGAAAGTCAAAGCTGGAGTTTAAAGAATAGTTCAGATATGGAACTAATTTGCAAAACTTTCTGGAAACCTGCAAAGAGCCGGACTTGAACTACTTTGAACCACTTTGATAATACAGTGATCACAATCATAAATATTCCTTTTATGTAAGTATCATGCTAATAAAAATTAATTTATTTATAGCATAAAATATTGTATTTGCTTACAGATGTATAGTTTCATTGGTACAGATGCAGACTTCCCAACCTTCTGCTCAAAGGGAGCACCAACACATTTTTGTACCTTGGTCACAGCTCTGACTGTGGCTGCTAAAAGCAAAGATATTTGAGCTGGAAGATCCTGCCATATAGCATACTTTTTGAAGTCAGAATTGCATAGCAAACTCTCCAGTTTCATTTTCATGATGTATTTTAAGGTTAAAATGCTACCGTCATTTATAAGCCTCTGAAACTGTGAAGTTGTGCTGGAATCCAAAGGCCTTTGGAAAATTCTGCCTGCTGCAGTTCACACTCAAAAGATGAATTTTTTGTTTCCCTCCTATTTTATCTGTGGCCTTTGATTCTTAACTAGTCGGAAGTTGGGACAGCAAAATCACAACAAATTGTATGTCAGCTGTACCTTCATGCGATGTGCTTGCTGCCTTAAATAATGGGAGCAATAGGGACACAGCCACCCGTTTTGCTGGATGAGGGTGGTTATTCCTAAGGAAGATGAACCAGAGGTCTCCAAATCAGCAAGTAAATCAGCACCAGGGGCAGGACCATCATTCAGGACTTTCTAGGCACAAACTCAACAGCCCTGCTTTTCACTGTCTCTAGACTCAAAACTCCCAGGGAAATGAGAGTTTTGTATAGGTTTAAATAACAAAGCAAATGCTTAAGTAATAAGAAGATAATAACTGCAGGTCATACAGGTACACAGCTGAATAGATGTATGAGCCACATGCAAATTTAAGACTGGAGAATCTTTGACTCTTCTTTTCTTAGTCCAATGGCCACATGTTTAAATTCATTTTCCATACCTTCATCATTTTGAACCCCCTGTGTGCTCATCATGGTATCTTTCAAGACAAATGTTCTGAAGAATTTTTTCGCACAATTTTTTGCTTTAACAGAACCATAAGTTTTTACAGACTTTTCTAGTAGCTGCATGTTAATTTCAAAGTGTCTTTCAAATTTCCTGTTTATCTTGCCTTTTGATATCACAGTAGAGCAACACCAAATAATAGTAATAATAATAATATTAATAATAGCAGTAGTGGTAGTAGAAGTAATGACAATGGTGATACTTTTAATGGCACAAAATTATACTCAATAAGTCCCTGTGGATATTCAGCTCCTGCTTTGCTCACTACATTTAAATCCAGTGCTTATGAACATAAAGGTTTCTCATAATTCACATAAGCAAGAGGTTGTTGACTGGGCTAATGGGAGAAAGCAGTTTCAACTGTGCTGTAAAGTATTATAAAAAAGGATCATTTTCATCTGACACTAAACAGACACAAACTCTCAAGTGAGTGTTTCTGTTCCACAAGCAACCCTGTGAAACTTTCCAAAGCTCTGTCTGACCCGTTTTCCTGCCCTTTCACAGAAAAGCTGACCCACCTCCAGCCACAGAGCTCTCTCCACCACTATTTCCGCTGCTGCAGTACTCATTTCAAGCTCAAGTAGAGATTAGGAAGAGCACAGGAACCTCACCAAGGAATTTCAGTGTAAAACTGACTTTTTCATAGATTTTTCCAGATTTGGACATGATGAAAAGTAGTATCAGATGTGAGTTGATAGCATGTCCTTACTTCATGTATTCGTGCATTACTCTGCAATTTTCTGTTGAAAATTGTCATCACTCCCTTGTGTAAGGATGCAACTGAACCCATGGAGCATGTCAGTGTGTTAGTGTTGATGAGGCTTGGGGATAGACATCAGCGTGGATTGCACGTTTTAATTACAAATATAAAGCCATGTTTCATACTCTGAAGAACTTTCAGCCTACACGTGAAACAGGAGGAAAGGAAAAAAAATAGAAGCTAGTGGAAAAGTAGTGCAAATAAATGTTGCTCCCATGTTATTTTTTTATTTCCCTGTTTAGTTCAGTTAGTACTAAAGTTTTCTGAAGCTTATTAATGACGGTGTTATTATTAATTCAGCCCGATTTTGAATTCAGAAAACTAGCTATGTTCAAAAGATAAGAGCCCATGAGGAGAAATCTACTTCAGTTTTCACCTGAGCAGAGTTTGGAGAGGCCAGCTGTGATAGCCCTCGCCAAACACAGTTTGCAGGTTGTGTTCAAATAAAGCTTTCAGATACCATGGGAAGGTAGGAAGGACAGAGATTCCTCAGTTGCTTTGAAGGAAACAGCACCCATCTTGTTACAGCACACTCTTTTCTTGCTGAGTGGGCTGACATTTTTTACAATTTTACATTGAGTGGACAAATACGTAATTTACTAGCTTATGTGCAAATGTACTTCTAGCTTCTGCTGGATCAGTTTTGGCTCACAAACTTCTGCTCCAGTTCTTGAACTTACTTTATCCTTTAGACTCTGGCCAATAATTTTTATTTTTACTGGATGACAGTTCAAGTGATAGAACCATTTCTCTAGCATTGTGTATGCCTTAACTGGCAGCCATAAAGCTATGAAATCATTGTAA
This sequence comes from Athene cunicularia, assembly GCF_003259725.1. NCBI lineage: Eukaryota > Metazoa > Chordata > Aves > Strigiformes > Strigidae > Athene > Athene cunicularia. Next base: position 13,523,941 of record NW_020799112.1, read on the forward strand.
TCATGATGCAAAATCACTGTATATGTTGTTTTTAACACCCATCTTACTAAACAAAGACACTTGCCAATGGCATTAGAGATAACCTAGACTGCATTGCTCAGATCATGAGTCTTGGCCATCCCAAAGCTGGGAACATATCTGAGCCAGCTCAGTACCATATTTAAACATCAAACAAGTGGCAGCCAAGTCTATATGAGCTCTATAAAATGTTGAGCTCTTTCTGGTGTAATACATGTAGCCATCATGAAACAGACTGGGCACCAGGGGGGCAAAAATAGAGTGAAATACCAGAGTGCTCTTGGGAATGACTGTATCACATAAGTGAGCAGGGAGGAGGAAGGGACTTTAGCTAGCAGAAAAAAATGACTTGGCAATTCAGGGATGTGTTGTAACAAGAACTTGAATAAAATAAATAGGGAGCATTTTCAGGCTGTGGGGGCTGAATGAACACAATCAATCTTCCCTCAGCTGGAACTGCATCACTCTCACCCACAGCTCCCTCTACTGAATTAAAATCTCACGGTAACTTAAACTACAGAGTGAGACTCAAACAAGAGACATTCACTGGGGACTCCATGATAAGTATAATCGTATATGGAATTTCTGAGTGGAAGGTTTTGGGTATCAGCCTCCTCCTGATACCAACCCATAGAGCATGCCTTGATGATGGCTTGAAGTGGACATGTTCAAGAAATCCAGCAGCCTCTCTGTTCAGACTGAGTCTACATCCAGACCATGGCATGAGAATAAATTAGTCATCAAGCTAATCCTGTTCCATATTTTCCATGTCTCCTGTTGGCATGCCTTACTCTCACCCACCACTTTTTTATCAGTCCTCTGAATTCTCCTTATTTTCAGATTCACACTTTTCTTGTCCCTTTTAGGATGCTTTTGTCTTTCCTACTTTAGAGGAATCCTGAAGGAAATACCATTATCTTTGTTGCAGTGCCACTAATCCTGGGTTTTCTTGTGTTTTCACTTCACAATGATTTTAAAGGTCCTGAATTGTTGATGGAGGAGAAGCTTTTCTCCTGAGTTCAGGGCTTAGCAGGTTCCTTTTGAGCAGAGGAGCCATGACCAGGGCATCTAGGTACTTCTTCATCCATGTAGTAGAGAAGTTATGCCATTGTGATTTAGGGAGTTGCTGTGCCCTACTTTGTGCATTAACTAGTGTCACATGGCTCTTTGCTTTTTTAATTATTATTATTGTGGAAACACCTAATATGAGCCAAGTTCATGTGAGACTCTTGAATAAAAGATTTCATTAAAAACCTTTGTCTGGCTATTTATTATGCTGTTGATCCCTGGAAATATAAGATGTCATGTGCAGAAGTCAGACCTTCAGCTCTGTAGAGTCTCTGCTAATTAAATTGCTAAGTGTGTCTGTTATTAGGAAAACCATGAGAAATTCAACAAGGGGAGGGAGAGAAGTGCCCATCTTGTCCTTTTTCTGCAGAGCAACGTTTGGATCACTCTGACCTCCGGGTCTCATAGAGTGGGTGTCGACCCCATCTTACCCAAGGAGAGAAAACAGGGATGGGAAGGAATCAGAGCTGGGGTAAGCGCGTGGCCAGGAGTTCAGCTGGAGACTTTCAGGCAACACTTGCCCTGCTTAGACACACACTTCACCCTCTCCTCCCCCAGCAGCCTTGCGCATCTGACATTTCTGTCAAAAGATACCCTGAGTTGCCCCTCCTCCCTCCCCCTCCTTTCTCATCCCTCTGCCTTTTTTTTTTTTTTTTCCCCTCTTCTTTCCCCTTATATGTGAATAGTGAGAAAATGACTGGAAACAATGTGCCAGTTTGCAGCACTTTACACTGAGGCCCTTTTCTCCTCGCCCCTGACTCGCGAATGACTGAGAGTTGTTTTATTGTACAAAGATTCTCAGAGAAAAGAACTTTTATTTTACCCAATAACACAAGAATGGGAAACGGGCAAACAGTTAGTGCCTTGTTCCCAGCTGCCACTCAGACTGCGGCGGGGGAATCACTAATGGGGTCTCTGTGCCGCCTCTCTCCTCTCCTCCGTCTCTCTCTGTCTAGTTTGGCTCGCGCCTCAGTTGGCTGCCTGTGAGTGAGGGTAAAATGCTCCTGAGATAAGCTGCTCCACTATGTTTAATTTCACCTTTAGTTTTTCAGGGCAAAAAGATTCGGAATTTTTACCATCAAGACTTGGAAGGTGATCGTACAGTGGGGGAAGGCCATGGATGTAGGGATACAATTTGAAATTTGTCCCCTTGCATCTTGAAAAAGAGGAATATAAGAAAGAGAAGAGCTGCAGCAGAGGGTGCCCATCTTAGAGAAAAATTTAAAAATCATTTCCACTAATACTTTAGCTGTTGACTCATAGTTGATATCTAAATGTCAGCCTTTTACAGCTTAATCATGGCTTTATTAACCCCTCTTTTTCCTAGCTGAAAGGCAGACTGACTAGAAGGAAGGAATAATAAAGACTGGAGGATTGGGAAGCTGAAATGTGCAGAGTGAATTAGACTTGTTTAGAAAAGAAAAGACTAGACAAGAAAAGACAAGCTGGGAAAGAAGGGTGTGAAAAAAAACCTAACGAAAAACATCATGCCATTGGCTGTCCAAGTGTTTCATATTCTCGGCAGCAAAGTACGAAGCATAGTTGTTGGAGACATTGAGAATTTGGGAAAAAAAAAAAAAAAAAAAGCTTCTACTTAATTTCATCCATAATTCTCAAAGCTCATCTGTCATTTAAAATCCTTCCAACTTGTTATACACTAAGTCTCTGATTATGGATAGGATTTTCAGATGAAGTTAGGTACTTAAACTCAATGAGACATGAATCATCACATTTCCTCTGAAAACCCCACAGTTTGGGATCTGTTTTGATTTGTTTGATTTAGCAGGATACTATTAGATTTGTAATAACAACATCAGGGTCCAAAGACATTTTCATACCTAAAGCTACAGGGCACTTTTTTATTACAATACTTTATTTTTACTTGTTTATAAATACTTCCTAAGCTTTCTGAGTATAACTCAGGTTGAGGTATTAATTTTTATTATTTATATTTTTCAGCAAAAATGTTTCCAGTCATTTTGAGAGACTGAAAGAAGTGACGCTGCTTGCCCAAGTCAAATAATGTGCGCCACTTGTCTCCACCTAGACACATGAGAAATAAGAAACATTTTTTGGATGCACCTCCCATTGTGAATTTTTGTCATGTATTACTTCTGTGGTGGAAAGAAAAGCTTCATGTTTTTCTCTTGTATTCAGATACCCAAATATGAGCTTCTGCATCTCCTGAGGATCCCTTGGCTTCACTAACAGCCAGGTGGAGAGAAAGGAGGAGAATATAATGGAAATTGTGCCAAGAATAATAAATTATTTCTAATGATTATATCTAATAAATAACTGTAATATTCTTTACATATTAAGTAAAAATAATTGACATGCATTTACCATAGAGAAATTTAAAAATATATACAAATAGGAAACTTAACAGGGTTAGATCTGTCTGAATCTCTTTTCTAAATCGTGGAAAAGCTGAGATGCTATTACTAAGAAAATCCAGGTGCATTGGAATCACACTTGCTGTAGGCCAGGTAACACTTTTTCTTTATAGATGCAAGATTGTTTAAATATCTTAATCCATCTTTGAAAGACAAAGTAGGTCTTCTCCAGTTTCACTAAAGCCTCCTATGTTCTGTGCTTCAGAAGGTTTATTCCCATGAGTGGTTTAGGTGCCAAGTATGAAATGTTGCACTTATCTTTCATCCCATTTAATCTCTTTCTCCCTCTTATTATGGATAGGAAACATTTTTTAAACTGAAAAGATACAGACTGATATCTTTGAATTCAAAAGTATCTTTGCTAAGCAAAATGAAGATTTTACTCAATAGATAGCCTATGTATAGATGTATTGATTCTGCCCCATTTTTCTTGGCATTGCAGAAAAGGGAAATACATTTCATATTATTCATGTCAGAATTTCTCAAGTGGGATCCCTGCTTTCAGTGTAAATTTTCCACAGAACATATTTAGTGGCAGGATTCTGTAGAGATTTTGGGAAGGTCTCAGAGAAGGACTGGGCAAACATCAGATCAACATCTATACAGCTGCATTTGCAAAATTTCCGAGTTGGTGGACCAGAATATAAATTCAGTTGTGCTTTGGTTGCAATGCAGTGATTGGTATTTGATCAAAGGCACAGTCAACCAGTACAGAAATAGATCATTTGGTTTCTTCACATCACTCATTTGAGAGGTGTAGATTTGTGGGAACAAATTAATTTGATCCTAGTCCATATGGAAAAATAAAGAGAGAGGCAACAGCCACTGAGTATAGAGCTGCTAAAGCCTGTGAGAACCCCAAATTCAAATTAAACCTTGATGCTTTGCCCATAAATTTATCCAGGTAAATGTTGTACATTGGCTTAGTCTCTCTTCCTGTTCTGCTCACATTTGTGATAATCTGCACAGTGAGTGTGGTCTTAGTTAACTGTTGCTCAGGTTGTAACTCAGAGAAGCAATTCAGGCTGCAAGAGCAACATTTCAATTATACGAATAATCAAATTCAAAATGTTATTTGAATAATTTGAGTTCTTAAATTAAGCAAGCACTTTTTTGCAAGTGGTCTATAAATTACATTTTCCGCTACATTGGCAGTAAACGGGTAATTAATATCTCAACTTTTCCTTCTTAATGTTGATTTAAGAAAAATAAAATAAGCTTAGAACATAAATGAGCTTTGCTTTCTTAGCTCAAACATTACTGTCCCTGCTCAGATAGCTGTGTAGCTCTCCTACCTTTCTCTTTCCCACAGCTGGACAGATATATAAATATACAGATCCTTCTGCTTAATTTAAATAGAGGGATTCTAACACTAAAGAAAGTGCAACTAAGTTGTAGTATTTTTTTCTGTTGATTTCAGAGGAAATACATATCTTCAAAACGAAATTATTTGATTTGTTACTTCTCATCCTGTACCAACCAGATATTTTGGTTCATTTGCCTAGCATCATCAAATGACTATAAAGTTGACTACTTTCCTGATAGAACAAATGTACCTAAGTTAAAACATTACAATAATAAAAATTTGCAGTGTCATAAATGCAGAGAATGTATCCAAAAAAATCTCACCCAACTTCTCAGAAAGGCTTTATGAAAATGGTCCTTTATTTTTAGTTTGCTAAAGGACAGTAATTCAAATGGATAATATGGGATGAATTGTTAATATTTCTCAACCAGGGAGAAAATATTAAGTGGACCACTGGTTGACACAAAGAAGGGGTCACCAGTGACTCAATACAGTTAATCAGTTAACCTCTACTATAGATTTTATGTTGATAGGGATATTTATAAGAAATACATTTGCTCATAGTGTGAAGGTTAACCACTTGCTGTTCCCTTTTTAGGGTTAAATGTAATGAAGTTTCATCTGAGTGACAATAAGATATATAAAAGACAGCAAGGGGGACAGAGAGGGGGAAAAAAAAGAGGCTGCATGTTTCCAAAGCTGCACTTAGAAATGTTAGGAAAATGCAGGGAGAAAATAACCCTATCTGTTTCAAAAGGATTGATATTTTTCATTTTTATTTAACCAATCACTGCTTTGCAAAATATATATATATCAAGCACCTACCTGAAATGTTTTCGAAAACAGACATGTTTCCTATAAACTGTGAAGAGTGCATAGGAGGCTAAGAGCCATTCTTTATTTGTACTTTTCATTTCTCCACCCTTCCATTTTTTAGTAAACTGTTTTTGTTTACAAGAACTGTTAGAAACCTATTCAAAATCCACTGAATACTGAAATTCTTTCTCTCAGACTCTAGTTCCCTAGTCTCTGCCCACAGCTGAGCCAGCAAGGTGGTGTGAGACTAGTGAAAAATCAGAGAGGGACAACGAAATTTGCATTCTTGATTGTTTTAAAATGAAGCTTGGAAATGAAGGATGGCAGAGAGTGTGTGGGGGGTTCTAAATAAAGAGACTTCACAATACATCAGAAGCCTTGATACATGCTCAGCAACACTGAGCCTTTACATGACCCAAGAAGATGCTTAAAATCAGGCTTTCATATAAAAGTGAACTTTCATATAATCATAGCTTATCGAGATGGTCTCAATTCTCACATTTCCTCAATGACTGTCAACTCAGAAAAATCCAGCTGGCTGTTTTAAACAGGGATGAATTCAGCATTAGTTTGCCCCACTACATCCCATGGGGTATTGGAGGTCAGAACCTGCAAAGACCTTGGCCACAATGGTATTTTAAACCCCTGCACAATCCCGTGCAAGTCCAGTGAGTGAGTCGCTCCGTGCTTCCAGCTGACATGCATCTCCATCCCTAGGTCTTGTGAAATATTTGAGAGTATTTAATTAGATTAATTTCTGCTTGCTTCATCAACCTAAAGAGATATTAGGCATGAATATTTTTTGTTTTGTTATTTGCAAAGATAAATACATGATCAGAAATAACAGCTCCATCGTTTCCTACTGGTCAGAATTGGTAGTTGGTTAATTATTCAACAGGCTCTGGTATTGCTGCCAAACCCATGCTTTCTTCTCAGAGAATAACAGACAAGTTTGTTAGAGCAGCTTTCTTTGGACTGTCACTTTAGTGTTGATATGGGGTTTATTGAGATGCCGGCACCTTAATTTTAGTTTATTCTGTCATTCTCTTATTTCTATCATTACAAACGTACAATTTTCTCTGCATATTTGTACTGTCGACCTAAACTATATTAATATCATCTTTGTTATATCATGCCATTCTTTTGCAGAAATTATATTGCATGGTTTAATGCCTTTGCAGGATTTTAGAATTAATCTGTACCTCTTTCCTGGTACCGTATGTTGCTGTTTTCCACTAGTATGGAAATGCAGGTAATCTTATGCTCTCTGTGACATGGGCAAATGCTTTACAAAAAAACATCTTTGACAGTTATCTTTTATACTTTAACATGACCAAAGAGTTAGGCTCTTAGCCACTAGGCCTTGTACTACTTTGGGATTGGACAAAAGACAGAAGTCTTGTGATAGTAGTATCCATTTATGAGTTTGCATTATCATTTCATAAGGCAAAACAGAAGGTGATATAAGCCCACTGCCATTCCTTAGTTTTTGACGGAACATATTCATCAAAAAAGCATGCAGTCCCCTGAGCTTGCAGCCATATGCTACAGGAAAATGTCACCAGTTAAAGATGTATTCATTTGCTGTTTTGAAAACTCTGTTTGATATTCATGCATTCCAAGTGTTTTGACCTAGATTTCTGTAGAGGCATTAGATCCAGTACTGAACAGGAAGCTAGACAGCTGTTGCTTGTGTAGTCAAAGGAAGAATTTAAAGTAAGGGGAAAAAAAAGAATAAAAAAATGAAAACATTTATTAATGCATGCCAACATTTTGCACAGCCAATATGTTTAATACTAGATTAACTAATATAAGCATATGGAGATGCATTTGTTGCAAAGCTTTAAAGAAAAGAACAAAGAAAAAAGTTGGATGTATCTAAAGTTCACATAGAATAGAATTTGCACTTTCTCCTATAAATGAAAGCCTGGTGAAATGGCAACATACTTTAATTATAAGCTACTTGCTAATGTCACAACATTTAAGTTCGGGGGCTATATTGCAGTACAAACCTCTCAGCGTATGCCTTGCCTAATCCAGAAACGTACAGGTAATAAAAATCCTTACTGAGTTCTGCAGCCTTTGCAGTCTATTTTGCACTGAAGTCGTACGAACAGTTTGTTGTAATTACGGATTCCTTCCTAGTAAATCCAGGTACAAACCCGATAGAATGGAAATACACACATCATTACTAAATGCCGACATTCATTTTACAGCTATGGCAGAGATGCTGCATTTTGCTGTTACTGGGTCTATAAGATAGGGTTCATCTGATGTTCATAGGTCTTTTGGTAGTTGAGTAATAATGTAAATAACATCAGAAACAAATGTTATCTTAGTTTGATAGGACCTTGCGAGGGGACTCATCTAATCCTGCCTTAGCCAACCAAAAGCTAGACGGCAAAGCTACTTGTCCAGGTTTGCTCTCCATAGCTCTTCATATGATCCACTCCAGACACCTTTCGTGGGCAGGACTGGGTAGTCCTGAAAGGAATCTGTTTCTTTTCCTTGACTGTCAAGGGGATTCAGCTGGTTGTCCAGATCAGGTGCCAAACCTTAAGACAGCTACAGAAAGACAGTTGCCCTTAACAGTAATAAACATGACCGACTCATTTTTTAGTATTAGTGCAAAAACTTTTTAACTGTTAAGCTCAAGGAGTAATCTGTTATCAATTTCAACATTTTCTATTAATGGATTTTATACTGAGTCAGTCCAAAAATAGAGGAAAAGGTGCGAACATTTCCCCTCCCTGAAAATGGTTTTCATTTTCACAGTGAAAAATATGAAGATGGATTTTTTCCCAATAGCTCTTTTCCTAAGTGTTTATCAAATAGTTTATGCAAACACATTTCAGCTTATGGTTTATTTATAAACAGTTCAATTTCATTCTCCACAAAGGTGTGGAATTGGTTACCCAAGCCACGTGCTGGTTATTTATTTATTTACTTACTTATTTATGACTGGGTGAATGAAACTTTTTAAACAAGGGAAAAATGAATGAAGAATAGTGAAGAAATGATGCTGCAGTTGAGAATGAATAAATCAACAGGTCTAAATGTCATGAAACTGAATTCTCCGGTATCTTCATGAATAGTGAGTCAGGGTACTCCTGAAGGCCTTCTGACAACTAAACACCTGCACATTCCATGATGTGGTTGAAATACACACACACAGAGATATGTGTAGCCAACCAGTCTTGAGTGATATCCCATATAAATGTCCAGCCCTTCTGTTCAGATGTGCTACAGCATGCATCTACACGGATAGATCTACATAGCTAGGTGTGTGTGCAGTAATAATCACTTCCTAAATCACACTATTTGCACTTCACTATTGCACAACCACTAATGTGCTTTGCCTTTCTAATTCAATCCCCTAGTGAGGCAGACCTCCACCATCAGAAGCTCTGGAGGTGACTCCTTGCACTCTCAGACACAGTTAGGGGGGACACGGCCTTTTGTGACCACAAGTCATCAAATATCACAGGTGTGGCAGAAACATCACACTGCAAACCCAGGAAATGGAGTAACACTTAATGAAGATAGTTAAGAAGGGCTGTAGAAGGATCTTGGCTGTGAGGGGAGGGATTGAACAGTGATGAGAAAAACAAGCCTTTGATAGTTGGGGTTGTAGGAGTTTGCAACCAGAATAAAAAGAACAAGAAAAGTCATAAACACTTGCTTTCCTGTTGATTTATGAAAAACAGCTAAAAGTATCTTCGTCGTTGCTAGAGAGATTTCTTCTGTTAAGTAAACGTATCAGGGTGGAACATGGGACTTTTTGTCGACTGTGTAACATCTCTGTATATGGCCCCTATTTCCATAGAGGTATCATCCAAATATGTTTCACAAGGCTGTTCAGTAGTGATTACTGCTAAAGGTGGAGTTTGATACTTTTGATACTACCCTTTTCTGAATCGATCAACAAAGTTAGAGGTCTTTGTAAGCCTAGTTGACCCACTGGGCTTGGTTGGATGCACAAAAGAAATGTTTGGTTAGTCTGACATCTGGTTAGCTTTGACACTCACCCAACTGTCCATGAATTCATTTATGTCTGGATCATCTGGGCACAGGACCAGGATGAAGCTTGAGCTCATTTGTCTGGTAATAAGATGTTTCAATCCCTCCACCCTTGCTTTTCCAGTCAGAAGACACTTTGCATCTTAAACCGACATATTTTCAATTTTTATACTCTACTTTTGCAAGATCCTTCCATATGGTTAAAGTTAAAATTCACAGAGGCTATAGATAGCTGGGTCAGTCTTTGTATTAATCCAAAATATGCTGGCTGATTTAGGAAACACTAGCTCTGTACAACAAAACATAATCTAATAATGGTTTTGTTCTTTGCTAATAGCATACCTGACACAAAATATCTTGTTATCCAGCCTGAACCACTTAGGAATTAGCAGTAGCAACCTGTACTATAGCCAGTTTGAACAGATGGATTTAGAACCGTCGAGTCAAATATATCCCTTTTTGGAATTTGTCTGCCTAATTTACTCATGTTACTGTTACAGAGATACCAAGATAGCTGATGATGCTGCTCTGCACTGTATTTACTCGGCTGCATTGCCACACAGAACTGTGATTCATAGACTCACAGGAATTGCAGATGGAAGAGCCATATTAGATCATTCAATCCATCTCCCTGCTGATACAGAATTGCTCGCTACAGCTACAGTACATTTTCTAGTGTTTTGTCTGGTCTAGTTGTACAAGTCCCCTGATATGGGACTTCCACTGCTTCCCTTGGGAAACTACTCCACAGTTCATCTTTCAGAATTGGCACTGTCAGAGACAGGCTACAGAACTAGCAGGACCGCTAACCTGTACTCAGCTGGGAATTCCTCCCATCCTAATCACTAGGTGCTTGTGGACATATCATAGATTTACAGTAATGGACATTGTTTTCTTCTCATTTGCAAGATACATTTTGCTTTTTCAAACCTACCAACTTCTGTTGCCTCTTTATCCTAATCCCTCTGGTGCATCTGCTAGTCCCTAACATGGTCTAAGCAAAGATTAGATGCTAAAAAAACATCCAAACAATCCCAATCCCTCTCTGGATCCTTGCACTTCTGATGTAAAGTTCAACTTTCTCTTTCTCACAGAGTCCTGGCCCACTATCAGTGCCAGTCTTTTCCCTACTACCAATGACATTGTCTTTCCGGAGGATTCTCTGCTACAGTAGCCTTTTTTTATTCCATGAGTAAGACAAAGGAATTTCCAGTTTTATGCTTGTTTGGAAAAGGTCTGGCCAAGGAGGTGGGAACTATTGTCAATCAACACCAATAAACAATTTCCAAAAATGTCAGCAAACCAAGAAAGAACAAACGAACAAACAAACAAAACCAGAAGACTTCTTTTACTGAATGAAAATACACTTAAAAATCTAAGTACACCGTAAACTTTTAAATAATCAAAGGAAATATTTAGAAATGGAATTGTCTTGGGCATCTTTTGAGCAGATTTATCTGGCTTCTTTTCATAAGAAAAAAAATGTCAAAGTTCAGGCAGACAGTTCCAGTTATCTGTATGTATATTGGCTTTTCATTCAGCAACTCTCTTAAACAGGGCAGTATGACCATCCTTGCATCCCTCCTGATTACCTGTTTTTACTATGACTTTTACCAAAACAAGGCAGGCCAATGTCAAAAGATTTCACTGGAATCAGAAGACTGTCTGCTGAAAAAATTCAGTTTTCTCTGCAGTTCAGGAGCAATTAGGAAATTGAGACTGGAGAATGAAAACTAGAAAAACGAAGATCAATTCAAATTTATACAACATAAAATATATGTATATTTTTTCTGATCGCCTATACTTTGTTCCTAGGTCCTGAGCCAGAATTGGATACACCAAATACCAAGCAAAAGGGCAGTTATGTCAGTAATTCTATCCCATCTGGAAGCAATAACTACAGTCAATTACAGAGTAAATCCTTATCTGATGAGATTTCCAGCCCAATTTTTTTAGACACGAGAGGTTCAGATAGTTCAGATAAGGTTTGGCAGCTGAATTGGTATTTGTCCCAAGCAAACCTCCAGAGGTTCACCAGTCACTAGTAATAAATGAAAGTCTTTATAAGGTGATGGTTATTTTGTGGTCAACATGAGATAAATTGGTGGTGCCAGCCCAGGTCCTAGGAGACATCTGTCTATATCCGAATGCCATCACAGCTTGCTAGACATCTCTGCAAAAGAGCTGGCACCTGAAGGTTTTAATGAGCCTTCCTCCAAAGCGGGGTGGCTTTCGTTTTGCCCTGAGGTGGAGTGGGAACCCAACTGTTTTCAAGGGCAGTAGATCTAGCACATTCATTTAGTGGAGCAAAAGGCTCTTTGAAGGAGACATCAGTAGAAAAAACAAGCTGCTTGGGATGCAATACACACCGTGAGCTCCACATCCATTCCATCTCTTTCCCATTAGCTTGTTTGCCTGCTATGCCAGGTGTTCTCATTAGCCATATGTATAAATATTTGTCTAACTTTTTTTTTATCATTCTGGTACTGTATGTATAGAAACAAGTGGAGGCAATCTGTGTGTGAGAATCAATGTTTGAAGATTTCCTTTTGGCTGCTGGTAGCTGGGGCCTCTTTAAACAGCCCCTGTTGCAGTTGGCGGCTATCTCAGAGCCACTTTTCCAACTACTAGGAACTACATGAGAAAAAAAAAAAGGATATGGATGAGGTATTGACCTTCCACATGTCATACATTTTATCAATAAGTATTAATGACAAAGACACTAAGGAGTGTAATCTCCCATCAATGAATCAATAAAAATCCCATTAACACTCGATGAGGGGATAAGATAGCCTTCAACAGTCTCACATTGGCTCTTTGTATAGGACTCTCTCTAAAGGCTCTGGAAGTCCTTTTTGCCTCAGGACTATCAGTATATTGTGATTTAATGAAATGATTTTAAAAGCAAGGAGACTCCACAAATGAGCACACCTTACAAATTTCAAGTCTGATGCATACAAAAATTCAATGTTTATTTGATGTGCACCAATTCTGCTAGAATCTGGAAACTGAGAAGACCATAACATCAGCTGTTCAGGTTGTCAGCAAGATCAGTAAAAGCCAGAGACAGTTAAACAGTCAGTTTCAAGCTTCCTAGAAATTACAGGATATCAGTTTTTAGTCAACTGTCTCCCTTCTTCCTCACTTCTCCACTTTTAACTTGTCCTTCCAGTTTCAGAAGTGACACCAAATACCCACCCTTGACCTCTTCCCTTGTAGATCTATAGTCATCTGCAATAGTGATTTAACTCACAGTCCCTGCACTGTTGCAATTTCTTCTTCAACTGAAGCCAAAAACTGAAGCTAAACTTCATGGGAACTTAGAAGCAGCTCCAGGACACAGATTTAGCTCACTAAAACGTAGCCAAGGATAAATTAGTTAAAGAAAGTATTGATGTTACTCAGAGTAATTGGTTCAAGTTAACCATTAGACCTACTGGGCAACTTTATCAAGTTCTTGAAATGCTTTTGAACACAACAGTGTGGTGGGAATAAGAGGAAAATTGCTTACATATATCTAAATCCTCTGGGCAACGTTTTCATACCAAACAGTCCTAATTTAGGCTAATAAATCAGAGGGAAGAAAAATCAGATTCTGAGTTGTATGTTTTGTTGTGGAGGAGTTTTCTTTTGTTTTTCTTTTCTGAAGTACCTAGTGGGGAAATGTTCAAAGCCTCTGAGAGCAACTTGTACTGAATATTAATTGGAGGGAGAGCTTAATTCCTCTGTGCTCTTCTGAAAGTCTTCCTATAAATCTAGAGCAAATTTAGGTATCACAGTGTCAGTGAATTGAATAAAATCCTCTTCCTTAGTCTTCTATTTCCCTTTCTTCCTCTACTCTCCTGTATTTATGTCTCTGAAAATTTGAAAAAACCTGCCTGAAATTCCATTCCTTATTCTCTGTTTTTGCAATTAGATGTGCAGTCAGTGTTACCAGTGTCATGGGAAGACCACTGGGCTCTCTGACTCCTTCCTGGTTGCCTCTGAATTGCTTCAGCTTGCAAAGAAAACATTGTGGGACTTTGTTCAGAACAGTAAGAAACTAAATATTTATCTTCCCTCTTATAATTTATGCAGCATGGGATTAATATAGAAAGGACCAAGATTGAAAGGTCAAGTGAGCTTCCAAACAGTGTTTCACAATGATATATCATTGCACTTTTACCATGGCCTGCTTTCTAGAAAATGAAATACCAGTAACAATGATGCACCTAAAGAAATAACCTTAACTGTGCTATGGCCCTATTTTCTGTTATGTATTTATAAGTTTCATTTACATTTCCTGTAGGGATCATTATCTCTGCTGGAAATTTTAAATCAGTGTTAGTATCAAAAGAGTCTACAGTTGTGGGTTACCCTCTAATTGTTTGCAGGCACCTGCTGATGTTTTAATTATTCAATGGACTGGCTATGGCATGAAGATAGTGTAGGTGTGGGATTTTCTGGTGTTGGACCAAATCAGCACAGCCCACATCCCTGCTGCCTGTCTGGAGCAGACCAGGGAGAAAAATATCTTGTTGAGAATATCTGGGTTTCCTCTCAGCGTGGAGGTCATACAGTAAAAACACATTATCCTTTCTCATGAAAGACCTTTTGGATGGACAACTTCCTTCCTCCAAACTGCCAAAGTCCCAGTCCTCACATTTAGGCCCAAGGGACCTTTCCAGTCCCTGGGATTTTCATAATACTTGAACGATTCCCTTTTACCTTTGCATGTCCATTATCGTAGTGACTTCAGGTGAGGCCAGTGCAAGCCAGCAGACACACTGTACACCAGAAAAAAAAAAAAAAGGATGTATCTCTGGGAACTGCAGCTTTCATTAGTTTTAAGTTGATTGAATCGGATAATACGTCTCTGTACTTACAGTGTTTGCTATACATCTACTCAGTAGAGCCAGTCACTTCACTGTGCTCTTCTGAAGCTGGAAAAGACCTGTCCATAAGACTGCATCATGTATAAGAACAGCATAGCAGTTTCTACTCAGAAGATAGTTTAAGCTTTGCTTAAGTTGAATGACCCAGGCTACTAGCGGATATGGTGGGTTTTCCACCTCTTGAAGTCTTCAAATCAGGAGTGGATGCCTTTCTGAAAGATAGCATTTAGCTGAAAATTATTTATTAGGCTCACTACAGTGGGAAATGGGTGAAATACTAAAACTGGAATTATAGAGCAGTTTAGCATAGGTGACCTGATGACCCCTTCTGGCTTTAAAAATCTAAGAGCTTAGCCAAAGATCCAAGAAGTGAATACGGCTTTTTTATAGGCATGATGTAAACAAGTTTATGTGGCTGTGTGTGTGAACCAGGACTCACCGAGGTTTTGCTAGGTCAGATTTGTAGAACTTTAGAGCATAAGACAAGTTTTTCATGAGTACAGTATCCTTAAAAAAATAATTAAAAAGAAAAATCACAGGTAAGAGCTGCATGAAGCAGTGGTGCTTTTTTTCTTTTTTTTTTTTTTTTCTTAAATGTCACCGTCTTTGGAAGAAAATGAGTGGAAAATTATAGGTGTCTGGCCAAAAAAAGGGAGGGGACACGGAGCAGAAGTATCAGCCATCAAAATCTTCTGGTTTGCAGATAAGAGGGGAATGAAAGACATCCTGCACACAGGGACCAGAATCCCCGGGGGCCGCGGCTGGCTGGGAAATGCCCAGCGCTGTATATAGAAACCCTCACAAACAAACAGCTCCCGCCTGGCACAAAAGTCAAGAAAAAACCCGAGGCGGCGTGCAGGGGGCCGGGGAGGGGTGATGCTCCCGACCCCGCTGCGGCCTGTCTGGCCTGACGGATTTAACGAGTCCAGCAGTCACATCAAAAACGCCCTCAGCCTTTAGATGAATGAGCTGTTTGTTTTTCTTCCTGATGGCTTGATAAGAGGTCACAGGATGTGTTCAATTTATTTTTTTTCTCTCCTTTTTTTTTTTTATATATATATATATATAATGAAACAATAGGTTAAGAGAGAAGAACCCCAGCCCAGTCCC
>NW_020799112.1:13539595-13590072 GCF_003259725.1 Athene cunicularia
AGCCTTCCTGTGGGCCTGGCCGCCGCTCTGCCCCCCCGATGCTGGAAGTTCGTGGCACGCCGGCTCCCACCCGCACGCCGGGGGAAGTGCTGGGAGCCGGAGATAAGCCCTCCCGCCGCTCCAGCTGCCACCGGCTCGGCCGCCGCGGTGAAACGGGGGAACAAAGCCGAGGCGCCCGGGAGGCTCCCCCCGCGCCCGCGGGACCTCTCTTCGCTCCAAGGGGACGCTCCAAGGGGACACGCGGTGTCTCCAGGCCTGGTTTAGGGGAAGGACAGGGACCAGGCAACTGTGTCCGGGGAGAGGCGTGGAGGAAGGATGCTCGAGGCTGGACTCAGGTATTGAAATTTTCACACTCCTTCCCAGTCTGTCAGCCCACCCTAAAACTGAGGTGTAAATAGGGTGTTCCAGACATATATGAAATCCTCGGGTTTCTGGGCGTTTGGTCCCTGCCTCTAGCCAGGCACCAGTATTGATACCAGATCACCTCCAAGGAAATACGTCCCAAATAAACAGGCTTGAAAATATAAAAAGGAATCACTGACTTCTTTAAAAGTCCTTGCGCACCCTGTCTGTGCCCAACAGGAGTGGAGTAGAAATTGGAAAAAAAGTTTTCCCTTCTGGCTGGAGCTGCCCAGAAAGGAGGGTGATGACACACACACAGGTTTCGTCATTCCCTGGGCCCTTGGATGTCTGCCTGAGGGATGAGGAGACGCATCTTTGACTCCTGGCTGGACTTTCCGTAGTGACCACAGCTGTTCACAGCTAAAACTGTGGTTTGTAGGAGAAGAATGAGATTTGTAAATCTGTTCCATACCAGCCCAACTTCCAATTTTGGCCTAAATTTATGAAAACTGGAAAAAAATTGTGAACTCTTAAACTGCTCATTAAAGTTCTCGGTTTCCAACCTTCCATCCGACGACCTCTTTATAATTCCCTTTGTACAGGTGACCTTTTCTTTTGCACAGAGGCTGCAGTGCTCATCCATGAGGCAATGCAGGAGTTAAAAATATATTCATATAGGCAAATTTGAACACTAAAATAAAATTGTCTTCCTGAGGTCATTGTCTCTGTAGACCAAAGTGAGGGAGGAAGTGCAGGAATGTGATGCTGATTAAGATACCACATGCTGGGCAGGTATCAGTTTAAACACTTTAGACTGTTACCTGCTCAGCAGGGGAGACCTGAATCCACATTTGATGATTAGGCCATATTTATGTCTCAGCTCAGCAAGTCTCTATACATTGGCCTGATGAGCAGAGTGTATAAAACTCACACCAGGGTCTCCATATTAATCGGAGGGGTGAAAAAAGTTTCACATTGGATTTCTAAATATGAGGGTGTCCCGGGCTGTATTATGGGTAAAAGACGATCCACCCACTCTGCCCCCTTTCACGTTTTGGATGAATCATGCATCAAGCTGAGTCACATCAAATTAATACACGTTCAGTGGCACAGGCAAAAAAACTGATAACGTGCTGCCTGAAGAAGGGACTTCCTAATACTTGGAAAACTGTGTATACATATATACATACACAAATATATACAAAAATATCTATAAACTTTAAATGCACACATATATAGACCTATGTATGCAAGTTTTGCAACTTTACATGAAAAGCTGTAGCTATGTTACATCATACAGTATTTGAAGGTCTCAAATTCTGATTAGCATTCTTGATGGGTTCTTTCAGCATGGCTTACTCAGGAAACAAGGCTTATGCAATCACAGTCTGTGTATGTGTGTACGCGTCTGTCACCATTAGACATCAGATAATTTACACAGGGGAGAGGCATTATGAATGTCCCTAGACCAGGAAAAGCTTCCTGGAGAAATAGCTTCTGTCAGTATTTTCACCTTAAAAAAACAGAGACAACCCAACTACAAGACACGTATCCATTAAATATCTTCGTTAGGCTTTGTTAAATGCTATGCTTCTGGAACTGCTTACTCAATATCTAAAAAATTATTACAAATAAGAAGTCATAAAGGATGTCACCAAAGAAGCAAAATGCTACTCATATTTCATATTAATCTGCTACATTTTTTTACTGCAAGATATATACATTTTTAAAAGAGTTTTATTTTTCAGTTCACAAAATTCTCCTCTTGGCTATATGCAAGTAGGTTTGCAGCTCTGGACAGAGCTCAGCTTTCAGGTTATTGCACTCCACATAACCAAAACCATCTCCATGACACAAGGACGACTATTGCTATTTGGGAGTCAGAAATCCCCTCCAAATGTTCATGACTGATGTGTGAGAGAGGTCTTTAGCCTGTATGCTCTGCAAAATAGAATTCCAGAATAAGGTCTGATTAGCACAACTTCTGCTGATGGTCTTGGGTATTCCATCAGCTAGCTGGTGAAGATTAAGCCCCCTAAGATCCAATTATGAACACAGAATTTAGTATAGGACGGTAGCTATTTTTTTCCCCTTGTCTATTTTTGGTTTAGGGGTTATTTTTTTTATATATATATATATATATACAGCATTGTCACTGAGGTTCATACAAAGAACAAAGGGTTGGGCTGAGGTGTTGCTTACACAGAAAATCCAACTCAGACAGCTGTGATTGCACCTGGAGAAGTCCTGGCTCCTGCCAAAAGCCATCTCTGACTTGGAGAGCTGCTCTAGTTGGGCATTTGTACCCAGGTACATGATATTCCACATCCAATGCCTCATCTCATTGTTACAGTGGGAGCACAGACAATTTACTGGAGGTTTTTCTGGGGCAAATAATCCAGTGATATGGAGAAGCCAGGAGGGGAAAGGGAGTTATGGTTTGAATTGCTGATATTTCTAAAGGAAAAACACCAGTTGCCATGACGATAAAAATGTGAAATATTCAAAGAGGTCAAAATTAAAATACATGATTTACTCTTCTTGAAGCAAGTGCTACACACACACACACCCCTCATGGATTTTAGTTTTTGAGAGTTAATTTTTTTATTTGTTTTTTATAGATTCAGGTCCATCTCTTAGAGCATCCCTCACTGTTCATACAGCCTTCAAATTGACCTCTGCTGTGGAGCCCTTTTCTGAAATAGGGTCCTTGTTCTTTTTAGTCATTCCTAGAAAATTAGAAAAGGTGTCAAACACCTCCAGCCCATCTTTACATCTGTGACTAAATGGGAGCGAACAGGCCTGGAGAGATGGAGAATCCCCAGCTGGGAAAGGATGAGAGCACTTGCTTCTGTAATAGGAATATGTTGGCAAACAGAGATGCTCTGGGAGGGACAGACCCACAATCAGTGCTTTGTGTTTATTTCTTTCCCAGTTCCCTGGAGAGGGAGGGCTGTTTTGTTGTTTTTTTTGTTGTTTTGGTTTCAGCCTCTCTATGGCATATTTCCAGTTGCAATATAGCCACCTTGGCACCTACTTTTTCCTTCTTTTAATGCTGTCATAGGTATGATAAGACTAGCCCTTACCAAAAGCTTATTTTATTGTCTACATAATAAAACTGTTCAGAGGCTCCATCCACAAAATTTCAGATTTGCCAAAAATTTCAATGCTCTCTTGAACCCTCAAGATATAAAACCAGATTTTTTTTCCCCTTTGTGGTAGCCTACCGAAATGAAGGAAGAGGATTGCTCTTTTAAAAAAAAAACAACAACAACAAAAAAAAACCAACAGAAACTCCCCCAGAAACTCCTCCTACCAGGCTGGAATTGATCTCTGTTTACCTTGGGGGTTGCAGACTGGCAGGAGAACCTGCCATCTGACCACAGCATGTGCCAAGTCTCGCAGACTTCTTTCTGCAACTGAGTCCTTGTGCTGTAATTTGCTTTCCATGGAACGGGGATGCATCCAGAAGGATCAGTGACGTGTAAATCTCAAAGTGTCAAAGCCTCTTTTGTTCTGAACTAATTATGTTGTTACCCGTGTGTGTGCTAGGTTGGAGATGTCCAAGGAAGAGCAGCCAAGAAGTCCACTACTTTCATCCTTGGCCACTGTTCAAGCCATAGGGGCTGTTGGTGGTTTTGCCCTCAGGGCTATCTAGAACAGGGAACTTCAGGAATTCACAAAGCCAATAAGCAGTGAAGCGGTATGTGGGGGGAGAAGGGAGAGGAATGGTCAGCAAAGAGACTTAGCAGCCTTCCTAACATCTGGGTTTTGCTCAGCATGGTGTGGGTGAAGAGCGGAAGAGGGCAACGTTTTCTCAGAAGCTCTCGATTTACTGAAATAGGTTGAAGAGGTTGAGCCACTTAAAATCAGGTTAGCTTTAGCAACTGTTCATTTGCTGTGCTTGCTCAGGAAATGTCGGCAGTGAACACCCTTACCCATATTTTGAAGAGGACAGTTTCTGCTGTGTGGTGCTGTTGTAAATCCTGACTGCATCAATTGTGCTGGATTCCCTTAATTTGGATTCATGGCAAATTGTGCATGTATCTTATTCACTAACAGAGGTAAAAAACAGTTGAATTAATAAATAATGACTTCGGGTTTCCAGCTGCTTTTTTCTTTTTTTTTTCCCAGTCATGTAGAAGGCTTGTTCCTCCCCATTCATCCTGCTCAGCATACAAACATACCTAAAATGGTATAGTACGAAAGGCAGGTATGAGAGAATCAGCATCCTCATGGAGAAGGGCTGATCTAGGGCTTTACTGAGCTATGAAACAAGCCATAAAAGAAGAAATTTTATTAAGAAAGTAACAATTTACCATCAGAAATCTTTGAACCGTGCATTTAAATTCTTGAATTTGGAGCAAAATATTATTTGCACAACAGGCTTAGCTCTCCTTATCTCCATAGCCTGAAGTATTCCTAGTGTTGCCAGCTGTACAGTGCATATCTCATTGCAGTACACGGTGCTCTGAAGTGTGCCAAGTAATAAGCTATAAAGAGAGAAGCAGGACTCAAGCAACACAAGGATGCAACACAATATTTTCCCTTGACACCCAAGGTCATGGCATAAAGAAACGTGGAACAAGGAAGCGTCAATTTTCATTGAAGATGCAGGGTACGGCGCTGCTGTACCAAGCTAACAGAAATAAATTAATGTGATGGCAAACTTAGAGTGTCCTCTTAAAATGTGTTTGTAAGTGTGCGAGTGTGCATGCAGGGGGATGATGCTACATTGCTCTGTATATTTTCATGGCTAGCAGAAACAGGCATCACAGTCTTAAAAAGAAACACTTTTTAAAGATAATCTACTCTGTATATACTATGAATACTGACACACAGTCTTGCAGGGAGCTCTGGGTTAAAGATCTGAGAGGAATAAATATGGTTTGCCGCCCAGTGAATTACTCATCAATATGGTCTTAACTCATTACCAATTGCTAACCAAAACATACACCCAAGATGACTTTTCAGGACTGATTCTACTTACATTTGTGCCCCTATGAAGCTGAAATAACTATAGTTGCATTCTTCCATTCTCTTGCCTCCATGGTCTGAATTAAGTATGTATAGGAAAACAGAAGAAACCTTGTCTGTCTGTTTTGCATTTTCAGTGGCATTATACAGTGTAAATGAGGAGTAAATGCAGAAGAGCTGGGTTTCTGACTGCTCTGTGCCTAATTGGGAGTCCTGTGAAGTCAGTGGAAAACCCTCCATTGATTTAGATGGGGTTTGTATCAGTCCCTTGAACATTATCAAGCCAGCAAGAAGGATTCATAGCATTCACCTTATCACTCCAACTTACTTTAATTCTTTACCTAACATTTCTGAAATTCAGACTGTAAGGGAGCATTCCTTTATAGTTAGGAAAGCACACGGTGCTTAATTTTAATGGAAAACTCTTTTTTAAACACAGACGGATCCTGCTGTGTTTGACAAATATGTTCCAGAAAGAAGCTCAATCTAGATGTTATGTGTAACTTTATCTTATTCCCTTTTGAGCACTACTGTTCTTGCAAAGTGATCTCTCAACTGCCCAAAGTCATTACACTTTTTCCCTTTCACATTGTACCTCTGTAAATGTCAGGCATAACTACATTTTTATTTGCAGAGATACCACTGCTATGAATGAGTAAAAATTTCCTGCTCCCCCGCCTCCTTCTCTTTACCCTGTGCGCTTTCTGCTAATATGATTTGTTGAACAAATTGTTCCATTAATCTGGGGCTGTTTGACAGAGTGAGAAAATAAGTGCCAAAGTGAGAAGATTCACAAGAATCGGAAATCTCAGTCCCTCTTTCTCAAGGTAAATAGTTATTATATCAGGGTGTCAGACTGGTGAAATGGATGTACTTTCATTCTCAGTTTGTAAATGTCACTTTTCCTCAGCCCATCAGGGTGACAAATGAGGTGTGGGTTACAGTAAGAGTTCATTCCTTGACAAAGTTCTTGCTGGCTTATTTCAACAGGAAGGTAACCTCCCCTTTCTGCCCCCCACCCAAAAGCAGGGGGAGGGGGACACATCTTTAGTCAGGAGAGAAACAAGAAACAAGGCAACCTGGGCTTGAATAATGCCCAAATTGTTGTCCATTTGCTACTCAAACCTGATAAAGGTTTCTTCAAAAAACAAGTTGTGATACAATTTGTTTGCCTTCCTCCTCTTTTCTTGCTTGTTGTTTTTAGCAAAGACCCATATGACATACTTTTGCTCATGCTTATGTCAATATTTATTGAACAAGTGGTCAGGAGAGGCCACTTTTAAAGCCCCATGCTATCTGGTTGTTAATTACCACACTGCAATGTGCTAATGAAGAAGAACACTCTCTTCTTTGACAGATAATTGATAAGAGATCGGGAGGCCCAATGCCTGACAAGAAACATGAAGTGGCTTCTTTGATTGTCCCACAGATCACTGCATTTGAGCCGCCCGTAGGACCGGTAAGGAGCCCACATGGCTCACAGGGGAACAATCCCAGGGTGAAGACTGTGGCAAGGAAAGAGCAAAGGATGATCTGGGTGACTTGACCACAGGGTCTTCTTTGATTTCTGAGTCTATGATAACTCTACAGTCTCAGATAAATGGGATTTGCAGTAGCTCATGAAATGTCTTCACCAAGGCTGAACCATCATCTTCAGGACATAGACTTGTGCTTTTTTCTTTCTTCTTTTTTTTTTTTGTTAATGGTCAAGTAACCATGAAAGAAAGCTGCTCCTGCCTGAATTTGCTATAGTAGTGATTCAGAAAAATATTTGTTTGATCGTTTTAACCCTTTACTTTCAGCTTGTAGAAGTTCTTAGTGTTTGGATCTGTCTTAACAACTCAATTCACATTCTCATCTTGAGAATGGTTTGTGAGGCGGCTGTGTTTGGTGCTCATGAACAAGTGTTATGAATCAAGCAGATGTGATTTTGCTAGAAATTCTGGAGAAAAAGCAAGAAGAGAGTAACTGTGGAACTTTTTTTATTTTCAGAATGAAACCAGATTTTCTACAAAAACTATGAATAAAAGCAAATTTTGAGAATAAAATTGAACTCAGAAGCCAAACTCCCAAATTAGTAGCACTGTACAGGCTTCCCTAAGCTTTCTAGGTGTGCAAGGATCTGAATCACAAATGAGGATTTTCAGGCATTGTTGTCTTCTTGGTGGGGGATGACTGGGACTGGATCTCCCAAATAAACAGATCACAAGTCCATGAAGTTCAGCATTTGCAGATCCTCAAGCAGATCCTAAGAGCTATCAAGCAAACTGGATGGAAAAAACATGAATATTTAGCAGAGCCCACCTGTATTTTCTTTGAAGCTCATCAAAATCAGTATGTTTCAATGTAACATTTTGCTTTTAGTGAGTCAGCATTTTCTGATGAAAATACATTTAATTGCGAAATGGGTGCCCTATTGGCATATAATGTGACACGTGTCATAAGAAATGAAAAGGGTTGAGGGTGAATGGGAACAGGGACCTACAGATCTGGATCTACTGCTTGAACTGAAAGGCTCCTAAATGAATAGCTATCATAGACTCCTATGTGTGTTCGAACTCTCAGAGGGAGATATTAATTAAATGCATGTTACATGTTTCTTTTCCTGACTGATAAAATGTCAGGCTTTGAATTAGCTTGACAATGACAATGCTTATGATTCAGAAATGGAAATTTGCTTTTCATTATTAAGAAAACCACTGTTCTCCAACATTCACTTAAAAGTAGATATTTTTACAAACACGTCTGCCATTAAATTCCCATGCTAGAATATTTGTGAGAAATTAACATTAAAAAGGAGACTACACATAATCAAAGCAAATCTATCTAATTTTCTCTGTGTGTGTGCATTTCCAATGTATTTATCTCTGTGGAATCCAGACAGCAGATAATACTGAATTTTGTATGACATCATACCCATCCATTTCAAACAGATCTCATAAGCATACGATTATTCTTTACCTAACAGATCAGGGACTGAAAGGCCATACTGAAAAAGAAATTTCAAAAAGTAATAGTACAGTGAACAGGAAAACCAAATCACTTCATACTGTGACTTCCTTTTTTTTTTTTTTTTTTTTTTTTTAAAAAAAAAATGTTCTCCTCTTTTTTCTCATCAAGCTTGCTCCTGCACATAAATTCTTCTTTGAATACCTATTTTCTCCAGTTCTGGCTAAAATAAGCAGAACAGTTACAGTCAACAATATTCAGCCCACTTTGCCAGAGCCTTCATAATTTATGTCTAACCTGGATAGGAAAAGCCCTTATAAATTTCAACAAATGTCTCATTAATTAACACCCTATCTCCCTAAGCCACAGAGCAGCTGGTGAAAAGAATTGTGTAGGTTGATTCTGTAGATATAAACTAGGTCAACAAGAGGGATCCATACTCACTATTGCAGGCTGATATTTCTCTGGAGGGTATTAATAGTTTCTGGGGTCTTTCAGCTTAGACTCAAAGCTATTCAAAGTCAACAGTATAAAGCTGCTCAGCCTATGTACTTAAATTAAAACAAAACAAAACAAAACAAGACCAACTCAAACCCACAACACATTACAAAGTTTCTGTGCAATGCAATGGGTCAAATCCTGAAAGTCTTACTTAAGCCTCTATCCAAGACAATCAGACTTCCTATTGATTTAAATGAACTTTGCATTGTGACCTTTTTCTGGTTAGTGCTTGATCATGCAAGCTCTTTACTGATTATACTATATGTTCATGGGGAGTCTGAAGTCCTTAGTCAGGCAAACTCTTTCTTCTTGCCTGCATGATAAATTATCTACAAAGCATTATCCTCTGCTCATTTCTAAATACTCCTTAGCCTATTCAACATGCTAATTTTAGGCTAATTTATTTTTTCTATAACTGTGCATAACTCAAATAAAATTAAAAATATAAGGCAGGGCTGTAATTAATATATAACAGGTCCATCTAATGCAAGGACTGAATACAAGGTGGAAAAATAAGAGGGAGAAAATGCCTGGGAAGCATTTCCCTAACTGTAGATGTCTTGCATATGAAAACCTTATCTGAAGTCATCTGAGAAGGTAGGCAGGCAATTTTCACCTCTTCTTGCAGTTTTAGTATATCCTACATCATGACCAGATGCAGGAGAAGTAGAGGATAATGCCTGAACAGTGGCTATCAGTGAAAGATTGGCCATACAACATTAAAGCAGGGTCTGATAGCAAAAGGAGTGAGCCTATGGGCAGGCAGAGCAGAGAAGAGGAAGACTTTTCCATGTTGGCAGACTCATTTCAAAAAGGTGCAAAATTAGGCGTGCAAGACCAAAATAAATGAGAGCATGAGGGTGTGCATTTATCAGAAAAGAGAGAAAGCAAGTAGGGGATACAGTAGGATGTGAAAACTGAAAAGCAGTCAGGAGCAAAGTCATAAAGCTCCTCGGAGGAGATAATCCTGACTCTATTGAAGTCAATGGGAGTTTTGCCATTGACTTCAATAGGGTCAGGATTTCACCCGGGGAGTGTTAATGTGATGTGGAAAGAGATAGGGAGACAGTGGAGATACTCAGAGAGACAGCAACATGGTCATAGCATATAACATTAGCATATTAATGGGTATGGCTGTTTTATTTTACAGCTCTGTATGAAGCATAGAGACTATAGGAACTCCAGGAATACTAATATGTCCCTCATTATTAACTAATGCAATGGCGTGAATCCTCAAAATAGAGATCTCCCCCCCACCCTTATTTTCCCTTGCAATATCTCATGAGGGAGGTTGAGTCAGACTAACTTTGGTATTAAAAAACAAAAAGTCAGAACAAATATCATCATGTCCAGTAAACCTAATGTATTGGCTGAATTCAAGCCGGCCAGAAAATTTAATTGCAGGTCCATAATTATTTGAGGTTAGGAAAAGTTACATTATATTTTCCAAGTTAAGCTAAATAGATCAAGACTTTTATCTTGAAAGAGACCAACTTAAGAGGGGGAGGAGGAGGTCAAATGTAGGTCTTTAACATTCTGGCTGGCCTGGAAATGGCAAATAGATAATGAGTTTTCACTGTCTCTAGTAATCTAAGATTTAAAAGTTGTCAAATAAAAGTAGCAAGGGGTATATTCAAACCGAACAAGACTTTACTCTGTAGCACAAAGGCAACTTGTAAAATTCCTTGTAACAAGATTTAGGGGTGGTTGCATAATTTCAGAAACAATCTGTGGAGAACTCCATGGAAGAAAAACCACATTGAGAGCTATTCAGTGCATAGAGATCTCTTGTTCGGGGAGTTTTTAAGCCCACAGGTCACTGAAAAACAGAGTATTTTAGAAAAATATCATTGTATTGTTCCCAAGAGTTCTGCTTTTAGCTGAATTCAGAGTGCAGCGGGTTGTATGGCCCTTAGGTCCAACATGGTACAGTAATTCTCTATTCTAAGGCAATAGATGTTAATTTATTTAAATAAAGCCTACATTTATTTTTTCATTTTTTAACAAAAATTCTGTGGGGAAGTTCCTGTAATACATTTACTTGTTCCTTCAAGCTTTTATCAAGGATTCTGGGGGTTCCAGGTGAGAGGTAAAAGTGTTTGGAGGTAAAGATTGCGTTTGTCAGAATAATTCTAGTGGACAGTGCTACAAAGTTTGGCTATGCCACTGCTCACTAAAAGGAGATGAGTGTGCCAAGAAATCGACAGGTTTGTTGGCTGGGTTTTTGCCTTCTACTGGAAATTCACTTAGGAGCTAATCCAAAGCCAACTAAGTCAATGAAAAACTCCCATTAAGTTTAATGGGTTTAGGATCAGGCCCTTAAATCATATGTAGGCAGCTAAATCTGCCAGTTCTTTAAAGATGCATAAATTTACCTGCTATTCCCCAAAGCACAACTGCATCTTTCCAACACCTGTCTGACAGAACTATTGAATATAATAAGAAAACCTTACAGAATCACAAGTAAGCTGTGAACACCAGGCTGCCACCAATCTCTTCCAATGCCGAGGTAGTTAGTACCTGGGACTGCTAAAAAACCGTAATCAGGGATGGTGCTGAGATATGAAATACAAGTATTCCATCTGTTTAAGCCGAGCAGCTCGCAAAACATTAGCCAACTGCTAAGTTGCTGCTTTTCTACAAACTGAGTCATCCTCATCACACATTCCGCTGGGTTTTAAATGATTGACAGGAAAAAAAGCTAAGAGAAGCAGCTATTTCTTTACATTTAGCTGGTTTGTCAGGGCATTTGAAAACTTCTGGATTAAGGTGAAAATGCTTAAGGATTAAGTGGGGAGTGAAGGGAAAGGGAATGAAAACATTTTAGTGCTGTGAATTTAGAAGTCAAGCCGACACGCTCAGGAGAGCTAGCAAGACCTTTCCCAATATGCTGTATCTAATCAACAATATCATTTAGAGTTTTCCACTTTATGGAGGAAAAAAAAGTAATGTTTGAAGGTTTCTCTTGCCAGTGCTGTATCTCATCAGGGCCTTAATATACTCAGCATGTGTTTTGCAAAATGAGATTTTGCAAAAATCAGGGTCACCCCTTGCACCCAGGCAAGAGGTATTAAAAGATATTCATCTTTACAAAGAACGTCCTGAAATGATGGAAATATAAGTCTCAAGAACTTTTGAGAGAGTTACCAGGGACTCAATTGCCACCAGAGAGCTGTGAATCATAACAAGGGATGTCTAGGAATGTATTATTCAAAGGGAAGCACCACTATTGATAATACTCACATTTAAAAGACTATTGTGAAGTCGTGCAGTGTTGTTAAT
The DNA here is from genome assembly GCF_003259725.1 of Athene cunicularia. Lineage (NCBI taxonomy): Eukaryota > Metazoa > Chordata > Aves > Strigiformes > Strigidae > Athene > Athene cunicularia. The sequence continues at coordinate 13,551,647 of NW_020799112.1, forward strand.
TACATGAATAACAGGCAAAAAGGAGGTGGGTCTCTGTACTCCAAATTTCTCTTCACTGTGGTAGGCAAAAGGTGACTTGAGGGGGTCAAGAAATAATGATTTCATTCCTCGGCCTGTTGCAGATGTCCTGTAATTTTTTGAGCATTCTGTGTTTATTTCACCATCTTTTTTTTTTTTTTGTTAAAAAAATAAAAATAAAAATCAGATATTATCAATTTTGCAGAGGAGACTGGAAAGTCCTGTCAGGTAGCAGGAGATTAAAATGTCTTCAACAATCTGTGGAAACTTGATTTGGAAGATTATAGGAAAAATGTAGGAAGTTTTTCAAATACTTGAAGTTGAAAGACCCTATGGAGGAAAAAGACAAGTAGGAGGAACAGGAAGATTTCATATTATCACTTGTAGGAAGATGTTTCTTTTGCAGAGACCCCTAGAGCTGAAAAAACAGAAATAGTGAGTCATTAATTCTCAGCTCAGTTGTTTTCTTTGATGTTCGCTATTCAGAGTAAGTCCTTTATGCCCATTCTGGGACTGGAAATGTTTATATACACAGTAGCATCATCATCATCATCATAAATGAATAATTTATATTTTAAAAAAACCCTTGCACATTTTATAAAATAGTATACAGGCATTGCTGCGTTTGCTCATGTAAAGGGCTGCACCAACTCTCTTCCTTAAATTAATTCCCTAGGAAACATCCCAACACTTAGGGAAAAAAAAATTGTAGATAACCAAAGATCATTACCACCTATGAAAAAAGAAGTTGAGGTATTTTCAGTTTCATCAGTAAAGATTGATTCATGTAACACCCAAATGTAGCAGCTATGAATCAGGCATCTATCCATCATAGCTCTGACTATTTCTGAACTTTTTTCTCGGGGCAATATCTGAAAACTACTGGGCAGCTCAGATTTTGGGTGGTGCAGTCCTCTAGACTTTAAGGAGCTGGATTGATTTCCTCTTGGTGCTCCTTACAGCCTTGCCTGGCCTGAGTCCCAGCTGTTTTAAAGGTTTGGCTCTAAATTCATCTGCTCTCATGGCAGCAGAGGAGAGCAATAGCATTATACAATTTACTCTGATCTAGGCATATACACTGCTTTAGGGGAGATGAACCCTATCCTGAGGATGTCTCAGTGATGGCATCTTCACTCTGAAATCTGCTTCCCTCCAGACCCAGCAAGACCAAATGTCCTGGCTTAACTCTGACCAACACAAGCTTATGTGTACACCATTGCAAAATGCATCCTCCCACTGAGCACCAGTTCAGGGTTTGTTTTTTCAGAAAAGAGTCTAAAGAAATTAGGTTGAGTCTTCTGCCAAAAAAGCCCCAACTCAACCAAATACTATATATGTTGATGAGTTTGTTGGATTTAATTTGTTGAGTAGACATACCCTTATCAGTCACCCCAGACACATGCTAACAAAAAAAAAAAAAATTTAGGGGCTTGAATTGTCACAGAAACCTGATTTACTAATCATCCAATCTGTACCTTTCCAAGCCCTGTAAAATACATATAGATTAACATTATTAAATCCCGCTTAAACATAGGTTGGTTCAGATTTTGACTGAGTATTCTACTCGGCCTGCATTCTGGATCTTAGAAACTGTGTAAATACAATGCACTTCCTGATGTAACCACCTGGCTGCAACCATCTAGCAGGTTCTTTGCCATTTCCACTTATTATTAGAATGCATTTTTTTTCTTTTTTTTTTTTTTTTAATCTGCACATTGTGCATGCACTTAATTTTTCATGAAAAATTGCATGCATAATTAGGCGCAGCAGCAATGAAACATTCACATTTGAAAGTGTCCTGCCCAAACCCATACAATTCAGTGGCACATTTGATACCAAGGTTTTCTAATACATGATAGTCCTTTCACCATTAGTTTTGAGTCTCTTCTGTTAAATGCCTTGTTTCAGTTAGAAACTGCACAGTAGGAAATTAAAACATGTTGATAGATTGGAAAGTTATTAAGCTTCCTTGCAGTGTTAAACAAGAATTTACAAGAATTCGCTCTCCAGATTTATCAGGGATATATTTACAGTACTTGAGTAAGTGTGAATATTACTCACTGGAGATATTTAGTCACATACTGTATCTCTCTGAAGGGAGACCATATTGCATTAAATGTCTCCACCATGTTCTGTAATTTGAAAGATAAATCCTTGAGTGCTGATTAGTCATATATTGATACAGAACATCTATTATTTTGGGTCTATAAGAAGATTTTCATCTCTGTAATATTAATTTCTTGGCTATCATCATGGTTTTTCTTAGCAACCATTTTTCATTATCATAACTCAGGCCACTCGATATTGTTAAATTTCCTTATGTACAGTGCCAGAAATGACACTGCAGGTGGGGGAGGTAAATCTTACTTAAATTAAATGGTTTGGTGTGGGCTTAAAACAAGAGCAGACATTGCTAAAGTTTTGTGTGACATTTTTCCAATGACACATTTTGTGGCATTAGGGAAAGAGCTCAGACTCACAGGGGCTCCGTTTCCACATCCGAAAAATGGGTTGTAACTTTCGAGTGACATGTCAAGATGTTGTAATTATTCCCAAATTATTGTGTAATACATTAGTTAAAATAGGGTCCAACAGCTAAGATCGAAAATAGTATTTAGCAGCTCTACTCCCACTGAATTCAAGTATCTGACTTCCCTTGGGTATCCGGTAAAGAAAACAACTAGGTGCTTTGTCTTGGCTCTAGTTATGAAATGCAGGCAGAAATGGTGACCAAAATGAATTCTCAATTTAACAAAAGAAAAGGTAAGAGAATTTGATCGTTTTGTAGGTAGTGAGAAATATCAGCTATATCTGATACACTTGAGCTTTACTCGATACTCAAAGCCAAAATAACATCCCATAGCTCAAAGTTGAAGGTAGAAGCAATTTTTAAGCATTGATTTTTGACTAACCATCAGTGTAGCACTAGATTTTTCTGTCTTTAAATCACAGTTGGGAATGGTATTCTCAAAATACTGTGGTTGAGTAAGAATCAAAGTTCCGTGAAAGTTACTTTTCACAATACAATATTGTTCCTATACATTAGAGAAATATCAGTTCTCTTCTTCTGTCTTTGACCCACTTGTCAGGAGAAAAATTGCTGTGTTTTCAGTTTTTCTCATTTTTTCTGCCTTTCCATTAAAAGACAAACAACCAACCCCCCCAGTAAAATAACTCTGCCCACTAACAGTGAAAGTCCGCACAGGGACCCTAATTTACTTCTCTCCCATTTAAAAGTTGTGTAAGTGTTTCAGGAGGAAGAAGATTTTATTTTTTTTCTAGAGAACAGACACAGCAAAGGCATTGAGTGCCAGGTGCCCCGATACTGCCCTCCTAACATCTCTCAGCGGTGAGACAGAGGGAGTCAGACCAAGGGATGACACAGTATCTCATTCCTCTGCCTTTTCAGCCCTCGTCTCTCTGAGGTGGTAGTGATCACCGTAAAGCAGGCAGCTCAATGCCTTTTGTGATCAGCTGTGTCAGAGAAACCACTCTAACACCAGCAATTAATTTCTCCTATTGGGACATCAGGGGCTTCAAACACTTCACAAGCACAGCAAAATAAATGCCAAGACTCCAGTTTTCTCCCATGAACTTTTTAGGGCAGAAATCAGGTTCTAAGAGCACAAGAGATCGTACTGTCTGACTTGCTGTATAATCCCAGAAAGGAGACCTGTCCTAGGCTGACCACCTTGTGAATTGAGGCCAATGTGCTTTTCCTTAGTAGGTCCTGCAGAAAAACACCATTTTCTTTGGGCTGATTGCTCAGAATCATTATGGAAAGGAAAGGGGGAGGGAAAGGGGAAGGGAAAAAGAAGGGAAAAGAAAAAAAGGGGAGGAGAGAGGAGGGGAGGGGAAGGGAAGGGAAGACAAGGCAAGGCAAGGCAAGAAAAGAAAAGAAAAAAAGAAAAAAGAAAAAAAAGAAAAGAAAAGAAAAGAAAAGAAAAGAAAAGAAAAGAAAAGAAAAGAAAAGAAAAGAAAAGAAAAGAAAAGAAAAGAAAAGAAAAGAAAAGAAAAGGAAAGGAAAAGGAAAAATACCACATTAAACTCAGCTGGATATAAACCTGTTATAATTTCAGACACAAATCTTAACCTTTCCTCCCTCAACTCGACCAAACTCCTGCTCCACTGTAGTTCACAAAATGTTATCCAACCAAGTTGAGCTGGCTGCACACTCAAGACCCTCAGAGCACTCAGACCAGTATGAGACAAACCAGCTGTGCCAAATCCTCAACTGAAGCATTGCCATGAGGTTCATCTGTTTTAGATCAAAGGGCTATAGGGCGTCTCTCATTGGAAAGTGCTGGGAATAGGAGACCTTAAACCTTTTGATTCCTGCAGTCCCTCACCCTCCAGATAAATTAAAATATTTAATCAAAATCTAATGGCAGTGATCTTGTTTGTACAAATGCTTTATTATCATGTGCATTTTAACCACAATCTGCCTGGTTCCTAATGCGACCTAAAGAACCAGTCGACATTTATTACAAATGCAAGGCAGAAAGCTTCTGGCTCAGCAATTAATCACTGACATAGAGGAATTTCTTCTCTCCAGGTGGGGAATCCATCCAAAAACTAAGAAAAATAATCGGGCTAATTAATTCTTATCTGCAAAGAGCAATTAGATAAATGACCTAAAAACAGGCCTGTCACCCCTAGTGAGGTGTTCAGCTTCTAAATAGAATAATGTCTCTTTGCCAGGCCATCTCTGCAATGAAATGGAGATCACAGAGAGGAAGGGGGAAAGATGGCATGTGGGGAGGGAATGGACTGATAGGGGAGTAGGTTAATTAGAGCTGAGACCAGCCATTGATATTAAAAAAAAAAAAAATTAAACCAAAGCTCTGCACTCTGGTAGATTTGATATGATCCCATCACCCTCACAGCTATGCCTTTGTGCATCTGGAGGTACTAAAGAGAGGGAAGTCATGTCTCCAAGCTACTTTTGAGGAGGAAAACCACTCAACAGGCTTGTCCACCATTGCGTTGCATTTCACCTCGGTGAGTGGCATCCCTGACACAGCACTCTATTAACTTTGAACCGTGCGGCTTCAGCGTGGAACGGTGGTGCCAAAGTGAGATGCAGAATACTGTGTTTCAATTAGTTTGCTCTGTCAGACTTCTTTGGTTTTAGTCAGGAAATGTGCAATGCATAAAGCTTCATGAGTGAACCAAATTAATCTAAGCAGCACAAGTGAGAAGGCAAGAAGAGCATATGCACATCAGACCTTTGGTCAACTCCAGATCACCAGCAAAAGTCCTGCTGTCCTTTCGCATGTCTCATAACCAGTCAAAAGCCAGCAGGGATGATCAAAAGAGCAGAGAAAGGCCTTTGGAATAGTCTGATATTCAGAATAACACTGATTTTTGCAACCCTTCCTGGTTATAAGGTGTTCTTTTTGGGAGGCACTGAGCAAGAATGTGAAACATCCTTCTTTGCATATAAGAAGCCATCTTCCAAGGCGATGCCTTTCTGTCATATTAACGCACATCTTCCTTGCTCTGTGTGCACAAGGTATTATTTCCCTGAGCCTGCTGTTCTGCCTACTTATGACATCATACCATTTCCAATGGTAAGAGACAAAGGGAAACACCGAAATCATTGATCCAAGCTTATCTAAGTATTTACAGAAATAAGCCTAAATGACTAGATATAAAATACTACAGCAGTCAGATTAAGACAATCCACTCCAGTTATAGTTAATCAGGGTTTAGCCTCCAAGGAGCTGATTTGAGACTAACAAAGTGTTTTCCAGCTCCTACCCCCCCGTGCCAATCATGTTCCTCCTGCCTTGGAGCCATTAGCACAATACCAAATATAAATGTAAATAACAAGTCTGCAGGTAGCACAGATTTGCTCTGTTACTGTTTCCAAGATCCAAAGCCTCTTACAATAAAAAAAAAAAAAAATAATCACTATTCCAAAAGCTACAGATGTTGGTAAAAGACCTTTGTTTCTCTCTGAAAACTTGTGTGACCAAGGTTCCTATAATTTATACAAAGCAGATGCCTGTTTAAATGCTTTACTCAAAGCTGTCATGGCTCCTACATCTAAGCAGTTAACAATAAATTATAAGGACTAGCGGATTAGATCAAGATGCATGAAAACACTGTATGTATTCTTAAGAATGGTACTTCACCTATAAAAAAACTGTGAATGTTTGGAGAAGAGATATATATTCCAGTTAAGTACTTTGCTGCTTGCATTGGCTGAAATGTGGCGGCACAACAAAAGTAACCATCTGTGTTTAAACACAAAGGAAGAGACAAGCAAGTCTATGTCAGTTTAAATTTGTATTTCTCCTTGATGATGTTAACATGAGGTTTAAGGCAGACCAGAACCTACAGAATGACGAAGGGTCCTTCTGTAAGATGGATGCATGTGTTGAAACTGGACAGCTCAGACCCAGGCCTGAGCTTCCACAGGGCTGGGGATGTTCTGGGGAAAAGCTAACTGCTGAAGTAGGGTTCATGGCCAAGCTTCTGTCTACTTAGTAAACCTTGCCAGAGTTCAGAGCATAAGGAGGAATAAATTTTGGGTTGGACTTTTTGTTGCATATATCAAAATGGACAAGGCTCCAAGCACAGGCTGTTGAGGGTGGCTAATTGGAAGATTGCTCTGATAAATATCCTCTCTTCATTTTTTGATCAGATGCAGGAAGGTTCTCAAGAATTGTATATTCAGAGAAGAATGCAGTCCTGAGTGGATACATGCTAATAATGCCGGACCACCAAGACGCTGAGAGAATCTGAAAATATCATTGGAATAAATGAAAAACAACCTGTGAAGTTTGTAGGCAGGTTGGTGTTTTCAGAGAGTGTTTTTTCAAGACGTGTCAATGGCACATTCTTCAAAGTTCCCAAAAGAAGGATTGAACAATGCAAATCAACAATATAATGTCAAAGCAGTTTCAATAATAATTTAATTACATTTAATAAATAAAAATAAAGGGATAAGACATGTGGGTTTTCTGCCAATTTCTTCTATTTCTGAGCCTGCTCTAACATCAGCAAGAAATGCCAAACTAAGGCCCATTCCTGTCTTATCTAAAGTATATTGTCTGCAAAGTATTGCTAATAGTCATGCCCACAGTAGAACTGGACATTTAGAGCTACTTGGAATTGAAAACCATGGGGGCAGGTGGTATGTAAGGGTTAGTCTCCAGTCCTCTGCACATTTCTGCAAGGGTTCAGTTTCCTTTACATGAATGCTTCAATGATTTGGAGTTGAAAGAAATAACTTTTTTTTTTTTCCTTGAAACAAACTCACTTATGTTTAATTTATACAGAAGTAGGTACAGCCTCCTTCAGCACCAGAGCATTAGGGTGTTTTTAATGAATAACTTATAAGAAACAGTCACCTGCTAACAGGTCAGCCTCCCTTTTGTGCTTCATTCCAGTTTCATTAGTAAAGCAAAAAGGCCTTTGATTGGATTAATGGAAATAAAACCACAGGGACTAAATTATAAAGTATCCAGTGGTTATTTCTAGTAGCTCCTACTTTCAACTGGGACCGTGATTTTTATCATCTCAGGGTCAAAGCTTTGGTGTATAAGTGTGACTGTCTTGGACTGCAACATGGAAAAGGTTTTGCTTTAGCAGAAATCACATTTCATCTTTCTCTCTTCAGTGATGCAGCTAAACAGACTCTGGTTTTAAGGATATCACCCCTACTTGATCCCTGAGCTGCTGGGATTGCTCTCGACAGAGACTTCTGAGCAGACTCACTTTGATTGTTTGCTTTTTTCTCCCCTCCACCTTTTTCCTCCTCATATCGCTTCACCACCACCTTCCAGCGAGGGACTATTTTTATTTATGTATTTATTTCTTTTCATTGAAACTGCAATATCTGGAGGTGGCTACAGGCAGGACGCAGAGCCATATGCTCGGCCTAACTTATATAAACAGTGTCCTGGGTGACAGCCTTTCCTAGCCCATCTGCAGCTGCCAGGGAATCCATTATTTTTCTAGTCCCTGGGGAGAAAAAGTTCTTGAGCATCATTACTCCTAGGCAAATGTAACTGACTCTACCATGCACCCTAATTTGCTTGCCATAATTATAGGTCGCTCACCCCCCTTTGCTATTTATAAACCCTTTTTATTTATTTTTTGTACTTATCAATAATGAATGGAGGCTAGTGAATCATGGGGCTATAATATTTGAATATTATGAAAATGCTAATAACAAGGTATCATAGGCAGCAGCACCCAGGTCTTATCAGCTGGTCAGATGCTCTATTAAGCAGCCAGTGAGGAGTTCAAGCAAATTGGTTATGTTAATGTCCTGTAGTACTTGGGGAAGACGAGGACTTAGCAATTAATTTTTTTTTTCTTCTTCTTCCCAGGCTGCAAGCCGACAGGGCAAATTTATATTCCTCCTATTCTATGGGACCCCAGCTCAGAAGGGGGGCAAGGTGGAAATGCAAGAGGCTACCGAGAGCTTTCTGAGATCTAATTGAATGGTGCAACTGACAAAGTGGTGGGAGGCAAGGGGGTGAAGGAGGAATAAATAAATAAATATATAAGTAAGCAAGCAAGCCCCAAAACAATGGGAATGTGGCATTCTTCCCCATTCATTCAGCTGACAGTGCTTTTGCAACTTAAACCTGTTTTATTAATTATGTTTGACATTTCCTTAATTAGTTTCATTTACATCCCATCAGCCCCTACCAGACGATTGCCCCATACATCATTTCACCAGAGGACTGAGATGCCTACAGAATTACAAACCACCACCACCCCCCATCCTCAATAACTCGTCACTATATATTTCACAGATTTTGAGAATTAGTCTTTTCACCTCCTATTTTTCTTTGAAAATATACAGATATTTCATCATCTTTTAAAAATGATTATGACATATTCAAAGGAACATGATGCCAGACTAAATTTCTCTTTTGCTTCCATGCACACAGTTTGCTTTGTTTTACAGCTCCTACATATCTTGACATTGACAAAATAGGGACTTTACTGAAGGATCCCTTTCCATAGACTCTGTCCCGGCTCCACTGAGCCCTGCTAGTCTGCCCCAGTGCTTTCTTTAGATAGCTCTGCATACTCACAGTAGCTGTCTTTAATTTGTAAGCAGGTTCCTGCTGTCCCCACAGTTGCTATGCAGTTTTCCATGTACTGATTAATTTCCACAGAAGCCGTAACAGACTTTTTACAACTTTAATAAGAATGAAAGGATTGTTTAGTTGTTGCATGCCGTTGCTCTGACTTACTCTCTTGCATGTTTGTCCTACCTCTCCTTCCACCCCTTCCATGGGCTGGTGTATGTGCTGTCACTTTGTATGTTGAGTAGTCAAAGACCGGGCTACCGTCAGAGCCAGACATTTAAAAGTACGTAATATTTTAGACTCAGCTCAATTCATTGTGCATTCCTGTAAAGAAGCGTGTAATTGGGAGAGACAGAGCCCTGTGTCTTGCAGTGAGGCTGCTCAGAGATCTCCAGGCTAATGCAGGTCATAGTTTTGCAAAAGGAAGACTGAGTGCTTTCAGTCTGGAAGCTGCATAGGCAAAATCACACAGTGCTGCATCATAAAACTGAGTCTCCTGTCGAAGCAGCTAGCCCTGCAGGCCCAACCTGAGAGCCACCTGGCAGGAGGCTGGACTTGCTGAATGCTTCGGCTGTCAGACGCCTGCTGCAGAACCCAGCTCTTCTGTCCAGCACTCAGCACAAAGTGACTGACTGTTCCTGACTGGGGTAAAGTGACAACCTGTTTTTGCTAATCCCAGAACGTGCTACCAGGAGCTGTCATTTCAGAGTCATCACACTCTCTGTTGATATCAGTGAAGTTAATCATGCAGAAGGAAAAAGCTCGTATTAAAGCAGATAATTATTCCCCAGTTCCTTAATAACACATGCAAGGGAAAGTGATTCTTATTGTCTTGGCAAACTATGATATTTCAGCACATTTTCTGCTTTCGATTGATGCCCAGGCATTCTTTGTCCTTTACATTTCCTAGATCAGGGTTGTTGCACTGCACAGCGACTGGCCAGCCAGCACTGCAGAGAGAGAGATTTCTTTATTTTGGACTGCTATACTTCAGCTACAGAGCCCATACTAATATTGTAACATTTAAAAAATGGCACTTGTGGGAGCTTATCAACAGTAAGTAACCTGTTTGTCCTGGTTGTTTTGAGAAGTTCATCTACTTAAAAAGACAGCTGAGGAGAAGTTTTCTCTATCCAACCACTTGCCCATCATTGTAAGGGCAGTCCAGGTCTCTGTGTAACAGCACAGTGTAGGGAGCTGACAGCTCAAGCCCTCCCAATACAAGTACCAGATGGACTTACAAGCCCCAATAAAAGAAATATTCATGCAACATATGGAAATATATTAACTAAAAGAAACACAAAGAAATATTGATGTGCTTGCTTTCTCAGTGGGGTTTGTTTGCTAGGACAAAGCCTGCTTCGCCCTTCGAAGCCAGGCAGATATTTCTGTGCTTGCAACAGGATCCAGATGTTACAGGTGCTCCTGGTCCTCTGTCCTCTCCAACTGTCATGTGACTGGATCTAGCCTGGGTTATAATCAACTGTCTCCTCAACTTAAGTTTGCTTGCCCAGAACTTTAAACCTTCAATTTAATAAAATTCTCCCAGCCCTTGACCCTTGGAGGAGAGGCAGAGGGAAGGAGATGGGGGAGCAGCGCTCTCAGTTCACCTTAGAGGTTTTTACATCTGCACTTTGGGAACCAGCAGTCACTGGGACTAATGTTCCACAGTTGGACTAGACATAGAGAAAAAATCTTGCAATTTGTTCTGAAACTAGAGAGATATCATCCTGTTTTGGAAGCCTTCCAGGTAAAAGCCATGTCTGGGACCCTATCCAGATTTTCTGCAAAGCAATGGCTGTTTCATTTCCAGATCATTTCAATCGTCAAGATCAAAGGGAGCCTGATTTTAAAAGCAGGAATTAAGTACTGGGGAAGAAGAAGGCAGTTTTAACTTTGCTGTAATCATGCACACGATTCACAGAGGAGTTTAGTCAAAAAGTTTGGGAGGTGGTGGCTTTGTTTTGTTGTTTGTCTCTTGCTTCATTCCTTTCCTTGTTCTCTCTTATCTTTGATCCAAGCATTTCCCCAAGACACTGTGAGAACATGGGTGTGAGAGGAATATGAAGCAGATTGTAGGGAAAAGGTTGATAAGATGCATTCAATAGTTGCTGGTGTTTTTTCTTTTTCAAGAATGCAGCTCAGAAGCAGTTCAGAGGGAATCTGGAGAGATGAAGACAGGGGATGAAATACATATCCCTGTGGGATCACAAACAGCCCTGGGTGTTGTTCTGTGGGCTCTTGCTTCACACAGTGGTTCCTTTTGAGCTAGGTTGGCTGCTTTTTAATAATGTCCTCTTCGGTCATTGATGCTCTTTCATGGCATGTTAACCTCAAAGGGTTTAGATCATTTCCCAGCTTTCCTGTTTGGATTCCACTACAAACATATGAACACAAACCCCAAACTCTCCAGTTCAGTTATGCACATTTACAAACCTCCACTAGAATAGTTGGGTAGATTTATCACATGCTGCTGGGGTTTCAGATTTATCTGAAATAGCATCAAATGGCCAAAAGAAAAAAAAATCAAAATATTTTTCTGTCACATGCTGTCATACATTGTCAGGGAACCTTGTGCTGTAGCTGCAGTGAAGTTGAATCTGATTAAAAGATCAGCAAACAAGGCAGGTTGAGGGGAATTTGATCTCATCATTGCTATGCCTGGAAATACCTGTCATCTTCTAGGTTGTCCTGCACTATGACACTCTTTCTTATCCAGTTTGCCAATGGACATTCATGGTGACATTCTGTGCAAGCAAAAGGGGGAAAAAATTAAAAAAAAAAAAAAAAAAGAGACCTGATTCGTTCCAATTTTATTTTCAAGTCCTGTATTTTTATTCCTCTGAGATCAAGCCTAAACATAAATACCAATTATCAGAGCTAGAGACAAATGAATAATTTGATGTAAAACAATCCTGCTTTATTCAAATGAGAGTAGAGGTGAAATTAGAGCTACGCAGGATATTATGTTAAAAAGCACACACACACAAAAAGAAAGCAAAATGTCTAATTTTAACATAGTGTTGTTATCTGTGATTAATGATTTCCGTGGGTGTATAACTCTTATGCAAAAATGCCATGTAATCATGTACATATTTGATTAAATAGCTTAATTTGTGTTCATTTAAAAAAAAATAAAATAAAGCCAAATAAGCTAGATAATGAGTGGGCGTGTTGTAGGAAAAGCAGATGGGATTTGAGGCACTAGCTGTGTTCAAAGGAAGCCACCAATTTCACTTCAAGAATATTTGCGTATGAAAGCTGATATTTTCTAGAAACATTCATGAGTAGAACACAGAGGGAAATTTTGCCAAATTCTGCTGTTTTTAATGAAGGCACACAGGGAAAAAAAAAAGTTCAGCTGAGCCCAGTTGAATTCCCACTCCTTGGGAAGAGCATCTTTATTTATTTATTTTTCTATATTTACTGGGAATGTTTTCTTTCTCTGAATCAATTATACCTAAAGCAGCCTTTTGTTTACTTCTGAGCCTCTGACAACAACCTCCCCTTTCTTTGCTTTCACCTGTGGAACTAAATACTTATTTTTCATCACACAATAAAAAAGACACCTCTCCAGACTGGAAATTATGGGATTCTTTTGTGGGTAAAGCTGTGTAAATCACAGTGTCAAATGAATGGACAAAGCTTTAATGGGGCTAATAAACACGTCCCTCTGTATTGAGCAAAGGGAATTTTTATTAAAATGATCAAATAAAGTAATAAAAAAGAAGGGGCTTCCCCTCTGGGTTTATGAGCTCTCTTGTTACACATCATGTATGACACACTGACTGGCAGAATATATGATGGACTGTCATACATTGCAGAATGACTTCAATTAGGATGATAAGATGACAAGTTCCCATAGTTCATATCTGGGTTGGCTGTGGGTTTTTTTTCAACAGGGCTCTTACTTTGACCTCTTTCTTTCTAATGTTTGATACGAAATTTAAAGGCCGGTTGAGGTCGTAGGAGACAAAATATGACTTATGTCAGGGGAGGGAGAGGAAGGCCATTTGTTTCTTTGTTTGCTCTTATATCGATGGGTAGGATCCTGTAATTCAGTGTCTGACTCACTATTAAAAATAATTAATGCCAACAGTTCAACCCACATGCACAACTCCAGAATAATAAACCAGCAAGTGCAGCTTGCCGCTCACGACCAACTGCAAAAATCACACAACCTACAAGCAAATACGGAGGCACATCAGACAACACGATGCGTAAGCCAGCATCCACAAGTGTCATCATCAATTGCTTTATACAGCCTAGTCCTGCACGTAGGATCACAAGGCCAGAAATACCTTTATTTCCACAAGAAAGAAGCTGACTTCAGGCCCATAAACACATGCTGGAAGACTAAGAATGCCAACATAATTTGCGGTTAGTTCTGGGATTGTCCAGCTAAAAAGCCTGGTTCATCTCACTCTGAGTATTCAGCAGGTAAAAGCTGCAAAGCCTTCAGCTGAGACAGGCAGGCAACTCTGCTTGAAGGAGTAGTGTCTGAGATGGATGGTGAGGCAGTGCTGTCAGCACTTTGAACCTTCGAGAAGGAAAAAAGGTACAAATTAAGACGTACTTAGATCTTACTGATAGTTTTGAGGGTCTGAGAAACCTCATGTGTAAAAAATAAAACCAAAAAAACTGTGTACGAGGCCTTCTTTTAGGGGTATTTTAGAGTTCTTTAAATGAGTATGTCCCAATAGTCATCATGAGCAAATATTGGTCTTGTAGGACCTACATATAATACTACTGTGTCAGGATCAATCTCAGACTGCTTCTTCTGTGGCAGCTATAAAATAGACAGAAGGAAGATGGAAAGCTGTTCATCCTCTGCAGGGTTAAGTGTGCTCTGTGATAGTGCTGATCCCCGAGACCATCATCTGTGTGACGCCAGGGATGCTCTCTGGCTGGCCAGCATTTCCTCATCAACTCGGAATCTGACCCAGGCATTTTACATTGTTGCATGATTTGAGACACTCCACCAACATGGAAAAGGGAAATGTTTTCCAATGGAAATATTTTCCAGGTGGCCTATTCTGCAGACTCAGCGCTACTGCAAAGGTTTTGCCTTCAAGTCAAAAAATTGCTTGTGTATGAGTCTCAAAAGCAAATCAGTAAGTGCAAGGAGAGGGATAATGGAGGCACTTATTGCTGAACAAAGTCATAGGCTTGGTTTGCACACATTCAGGTGGGAATGACTCTGACTTTGAAGAATGGTACATGTCATGGTATAGCCACAGAAAAGAATGTAACTCAAACAGGATGGAAAAGAAAAGCCTTACTATGTAGAAACTGAATGGCAAAACTCACTTCACTTCTCCTTAGCTCTGGTAAACCACAAATATCAGTAGTTACCAGGAAGAATTTCCTTGGCATCTACTTCTTTGGATAAATTGAGGTCTAAATCTAGACTAATGTGCCCAGAAGCTCTTGTTGGAGGAAAAAGATAAAGGAAAAAAAATAGAAGAATAAAGGGGGAAAATTCAGCTGAATTTAATCTGAACAGTGTATCCATCACCAAAAATGATACAAATCAGCTATTACTGGATCATGCAAAAGCAACTCCACTACCTGTGATCCTTCCTTTGCTTTCTAAACCTCTTTTCAGCCCAGCCTAATGAATTGTCAGAACTGTCAGACAGCTCCAAGGAATGACAAATGTCTATGATTTGCTGCTGCTACTTTGCTGAAAACACCTGATGTATATAGTCTTGAAATCCTCTGGTTTTTATTAAAGGCAAGGGTAAGCTGAAGGAATTGGTGTACATGTACAGTTATTTTCTTTCATTTTACATATATGTAGCCTAATGAGAAGAATATGGTAAAAGGAAGTTCATGTTGAATATGAATGACTCCTAAACCAGGAAATGGTTGGAAGGAGGCAGATGATGCAACCTCAGCTGTGGCCCATTTTGAACATTTTACAATCCCATATTTAGTTATATGATTTCATATTGTGTATAAAAACTGTCTATGACCCGACATAAAACTTGCAATGATGTATCTGCATACTTGTATGATGTTTTCTTAATCAAAATTATAGATAATAAACCACAAAGAATTCTTACTCCACAAAGCAATTATTTGACAGATAATAAGATCAATCAAATAATTAATCTGACAAATATCAGAGTTTGAGTTATACAGGCTCCAAACATTTATTAACTTGCAGCCAGATTCTGTGAACATTTGTCATTGACTTAAATGGGTCTAAGATTTCACTTCTCGACGAGTGACAGGCCCTGATGGGTATTTAGTCATTTCTGCTATACCAGATTGGCACTGTACTTAATACATTTGCTAATTCTGTCATAGAACTTACTCTCTATAAAATTCCCCTGCACCTTCCCTAAAGAAACTCTTGTGAAGCTGTCCCTTCGATAACACACACAGAAAAAACATAGTTTTGGAAAACAGACAGTATGACTCTTGCCTAATTAGTCACTTGTCCAGCACTGTAATGCTTTTAGAAAAGTCTCCTGTTGACTGGAGAATATTTTTTGCTGCTTTGGAGCTTGTGGGACAATATTTTCACAACAGCTCCCAGGCAATTAGGTTGTTTATATGACTTTATTGAAAATGACCTGCAATATGTAAGGACCATTAGAGAAGAGATAGACACAATTGTGGTATTATCCTTGAAGGCAAGGGACGCTGAGGATCAGAGTAAGATTAGCAGTGTCACAAGTTGGGTTCCTCAGCTGAAAGAGTGGGGGCAAAGAACTGAGGCCATGGGAAGGTGAACCAACTGTGTCAGTGAACAAGGAACTAAGTAGAGCTGATCATTCCTCTTGCTATCACAGGGTGAGGTTTACTGTCATAGAGTGAGCTTCCTGTGGAGCCGGTCCTGATTCAAAGGGCGCCTAAAAGTAGGAACCATAAATGAAAACCATGAGGACGTTTTGTCTTTTTTTATTGTAGATCAACTCATTTCCAAAATGGGAAAAAATAACCCAAACAAAACCACAACTGTCGATCAAAAGACACTCCCAACCTCTCTTCTCCAAGTGTGCACAGTGATCTCCATGAATGATAGAGTCAAGGTTGATGCGTCAAAGATGGGAAATGAGGTTGAGCTAGGTCTCAGTGTTGTATCAGTTTCATTAATGCTTCAGGCTCTCTGCAAGCCAAGACTATCAACAAAACTTACTTCCTAGTGAATCAGGCCTAGTCCAAAAAGAGCCCTTGTGACTCTGGTGAAGAGAGGGTTGGGAGAAAAAAAAAAAAAAAAAAGGTCAATAAAATTTAAATTGATTACTTGACTCACATGAAAGACTGCAAAATGGAAGGCCCCTGTGCTGTGTGTCTTACAATAAAACACCACTGGCACACACTAGGACAGCCGCTACATTGGTGCAGCATGTCTGCAGATGATCCTACAGTGTCATCTCTCTGGATATCATCGCAATGAACATATTCCTCCTCAAACCACTCATGTGAGTCTCCCTATTTTACATAAAGTGAACTGAGGCACAGAGAATACAGCTCAGGACCTCCAAGGCATGAATTTGCTGGCATCTATTGCAATGAAGAGCAATCGAGCCTCTAAGGAGGGGTTAAACACTAAATAACCTGGAGAATATGATCTAAAAGGCTTTGCCCTCGGGGGTCAGTTGCAATAAACCAGGGTGTGGAAAACAGGTCCCCACATATTGATTGGCTAAGTACTGCTATCATGCATTCTCTCCCCCATGAACAGACGTGGTTTTGGGCCAAAGTGCCTGCCTGAGTGAAGACACCGGGTTATCATCACCTGCTATGTCACGTCAAAATAACATTGATGGGACTATCTGAGGATCTCACAGGGCATCTGTGCTGGTGGATAACAAAGCGGGGCTGGTACTCCCTCAGTGATGAGAGCTGAGCTCCCACAAACAGCCATAGCAAAAGGCAGGAGGAAGCTCTGAAATGTGCTGTTGGCCCCATAGATGCACAGCAAATGAAGATGTCTATATCCAGACAGGAGGAATAATGAGAAATAAATGCCAAAGAGATTACTGGGTTCCTCTCTTAGATTAACTCTGTCTTGACAGTGGTTGGGGTTTGGGAACTCCTCTATGATTTAAGAATAAGAATTCTTCTCTAAGTGGCCTAAAACTCGCTGCTATATCATCACTTGCTGTTGTCAAATAAATAATCATGCGAAATCAGCTGCAGAGAAAAGTCTCCTGTAGAACAGAGTTCATGCATGACATATGATATATCTTTTCAAAGGGACAGATACATCTTTCTTACAGCCAGCATGCAGCTTCCTTCACTGCACCTTCCCTCCCATCCAAATCACCTCAAATAAATGTGAGTTCTGCTGTGTTCACAGTAATTCCTTCATTTTTAAACACATAATGGAAATGTATAACTAGTCCTCATAAAAATTTATATCTCAATTCGTCCCTTTAATTTATAACAGGCCCTCCAGGCAGTTATTATTCAAACATTAATAAAATGCCTATGGATCACCAAAAGCATCAATTTTCACATTCACCTCCCCTCCTATTTGTACATATATAAAGTCAGATTAGAGTTAATGCCACTTCTGTGTCTAACAACAATTACGCCTTTAATAAGATAGGAACAAATGATATATTATCTTAATCATGTTAGGAATTTGAGTTCTCTTCATGAAACAAAGTTGAATTTTTTATGCCCTTTGTGACAATTGTTACTTAACAGCCTATATGTTTGGATATTGCAGTTTATGCAAATGTTCATGTTCTATAAATTTTAGATTTATCTCCATTTATCATTCCACATGTTATAATACACAGACATTATGGTTTAGCGTGCGACTCTGCACACAGTCTAAAATATGATTAGGACACCTTTCATTTATTTATACCATAGAGAAAAGGATGGAGGGGATGAAATAGCTATTGCAGGGGCAAGATCCTCAACTTCCATAAAACCAAGTACTGTGCAGAGCTGCATCTCATTATGCTGATATAAATCCATCTAAGAATTTGGTCTTTCATTTGCTAACAGTTGAATTTTAAAGGATCAAAGTTTATAAGGGAGCCGTTCATTCTGTGCTCTAAAAGCAGTCACCAGCTCATTGTATATCACACTGTAAAAACTCTTAGAGTAATTATTGCTAATATGAGCTCCCCCATAGAGAGACAAGGAGACAACTTGCATGCACAACAGTTTTTGGTCGGAAGCTCATTTAAAAGGAGCAATGATCATTAGGGCCATAAAGATTCATAGGAAAGAATTCCCTGGGATTTTTCATTTTTCTGCTAGGAAATTTAAAGCCTCTCGAATTTGTAGGAGAGTAGGAAAACTAGATCCTATGACATAGTTTGATTCTGCATAAATCACTACAGTCGTATTGACATCAAAGAAACAACAGCAATTTATGTTATCAGAGAAGCTGTCCCTTTGCATGGCCATGAAAAAAAAACAAAACAAAACAAAACACCAAAAACAACAACAACAACAACAACAACAACAACAACAACAAAAAAACCCAACCAAAAAGACCCCAAACAAAAAACCCCACCCAAAGCATCTGGGGTCTAAAGGAAGTTAGATTTATTTTTAGTCTTCACTCATAGGAACTAGCAGTGATGTTTCAAGTGGGTGCTAAGCTAAGAGAAAATTACCAGGAACAGAGATGTCATTACGGTTTCTTTACAGAGGCAAACTCAGTGTGTATGCAGGAATTCAGCTCCACAGTATGGACACTGTAACACATCTCGACAAGGCATTAGCTATCCATAAAATCTGTCTTCTTTAGAGAGTTTGCAGCACTGATCTGGAAGATTTTGTGATGGTCTTCTACCCATACCAGTGGAAAGTTCCCATTCATTCACTAAGGTGCTCCCTCGGTTTCCTGTGCAAGGTAGAAAATGCTGATAAAGACTCAGGGAGGGACCAAAACTAAAGTGAACCCCATTAAGACAGAAGCTGCCTTCCTGTGTGTTTCATTATTAATACTGAGTTCAATTATTCTGATTTCTTCTGTTGATGAATTAGTAGCACCAGAACCAAGTCCCTGGCTGATACCCATTTGTCTTTGCTTATAAGTGCTAATGTGATCCTGTTCCTTTAAAATCAAACTCCTGCTTCAGTCACTTTACGTCTTTGCAACACTAACTGTCTTTTCACTAATTGGTTCTGTGTAAATGAAACAAGCTGAAAAACACTGTGGCACCAATAAATATTAATAAGTTATTGTTTGTTTTCTTTACCTTGCTTATGAATTCATACAAAGACAGTGCTAAGACATTAACTCCAGTCTATTAATTGCCACCTGATAATTGCCACCTGATACTTTTCTCCTGGATAATTAGGTACCCATTAGTTCTAATCAAGTAGTTACTTAATTATTGCAGTAATTAGTCTAATGGACTAGCAAATTGAAGCTTTATCACTTTTGGATACTTAATGTTCCTGACAGAGTACTTCACAAGTGTCAGGGTTCCTGATTCAGCAACCTGCCATCGATGAACCCCCTGCTGCCATTTCCACCCCACCCACACTGCTCCCCAGCCACTAGCAACACAAGTTTGATATGCGAAGCCAGAGGCAACATAAATTTGAGTTCCTCTTCCTTTTTGTTCCCCTTCCCACCCCCATCTATGTCTCCCCTCCTGTGCTCTTACTGCTCGGCTCATTCCACGCCAAAAGAACTTTGTTGGGAAATTAAATAACATCTTGGCATGGAGATCACATGCATTAGGCTGTACAGCAGCGTGATTCAAAGAAAGGAGCTAATGTTGGCAGGTGTGGGAAGAAAAAAGCAACTGTGAGGGGAGAAATAATGAAGAGCGTTCATGAATACTCATATACAGGCAGGCTTGGAAAGAAAAAAGGAAAGGAGGAAAGCCGACTGGTGGTAAATGAAGGCATGGCTCCAAGGTCTGGGACTGGTAATAGGTCTCTCTTTCATCTCTGCATCGGAGGTGCAAATCTAACAGAGATTTTAGTGAACAAAAACCATGGAAAATCTTTTTTTCTGCCCATGGTCTCCATACCGCGGAGTTGATGGGTAAGAGGCCATTAGCATTTCTCTGCCCCACAGTTTTATAATTAATATCATACTTATTTCTAAATGGCTGTCAATCCCACACTTCCACAATATTCAATTCAGAAAGACATCCTCACCTCTGTACTCTGTCTATGTACTAGTCCATACGTTGTGCATCGTGCTTGGTTTTGACCACTGATGTGTTTGGGGTGGATACAACACACATACAGATTTAGGAGCATTAAATGTGAATTTATCTCTCCCGTTGATCATCTGATCCAGATTCTCTCAAGTCTCTTTGTGTCAGATTTTTATCAGAATTGATCATCAAGCCCTTTGGCAAGTGTCATCTGCCCCAGGCATTGCAATGTGTAACATATAAGCACTCATTGTACTGGGAAGGGGAAAAAAAGATTGATCCTGACCAGAAATAAAGAGGCTAATTCCATTCAATAATGCTTGACAACTTGTTAATGGTTAAACTACTTCACATATGTGGTAAGATTATGTATTCTGAAATAGACGTATTTATCTTTCTTGATCAAATATCTCATGTTTCCATTGCTGCTAACACTGTAGTACAGTCTCGGATCTTGTCCAGAGAAACAGGCTCTGGAATATGCCTTGAGTGGGTCCTGTGGGAGGATGCTGGATTTCTGAAGAGCCAGGTACCCAAGCTTGCTTTTTATGGATGCCAAAGTGGAGGCTGGTGGCAGTGAGGAGAAACGACTGCTATACACGTGGGGTTTGACCTACTAGGGAACAGGAACAAGGCCAAATTGTGGGTCAGAGTCTCTTATGTGTCAAAAGCCATATAATTTAGGTTAACTCATAGACACCAGAGTCCCCTAGTCTTCCATTTAATGCATATTCACAGATCAAAATAAACACCACACCCTAGTATCCTCGCAAACATTGGAATTTAATTTACCTATTGACCTGTCCTCGGTATGTTCATATTATCAGAGTTGAGAAGGCAAAAGTTTTCTGGGGAAACAAATAAATTAGTAACTTCATTCTTCCTAATTCTTACTGCATAAAAAAAATGTGTCCTTTTTCAATTACTTTGCACTCTTGCCCAAAATACAACAGACCGTGACAGAGGTCACCAACTCCTGAGTTTTCTGCCACAGCTCCCCATGCATCCATCGCAACTGGCTGCGAATGCTCGTTTCCTCTGAAGATACTCTTTAGGTAACAGTCAATAAAACCTTATGCTGCTACTGAAAAATCATACCACAAAACTGCTTAAACACCTGCGTGAGGCCACAGAGCAATAACAATCCCATGCATTGAAAGTAAAATTAGGCAAAGTGTACTTGGCCCATTAAGAAAACATATTGCTTGAAATTACAGTGACTCAGGATGCTAGATCTTGCTCCTGGTGCTGGCTCTGTAGGAGAGGGCTGCCAGCCCTGTTCAGCATGGGACCTGTATTGACCTGATTTCAAGTGTCTGAGACCACCGTCTCTGTTGAAGGCTCCCAGTGGCAGAAATCTAGTAGAGACATCTTCTGATGGTGAGCAACGGTTACATTCTTGTCCATCAATAGCTATAAATTGTAACTGATACTAAAAAGTAAGCAAAGCCACCTGAGGAAGCCAGAAAACCTTGGAAAATTAGTGGTTGCTGGATCCACCTGGGCTCCTGAGTAGTTTTGCTGCTTCAGGCACCTAAGCTTATACATGTGTCCCTCAGCGTGCAGCCGAGAGTGAGCAAACACTGACATCTGATCTCCCCACACTGCTCTGACTTTTCTGTCCCACTGTGAGCAAATTTGGTCCAGAGCCACTTCCCTGAGAACGCTCCCCACAGGCACAGGCTGGCATGTGGGGGAGAGGGCAGCAGGGCAGTAGGCTGGGGGACCCATCGGGGGGGGTCTCATCCATGCTGTGCCTGCACCGAGGCTAAACAGAGACCGTCTGTCTCCAGCACTATTGATCCAGCACAAACACTAAATTCATTTTAAGGATGCTGAGAGAGAGCAAGTAAACTGTATGTGACAGATGTTAGTCACGTTGCTTAATGTACTACTTGGAGGTGTTCAGATGCTCTGCTGTTGAGGGTACAAATAAAACCGGTGCAGAATAGGGTGAAACAGGCTAAGAAAGGATTTTTAGTTTTTAAAAGATATAAAGATTTTTTTTTAGCAGGGGTGGGGGGGAGCAAATATCATAGTATCCACATCATTGATTTTCCCTCTGTATTTGACTTTGAAACACTTGTATAATCCTTCAGAAATGACACCACAACAAGCAAATTAGAAGACAAACTGAGAATACCTTTTATGTTGAAAATACCAGGAGAAACTGTCCAATGATTATTATAGAGAGAGAGATGGAGAACTCATTAAGGCAAGATTGCTTGAAAAGCTTATGATGGTGTTGCATGCAAAAGAAAAAAAGAAAAAAAAAAACATAAGCAAAATCCCCACCACCCTTTCCCCACTTCTCTCTATGCACTTTCTAGCACTTCAGTTCACAGGCTCAGTTGCAATCAATTTTAGCTTGTAACAATTCAGCAGTTTAAGATCTCCATAACAGTTTAGACCACCGCTGTTCAATGGGCTGCACAGCTTTTGGAAAAGCCTGCATGTTGTGCTGGGGAGGGGTGTAAGTGCAAAGGGAAGGAAGAATCAGGGAGGCAAGCTGCTTCCAATTTGTCTATTCCAATCTAAGATCTTTTTATGGGGTGTGGGTTATTATTGGAAATTTCTTAATCTTCACCTCTTTGAGGAGTTCTCTGAGCACTTCTTTTATGCTTTTCATCATTTTCTTGCCTTTGCACACATGGAATAAATGCCAGCTCACAGGATAAAGTGGATAAGACAAGATCAAAGAGAATCATTAGGCCTTCTGCCACTGAATAAAGCAGGATTGTTTGTCTGTATGGGAAAGTTAGTTGCAAAGTATCTACAGGGTGACATGCAGAGCACTATGTGGCTCCTCATGAGCACTTCTGGTGAACATTGCACAAAGGTAACAGGAATTCACCAAGAGACGCTCCCCGAAATGTTAGTGCGGGGTAGATAAATCATGGTCAGTCTGGCCCTTGCTCCCATCTCCTGACTGCCACGAGCAGCCGCATCCCGAGTCCTGCTGATGAGAAATTCAGTGGCAAAACTGCGCTGAAAAAGCAGTGGCAGGCAACCAGAGTCTGAGGAAAGCAGAGTGATAATTAAGTGGGAAACACACTCCAAGCCATAATTTCATCCTTTTGGCATAACCAGACTGAGAGCTGGGACTGTGAGAGAATAGTTACGTCGCTCCTGGCTCTCAGGAGATGCACCACTGGCCAGAGGGAGGTGGGCGGAATGGCTGAGCCACCTGCCACTGCTATATCAGGTCGAGGACTAGGCTGAGCACAGCGGTGCCAGTCTCCCTGACCTTCTGTAGCTGGTCTTTGCTAAAGGTTAGCGACATGGAAATGGGCAAAGGATGGTATCTGGCTCTAATTTCTGATTCTAGTATTCAGGTGAATCCAGGTGAAATGAGCACCTAATGCTCAAATGCAGTTCACCCTGATTAACATCTGTCTTCCATCATCCCAGTGCAGAAAAACCTGGGTAGGTGCCACCTCTCCTGTCAGATACTGCAAGGGAGTCCACCAGCGAGCACAGCAGTAATACAACCATCCCAGTTTGCATCAGCCTCCCAGAAACAGCCCTGTGGAGTCTGGATGGCCTCTCATGGGTCCTTTTAAAGCAGTAAGCAATCTGCTTTCCTGCTAATCCTGCTTTCTTCTCATTTAGATCATCCTAGCGTAGGTCCAGAACTGAGATGGTTTCAGGGCAAAAGTGAAGAGGGAGGAGGACCGATTACTCTGAAGTTTGGGTGTATGGATGGCTGAACCCCTGGATTTGGGGATCTCTGCTTTCTGTTGTGCTTTGGGGTTTTTTTGCAGGTTGTTCTCAGCTGCCTGTCAGACTGGGCCACGATGAAACCCAACATCTTGCAGAGACATAAAATGGAAAACAGGCAACTCATCAGAAAAGTAGCAGCTGTTTTACACCATCACAAAACAAAATCATCATACACTAAAAACTAGATTTAGCAGTTTAAAAGAGCTGCTAACACAAAATTAGCTGGAGACAACAGCGTGGTTTTGTAACTGACAGTGCTTCACTCAAACGCCCTAATTCATGTAAAAACAACTTAGGAAGCATTAAACGGTTGATGCTTTTGGAAAGGGGAAGAGCATTCAGACTTTCAGCGGCTGCTTAGGAAGAACGTGTAGATTTATTACATCATCTTTCTTTTTTTTTTTTTTTTTTTTTTTTTTTTTATAAGCATTGTGTCAAAACTGCCACCTCTTAAATAACAATGATGCTATAGTCCTCCTGATGGAGGGAGACACCAGCTTTTATTGGCAAGTCATTTGTATTTATTGCAAGCTGAAAGCCAGTAAAAAGGTTGTGCAAAACTTTAACGGTGAATAAAATGGAATAAGAAGGCCTTGAGCACTTTGGATCATCAAATACTTGAATAACTGGATATGGCTGTTCATACAACCATAAATTCATACACATGGAGAGGATATAAAGACCCAGTTGCCATATGAATGGACTTTCTGTTGCCTTCTGGAAACTCATAGGTATATACGATCTCTTCTAGATACAGGTACAATACCAGCTTTCCTTTGGCCCAGCTGTATTTCCCATTAAGGATGAAAATTTCCCTGTGTTGTAGATACATCCTGCTCATAACCAACACAGCTCCTGAGGGTTAGAAATGTTGCTGGCAAGAGATTCAGTTAATCACTTTACTACCAAAGGGTATGTGGCTTGGCCAAGAGGTCTGTCATCTCGTGACAATGAAGGGGTGATTCCTCATTGCTTGGGACTAGATTTAATTTGTTCATACAATTACTAATTTTATTTTTTACATGAAGTAGCTGCCCTACTATGGCTGAGGTGCTTTCATATCTCCCATGGTGGCAAGTCCCTTCTTCTGTGTGATCTGTCCCTGCCTGTCTTACGGGATTCTCCCATTGAATCCCATAAAAATCCTGCCTTGATGATGGAATTCAGGGGTGTATATAAAGTAAAGGAGGAAGAAAGTTTCACCTGAGGTCTGGCTATTTGTTCTGTGCAGACAAGTTGTGGCCCTGAAGAAGTCTTTTGTCTCCTAAGAAATTGTGGGGGTGGGATAATAAAAAGTGCCCTGTTCTTCAAGGGTATTTTTATTTAGATCCTACTCTTCAAAACTCTCTATATAGAAGTAAGAGTCTAGTTGCAATCCAAAGTTTGAAAAGATACAGACTCTTACAGTCTCTGATGGATCTGAATTTTTCAGCTAAACAACATCTATGCTCTTGACCTGAGACCTAGATTTCACATTTCAGGAATTAAATGAGCATCATTTTCTAAAAGACATTAGACCAAGGCTGGGCTATCCAAAAAGATGACTTCAGGATTTAGATGAAGACATTGTCATGTCAAGGGGACTTAAAACCTGACATATCTTGTTTCTGTTGAAAAGCCAGACCTAGTTTGTTATACCACATTGTGGCTTGTTATGTGCAGGAGGCAAAGGAAAAGTGGAAGTTGTTCTGGATTTTAACATCTCTTACAGGACTGTCTGCAGTAACAGGGGCAAAAGGCTCAGTGACCCAGATGATCTGGCCTTGTCTTATATTACTTTGTTTCCAATTTATCCTAAGACTGTGCCAAAAACCTGCTAAAATATAAGGGAAATATTTGTCAACTTTGCCAAACTGTGAAGCCTCTGGGTCTGAGATACCTCAGATGTTTTGATTAGACTGAAGGAATTGAGCCTGAAAAAGGGGTGTGTGAAAGGAAAGATAATTCCCTAACTGCTGCTGCAAAGCTGGGGCATGTGCCTGAGCGCTCATCCTCCTTCAACTGTTTTTTCTCAGGAAGATGTTCAACCTGTGATTTTTTAAAAAAAAAAAAAAAAAAATGTGATGGGGCAAGAAGAGGAGACCCTTCTCCCATGAAAAGGCCATATTCAGCCTCAAGGTCTCAAGGACTGAAATTCAGGTTGTGTCTCACAGATGTGTCCCTAAGAGGGGTCTTCCAGGATCTGGGCAGCTACTACAGCCACCCAGACATGCCGCTGCTGCAGACCCAGGGGGATGAACAGAGAACCTTCCGGCAAGCAAGGCGCAGAGCCAGAGGGGAGATTGACTGATCTTGTTTCAGATCAGATGGATGGCTCTAAATGACCTGTAAAGACACTCCCTGAGCCCTGAGCCACAACATTAAGAGCCAAGACACCACTAGCACTTCTGAAGTAGTTATTAGTGACTGAAGTAGCACTTGTCAACTGCGACTTCGGTTTCAAGTAATAGTTTAACAGCATCAACTTGAAGAAAGGTTATATCTCAGTGTGTCTGGTGTGCTGCTGACACTTAAAGGAAATAATTGGTAGACTTAGAGCAGGGGCAGACGCCAGTGGTAGAACAGGAGAGGAGGTTGGATACTCAAAATAAAAATTCAACAATACTGTGTGAAACAAGAGCCAGGAATCCATCCTAAACCCTGGCATAAAAAACATGAGGAAGCTGTAACCCAACCTGCAGAAGGAACCTGTTCTCCCCACCATGAGCTGTGCTGCTGTGACATTTAAAGTCTCATCTACAGTTGCCGTTTGCAGCCCTGTCCTAACAAGAGGACAAAAGCATGTTGCCCCTTGCAGTTCTTGGCCAGCTTTACGGAAAGCACATGTAATGCAATCTCCAGCTGATTTTTGGCTTCAGGGCAGCAAAGCCCAAGAGAAAGTGTATGTGTGTGTGTGTATGCATGTGTGCTGTGGAGGAGAAGACAGGAAATCATCTGGAATTAAGTGCACAGTCTCATTTTACCTGTAGCTTGGCTTTGCGATGCTAAAAGAGGAATTAACATGCAAATCCAGCAGTCCCTTGGCTGTCATCACCTTCCAATTAACTGCATTTGATTTGGGTGAGCACTGATGGATTGTGTCAGCAGGTGAGGTAGGATGTCTGAAAGGTGCTCTGGCTGCCACGGGCAGGAGAGGGTTGTGTGTGTACATGTTTTTCCCCTGTGCTGGTTGCTGGAATGATGCTGGCCTGCCAAAATAAAAGCACTGCTGTCACTCAGTAGCCAGAGGAACTGATTCTGAGCTCGGTGATCCTACATTTCTGCAAACATTGGTGTAACAGCTAGAGCAGCTGAAGTCAGGTGTGCTGATCCACCAGTTATCAAGGTGGGGGGTGTCTCAAACACATAGTTTGGGAAGTGGTTCTGGTCACTGTCCCATTCTGTTCCCCTACTGACATTTCAAAACCCTTCTCTAACATATTCTTTTATTGCCAGCATTGCAGGACACATCTCACAGTCCCCTTCACGAGGTTAGGGAGCCGCTGTGCTTGATGCTGTAGAAATACAAAATCTTGTTCTAGTTCCAGGAAATGCACAAGCAAAACCAAGGGAAGAAGAACTGGCAAAACATCAGAAGAATTAGCATGGTAACCTGCACCAGCTTAAAATACAGCTGCATCCAGGGAACAGTAGCTTTGCAAACATACTTCTTGCTCTCATAAGGAGACAGTGTGTATGTTCTAGCCAGAGAGCCTAAGAGGGTAGGCAGGGCTCTGGCTCCTTGGCTGCCCCTAAGACCTGCTCATGAGTGTGACCAGCAGTGTTTCAGCAGACCAAGCTAAAGTCATACTGTGTGAGCGAGTCAGAAGAGTGGCTTCAAAGGGAAGAGAAGCTTGTATTTGTTGAACCAGAAGAAGACCTGTCATGGAAAAAGATCTTCCTCCCAGGGGAAGGAAACCAAGACAGCAGCAACTTGGTCACACCAATAAGCTAGAGAAATTACATTTACAGAGTAATTTTGAAAAATGGGCATGTGATCCAATTTGTCCAGAAAAATTGATGTTTCCACAGATAAAATACAAGTCATTCTGAGCCTCTGTAAGAGTTTCAGTTGTGTGGATGACTGGGAAAGTCAGTATCTTTTCTATTTGTTATAAATGAAATTCAGAAAGACACAGACATATTCTATATGTAATAAATTAGAGGGAGGTGATCCAGTTGAAAAAACTGCTTACATTAGAAGTCTTAGTAAGTGTGGGCCCCACATCATGACAGAAAAAAAGGAGAGACAAAGAGGCAGAATTTTGTGGAGTGGAAATTAGAAATTCATCATCAGTTTAAGATGATGGCTCACCATGAGTGAGTAAATGTCAAAGGCACTGCATGAAATTTTACTGTTGGACAAAAAACCCAAGTCTGAAGAAGACTTGTGAGTCATTGTCATAGCAGTGATACTTGGGCTTGTATATGCAGATAAGGTTGCCTAGAGAAAGGTATGGGAGTAGAAGAGGGAGAGACTAAAGATTGGTATCTGTGAAGCCAACACAAAATTGAAGGGTGAGGAGATGATGAGGAGTCTTCAGTCAACAAGAGAAGCATCAATAGAGGACTGAGTCACAGATGCTCAGAAGAACAGATTTCAAACAGTAAGCAATAATGCCAAAAATTGCTGATGGGTCAAGAGGCTGGGGCCAGCATACTGCTTCAAGTTTTGCCCAAGAAATACAGAAAGATTTTGTTGAGAGCTATCTCAGTGTGATGTAAAGTTGGGTACATGGGACAGGAATAGTGGAGAAAGCACACTGAGGAAGCCTGGATAGAAAAGGGACCAGGGTTTCCAGAGAGGCAAAGAGAAATGTTTACAAATAAAAGGAATAAAGCATTGTATTATGAGAGCTGGAAAACAGAGAACAATGAAAGGTTCAGTAGTATGAGAAAGAAAATGAGAGGGGAAAATAAAGATCAAGAGATGAAATTAGACTTCTGGGTTATAAGAATAAGAGGAAAAGAAAAATGTTTGTGACTGTGATGCAAGAGGAAGAAGGGAAAAACAATCTGATTCAATTTTCTCTTCAGAGGAATCAGCAAGAGCCTGTACACTACTATAAACAAAGACAAAAGGGGAAAGTTGAGGAAGAAGTAAAAAATGCAGCTGGAAGAAGGTGTGAGAGATGGGGACCAAGGGCTGGAGGAGAGGAAGAGAGAGGGTATCACCAGGAGAGAGGAGGCAAATGACTCGGATGTGGAGGAGAAAGTGAAGCTGGAGTGGTCCTGACAGCTGTACCGACAGAGGGCCAGGATGGGACAACCCCGAGGAGGATCCAGGGAGCAGAATAGATTCCAGCTTCACCTTAACCTGCAGAAAGGTCACTGAATTTATTCTAAAAACAAGGAACAATGAAAGAATTTAGGCTACTGTTAATAACAACATACTATTTAACTGTAACAATAATACCGATGGTACTCTGAGCTATACATCATCTGTTTCTGCTGGGTTTGATTATCTTAAAAGAGAGCATGCCAGAGAAGTTTAAAAGAGCACTGCCACCTTTGGCACCCACCCCAGATCAGGCCTGCAAATCCACCCTGTGTCTTGCTTAGACTGAGAGCTTCTGTCCTTGAAATGTTAAACTCATTATCTGGTAGGTGTGGACAGTCTTGTGTCTCACAGAGCCAGGAAGAAATTTGACATGAGTATGTCACAGGAGGGGGGAAAGAAAACAACTCCTGAGAAATGTTGAGAGCGCGTGTATTTTTGGCAGAGGATACCAGCCAGACATGTCAGCTGATAGCATCCATGGAGCTAGAAGACTGAAAATGAACTGCATTACAACAAACAGAGATTTCGCAACTGAAAGCAGCACACTGACATTTATATTAGCTCCGTTTGACATGGCCTGATGGGCCGGGCTGGAGCGAAGCCATCGCAATATCCACCCACTTCTGCCCCAGCACACCAGTGCCTCTGCCAGGTGCCTTTGTCACCGCCCTGGAAAGGAAGGAGGACATCCACAGCCTGATGCTCTTTGCTGCAGGAAGGCTAGTTCCTGGGCCAAATGCTCAGCTAAGAAGCAGCGACAGTGCTTTCACCTTATCCTGATTGAGGGGACCTTGTGACAGGCCGTAGACGTCAACGCAAGTCAGGATGGCTTGACAAGCTCCACCTAAAGAAACATGGTGGGGTCAGGAAAAGTTCCCCTACTCTAGGCTATTCCGCACTTTGGCACTGAGCCGGAGCGACTCCTTTGACCTTGGTGGAGTTACCCTGATTTACCTGGAGGAAGTAGGGAGCAGAATCCAGCCCGATAAATTATATCGGTTTTATGGGGTTTGTGTATGAGAGAAAGGGAAGTCCAGACTCTCGGTCCCTGGGGCTACTTTGGGGGCTGACTGTCAAGGTGTGTTTTTTATTGTGTGTACCGCTTGTCTGATGATAGGAACTAAATTGAGAAGAGGCTCATTTCTCACAGGCCACTGAGCAACCAGAATGTGCTAACTGTCATACGTAGGAAGCACTCAGGTGTCGGGATTGTCAAGAGAGAAAGTGCAGCGCTTTTTATTAACTGCAAGAGCAATCAGCTCTGTCTGGGTCTGCTCAGTCTTGTGGAAACACATAGTTCACACTGGGCAATGCTCAGAGGCATAACACAGGTATCAACGCTGTGCCTCAGGTAATAACTTCACATTAGAGCTGTTGCATTATGGACTGTTGCATAGTCACAACTATACTTGTGGTGTGTGCTAGTCTGATCTCTTGAAGGCATCTGCTAAGTCTGAGCAGGCTGAATATTGCACAGTTCAGTAGCATATTTAAACTGTATCTTGTCTTGCTGTCTGGAGTCTTGCATGGTTTACTGAAAGACTGTGTGCACCCCTTTTGCCTGGCCTGATGCCCTGCTCGGAGGCTGGGTGTGCGGGTTCAGGCTCAGGCCTGAGAAAATGTGGCTGCTTCAGGGTTTTGGACCAGAGGGATATATCCAGGCAGCATGGCGCATGGCAGAGGGACCCTAAAAAGAAAAGGGGGGATGGTGATGATTTCAAGACATTAATAATCTTTTTCTCAAACTGAGTCTTTAACAGAGTCCTTCCCTGAAGGCTATGAAAATACCCTCAATTTTTTTTTTGGAGGAGATTTAAATCTGATTTTGATTTGAATTTTACTAACTCGATTTGAACTAAAATTGGTTTAAATTCAACTACAATAAAAAATAAATCAAATCACACTTTTGAAAACGGTTTCTAGTAGCGACATCAGTGCTTTTTGCCGGTGGTAAAAAGGTCCAATGTGGTCCAGGTTTCATTTGCATTCTGGCACTCCATCACCACTGGACTCCGTGATAGGAGCTCAGTCCTTTCTTTTCTCAGCTGGGACATCTCTTAAACACCATGACCCAAAGCCACGATCACAAGTAGATCCCTGCAGCATGCACAGAAAAGAGGCCAAATACCCCTCAAATCCCTAAACTGCTTCCTTGTTGCCTAGAGTATATCAGAAATGGTATAAAAAGTTCAATTTCTGTCAAGGAGTCAGTACCTACGTGAGAGCTGCTACATCACAAGAAGCACAAGAAGTGGGGGAAATCTCTAACCTGTTGCCTCAGCTGGGAGTATTCTGCCTGAAGTGATCAGTATATTTTCCTAGCATAAAATCAGCACACAATTAAATATATATGTGGGCAAAGTTCCAATCTGTTTACTTCACTGTTTTACCCAGGGAAAGCCCTGAGAATAGCATTAAAGCGAGAGGCCAGCTGGGCCAACAGAAATGTTCACGGCTGGCTGCAGTGCAGTGCTTAGTTGCAAACACGGGAAATAGCCCACTACATCAGAAAGAGAAAAATGAAATACATGAGGCACACTGGCCACTGCAGCGGCTGAGTCTCTCCCTTTTCACATGGTCAGGGATGCTGAACTTCACTCTCTGATTACTCTGGAGTGAAATGCTGCCTCGTGGTGCTGTATGAAATGCAGAGCCTTAGAGCCATGCTCGCAATTCCCCGGTTTATTGGGGTGGGCTGCACATTTTGAGGACAAGCGAAGTGACACATTCTGTCTTCAGAGGAGGGTCAGTCAGCTGTACAGCGGTTTGTGCCCTTAGCAGGTGCTTCAATGTCAAAGGTATTAAAGCTGGTTATTTTCAGCATTGTGCCAAGTGCCGTACAGGCTTGTTCCTCCCCTACCCCCATTCTAATTAAATTTATAGGCAGTGACTATGAGCTGGGCTAAGAGTTGAGCTGTCAAGTTAAGAGAGAAGCACCAGCAGTGCAAAACCCTCCAGCTGGAAAGACAGAGTTTCTGATGGTGGCTGTACTTTCTGGAAATTATCTCTCCAGTTTCATCTCTCATATGTTTTCCAATATATCTCATCTTTCTCTCTGTCTCTCACATACCCAGGTGTGCACACACGCGCGCGCACACACAGAGCCATGTGCCCACTTGGTGAGTTATGTGCCACAGTGTCTTGCTTTGGCAGATTGCCCCTGCCTTTTCAGGAATATATACAATATTACCTAGGGCTCTATCCTTCTGTCAGCTACATCAGTGTAATGCAGACTTCCCCAGCAGTGAATATGTCTCGGATGATTTAACCCTAGATGCCGACAGTTCTGATTTTCAGCGGAACTGGTGAGAACAGCAGGTTTTGGAGCTCTCAACTGATGGTTCTATGACTGCATGGTGCAAAGTTGTCCCAGAGTTTGCACCTCACCCACCACAAGAAGACTTGTTAGAACAGTGCTACAGGCAGGTGCCCTGATAAATTGAGACAATCTTGGTCACCGCTCCAAGACTAATTTCCCTAGCAAGGCACAAAACAGGTCTTCACATGGTTTGCAGTGAACTTTTCCTACCGTTTTCAGCTTTAGACTGTCCCTCCAGGCCTCAGTATCTCCAAAGGACCTCTCTAAGACTGAGTAGTGCCTCCAGAGACAACAGTACCCACAGGATGTTCCTTTTTCCTCTCTTGAATTGTCCTTCAGGAATTCACCTGGCCTACCCCTGCCTTAGACTTAGATCTTTGATAAGATCACAGCTGGCAGTAAAGTGGCAGCATGCCAAACAAATATATTTTCTACAGCCCTTCTGAGAATCATGGTAGCAAAACAACTTTGAGCTGTAATGTGTTGTTGCCTGAACACCCTGTGGAGAGCATTGGTTGGTCTCTGTGTGGCACAGCAAAGCGTTCATCCAGTTCATTTCCCTCTGACCAGATCAAAGGAGGATAACAATTCTGATAAAGCTATCCCATCCAGAAATCACGAGGGGAAGGGGCTTGATGGAGGTTTGCAGTGCAGTGTTGTACACATTCCAGTTGGCTTTGAAGCAAGTTAAACAAACTGGAGGATGGTGTGATTCTGATTTCTACATCTCCTGGATGAGACATTGCATTGCAAAGCCCAAATCTGATCCCCAGAGTTTTCAGAAGAAAAACTCTCTCAACCATCCCACTACCACTGTGATTCTTAAGACAGTTTTTCAAAACTGCAAAAAATCAGACAAGGATGATGGGATGTACATAGAGGGACTGAAGCATAAAAAGTTTCTTATTGGTAGAGCAGGGAACCTGCAAGGAGTGATGAGTGGCCACAAAGGATGGGGGTGCTGAGAGAAGATGGAGTTCTTTTGAAGTCACGTATCAGGTTTTCCCTGTTACTATTTACACTGCTTTTGGGGAAGAAAAAAAAAAAAAAAAAAAAAAAGAGAGAGAGAGAGAGAGAGAAACTGCATGGCTGGCAATGTTAGAAAACCTTTCTCTAGGTGACTCAAGGAAGCAGGTACATGTGATGATATGATGCATTGGTACTCTCTTTAAGTAAAATCAAAAGACTGGGGATCAGGGGTAGTTTAGGTCTCCTCATGAATGGCTAAGATTTAAGATGCTCTGAGATACAATCTGGACAATTTGTCGTCCTTTCCCCCCACAGAGAGGATAATTAACACTGTAAAATGCAGCGGGCTCCGTGTACCCCTTTCTGATGTCAGGGGCCCATTTTAAGGTCAGTGATTGAAATGCTCTGATGGTGTCAGCTGAGCATTTACGTCTGTTGCTAGGATTTTACTCACCAAGGACTCTTAAGACAATGTATGTTCATTAGTTTACAAGAAGATATAATTACCCATCCGAACTGCACCATGTTTCATTTGCTACTAACCTTCTGATTCACCTAGGTAGGTGGCAATGACTGCATTTGCTAACTGGTGATTACCAAATTAGTTGCATGATAAACCTTTTTCGACATACCTTTTAGGAAAAAAAAAGTAAAATGGATAATGAGTTGATCTTTTCTTTCAACATGCTGTCATTTTTATTAATTTAACTTGAGCCAATTTATGATGGGGGGGGGGAGAAAGAGAGGGAGAGAACTTGTATTCCTTTGAACTCGTTGCAAAAGAGGTAAACAATGGGAAAATTTGCGAATGTAGTTATATTTTTAAATCCACATTAATTATAAATCCACTTATTCTTTGTAAAGGCAGGGGCTGCAGCCTGGTTGGGGGAGGGAATAGGGGGTCATGTGTAAATTGTCTCCCAAGGACCCCACTGAAATTTCCATAGCATTCACCATATGACACTGATGTGTGAAAATTGACATGAAGATTTGAAAATTGGGACCGAGGGAGACCAAGCATAAAATAACTTCAATTTTGCACTCTCTCTGT
This sequence comes from Athene cunicularia, assembly GCF_003259725.1. Lineage (NCBI taxonomy): Eukaryota > Metazoa > Chordata > Aves > Strigiformes > Strigidae > Athene > Athene cunicularia. The sequence goes on from NW_020799112.1 coordinate 13,586,151, forward strand.
CTCTCAGAGGAATAGTGCAGTAGACTGACCAACACAACACAAACAAGCGAAGGGGAGAGAAAAAAATATTCAGGGAGAAGGATAGGAGTTATTAAAGAGAAAACACACTCCTCACTCACAGAGAGAAAGGATGATCAATGGATTTAGTCACAGAGAAATTCAAGCAGAAAATTGCTGCTGTTTTTTATCTGAGAGGCAGAAAGTTTAACCAAACCAGAATTCTCTCAACTCACTCCAAGGCAAGCGGTGAAGAAAACCACTGTATTCTGAAGCAGCGGGAGAACTGTGTGTGTGTGTAAATTTGTGTGTGTGATTTTACAATGTTATGATGCCAAAGGAATTGTAAGGTGGAGTCCTCACCTCCAGAAGTGCTCAGTATGGAAGATTTTATTTTAGTTTTTTTCTTCCTATGGAACCCTAGACTCTGTAGACCACCCTCAGGGGAAGGACTTCTATTCCAGCTATCTGTTTTCCCATATTCAAAAGTCATACACGAGAGTGACCATAACGAGGAAGCTGTCAGCTTGCTGTTTGTAATCTGTCATGAGGTTTGAAACCCCACCAAAATTAGAAAGCCAACATTCTGCTGTGAATGGCTATCGGGCTGTAGATGGATGAAGTCACTGACCTCAGCTGTTAAAAGGGAAGTCCTGTTCCTTTGTCAGAATGAGGGTAAAAACTTAAAATCAGTAAAAATGCACCAGTAAAAGAACAAAACAAGCAAAATTAAATGTTTCAGGTCTGTCTCCTATAACCTAGGTCTCAAGGGGTTAATCATTTTGCTTGTGGCAGATTTGCACTACTTTTAAATGCTCTATAGACCTCCTGAGTTCCTGTCCTTTGAGATGAATTTGTGACTCTAAATGTGGTTTTTGAGAACTAAATTTTGGTATTCTGGAGCCTCGTGCTAACACTTGCCATAAAATAAGCCCAGCCTTGGGACTGGCCTTTACCCCTTCCAGTAAATAGACCATTGTGCAAAGGCAGGAGGAAACAAAGCACCACTGATCTGTGAAAATAACAACAAAGTTCATCTCCTGGAGTACAACTGCTGTTCGGGAAATAGAAATCCATCATTTTCTTAGCACTCATTAGGTGTTCAATAGTTCATATACTTAGATTATTGGTCCAAATGCCTAAGGGGGTTAGAAATTCGCTTTAGGCTCTCATCAGGACCATTCAACCCTGCTGTGCTGTGCTGCAGGCAGATACCCCACCTGTAAGCCCATGGAGCTTTTGCAAAACCCAGATTTCTAATATAACCTTAGTCTTAAAATTCCACAATCTGATCTGGTCTGCACTGTGTAGACACTCAACACTCACCATCATCATGAGCACTGAACAAGAGTCCTGTTGCAGTGCTGCTCTTTCCTTTTTGGATCACCAGTTGTTTGCTGGTCTCTGTTACCCCAGAGACATCTGCAAGACAATGCAAATGCAAGTCTATACATTTCTGCTACGTAGCATAGAGGTAATGATGAGACAGCAATATAGACCATGGCTTTAGCTTTAAAACTAATTGTTCTCTACTTCCTATAAGTCCTAAGGTCATTCTCAGTCTGAGAGATGCACTGTACAGTTCTGAACACTCTGCTGTCTCATGAGACTATTTTTCTCAGGCTTACTTACTTTATTTTATTTAGCTTTGTGGCACATAAGGTTCCTTGTGCTTGCTGATATGATGATCTACAAGACCAGCATTCACATGCTATGGATCTCATTTATTACGAAGTGAAGTATATAATAATGAAAAATAGCTACAGCTATTCCTTCTCTCTCCAGGGTATCTCAGCACCCTTATGGATGACCGCACACATAGTCAGCACCATAGAAACAAATGGAGGGGAAATGGCAGTGCACTGTTCAAAGCTGGAGGACTGAGTGCCTTTGGTCTAGAAGCGTACTTGATCCATAGCTTCTGTTGAAGGCACATTACAGAGGGTTCTGAAAAAAAAAATATATTTTTCGAAACAGCATGCCTAGATTTGGAGCAGATGGGCCTTGTAGGAACTGGGGAGCAGGCAGAAAGGAGAATTCTCTATTATAACAGCCTATAGGAAGCATTTGTCAATAAACACCTTGAGGATTTTCAATAGCGTCCAAAGGAAAATGCCCCACGATTCATAGACTAACACAAGAGCTGCCCATCATTGACTCTTAATGCTCTACTGAGCATGAAAACAACAGCATGGAAACAATATGAAAAGGCCTTGCAGGTAATTTCACAGGGTAACAAGGAATGCCAGGCTTATTGTAATTACTGGCACTGGCAACAACGGAGTTATTTTAAATTAAATGCTGGGACCTTTAGGGCAATTTCTGTGTTTCACACACTGACTGCGTTTTGTAAATTTTGTACTTTGACCCATCTGATATAGTTATATAAAATTAGATGGTTTGAGTTGCACTCAAAATATGATCTTGGACTTATTTCTGCCACTAGGAAAACTAAGTTACATTCAAAACAGAAATTTGAAATTTTCCTGATGATCACCTGATTCCAGCAGCTGAGGCTTTAAGAAATATAATGAGAAAACTACAAGAATTCACAACACTAGACAATAACAATGATGATTGTATTAATACATTTTTAATATTATGTAAACATAAAATAGAATGCAAGGCCACAGTACCTGATGATTTCATTGCTTTCTTTTACCAGCCTGTTGCAATACACTGGCCATAAGCTACATTGCCTTGAAATACAGTTCTGTAACGTGTGTCACAGAATCCGCCTTCTATTTAAATACTAAAATCTATTTGTAATGTGCCTGAAAATGACAAGAGTGATGCCATCTCACTTTTAATGAACTCACATTGTCATGTTACTTCTAATTTACAAAACTGTGAGATCAGAATTTGGCTCAATACTTTTTTAAATTACTCAACATTTTTACAATTTTAACTTAAGTCATTCTCAGAATGAATTATTAATGCTAGTAATAAAAGTAATTCTTATGATGTTTATATTTCCCTGTTTATATTTCAAATGCTCTTTACAGTACTTGAATTTGTCACCTTTAGAACTCTTATGGTTTGTGTATGATCTTTATGGTCTTTTTCCTCTAAAAGGCCCACTCATTCCAATAAAAAGGTTATTATAAAAAGAATTTCTTCTTTATTTATGTATAATCACAGTACAGATTGCATCAAATGCTTTAGAACATACATATAAAACACTCCTGGCTGGTTTCATGCAGTTGGGAGATAGTCATCTCCCTGTGAAGTTTGAGATGAAACATTCAAATAGTAAGAAAATAAAAAGGATAACACCTACCTTAAAAAGGTCTTCAGAAACCTGCTGGGGAGAGTTTGAGGAGAAAAGATAGGAATGATATACTGCCATTTTTGGGAAAGGATGGAAGAATCAACTCGATTGCTACCATGGAGACATGTTTTCAAGGTTACTTTCAACTCCAGAGCAATAGTAGCAAATAGTTTGCAAGCTATCCTGAAGATTTTAACTAGAAAACTGATATTCACAGAAGCAAAAAAGACAGTTATAGGCCATCGGGTGCAGCGTAATTGGCACTCAGCCCGAGCCAGAGGTTGGAGCTACATCCAAGCTTTCTCTGAGTTTGACACAGGGCATATATTGAAGTTGGAGGCAGTTTATTGAAAGCTCATTTTCTTGGACTATATAGTTCTGTCAAAATGCAAGCGCTTCACAAAGAGCTTCAGAAGTAAAGACAGAAGAAGAAAGTTCCCACAATTCTGAAATGTCCGCTTCTAACAGTTTGGAAATAGAGTAGCTTGATGTTTGTGTTTACTTATTATATCTGCACATTAAAAATATTTTATATTTATATATATATTTTTATATATATATATATATATAAAACCCCCCATAGTTTTATATAGACATATATATATATATATATATATATATATATATATATATATATATATATAGTTTGATATA
>NW_020799112.1:13590122-13623958 GCF_003259725.1 Athene cunicularia
TTTTTTTTTTTTTTTTTGTCAAAGCATTTTTTTGTTTGTTTTAGTGACACCAAATGAATCTTACAATATTTCCCGACGTCAGTACTGAATGTTTACATTGTCACTACTGTTCAGAATGGAGCCAGGTTCCCAAATCTCGATGTCCCTATGCTGAATAAAATGTTTATCCTCCACTAATGGCAATAACGTTGAGCTTAGGCAGCCTAAACATAACCCTGCTGAGATTTCCCAGAACAGGGGAGGTAGAAGGTCCCAGGCTCAGCTGGAGAGAACCTCAGCCAGGCTGATGTCCTCTCACCTTCCCTCTGTCCCCCACAGTCTAGTACGCAAGGAGGGGGCACAGATGCAGCTCTGTAGCACCTATGGGGGAAGGATGTTGTCGATGCTGTGTTTGTTGGCTGTGCTACATCAAAGTGTCCTGCAGCTGCTGAAGGTGGGGTCAGACACTATCTGCTCTCCCCCTGTTTGATTCCCACTTTCCCCACTTCGTGCCTTCACTGCAGGTATCCCCAGGACTGCTCATCCTCTTCAGAGCTGAGCAGACTTTTAGTCCAGAAGAGAAACAGCAGCTGGATACAAGATATCTGGGCCCAGTGTTGTAATTTAAATGAGCCCATTTTCTATCTTAACAGGTCTCAGCATCTCTCTTCGGCACAGAGAGCTGTGACTTTCTGCCTTTCTCCCCTCCTGAGGTCTGCTCAGCTTGCTGTTCCCACTAATCCTCTCATTCAGGCCCTGCTGTTTGAGATTATTCTTCTTTTTTTTTTTTTTTTCCTTGCCATTATTCCAGGTGGTTACCCATCCCATTTCACTTACCCCAGAGTGTCACCTGGCTGCTGCCAAAAGCTCTTCTGTTTTCTCTCCTGTTGTGTTCACTCTTTCTCTTTTTTAACTTTTAATCTCAGCCCTAGGTGAGGTGTGCTGAACAGTCATGATGAAGCTTTCAGGATGTTAGAAAGTAAACTGCTGGAAGAGGTCAGCAAGAGCAGAAACCAATAAAGCACAAGAAGGAAGTTTGATACGTACGAACAAAGCACTTGGTAATGATGTGAAATAGTTGGGTCAAACGAGGGCTGTGCACAAATGAAAAGATTCACCTCCAAACACCTAAAAAGTTTACCTAACCTGCTTTTCCTTGACAGGAGCTAGTCTGTTACCGTGAACCACTGCTAACAGCTTTACACCCTGCTTTATTTGCACATCTCCAGACACACATGAGCATCTGGCCATCAGCAGCAGGGTGGATTCCTTTTTTCAAAAGAAACTCCTTAAATCCTATAAGCCTCCTGCTTCCTTTTCTCTCCCATTCATTGCTGCTTATTACCTGAAAGGTGTGATTTAAGACTAAGTTTCCAATATCCTCTCTTAGCACCAGTAAAGCCATTGAATTCAAAGGTATGGCCTCTGATGTATGATATTGTTCAGTGTAAAAGTGGCCCCGTCGAGCTCCTACTTAGTCAGACAGCAATCAGATACTGCAGCTCCCATTAGGGAGGACAAAATTCCCAATTTACCAGGCAGGGGAGGTTTGCTTACAAAAGGAAGATGCTTTTTTTAGATGGATTTCATGCCTGGATCCCCCAAAGTTATCCAGGAAAAAAAAATAATTTAAAAAAAAAAAAGAAAGAAAAAAAAGAATTAACTGTCAGTTCAGATTAACCCATTTTCATGTTTAGCAAAGATTAAGGTTTTTTAAAAGTAGATGGTGAAAACCAATAGCAATAACAAGACATTTTGGACACAGTATTTTAGCAACTTTCTCCTCTCCTTTCCTCTCTTCTAAGGTGGTGGCAGTGGAGAGGGGACATATTTTCCCTCCTTTGGCATTTGAAAGCCAAGACCCTCCTATGGCTTTGCTCTTTGTAGAGCTCTAGACAAATATTTTCATGAAATTTCCTTAGAAAGTAGAGAACTCCCTGTTGGTCCCTGCTGTTTCGGTGCCATTGCTGGCCTCCTCTAAGTGTTCGGTGTTTCCACAATGGCTGCAGTAGATTGACCTGAAGGGAACAAAATTCCTAGAACCTTGCTCCGATGGCCAATTTGACACAACTTTTCCTTTCTCTGGGAAGGCAGCCAGCCTGCCAGCTGCAGCCCGGGCCACCCCTTGGTGGACCTGGACGGCACTTTCCTAGACATCAATGAAGGCAGCCTTTATTAAAAGGAGAATTACAATATTAATAGGAAATTTTTTTATTTTTTTTTTTTTGCTAATGACAAAGAACTTAATTTCTTCATACTTGGAAGCAGTTATATACCCAACTATGCCAATCTCACTATTATCTCAAATGGGTACTTGTTCCCTAAAGGCCCTTGGGGGAACGACCTTAGGTCCCTCTGCCTTTGATAAAGCATTGCCTGCATGCATATAAATCAATTAACATCACCAGCTTATGCTAATTTTGAATTTAGATGGCATGCTGAAAATAAACAGGGGTGTTTATGCCTGTCTAGAAAAGAAAACACAATGACAAGTTTCCTTCTTCCCCACTGTACACACACAAACACACCCACGCCGGTATGCACACACACATCGGGATCTGGCAAGCCCCTGCCCTGCAAGGAGCCTTCATTTAGCTGCTTGTGCTCTCTCTGTTTTCTAGGGGGATTTGGACAAGCAGAGCAACCCAAATAACACCATGCAACATATAAACATCCCTTGTCAGCCATTTGCTCTCCGTTTTGCTACTGTGTCATTTGCATTCCTGGTTTGTTGTTGTTCTGGTATTGCTTTCCTTAACTTGGGATACTCTGAGGGTTGTGGTGTTACCAGACTGGCATAGAAAAGACATTTACAAGTGGAAAGGATTACTCTATTCATGAAGACTGCTTCATTTTATCATAGCCTGACTATTCACAAGAAATAACACATCACAGCCTCCCCCCACCCCAGTGGAGAGCACAACTTACCAGTGTTCATGCCACAGCATCAGGTCCAGACAACAGCAAGGCACACAGCTTCACAGGAGGGAGACCAAGCCTCAAGCCACAGAGGAAGATCGAAGGAGCCTCAGCAGCCTTTGTGATCAGACTGAGTGAAAATTTCCCTCCTGATTTCTTCCCTGGCAATTGGGCGAATGGTTCATAGTTGTTAGCCAAGGCATGGCAAGCAGACATCCAAGGAGCATTAAGGCCCTACCAGTTCATCAGCAGAAGCTCCTTATGCTTTGTTCTGGAGGACTTCCCCTTGCCCAGGCTCTGTCTGTGTCCAGACAATGAGTTGAGTATGAGGGTGCTATTCAGAGAACAAAACACTTGAGTATATGACATGTTTTAGTGTAAGACATGCAGAACTGTATGCTGAGAAGCTATTCTCTGCCATTGACATATCTTCATGATAAATATATTCATGAACCAGGCATAATTTTTATCTTTGATTAAAGCTGTAGGCAGGCACAACTCTTTCCCAGTTGACAGCTCTGGGCAAGGAATGGATATGGCAGAACTGTCTAAAATACAAGTCAAGTTAATTTCCTTGGATCCTGCAATTCTCATCAACATGGGCATTTTCTGACGATCTGATTTACTTACCAGCAGTGCCCAGCCTTGTATGCCAAGGCAAAGAAAAACAGAGGACATATGCTGAAAAATTTGTAACATGGTCCCCTAATCAAGTGCTGGCTCCATCCTGTATCCTGTTATAAATTGTAATCTACATTGTGTCTACGGTACACATGTCATTATTCTTTCCTCTGGTATCTCAGGCAGCTCTGCCTGATTGCATTTAAATACTTTTTAAAAGTCATTATTGGTTCTCCTCTTATTTATATGTTGCTTGGCTTGGTAGTTATCTCATTTTCTTATCAGCAGAGGGACCCAAGGTTACTTTTATTCTTTATATCCAAGGAGCCAATTAACTTCCAGCATCCCCCAATGCCATCCCAATAAATAGAGGCTGCTCTAGACATATTTCCTTCCACAGGGAGACCAGGATGTTCAGCCAACTCCGAAGCCAGTCTTAGGACTACTTCATGGTTGAGATATTCAGAGGATGGTCTCAGCTGAGACACTGACAGTCTGCCTGATTACTATGTGTGTTGCTTTCCTTGTCACTTTTGTATTATGCTCAGAATATCTGTGTATTCCTTTCACTGCCAGTCCAAAGAGACCCCATTTCGGAGCAATATTAGGATGAGAATATCTCTTGTTGGAGGGGGAGAGGTGAGGGGCTTTTTTATTTTTAGTTTTGACTATAGTATTCACTTTTTTTTCTTCATGCAACCTCCTTTCTTCTTCCTTACAAATCTGCAAAATACCCTTAAAATTATTCATCTTCCATTTAAAACTGCTGGGGGCTAGACTGGGCCCTGTGTGTTCTGGAGTTAGGAATTAAAACACCGTAGCAGCTTTCATGGGAACAGCTGTCCTAAAAAGAGAGTAAGACACAGGCACACCCTGGGCACAGCCCCCCCATACATAACGTGGCTCCAGCCCTCTTAAATACCCTCTGTAAGTCTCACTAGGAGTTGTGGAGAGCCATTATATTCACTCAACACTGCACAGTTGAGCAGCGTAAGAGGGGCGGTGCCAGCATCAGGCATACACAGGCAGAGGGTTGCTTAGGGTGGCAAACTGGTGGAGAATCAGCATTTATGGTGGTCTCTGCCTTTATGCATGGCTGTGGTCTGTGCTTTGTCCTACTTTTGCTAAACCTTCATCCTTCAGTGTGGGGGAAGGCGAGACTGTGCAGGTGGCCGCATTCCCTAGGACAGGGAGAGTTATGTGACTGAAATTTGGCCGAGTCCTGCCATTGCTTTACGCCATTCCAGCTGGTAGCACTACATCATCCCTGCAGAGCCAGGCAGGTGCCTCGGTGCTGGCAGAGGGAGAGGGCATGGATCAAGCATGAGTCAAGGTCAGGAACGCAAGCAGCGATGCAAAGGGAGCAAGCATTGCAGGCACTGTGGTGCCGGCTCCGTGTTGAGCCCGGGAGCAGCTCAGAGAGGGCGCTCTGAATGCGGGACTACCCAGCTACAGCCATGAAACTGGGCTTTCCTCTCCTTGAGAAACGGGAAGAAAATGAGCCATCCTTCAGACAGGAAAGCACTACTCTGGCTCGACTGCTAAAGAGGAGCATGCTGAACTGAAAGGAGAAGAAGTGCAAGATGGGTGGCTGTGACAAACATATAATGAAGGATGGAGTGCGAAATCTTGCTGGCCAATGGCAAGAAAACCCTCCATTTGTGCATCTAATAGGCATGTGACACACACGTGGTGGTAGTGGTTGAGCCTTCCCATCTGGCACTTCTGATTAAACAAAGCCTCTAAATCAAGGAAACCTCTGAAAATATCCATCAACAAGAGCAGAGAGTGTGAAAGAAAGTAAGAGAACCCCAACTGCGTCTGCAGAGGCCGTGCTTGATGCTAACAGGTGGTGACAAACATCGCCTGATTTAGAGCCCAGAGGGGAATAAGGCATCTGAAGGATCAAGTATCATTCCAAAACACAGACACACTTTGGGACCTGAACATTTGGGCTTGAAGTCTTCCAGGACAGAGCTGAACATGAAAACAGGGAGAGGAAATGGAGAAATCCGCTCCAGCCCAGCATTTCTTGCCTTCAAGTCCTGTTCATTATAAATAGTTAAAATAGAAATTATCTCACCTGATATGCCAAACTTCTTTAGAAAGCAGCAAAATACAAAGCAAAATCTTCTTTTGTGATTTATGAATGCAATTCAGTGGCTTTTGTCAATATGCTTTATAAACAGCCGGGTTTGTTGAATAGCTCTACGCGTCATTTCTGCAAAGATACATGCAGGTCTCAGATGCTCTGCACTCAGTAAGAGCCCTGCAAGGCACCAAGGAAGTGAAGGATAAGGGGTGGAGTAAATGAAGCAGAGGCTCTGGAGAAGAGAAAATTAATTTCCCCAATGTTGCAGGACTGAAGTTCAGCAACGGAAGAAGCTCACTGGCTTGGCAAACCCAGATTTTGCCAGAGGAAAGCACTTTGGGACGTTGTTATCACTGTCCCCAATATCCTTAGCAGTTAACACACCCTGTTCTTCTCCTCAAGCAGCAAACTACCTTGAAAATAGTTTATCCATCTTATAGTCAATACTAAGCAGCAATATTAACCAGCCCAGGCTCTCCTATCAAACTCAAGGTAAATGTGATCTGAATTGGTGCTGATGAAGATTGGATGGGGAGACCGCAGAGAGTGGAGAAGAATTCTTTTGCTTTTTCTATTGTGTCAGAAAGAACCCTCTGAAAAGAGGACGGTGCAGCTTTAACAATAAAAAAAAAAAAATGAAAGAAGGAAGGAAAGAAAAAAAGAAAGAAAGGTGCCTCAGTTGTCTCGGCAGCTGATCAACAAAGGAGCAGTCGTGAGCTGTAACCTCTTGGAGCTGCAGTCTGGAACATGACACATGTCAGGCTATGATAAATGGTGCGGAGTGTGTGCAATTTCAAGCGCAATGCCCTTGAGATGCTCAGGACCCCGATCGCAAATGTTATTGTTAAATTAAACCTTAAAGGAAGGATTGGAAAGGGGAGGGGTGGGTTTGTGCGTGTATGTGAGTATGCGCGTGCGTGTGTGTGTGTGTGTGTGTGTGTGTATTTATTTATATATATATATGGATATATGAAATACACGGAAGAGAAGGGAAAAATGGCAAGGTGAAGAGAGAAAAACTTTGTATCTCTTTTAATTGAATTGTGCATCTTCTAGGTCTGGCTGAGCTATGGGAGAACTTCAGGCAGGATTTTCTATCCTGCGGGCATTTTATTACTTTTGCTCCATCACAATTTGATAGCTAGAGATCAGCTAAAGTAGGCAGGTGTGAGATTGGAAAAATAAATAAATAAATAAATAAGTGCGAGCCACAGATGCGCGGTTTCTCTAGCTCAAGTGTTCTGCATCCAGGTACCTTTGAATTCAAATGAGTGAAGTTTCAGAGAGTACTGAGCGCTGATTTTGGGAGCTGCTGGTCTCTGAGGGCTTGTTTGTTAGTTAGGTTGTTTGATGGCATGTGTTTGTTCTTTCTGAGGCAAATACTCAAGCTTAAAAGCTGCTCTGAGAAAGAGGTGGTGTTCACAGCCATAACACACTGTGGGGAGCATGGGGACTGAACTTTGCAAGTCCTCCAGGCAAATTTCATCCCTAGTCTGCGAGAATGGCCCCGACGTGTGCAGCACACAGTTTCTGTGGTGTCAGTGTCCTACTTTTTTCTGTAGTTTAAGAACTGGAGTGGGGGCAGAGGCAGTGAAGATGTGTTTTAGACAAGCAATTGCAATACTACAAGTGGTCAAGGGATTTGAAATAGAGGAGACAGAATGAGTGAGAAAAAAAAAAAAAAAAAGTAACCACTCTCATATGCTGAATAACCTTTTGCCAAGAGAGGTGGCAAGAAAGGCTCCATAAGCCCTATCCGCCAGCTTTTGCATCAGGTGGGTGGAGTGGAGAGCAGCGACCAGGTCTCCTGAGCTCCCATCTCTGCAGCTTCCAGGTTCCTTCTTACTCCCTCCGAAGAGATGAGAACCAACATGTCTCCACCTTAAGGTTGTCTCTTGGCACCCTGGACCTGGACTTTAATCTGTTCCTCTCTCCCCTTCCTTCTGTTGTGTTTTATGTTTTCCATCTTTTACAAGTGCAGAGAGTAGTCTCCAGTTTTAACTCACCCAGATTCCTCAGAAGTCCTTTCTTTACCTTCTCCCTTTGCATACTCCCTCCCCCACCACATCTATGCTAACTGCAATTAGTGTAGGCAGTGCAGGAAACACAGTGGAGAATGGAGCTGTGTAAACGAGGGGGAGGACACGGAGGGGGTGAGGTATGGGGTGGGGGTAGCTGGAAAGTGTTCAAGGGGAAATGCTTGCATGACTCGCATAATTGAAGGGAAGAAAGAAGCAAATGAGCAACATAAACCCTCCACTGGAAAAGGAGATGGGAAAAGCCTTTAAATCATAATGAAAAGAAAATTCAAACAAGCAGTAAAAGGTAACAAAGGACTAGCAACGATTCATTAAGTAAGATATATTGTTTGTTCTAATTTCTACCAGATACAAGATAAACCCAGGAATGACCAGCAGTGGACACCTCCACGACCTATTTAAAACACTTAGGACAAGGAAAACTGGTAGCAGAGATCTGGCTCCACCAGCAGTAATCCATCTGCTTATTGCTCCTGGTTGTCTCCACCGTAACTTATTGTCCATTAGAGCCTTTAGAGTGACATGACAGCATTATAACCAAGGCTCAGATTTGGGAAATATAGTGAATGCAAAAAGCACATTAGATACCAATGTACTAGGATTATTATTTTTAGACGGCATCTTACGAACATCCTACAGCTTGTTTTGTACTTTTTGGCTACCGTTGCCTAGCGTCCAGGAAAAGTCAAGTCCTTTTTCGGTTCTTTGGAACATTTTCCCCATGTTTCTTGTTATTAAAGAAAATAAACATTAGACAAAAGCGGACCTTATTGTATCTATAAATAATTCAATGCAGATGGATTCATGGAAAATACCAGCAGGCTGATTTTTAGAGGAAGAAAGAGGAATGCTGTAAGGTTAGATGGTCAGGAAAACAGAAAGGATGAAACAGCAAGAAACTGCAAGATGTATTGAGAAGAACAGACACAAACAAGAAGGTAACTAATGACGAGCAACTGAAAATAAAGGTAACTTGGAAAAACAACCCAATCTCTTTGAAAAGTTCGCATTCTTTAGTTATGAGCAGAGGTGCTTTCTGCCACCAAGGAAAAGAAGACCTTTGCTGTGTGTTTTGGGAGGGTACCAGAGAGTTGCACTTAATCATATGTCATACCGATGTGTTACCTCTCCTAACTTTCCCCTTTGGGGACAACTGGCAGTTGCCAATAGTGTTGAGATGATTATTTAACAACGTATTCCTCCTAATAATTGTTTTATGTGACAACCTAGACTCAGGTACGCAGACAAGCTCCTCTCTGAGTGCAGCCCTGCCACACACAGGAGTGCAGTCCACCGCTGTGACCTTGTTCACAGAATCCTGTGGGCTCAGAAGCCCATGTGGCTCGCTTGGATGGATGATATACTGACAATGCCATGAAAATAAACTCCATCAGTTGATAAAACTTGATGATATTCAGTGATCTGCCTCATCCTAGGAAAAGGTCCTTTGTGTTATAATTCTTACTATGGGTCTTTTTGGGGGGTGGGGGACAATGGCTAGCACCTTGTTGGGAGATGTCCGTATGAATGTAGCTAGCCAAATCTAGATGCAAAAAATCTGCAAGTATTCCTGCACCTGCTGGTCCTGGAATAAATGACTTTTTCAGTGTTTGAAACATGGCATAGTGGAACTTGTTCTAGTTCTTAGAACTTTAGAGATCTGGGCATCCTCTCCAACACAGAGCTTGTATACATGCTATCAGTTCTGGATCATATATTTGTAATCATGAAACATTTTTAAAACTACTTAACCTAGACAAGAAAAAAATGGCAGTATCTGTATATGAATGAATATTTTGCAGCATTCAGCATTAATCTGAAGAAAAGAAATGGTCAAATTCTGTTAGTGTGGGACTGAAGACCAAAGGTTTTTAAGGACCAAACAATTCCCCTTCCCCCATTCTTGTCCTCTCTTGCCTCTGCCCCCACTTACAACTCCCACTATTGTTCCCAGAGTTCCTCAACCCATTTATTTTCTCTCCACTGCCTATCTACCTGAAGCAACATCAATACATGGCCACTGTAAGTCGCAAGGAACATAAACATACTCAGGAACTCTAAATGCATAGAGAAGTAAACTGACGTCGGAGAAAAATTAACATGGAGAAAAGTTTGTCCCATAGTAGGAGCTGGTGAGGAAATGAGTGGTGGGAAGGAAGAAAGACATTTATAGCAGGAATGGAGCAGCTTCGCTTGATTTCAAACAATCATTTCAAAGCCACCAATTTTGCTGATGTTGCACAAGAAAAGTGCAAGGCTTCTTTGAGGTATTGTTTCTGCAGTAAGAGCCAGTTAGGAGCTGGAATCACCAAAGCCAGCAAAAAGTGCATGGTATACGGGACATCCCCATGCACCATATAAGACACAGGAGGCCTGTTTGTGTAGTCAATATTTGGAAGAGGATTGTATTTTTGTGATGTATTTTGGCTCCTTTTTCTGTGCATAACGAAAGGCAACGGATACTGAAGTGGAAGGCAGCAGAGCTGTAAAGCAGATCGGTGAAAACAGCTGAATCTTTCTCTCCTCAAGAGTGCTTTTGGGAAAGGTGCTGCAGTAGCAAGCTATCTTCTGCAAACACAAGGCATCAGGAGAGGGAGACAGGAAGGTTTCCAGGGAGGAGAACCACCCACCTGGAGGTGGGAAGAAAGGTTTACTTTGGACCTGTAAACATCTGAGAAACAAAAGTATAAGCACAGGGAGAAATCATCCTCTCGCCATTCTGCTGCTTTGCCACATGCTGAGGGAACAGCACATTGTTCTCCAGCTGAACAATACCCTGTTCCCACCACGTGCAATGGGAAAAGAATGCGAGCTTTACTTTGCTTTATTATCAACTCTGTGCAGTGTGGAGATAACTGCACAGGCTGGTTGGTCCCTGAAAAGCAGACGAATTTTGATCAAAATTGGATTACGGGGCATTTCCTTTCTACTTAAGAATGGTTCTGAACTGATTTCCCATTTACTCAATATGCAAAAAACTAACAAAATAAAAACTGTCAAGACTGAATAGAAAAATAAAGCCCCCAAAATTGCCGAAAAATAACTGGACTGAAAAGCTCCAGGACAGATTAGCTTTAAATCGTCTTAAGAACGATGAAGGCTCTTGCAACCAAAGGCAAGTCATTTCATTAGGCTGATTCTGCATATTTAATTCTCGATCTACCAACTTAATGTATTAGTTTTTGGCTATCAGGGGCAGTTTTTTCTTGATATATAAAAATGACCTTGCATTTGGTTTAAAAGTAGAAGTCCACAGTCAAGGCAATCGCAGACTGTTAAGTGCACAGTCAAGTCCCAATCAAACTGCGTTCAAATGGGTTAAAGGGAGAGGATCAGAGATGCCAATCCCAAAATATAACCCAACCCTTCAGCCCATCCTGCGGCCAAAGGAATAGTACTCTTTTGACTTTAGCAGACTCTGTGATGGAAAATATTTCTGTCCAAAACAAAATTGGCCTGTAATCTGGGTAAGCTATTCAGAACAAACAGTGGCAAATTTAGCCTTTTCTCTTGTTTGCAAATCATCCATGTACGGACTTTGTTTTTTTAATGCCTTTGCATGTATTTGTCTGACAAATACTATATATAGAAATATTTCATCAGCCTGGAGACGTCAATTATGTATTGTATTATCTATGATAGACTGTGGTATATGACTGGTCCTCTAGGTTACGATGCAATTCAGCTATAGAGCAAATATGCTAAAATACCAGTGTAAAATGTACTAAATCAGATCCTTATGAATTTTAAAGCCTAGAGGCTGAAGCTCTTCCTCAATCTGTTTACCAAATCAGTGTGGCTGCTCCCAAATTAAAGTGCAGTGCCCCATAAGCATGAATATCAGACTTATGAGCCATCATAATCCTACTTGCACTTATAAATTGTCACTGATTCAGCTGTAACCTGAAAGCAGCTTTTGGGACCACAGTATTAACATTTCCAAAAGTTTCCTACCATTGTCAACCTCCTAGCCTTCAAAACTGTCCAACATGCCACTCTGTGGTCCTGAGCTGAGTGAAGTGTCTGTCCTGTGCCTGTTGAGATGCAACAGAAATATCTACTTTGTTTTAAAATGTTTGTTTTATAGCAACACATGATTATGTGTGTGTGTGCTTGTGAGGGGATCATATGGAAATAAGGTTATAATACCTAAAAGAGGTAAATCTACATTTTTGCCAAACACTGTAGAAATTCTGCATGTTAATGTTAGATACAGAGGCAAATTCCATTTAAAGGTTTGAGGTCTCAGCCTGATGGCACAGAAACCATTGAGAATGTTTGCTCCCCTGAGCCTAATTTGTTCCAAAATTGCTGCTCCGGGACCTCAGGTTTCACCTCTCCATGGAGGAGGTAATCTGCATCTGGTTTACGGATCAAAGACCTCGTCTCCCATTCACCTGAGTGCCTGTTTATAGCCACACCAGATCACTCCCCTTTCTGGTGGTGCAAAAGGGCAGAGCTGGACACATCTCCCAGGACCAGACCAGAGAAGTCAGATGGCTGCCCTGTAACTCATAGTGGATACCCATGGAGATGACTGAAGGGTATCCACACATTCATTACACCCTGCATGGACATTGAGGCAAGCAAATAGTTGTTCTATAATTACAAAGGAAGTATTTATTACCTGCAAGATATCTGATCCTCGAGTATGTGTCAGGGATAGAGGAGTATTGCATGGGTCATGTTGACTCCTCTTGTCTCCATGTTTGCTTGTATTTCTCCCCAGGAAGAAAACTTTTCTTGCTGATGTGCCAGTCTCTTGGAAAAAAAAAAAAAAAGAAAAAGAAAAAGATTCCCCTTCTGCCGACATTCCCTTCCGAGTCTGGGAACCTCTATTGTCTTTTCTCTGGTAATAAATGATAATAATTAAAGGCAAATACACAATAATTAGTCACACTAGGTTTATCCATCTGGCATACCTGTATCTCATCACTGTGTCTTTGAAACAGATGACAAGCACCATATTGCACAACATCCTGCTAATGGGTCTGAGCAGGGAAAAAGAAGGTAAAAGGGTTACCACAAAAAAAAAAAAAAAAAAAAAAAAAAAAAAAAAAAAAAAAAAAAAAAAGACAAAGTAAAAGAAAAAAAAAGAAGTCAGCAACAGGGACTGACAACATTATACAGCTATTAAAAAAATAGTGGTGGCTGACAGTCAAGTTATAAACCACTTACTGGCAGATGTGCTTTCAAGGGGGGGGTAGGAAAATGTGGAAATATGCAGCACTCTGCTTAAACTACCTCCTGCTTAAAATACCTGTACCTGACATACCTAGTGTTGAAATAAGGATCGTTTCCTGGAAGATTTTAGCTGGGTATGCAGACGTATAGGGAAAACGAGCTATTTTAAGAGCTTTGCCTGGCCACATGAAAAGTTTGCCTTTCATTGTAAGGATAACACGTTATGGACAAAGTGATCAGCTATTTTGGTCCCTCATGCCTATGTTGATTGATGCACACCAAGAGTCTCTCCATCCTTACCAGGGCTGCCTGAGAGAAAGCAGAGTAAAATTAATACAGCAAAGAATTTTCAACAAATATTTACTCCTTTAAAAAATGATCATACAAGGCTGGCATTTGATTTCTGGGAACTTGTGAGAAGCAGAGATTTACTTGTATAAATAATCACAGACAGCCAATTTCAGTCACATGTATTCAGATTTCGATTAAACCTCCACAAGTACTTCAACTCTCTTTTGAACAGACAGCAGAAACTTGAATGCGCTGAGAGCCAATTTTCTGGTTGTAACGATTTTTGGGTTGCAGTACAGTTTTCAGGTTACCCAAGACAACAGCCATGGAACTGGGCCCAGCTACGTTACCTAGGTGCATAAAAACAAAAAAGCAAACAAAGGCAGTGCCTGACCAAACGCCTGTATGATCCTGATACAAGATGAGCATGAAGTGATTTTGTGCTTCCCTAGGTCTAATCTGCCTGAGCCTTGCATAGCTGAAAGCTATCAGTTGGCAGTCTCTAAAGCCATAAAATGTTTTTAAAAAAATAATAATTATTAAAAGTCCTCTGCCATATATCATAAAGTACGAAAATAGACCATGGGTAATTTATACTCACTAACTCATCCAGACTTCAAGGCAAAATCATGCTTCAGAAACATCAAGCTGATCACCAAGCTGCTCTGCTACCTGCACCCTGTGAAGATTTGTACCTGGCTGGGGTTTAGGCAACGTCTCTGTCTTTGCAATAAAGGTACATGTTCTGTAGGTGTTATTGAGCTCCAAGTTGTCACAGGTCATAGGGTGGCTGATGTGACAAGGCAACTGAAATTCCTTTGTTGGACATCCCGGTCTCAGGAGAATAATGATGAACTTGGCCAAGACTACCTGCGCTCAAGCATTGCATCCAGGCTTTTGTAGAAATGTTAATGGCAAAATTGTTTATTTTCATGAAGTACTTGCAGTGCATTAGGAATTCTGGCCATATGGAAGATAAAAAAAATAATGGGAAGTGTATTTTGAGTGAAGGGAAGTTTTAGAAGTGATGGTCTCCTAGCAACTCCTCCTGAACTCTGTACCTGACCATGTTAACATAAGGAATGCATCATGAACTTTGTTGAAAGAACATTTTTTTTTTAACTTATACACCTGGAGTTTATCTTGCACAAGAGTTTCTAGCCAGGAAGCAATTTCATTTCAGCCTAGCTAAGCCCACTGGTGTACATCACACACAATACCCTGTGATGCCCTGGCAATTAGTCTGCAAATGAATTGTGTCTCACTCAGTCTGGTAAGCACTATGAGACTCTGGGATATGGAGCTGATATAAAAACAGAGCAAAATACTGGAGTTCGTTATTAGTTCTTGCTAGGTAAATTAACTAGGAACAGCTTTTCAAAATACTTCCTGTACATATTTTCTATACAAAGAGACCTTCTCTTGTTTGTTTCTCTCTTCCTCTGGACAGTCCCTAGTGATGATTTTCACAGCTCTTATGGAAGCAGCTCATTGTTCTGCAGAGACTTAATTAAAGTGTACTTCCATGTGAAATTAGTCTATTGTATTTATTTAATCTTTATGGTAATTGCTGTACAAGGGCTGTGGCTATCTGCATCCTACTCCACCCCCCCACATCTCTCCCCACCCCACGGTCACCAGTCCCCGAAGGAAACGGCTAGTCATTCTGCCCTGGTTGAACTCCTCATCTACTCAAATGATGCATTTGAACTTTAACCCGTGGACAGCAATATTTGCTCACCATGCCAGCGTCTTTCACAGACGAAAGGTATGCTGGAACAGCTCTGGAGAGAGAAACATGCATTACACGCGGTTTTCTTCTCCCAGGTATTAGGTGACACTGTACTGAGTTCTGACAGAGCTCATGTGGTGTTTCACACTTTCTGCGTCAGTCCCTAGGTCTTTCCTAGGCTGGTTTTCACCTTGAGACTGAGCTGTGGGAAAGTTTTTTATTAACATTAAAAATCTATAAGCTCCAGCTGAATCACCTGTAATGTTAAAGATATCATTTCAATGCCAGGTATCATTTATGTCCAAATATTATCGAAGAAAAGCATAAAATAAAGCTCTGACAATTGATTATTCTTGTAAGGGGAGGGAATGGCTGCAATTTGTTTCCAGAGTATTTCCACAGTGAGATGAGTCTGTTTTTCAAGGAGATGTTAGTAAATTGGAAACACCATCAGGTTCCATTGACTCCACAATGTGCATGGAAATGGCTGAGGAGAGTTGCAGTGAGGAATAAAAGTCAAACTAAAGCTTCCAAATGGTCTGATGCTAATGTGATTGGCATTTATTATTTCATCCTCAAAGAATAATCTCCAAAAAAGTTTGCCCTGAGCTACACCAGCACACAGGTGATCTGCCCCTCTCTGAGACCATACCTAAAGCTCAAGTCTGACTCAAGAGAGTCCAGTCACGCCACAGGAAGAGGAAAGTTGAGGCTCCTGGCCCATCACTGTAAGGATGGAATTGCCTTTTCAGTCTTCCTCTAATATCCTGCTTAAATTAATATTGCTGCAATCCTCTCACACAGAGAGGCTTCATATTTAACCTAATTTTTCAGATTGGTTGATTAAAACACAAGAGTCCAGCAGTTCATAAATCAGTTGTTTGAAGCCCAGATTATAATCCAAGGCCTTTCCAGAAATTATCTCGTCTCTTTTCTGCCAGGTCTGTATTTTATGCAATTGATAACCTATGCTTCCTTTCCATATGAACTGATTATTCTCTTTCAAACTGTCCCACAGGGCTCTGTGCTGGCCCTTGTGCTTGTGAAACTCTGAATTGGCTCCCTCTTCTAAATCAGCATGAGGAGTGAATTATTATTGCAACATCGTATCACTATCGCTCAGATTTACTTTGATTTATCTGCAGGCTGATCCCAATAGCCCAGCTCTGCTTTCTTGCTGGGTGGATGTGTTGATGCAGCTATTGTTTCAAATCTGGTGGTAGACAGACCATAGCTGTGCTCTTTCTTTGCAGTTTGCCTTTCTGGCTGATGGGCTGTGTCGCTCCATACTGACGCAAGGGACATGTCCACCACTTTGGAAGAAGATATGAGAAACCCCTCATTAGGCAAAAAATTGAATAATTCATCCCCACTGCAAAAGCTTTAACCTAATCCTTTGGGCACAGAGCACAGTTTCAACTCGAGATTTTATAGCCATTCAAAACATTTTTAGTGTTAACTCTGACTATTCCTCTTCTCCACATAACTGTCTGATGGCTGTACAGATCTTACTAAAGTCTTCATCCGGCAAAATCTTCCAGCAAAACTAATTTATCTGACACTAATACCTGATTAATTTTCTTGTTCTGTTTAATTTTTTTGTTGCAACCACAAGGTAGAAAATGACGCTGCTAAACTTCTGAAGAGGCATAATGTTCAAAGGACAACATCTGGAATCTTTATATGGGGTTTGAGGACAACTTATCCTACGTGCTACATTTGCACACCAAAGGAGACATACTCCAGTCTGAGAGAGCTTCCCAATTTAAGAAAATACCAGGTTTGGTAGGTACCTCGAATACCCAGGGATGTTAAAAAAATGAGTAATCTACCCTTTTGCTTGTTTTTTCTTGGACTAGGCTCTTCTTTCAAATAGAAGAGAATTTGGAGGACTGTTTGTGTGACTTGGTTTTGCTCCATAGCTGTAACCTCAGCTATCTGCAATCTGTTCTTACACATTCTTTCTTGCTCAGGTCTAGAAAACGAGGGCATGAGCTCAGCATCTCAAATAAGCTTCCACTTTGACCTGCAACCCCTCCTGAGTGTATATCCTTAGACTACCACCCCATTTTGAATTTCTTCATTAGTACAATGCCTCCTCTCCTCAGAGAATGGGTGTTTTATTGAGCTTATTTTTGGACTCCAAAGGCGCTGTCAGGAAAGGCAGAGATGACAGTTCCCTTTGATGCAAACATGATAATATGACTGCACTTGCTGGCATATTGTACTTACAGTAGTGTAGGAAATGCATCTGAGGAGATATTTGATCTTCCATGACTAGCTCTTACAAACTGCTTTTTTATATGGTTTATATACACCCTACGTGTGTCCAGGCAGTGCTACACCAAGGACTGATCTCAAACACAGTGTGGCAGTGTTTTAAACTGGCTGGTGTTATCCTTCAGCCCCTGAAAGATTCATGGGGCCACACCTCACAGGGCCTAAGAAAAGAAACAAGGAAAAACAAAACAAAAAGCCCAGCGACTACCAGAATGGGCAGAAACTTCAGCTCCATTATCACTCCCCTTCATCTGCTCAAAAACCCTCGCTGCAGGGGTTGTCATGGTGATGCAGGTTTGACCTCTCACTTTTTACTCTTCCAGGAGCTAAAAAGGTAAAAATGAGCCATTCTGTCTCGAATGAAAATCAAACTCCTTCAGTCAAAGGACGTTGAATCGTTTTTTCCCCTTGTCAAACCCAAATGTTTCCATAGGTGACACAGAAATAAATAAATAACCAGCACCGGGCATCGAGGAGCATCTGTGGGTTCAGTGGGATGTGGCAGTGGCTGTGATGAGTGGGGCTTGGCAGGGGAGGTCCATGCCCAAGTTTCCTCAAAGTCACAAGGTGCTACATCCCGCATTTCCCCTTCACCATCTCTGTCTGTCTCTGTGACCAGCTCCTTGGTCAGCCAGTTTAACGTGGGGTTTGTGTTTGTGGCAGCTCTAGGGCAAAAAAAATCATTGATTGATTGAACTGTGTAGCAGCCTTATAAGCCATTATTAGCAGCCTGCTATAAACAAGACCAGAAAGGGTAAAATCATTCATTTTTATTAATATTCTTGGGAGCTGGGCTTAGCAAACCTGCTCTTTGGCCAGGTTGGCAGCAAAGCGATGGCATCATCTCCTTGTTCCTGGATGAAGCTGGTAATGCACCTGGAGGTGCTTGTGTTTGTATGACAGGGTGGCCTCATTTATTGGGATAGAGCCCTTGTCTGGACTACGAGACGAAGTAATCTCCTTCTGCTGATTACTTTTGAATCTAAGTCCTCTGCTTTGATAACCAAATCCTTCCCTACTTGCTCGTTTCCCTGCTCCAGTCTCTCCTCCCACCACTTTCACACAGTGCCAGGGTAGCTTGACATGTGAAACCAGCATGACTTCAAATCAAATATTCAGGCTAACGACAAGCTGGCCTTGAATGAAACATTTGAAGAACCTCTGATGCAAATTCCCCAATGTTTAGTACGGCTCCATCAAATCTCTTCCTGCAAGAGTGTCTCATCCAGTTCTGGCTTAAGAGAGAGCTACTGAATTTATTTGACAGAATTGAAAAAAACTGAGACGTATATATAAATA
This sequence comes from Athene cunicularia, assembly GCF_003259725.1. Lineage (NCBI taxonomy): Eukaryota > Metazoa > Chordata > Aves > Strigiformes > Strigidae > Athene > Athene cunicularia. The sequence goes on from NW_020799112.1 coordinate 13,608,559, forward strand.
CACACACACATATATGTTGTATGTGTGTATTTATATATGCCTTATGTATATAAAGCGCCAGCCTTCAAATCCTACTAAACTGTAACTGAAGTCTGGAGTCATCTAAAGTTCAAATGTTTCCCATGATTTTGATATTAAAGTTTTTGAGAACCAGTGTTTCTGGACCTATGTACCACTTATGATCCTTATGGAGATCCTTATGGCACCAGACAACAGGGGTTCAGCTCATCTCCACACACTGTTATCCTCAGATCAGGGATCATCTCTCTGGAGACTCGTTGTTCACACATCTTTGCTTCTGCTTTACTCTCCTTTATAGAACGAATCTTTAGTAAAACAGATTCAACAGATGAAGCCTGGTGGTCCCGTGTGTACTCACCAAGCCCCAGACACACTCTGGTGTCTGGGCCATCTCCCTCCAAGGTTTTGGGCATGAACCCCTGAGCTGTTTCAGCAGAATGAAGGCACTGCCTCCTCTCATGTGCTTCAGAAGCACAACTCTACTAAACACCAAATTGGTCCGGGTCCAAGACTATCTCCCAGTCCAGCCATGGACCACACCGACCTTCTAGACCTTCACTCTTGCTCCTTGCAAATCAACAATACTCACTGAGGCACTAGATGCCTCCACCTGTTCGCCATCTCAGTTAGTAACTTCATGTTTTTTGAGAGCTGAAGAATATGGGCAAACCCCTGCCATAACCTACCTTCCTCCTTTGCCAAGCTCCCTGGTGCATGCAGAGACCTTCATCACACACAGCAGCGGGTGATGTCCTTGTCATAGGTCTCATGTTGCATCCTCTTGCTCATTTCTGGATAGAACTGCAGATTTTCCCTTCAAAGCCAAAACCTCCTCCAACTCCAGCAGTGACCATTGTAACAAAAGTTACCGTGACCTCTTAATTCATTCAGCTGAGTCATGTCATGAAGGGACACAGTAGATTGCTTCTTGATCTCAGCTAGTAGGCCACTGATGCCCTGAGTTATGAAGACAAATGGTATTAGTGCCAATACTTCAGGAGTATCTTGTCGAAGGGCATTCCACAGGTTAATTATACCTGTAAAGCCTTTTCATTTACAACATTAGAGCCCAGTGAGTCTGGTTTGCCTCTGTAAAAGATGGCTGTCATATTACATGCACGCCATTTCTCTAGCACAGACAGGCATTTTCTAAGATTAAGCTTTACAGGGAGAAAAAAAAATTATCTCAGACATAGCCCTTTGTCTTAATTTCAGCTATAGCAGAAGCAAATCCAGCTCTATTTAGACTCACTTTGGGGATCGAGGGTGAGAGGGATTGAAGTATATAGTGCCCTAATCCCATTGTTTTCATACTGTAATGCTCTGGAAATAAGATAGCAGAGGGATGTTAGGAAGGTGCTAACTTCTGTATATTTATGATCCTAGGTTCAGCCCTGAAATGCAAATTATAAAGAACTTCCCCACCACCACCACTTTCTCTCTCTGTTATCCTGCATTTTCCACAGCCTGAAAGATGTAAGTCATTAGATAAATGACTGCCAGTGGAATGCTATAGCTGCAATGTAAACTATGAGGAGTAAATCCATAAAAAAAAATAATAATACATCCCCCAGAGAAAAGTTCTGCTTTTCACATTTAAATGTACTAGTTATCAGCTATTCCTGTTCACAGGGCATTAAAATACATGCTGTTTCCTAAGCCCTGATGCAGTTCTAACTGGACTCAATCTTGGAGCTAAAATAGAACATATTTTACAAAGTGGTGTAATGTAAAACTGTCATCTAAACATCTCTCATCCTGGTCTCTCTAGGGCTTTCTCCAGAGAATCCTGCTTCTTCTTTATAGCGTCATCATTTATGTCTTTGTTTATTAGTGGAACGAACTTGTCAGTAATTGTCTTCCCACCAGCCACCCCTGTCCCAGCTCCCTACATGCTCATCTCTCCAGCTTGGGTCGGACACAATGGGGAGTGCTCCTGCCAAAGCCATTTCAACATCAGCCGTTCAGCGTGCTGCAGGGCGAGGAGGTCACTCCTGGAGCCCTGCCGGCAGCCTCCCGAGCCCAGAGGTCACTGTCGGGGCCAGGAAACGGGGACCAGGGTTGCGGTGGCCGTGTCTACGAGCTCTGCTCTCCAGAAGTGGCACTGCCGCGATGGAAGGCAACTTGGCAAGCAGGTTACGGTGCCAGGCAGGGTGCCCTGCACACACATGCACCCACCCGACCCAGCCATGGGGCTGCAGGGGGTGTCTGCTGGGACGCCCAGGACAGACGGAGGCCGTGTGGCTTTGCAGAGCAGACCCTGCAGGTTTGCGGGGCTGGGCACTAAGGCGCTGAAGCTGGAAGCAGCTTTAATGCCAAAAACCCTGAGATGAGAGGGTGGTTCTCACCTTGCCATTCCACCGTTCTATTTCACCAGTTTAACCCATATGCTGCCTGGACACGTCCTGCAGATGCTCCATCCTTCAAAGAGGACAAATTTCCTCCTGATGTTTTGCTTTTAACTTGCAGCTTCTGCTTTCAAGGTTGTGAGGGATACTCAAGTCTGACTTTGAGTTCTGCCGCAGATTTCCTTCTGTGATTTTTAGGTAAACCACTTAGGATCTGGCCAGCTGGGGAAATCGGTGACTAATAAACTCTTGCATACAGTTGCAGTGGATTAGCTACTCGGCACAGCACCCCGCGAATCTGCTCTTCTCCTCCAAGGAGATTCGCTGTGTGAACGACTTGCTGTGGGTTAAGAAGTTGCCGCATGTCAGCTGATCCCTGGTAACTGTCTGTCCATGGCAAATGTGAGATAATTTAAGGGAGTTTAATCCTTTTTCTTTGCCAGTCCACATGATGAGTTTGTGCAGGGTGGTTAGTACACAGTAAATTCACACTATAATTTACTGTGTACTAATTTCTCCAAGCTTTTAATTTCACAGTGTCTCAGTTTCCTCATCTGTAAAAGAGAGATAATAAATACTTTCCTTTCTGGCAGGAGTGCTCGAGATCCTTCAGCACTAAATGTAAAAGCACCCATTTAAAAGTAGTTACTTAGAGAAACTTAATTTTCGGTGTAAGAAGTTATTTGTGTCTGATCTTATACTACAGCAGCATGAGACTAGTGATGGAAGCAAACAACATTTGAAAAGTAAATAAACCTACTAACATGAAAAGTAACTAGGATGCTGACCAGAGTAATATTTATATGCAACTGTGATTGCAAACATTTTTAAAGCTTTCTGTTTCAATTCACCTGTGATTCTTTTTAAAGGGAACGAAACAAATTTGATGTATTTGCAATCAGATGCACAAGACTCTTTTCTTTAAAAAGAAACAACACATGTCAGGAAGGCCTAAACCTTCTATTTCTTGAGAGGCCCTAAACTTTTTTTTTTGACCTAGTGATGCATGATCAGACCCAGAAAACAGTGTGTTTTTTATTTCAGATTTTTCTAGACTGTAATAGCCCAAGGGTATGTGCTATAAACTGGAGGAGTTGGAGGAGACCTGTTTTTAAGAGGAACATGATTAGGTTTCTGTTTCTGATTGGAATGTTTGTTTTAAACTTTTCTTTAAGGGGAACATTTCAAAACTAGTCACACTTTCAGTGACGGCTATATTTACATTGTAATCCCAGTCCCTGAGAATTGTCTTATTCTTTCTGGTACATCTGAGACATTAAGAAAGGAAAATTTGCCTTTAAAAATTATTCTTCATGCTGAAATTATGAGTATAGTATTAAAACCTAAAGACTGTTGAGGTCAGGAAGAAAAAGGAAAATCAGGAACTTTTTTCATTAGCATCCATATACTGGAAATTCTATTAACATATGAAAAGGAAACACTTGAAACCTGTGTATATGGATATGACTCTTTTTTCCCCTCAACTGCTGAAGAAAAATTTAGATCTGCTCCTGCTCTACTAACAAAGCAGTTTAAAAAGCAGTTTAAATTGAAAAGCTTTCCATTCCTTTTTTTTTTTTTTTTTTTTTTTTTTTTTTTTAATTTCAATCATCGGTTGCCTCCCTGAGAGTGTTACACCGCGGTGCAACTCAGCTTTGCTCTGTATCGTGGTACTTAACTGCCCTCCACTGGATGCGAGAGGCAAAGGCAGGGTTTCTTTCCATCTATAAAAATCACCGCAAAAAAATAAAAAGAAAGTATGAACTTGGGGTGTACTTTGCTTATTTTATCTGTTCTCTTGCGTCTCCCCAACACAGAGTCCGAGAGGTTAGCCCGATTGGAGTTAATAATTCTGAGAAAATAAAAGTGCCAAGAAAATAATTTTCACTGTCTTGGCTAAGTGACTATTAATTACTATACTTTAGCCACAGTCTTTAAATCAATTAATTCTTAATAGCAGTATGAAGAGAAAGAAGGAGGGAAAGAGGGAAAGGAGAGAAGGAAAAATATATTTTGGGGATAAATAGCATTGTTTAATCCAGTTTAGGACAAGTTAGGTTCCTTAGAGCATGGGCTCTGACGCTAGAAATCACACATGAATCTCCTTTAATGTGCTTAAGTAAAAGCTAATTTCTCAAAAGATCAATGATTTAAAAAAAAAAAAAAAGAAGCAAAACTTTAAAAAATGTCTCTAAGCATTGACTGCAATAGCCCTAACAGCAGCAGAAAAGAGTCTGGCTCCAGCCAAAGATCTTGTTCATCTGCCCGACATTTTGATGCCTCAGCTGACTTGAATTAGGAGAGAATAACTTGGAAGGTTTTTCAGTCCATCCAGTCCCAAGTTAAGAGAGTCCTCTGAAGCAGTGACTTATATTGCTTAAGCCCATGCAGGGAGCTCCTGGTTATGCTCTTGATGGCTTTTTAGAAACACAGTGGTGGATCTGTGCAATATAAAAACCATCCAGGGGAGAGCTGCAACACCTGACCTCCTTTTGCAAGTAACAGAAATATTTGGGTGCGAGGGGGGAAAAAAAAATAGCCGAGAGCGTTTCACCATTCCTTGTACCTCACGTCACCGTGGCCTTTCCCCCCCAAAGACGCACGCCTCCCATGCAACACATGTTGGAGTGAACTTTTGCTCCTTGGAAAATGGGACGACACACTTTCCCATGCAGGCGGGTGAGGACATTTCCCTCCAATTCCTGTGGATCAGAGCTGAAGGCTGCCGTGTTCGATAAGGTTTAAGATCTCCGGTGCCTTGAGATTTAGCTTTTCGCTTCTGGTGAGGCCCTTGGCGGCTGAGATGCACGGCTCTCCTTTGATTGTCGCTCTCCATCACACTCAGGGAAAGCAGGGCTGGAAAGTTGGGTAGAAATATCTTTCACTGCCTTACCTTCTGCAGGAGCCTAACTTCTGCTTTCCTAGTTTTCTGCAAACACCGCAGTCTTTGTGTAGACAAAATCCTACCAACTGGGAGGTTTAGTTTGCCTGGCTAAAGACTGCAGAATTTGACCTCTGGAAGCTCATGCTAAGTCCTTGCAGTTCTCATTTTGAGTTTAAGCTTTGGCCTGGAATAACAATGACTGTGAGGGAAGCAATAGGTTATGAGCTGGGTGAAATGATACCTGCTTCTTGCCAGAAAGACTAACTGTATTCAAGCAACTTCTGTCCTCATTTTCCTTTAAATAAATATATAAAGATGTTCAAACTCCCCATCTGAGCTGCAATAATGAAAATAATGTGCACATTAATTTGTACGGGGGTCAGTGAGTCTTCCCAGCTCAACGGTTTTCAAACAGAGTGCGTAGTAAACCCATAAAACATTTATTTTTCATAATTTATGAAGCATTACATATTGTGAGTCCACAATGCCAGCTGACGTAATATGCAATAAATTTGAAATAACGAAACATTTCTCATGTATTTTCCTCCTGATGTGACAATGTGGGACATAAATTTAAAAGAAAGTTGCCTTAGACAAAAAAAAAAAAAAAAAAAGCAAAAGAAAAGAATGCTCTTAAATCAATAAATACTTGTATTCCACCAATCATTTACTGAGCCGTTCCCCCACTCATGGCTGCATCTGTCATCTTTCTGAAGCCTCCTGCTACCTCTCCTTCAAAGTTAGAGTGAAAGGGTGGTAGGGTGGGTGACTCACGCCCCACCACAAGTTGTGGGGCTGGCAGCGGCAACAGTGCTGGCAGCTGCTGGTGCGAGAGCCCTGCCTGCTGCCTGCCCCTCCTCAGCCAGCCAAGAGCCACACAAGGTGAGCCGCCGGCACAGCTGCTCGCTGTCCTGCACCAGGAAAAACCTGCCGAGTCATAACAGGCAGTGGGGCAAAAGAATCAATACCGCGTAAAGTTAATTTTCTTCTGTAACAATTATCATTCCCATATTCCCAGGAAGAGTAGCAGTGACAGGCTTTACACTTTTGAAGATAACTTTCTAGTGGTAATTTAGCAGGCATTGCAAATACGTAATTGCAGGATTGTAATACAGAGTACAGAGCACTGTGGAAAACACTAAAAACTCACCTGCATGGCCGTGAAAGCCAGCTGATAAATTCTCACATCAGAGAAGATGCCTTCCCGGCTGAAGGTTGAGACGCTCAGCGTATGTAAAATTGCCGAGTGACTTCTACCAAGCAGCAAGAACCTGGTGCTCAGCACTGTTTAGTTTCATTTGGTCTTGTTTTCTTCAATTCAGTGCACCAAAGCAACGTCTGCTTCAAGAAAATGCTGCGATACAAGGAAGGGAAAAAATGTGGAAGTTGTTTGAATGTACGATGCAGAACAGGAGTGAAGGGCGGAACAGGATAAAGCAGTTCAGGGTTTTTGTCCAGTGTCAGTATTCTGGTTGCCCTGTGGTTTATATCTAAACACAAAAGTATTTATAGATAGCAGAAAGAGTGCTTTACAGTGAAAAAATGAACTTTCTTTTTAATTTCAGCTTTTGTATTTGTGGGGCTTGATTACACTTTATGTCTGAAGCCCAAATGGGAGACCAAAAAAAAAAAAAAAAAATTTCATCTGAACAATTCTCATCAGGAATGATGTTGGAAGCTCGTGTTCCCAGGGAAGACACGACGCACCCACCGCAGCTGAGCGTGCAGGGACATCTACTGGCAACACAGCCAGAGCTGGCCCTTTCCCTCAGAGTGCAAGAAGTCTGGCTTTGCACAAAAAAACATCTGCTTCAGCAACAGCAGAAGGTTTGGGCTGATCTAGTAATAGGAATGTGTATGGAAAAGGGAGAAAAAGACACTGGCTTGTCCCAAGGGTAAAATTAAGCTTCTACACAACACATCCCAGGGTGGGGTGTCCTTAGCAGAGCAAGCCTGGCTGCCAAACCTTCCCAGGCGTATGAGGACTGTTGTCTCTGGAGGCAATGGTAGGGGATGCTGGGCACATTATGAATCTCCCCCTTTCCGACACTTCCTACACCCCTCTCCTGCTGATTTTGCCCCGTGCAGAGAGGAAGCAAGCCTCAGACATGGACCACAACGTTCTCCTGCATGAGCCTTGGGCATGGCAATGAGATTTAGCTGTTCTTCCCTCCTTCTCCCCCAGCAGTAGATACCTCAGGCAACCAGACAAAACACTGTCAGAAGTAAAAGGCTCCTTGCCTCCTCTCTGCCCTTTAATAAAACCACAGGAGACAAGACATATTTAATCCCTACTGCAAAGATATGTACACCAAACTGATTAGATAGGGTCAGGCTGGTTCCTGCTCTAACATTTAAAACACTGTCTACCCTTCTCAAGACAGGATGAGGATCGCAAGCCAGGCAGTCTTACTGTGAAAAGCTACTCAGAAGTGTTTGTTTTTCTCATCTCCAAATCAAGACAAATTTCTCAACTCCTTGTAGGAGTCCTGGTTCTATAACTCATAAATGGAAAGAAGTGAGTGTCTTTCCCCCCCACCCCCACCCATGTCGTCTTCTCCACATACTGTTTTCTGCCTTCAGGGTATTTGTTCTATAGTTCCAAAAAATCCATCTGGTTATTTTACTGTAACACACTTACCAGAACTGTAAGATCATAGAAAAAACATTTGAAAAGGACCTGCGAAGGTTTCTAGGCCAACTGCCTGCTTGAAGCAGCAGCAACATCAACACCAGATCAGACTGGGGATGGTTTTGTATAGATGATCCCTGAAAGTCACCAAGAAGAGAATTCCTACTGCTTCCCTGAATGACATGTCCTAGCGTTGTACTCCATTCCAGGTGAAGACGTTTAGCTCTAGTTTTAAATATAAGACATGAAAGTGGTCTTGAAGTGAAACAATCATCCTTAGTAGCTAAACATTTTACAGCAACAGACTTGGAGGAATGGTCTGGCAGGTCTTTAATATCTTTCTAAACTCCTATCTAATGGTACATGTTGGACACTTAGACAGGACAGACATTACTCCACAGATGAACCTTCAATACATTTCAATGTATAGAGACTCAAAGGCTTCCTTTGTGAGCAGTGCTTTGGTAATTGAGTTTCTACTTGAAGATATTTAAAAATAAATTACTATCATTTAAGAGTCAACACTGATTTTATATGACATATATGAGACAAATCCCCTCCTAACCTATACATTTTGACAACTAAAGATATTGTTTAAGTTAAAAACAGCTGGCAGAGCTGGTGTAAAACAGGTTAGACCTGCCTCAGAAGAAGCTTTCTGTCCTGAGCAGTGACTAACCAGGGCTTTCTGTTTGAATAGTCAAGTCGCTGGGAGAATAGGAATGGGACTAAGTAGCAATAATCAAAGTCCAGTTTGTACCTGGATTTCAAAACCATCTATTGGATTACTTACATCTGAGCTTCAGTTCAAACCATCTGTTCCTCCAGCACTCCCCCACAGAAAGGCCACAACTGGGCTAAATCCAGACTTCTAGCACACCTCCACCAAGCAATGGGGGAGTAAAAAGGTTGAGAGGGGATGACAGATCGGGCAGGAGAGTTGGGAAGCAAGGGAACACAGTGATGTTTTGATGAATACGTTGACAATGAGACGGGACTTCTATAAATACCACGGGCATATGCTATCTTTAAGTCCCATTTCAGTGTCATCCACCCTAAATATACTCATTTTCCCTTTGATTACACAGGGGTTTCAACATTTTTGCAGGCTTTTCCCAAAGGCAGCTGCTGAAACCCAGGCAAGTAATTCTTCAGAAGTAAAGCATCTCCAAAGTCTTTCACTCAGTTGACATTATGAAGATCAGAAAATGATACATATGAACATATTCCTTACCGTTCTATACTTCATTTAAAACATTTCACCTGCTTTTATTTTTTCCTTTTTTCTCAGTCATTACACAACATCTGAAAGATAAAAGAGGGAAATCATTTTGTTACTTTAAATACTTATCTCAAGCTCTCATTTTGACTACATCAAATACATGCGCTGTGCTAAAAAATGCACAAGGGAAAAAATCCCAAGGATATAGCTAAGAGATTGTGAGAAGAAAAAACAGAAAACAACAACAGCAGATCATAGAAGAAGAAGTGTCTAAAAAATGAGAAACAACAAAAAAAAGCAGAGAGCTATAGCATGGTAGAAGAAAAAATAAATATACCACATAATTTATTGCAGGGAGAGTTCTGAAGAAAATGTCTTGTGAAATAAATATAATGCTCATGAGGACAAGAGATCTCATTCATATCCAATCTGTCTTGTGTAAAGAACTAGGCAATAATGTTCAAGTAAGTGAGTCACTGCAAGATCTCCCAGTTCGGCTGGAGATTGCTCAATAGAAATAATAACCAGCCACAGAAAAAAAGGCAGTGTAAGTACAGGTGGGAAAGGGATACAAACTCAGAGCAATAAGTACATACAAAATATCGAGATTGCTATATAAAGTAAAGGCATGATATGTGTCCTTCTCTGCCTTACAGTCTACTTTTCCTTCTGTGCCTCTCTGTGACAGTGAAGGTCTGCTCGAGCACCCAAGTTTACAGCTTCCCTCTCTCAGCGCTTGAGACAGCACAGATGTCAACAAGTTGGATAAAGGGTGACTTATTTGTGGGTCTGAAGTCAGGGCTGTCTCAGTAAAAGACCTTCGACTCCATAATCTGTTCCTCACAGTGAGCCATGAGGGGCCAAGTCCCAAGAAACATCAGGTGCCCTTCAATGCCAGCACCAACCTGCTGGTGCAGGAGCGGAGGATCTGATGCCAAGCAGATGAAGGGGGCAGTAGCTCAGTACTTAGGTGCTTAGGTAAATATGAATTATATATATTTGCCATGCAGTAGCTACACCTAACCTGGGGGAAAATCTTTCGTATGTGTCCACATGGTCTTCTGTAGGCAGACTGAGGGAGTTTGAAATCCTGGCCAACCCTTGGAGTGCAAAGGGCTTGCCACCTTAGGAGAGCTCTCCAACCAGACCAACACATCCTTGGGAGAGGTGAGCTTGGGCAGCACAGGAACAGCATCACACACAACGGAGACTGTCCCACCACAGCGTGCTTGCACAGGGATCTGGGGTTGCCTGCCAAAGACGGTGCAGACCTGCCCTTGGCGAGAACCGAGGGCACAGCAGTACTGTCCGCTTGACAACCAGCACAAACTGCCTGGCAGCAGGGCCGGATTCAGCCTGCCTACACACTGGGGCTCCCACAGTGCCTACAGAAGGTGTCTGGGCACCTTGTGCAGTCAGAGGAGAAAAACAGATATCTCCAGCAAGTGATTCATCATGCTCTAAAATCTGAGCCTTGTGGGAACATTTCAAAATACCCGAGTTTGTTTCCTCCTGAAATGCAGCAAAAATTGCTTTTATTTATTTTTCTGTTAACTGCTTCTCTCTTTGCAGACCCCCAAAAAATTTTTGAAGGAGAAGGGATTGATTAGTTTCGGTGTAAAGGTGCCTGGCCATGGGCTTCCAGCTTCGGCAAGCGTGAGGTGGGGAAGGAGAAGGGATCAACAGGATGGCTGAAAGATCCGCTGACGACTGCAACTGAACGGAGCTCTTTCCAGTCCAGGATTATGGGTCTAGAACAGGAATCTCCTTGTGACTGATGTTTTCAGCTGCTACAAATGTTTGCATAGCTGGGCTAAAAGGCAGTAGGAAGACTGTTTTGTCTGTTCTTGCTTCGTCCTCTTCCTCAGTTGCTGGAGGTGAGGCAGCAAGGAGACAGCGGCAGAAGTAATGCGAAAACCAGCTGTGGGGAGAGTGCAAGGAGGATGTAGGGGATGGGACCGGATCAAGAGGGACAGGGCATCAGCCTGCAGCTATCTGACATCTGCAATGAAACCATACACACCCTTGGCCAAGCAAAAATCCTGCTGAAGTATGTGTCCCAGCTCTGGCTGCTGGGTAATCCAGCATGTCCAGGAGCTCCCAGTAGGAGACTGAGTTGTAAACTTAAAGACTGAGGATTTCTGATAGGCCAAACTGTTTTGAAAGAAAAAGGCTATTGACACACATTTGGAAAAATGTCCTCTTGTCTACACAGCTCTACATTTTTCAATCTAAATTTGGAGGTTTGACTACTGTGATTTTTTCAGGGTATGAGGTGTGGGTGGTTATTTTTGTACAGGATAATGTATATCTAAAATGATACAGATTGTTGCTAGAGCCAGAAACATGCTACAATGTCAGATTTGTGAGGAGAACAAAATATGTATTTTAAAGACTAAGAAATAAAGACCACCACCACTTAACTGACCTGACCAAGCTTAGAGCATGAGTCAGTCAAGGAGGCAGGCAGGGAACTTGCCTGTGATCCAAGTCACAACGCCTGTGCCTTGGATTTCACTAGTTGCAAAAAAAACTCATCTAAAAGGATCCTGGGGAGGGGAAAAAAAAAAAAAAAAAAAAAAAAAAAAAAAAGCAACAAGTGTTCCTTTTTCATGAACAACATTTATTGAAGGTGTTCAAACTGCTATTACAGAAAATTTTACCATGGCTATAGGTGCAAACAGTACAGTGGATGATAAAAAAACAGGCAAAGGAAATGTAGCCTGTAGGTGTGACTGTATCTGTTTTAATTGCTGAGCTGCTGTTGAGTGGGACTCCCATGGCCAGCTGAAGGAGTCACTTGGGGCTGTGCCTGCACATTCGCACAGGCTGCTGTGGGCAGGGTGAGTACAGCAATTAAATGTGGTGATGGCAATTAAATGGGCACACCAATGTCTCTGAAGCACTTGCTTGGCAAGGGAATGCATTTACAGCTGTGCATCAGCGTATACAACACTACCTAAACACTGCACTTTTCTAATGCAACAAACGTGCTTTTTTCATTTCATAACTCTGTGAGATCTCCCATCTCATTCTTCACAGAATCACAGAATCAGAATCATCTCGGTTGGAAAGGACCTTGAAGATCATCCAGTCCAACCATTAACCTCACATGGACAGTTCACAACTACACCAGATCCCTAAGGGCTATGTCGACCCGACTCTTAAACACCTCCAGGATGGGGACTCCACCACCTCCCTGGGCAGCCCATTCCAACACCTAACAACCTGTTTTGTAATGAAATACTTCCTAGTATCCAGTCTAAACCTTCCCTGGCACAACTTGAGGCCATTACCTCTTGTCCTATCGCTAATTGTTACTTGGTTAAAGAGACTCATCCCCAGCTCTCTGCACCCTCCTTTCAGGGAGCTGTAGAGGGCGATGAGGTCTCCCCTCAGCCTCCTCTTCTCCAGACTAAACACCCCCAGTTCCCTCAGCTGCTCCCCGTACGACCTGTGCTCCAGACCCTGCCCCAGCTCCGTTGCCCTTCTCTGGACACGCTCGAGTCATTCAATGTCCTTTTTGTAGTGAGGGGCCCAAAACTGAACACAGGAATCGAGGTGCGGCCTCACCAGTGCCGAGTACAGGGGTCAGATCCCTTCCCTGTCCCTGCTGGCCACGCTATTGCTGACACAAGCCAGGATGCCATTGGCCTTCTTGGCCACCTGGGCACACTGCTGGCTCCTGTTCAGACGGCTGTCAATCACCCGCCCAGGTCCCTCTCTGACTGGCAGCTCTCCAGCCACTCCTCCCCAAGCCTGTAGCCCTGCTGGGGGTTGTTGTGGCCCAAGGGCAGCCCCCGGCATTTGCCCTTATTGAAACTCCTCCAGTTGGGCTCAGCCCATGGCTCCAGCCTGTCCAGGTCTCTCTGCAGAGCCTCCCTACCCTCGAGCAGATCAACACTCCCACCCAACTGGGTGTCAGCTCCAAACTGACTGAGGGTGCACTAGATACCCTCATCTAGATCATCAATAAAGATGTTGAACAGGAGTGGCCCCAACACCCAACCCTGGGGGACACCACTCGTGACCGGCCACCAACCAGATTTAACTCCGTTCACCACAACTCTTTGGTCCCGGCCATCCAGCCAGTTTTCTACCCTGCGAAATGTGTGCCCATCCAAGCCTTGAGCAGCCATTTTTGCCAGGAGAATGCTGTGGGAAATGGTGTCAAAGGCCTTACTAAAGTCAAGGTAGACAACATCCACAGCCTTTCCCTCATCCAATAAGCAGGTTGCCCTGTTGTAGAAGGAGAGCAGGTTCATTCTTCAGCCATTATGAAGATTTCCCTGGCAGGACATATACACTGCTGTGCTCTGTACACAAACTTTGTCTGGTCTTATTCTTTTAAATTCTAAATATTAAAGGATATACCTTCAGCTGGTGCATATTGTAACATCTCAGCTGAAGTCAATGGAACTATGAAAGCCTACACAATAATTAAGGAATTACCTCAAGACATTAAACTCATCAGCTTGATTCCTGATATCATGGAATTAAATGAGAGAATAAGCATTTGTGAGGTCTTGTTGTAAAAGAGGTGTTTCTGACTTCTACTCATACCAAAAATCCCAACACCACCTTACACTAGTGACGTGAACGAGGGCTGAAGAACCAAAAAACACAGCAGAAAAGGAAAAAAAAAATTGCATTCATTTTTAACATCCTGATTTTTTCAGACCGACTTCATGCTTTTAGAGAGCTCTGTGATGACAATACAAACAGTAGCTCATTTCTCAATCAAATTCCACCCACATCAGTGTGTCACACTTGTGCCTGATGAGCAGGAAAAGGGTGGTGATGGGGTGTTATATACCCAGGGGCATGTAGACACAAAAACAAAGGTACTGCAAGCCTCTTTTCAAGCTTTCTTGTCTCTGCTTTTGCCCCAGATCTAGGGCTGGACCAGCAGAGAAGCAGGTTACCAAGTTCTTTGTACCAATACAACAATCTTTCAAAACTTCAGAGGCAAAGATTTATACACTTGCATATTTAATTATACTTTCTGTTATGTCTCTGAAATAAATCGAGTAACTGTGATGATTTCTGTCTTGACAGTAGGTAAACTGAGGCTGACAGACCTGACCTGCCCCCAGTCACCCAGTGCGAGTGCTGGGACTGAGCTCCAAGTCCCTTTCCCCTTGCACAGCCACTGCACCGCTCTCTTTCAGGGCATAATTACCACATCAGTAATGATAAGAAGATTTTATTTGACTGAGAGACTGCTCTAAGTGCCCAGCTTGCAGGTTACATCTCACCTGCAGGAACTTAGAGGCTATATGGACATTTGATTTCATGATTCATTTAAAGCGATACAAAATGCTGCTTTGATGCCCCCCCCCTTCCCCCTTCACATCCGATGACTGCACAGTGAGTGGAATTATACTCAGCATGTCACACTCCAGTGGACAGAGATGGTTTGTAAAAGCTGATAAGCCTTGTTAGGGTTTGCAACTTTGTATGAACTTCAGCGATAAATACTGCGTTCGTGAAATGCCAAATACTGCTGGAATGTTGGCGTGAGCACGACAGAGATTACAGCTAATGTGGGAGCGTGTAGGTACACTGCGCAGTAAATTACAGTCATGATATGCATCCACTTTCTGTGAAAAATGTTGGGTTTTGAGCCAGGGGTATTCCCTATAGCATAGTACACAGAGATCTAATAGAGCTAATGACTTGGATTTAAATTAATGAAGCAAGAATGAGGTGACGAGGATACTGCATGACTACTGAGGGAAGTGATTGTCAATATTTGTTCATGCCTGTTATGCTTTACCTGCTCTGGTGGGGATGTGTGTTTATGGACACACCCAGTCAATGGCTAATGACTAGCGAGACTCCTTTTCCCTTGATTTTAACAAAGAGATGACAACCCCAGTCACTAATGAGCTTTCAAATTGTCTTCCTCTCTTTTTTTTTTTTTTCTAATTGATTAAAAAGAATTTCAGAATGATGTCCTGCACACAGATGAAAGTGAAGTTTGATCTTCTGAAGTGCTAAACTTCTCCGCTTTGACCTGAATGATTGAGATGAAGGAGATTTTGTCTTTAGTAATTAACATGACAAATAACTGTGAATGGGAACTTGCTGTTATGAATGACAGCGTTGTCTTCTGCTTCAGGGTGAGAAACCCAGGGCCAGGATCCTGGGGATATATCCCTTGCTTCGGTCTGACTTTTAACAGGTTCGAAAATCTCTGTCTCTCGCCTGATGGAGACGAGACCAGACGCTGGTCTTCTTCAAGAGCACAGCACTTTTGAATGCATGCTTGCTACATCCTGTAAGATATT
>NW_020799112.1:13624008-13641826 GCF_003259725.1 Athene cunicularia
GGGGGGGGAAGAGTCGATTGCCCAGAAAAAGAATAATCACTGGTGGCTAGATTAAAGGTATTTCATGAGCACTGCCTTTCATACTGACAGTTCTGCTATAATCATTCCCAGCATACTACTCTGCCTCTGTCGGTCTTCATCTGTTGCCAATTGTCTTGTAGCTGTCTCTTATACACATCTAGTCGATTGCCCAGAAAAAGAATAATCACTGGTGGCTAGATTAAAGGTATTTCATGAGCACTGCCTTTCATACTGACAGTTCTGCTATAATCATTCCCAGCATACTACTCTGCCTCTGTCGGTCTTCATCTGTTGCCAATTGTCTTGTAGTTACTTTGTCAGCATGTTAGTTGGGGACTCTTCTTTTGTTCTTTGTTTTTACAGCCCTCAAACACAAGGGATCTTATGACTGGGATCTTGAATGATTTGAGACACCTAATAAATAATTGTTAGCATTCAAATATCCAAACTACGCTTTGCAGTATTGGTAAGCCTGCATAGCAAGAGTATAACTGATATTAGCTAATTGCTATTGAGTGGCTTTCATACAACAGACCATGGAGGTTTTGCTTTGTTTTCTTGTGGATTGTTTTTGGTTTGTTCGGGTTTTTTGTTTTGTTTTGTGTTGGTTTTTTAATTACAGAATGAAAATGCATTGCATTTAATCACCAACTTGATAATAGATGGCTCCAGCAGAGAGTCCTGAAACTTATGAAGCCATAGAAATAGACTGAATTAGGTTAAACTGTATTACCAGTGTGTAGGGGGACATGTACTGCTGCTGTCTATGCTACATCCATTCTGTGCAAGGCATTTGTATCTACAGACATAACATTTGGGCTTTGCTCACCAGATCAGCGTTATCTACAGGAGATACTCCACACAAATGCAGCAACCCCCATTTATTTCGTCTTCCCTTTCTGCTGGCTCGTGCCTGTGGAAAGCGAGCAGCTCCTGAAATCCTGCCTCGAGTTGCTGGTAGCAGCAGCATCTGTATAGCTGTGTAGGACTACAGCAGAATCCTCCTTACCCTTCCCCAATTAAAACTTCATCACCGGTACCAAGATAACAATGCAATAGAAAAACACTGAAAGCTGTTCTCACTGGTAACCGACATGACCTCCAAGCTCAAAAAACCCAGTGCCCTCTTCTTCTCCCTCTATTCCCCTATAGCCTCACCCACGGCGCCCATCAAACAATCAGTCACAAACCCCATCTGTCAACACGGGGTCTGCAGTTCATGGAATCTGCCCGACCGCGGTGTTGTATTACTGAGACTCTCTGTAAACAGAGGTACTTTGAATGACTTGTCGTCTCTTACAAATTGCACAGGGAGAATGAAGGCTACAGGACTGAGTGACATAATTGTAAGACAAAAATTACAAAGGCTCTTCTTTCACTTACCCTGGCAGTCTTAGAACTAAGCTAGACTTTCACACGCAGCACCAGAGCCAATCAAAGCTGCCTTGTAAAGTTTTTTTTCTTGCTTATTAGCTAGGCATCCTTGATGCTAAGCAAATTTGCATCAGGGCTGTTTTATGCATCACAGTCCTGTGTACTGTGATGACCAAGTATTCCCCCTCTAATGGAAGTTACTGATCTAGAAATTTAGCATGAAGCCTGACAAAATACAAACAAGTAACGTTATATTTTGTGGTTTGTTTTAATTTTGTGTTTACATCTTTTCACTTACATGTCCTCTACCCCTTTCTTCATCTCATCCTTTAAACAAAATTAACAGTACCTCGAGGCTCACATGTCTGAAGATCCTGGGGAAAATCTCCACTCTTGCTTTCAGTCTAGCCAGTCACATCCTCTTGAAGTAGCTCTTCTGTATCTCAGTCTTGTCCCTAGGAAGCAAAGGTCACAGTTAGACTAAGCGTCCAGATGTCAGAACAAAGGGACCACATTTGTTTAATGGAGTATGGAGTCCAGAGAGATATTTGGGATCTAGTGATACTTCCAGTGGGTCATGTGTTTCATGTATTTGTCATGTTTTCCATCTAAACAACACAGAGTCTAGCTAGATGCCACTGTGATGGGTGGCTGGTAGCTGTGTGTGAAAAATAATAAAAGAAAAAATAACACAGCAACGTTACCAAGAAATTACGTTGTTTTCAACAGTGCTTTTTGTGTCCCCATGTGTAATGCCACAACAACTTTTTTACTCACATGATAAAGATACGAGACTTTTGTAAAGTAGAAGTCAGCACCACCAAGGGCTTAATTATATAACGAAACATTCTTGAAGCCCTCACATTAGCTCACTGATGCTTAGTGGAAAAGACATTACCTAGCAACAGTCACTAACAAATCACAGGAAAAATAATAGAGATTATATGCTACATTACTCTACAGAGTCAGAATTGGTAGTAGGATGTGCTTGCCCTTTCATTTCACGCGGAAAAATCCATTGTTTACTGGTGTGAGGGTGTAAGGGATGTACTTTGGGGAAAAATGGGCCCGTTGATCCTTCATTAAAAAGTAGCCTTTAAAAGCCCAAAGATAGAGTGAGACATGTTAATGTGGCCAGAGATAGCAGACAGTGCATAAGAAAAATTACCTTTGGGTTTTTTTTTTCTCTCCTCCAAGAAATTGTTCTTCATATGTCTTTCATTCTCAAGTGCTTAGTCAGCAGGAGGAACCCATTTTTTAAGTGCTGACCAGGAGTTCTGGCTTGAGTTCTCCAACACCAATGTCCTGCATGCAACTCAAACAAGTTACATCAAGGTGCTCAGCAGTAGCTTGGGAACCAAGCTTTGGTAGACGTTGCCTCTGTGTTTTGTTTCCATCCTAATTCCATGCATTAAAGTGGCAAAAACTCTTAGAAACTGCAATAGAAAGGACTACATCGGTATTTAAGAGACAGAGTTATTAGAACCAGCCCCATATTGCAAATGCAGCTAGCAAAGAGAGAGATGGGTTTTATTCCGAATTATGCTTTGTTAACAAGTTGTTAACTAAGTTCTCACTCCAGAATATTTAGAGCCAGCTAAATAATATGTGTCAAATCATTGATCTGACAAGTTTCACAACTTTTTTTTTTTCCACTTTAAATTTCAAATATCTATTCAAAAAATAGCATGTTCAGTTTTTTCGCTCAGTTTTAATTACTGGCGACAGCAGGGGAGGGAGAAAGAACAAAGCTGAATACACAGATCCCAGAGGGAATTTGCCATCTCTGACCATTAGGGGAAAAAAGAAAAAAAAAGCATCTTTTCACTTGGAAACTAAGCCCACTTAGCATGGAGGTCCTGGGAAAAGGGGAAATGCAGAGTCCTCCCAGTGGAGGAATTCTTTGCTGTCACTTTGCTGATCACACCTGTAGCTGGCTGTTATGTCAGAAAATCTTGTATAACTGGATTATTAGACCAAGACAGAAGTTCTGAAAGGGTACAATGTTTGTTGGCTTGGGCATAATATGGCTGGTACTGGGCACAAAGGCAAAAGCTACAGCATAGAGATCTGCTCTTCATACAGAAAACTGTTCAGAGGCGGGTGGCTTAAATGGATACGATTTTGATTTTGAGGGATAACTTAGACTTTTGCATGTGTGTGTATGTATACAGACACACATCCATCAAGATTTGTAGTAAAAAGTAATTAAAGTGTTTCTGGTTTCCCTGTGCAATACTCATGCAGTCAGCCTCAGCTCAGAGATGGCGTGTGTGAGGAGATCCCCCCATCTCCACCATCTCCCCTCATCTCATCAGCCCCAGACTCTGATGATGTTCTTAAAAGCCACATCCATGAGACTGCCCTTGACATTACACTTTGGGAGTCTTCCCATATCACAGAGGGAGTAGCAGGATTTTTATATGGAGCTCAGAAATAAAGGTGTGTCTTCTAAGTGAATAACCTTAATCTAGCTTGCTTAATGCAGTTGAAAACCCCAAGGTAGTCATGGACCTTTAGCAGGTCCAGTTATAGTGAAGTTTAGGTAAGGCCATAACTTGCTATTACTAAAGACTTGTGCTCTGTGACAATCTTCTTTCCCTCTTTTGGAGATCTCAGACCAAACAGGGCTGCCGTGAATATGATGCTGCTCAGTGTGTGTTCAAGTAGCACAACTGGATTCCTACCAACTGCCTAGTAATTATCAGGTATACAGGAAAGAGCCAATCAAGCACCCAAAAGGACAGGCTGCCCTCTGCTCCCCCCGGGTGCAGCTGGCTCCTTATTTCAAGCACAATCTTAAATTACAAGGAAAAAGGATTTGCTGCAGAAGCAATGTTGTTTGGTATCAAAAAAGATTCCTCCTTCCTTCTGCCACCTCCCCCCATCTGCTTTTCATGTTTTATACAAAACTCGCTGCTCTGAACACTCCTGGATTTTCTCCCCTTCTAATAATAAAGAAGCGAATCTGATGTCTCCCACTGATGGCTTTCTAACCTTCAAAAGCATGTGTTTATCATGAGTTTCAGCTATCCAAAATAGTTTTGACCTGAGGTTACAATGCAGGCTCAGACTGCTTCGAAGCCAGTTAAATGGATGATAAGCAAACATTTCATTACAGACCCTCAGTTGTTGTAAGGATGTGCAAATCCCCGAGAAAGATTTTCAGCATATCCTCTAGAGCAGCATGGTGCTTTGGACCTGGGAGGTTCACTCAATCAGAGCCCCGCTGTCACTTTGCAAATATCTCCGCTGACTGTGCCCTGCATCATCACTTTGCAAGACCCTGGGCAAGCGGCTGGACTGGGGAGAGATTCCTCCCACCTGATGCACTGTGAGGGCTGAGAATTTTAAGTCTTAATTGAAAACACTCACCTTTTCGCTGCCCTGACCCTTCTCTGGTTTCTGCCTGAGCAGAGGAGTGTGGAGAGGTGCTGATGGAGGGTTGGGTGGCCCTGGGGGAGATCGGTCCTCCTCCCAGTCCCAGGCTGCTGCATCACGAGTGGCTGGGAGCCACATGTGTCCAGCAGTCAGCAGTTTCAAATCTCCTGCCAGCTACACCCTAAAATTAGTTCAAACAGCACTGTGCCAAGTCCACTGGTTTATTGCTGGGCTCCCTGTGTCTCCAGTGCCAATGGTCCCGTGTGGACCATCACACGGCCTCACCCCACTGAAGTGTGAAGCAAATAAGCACTGTTGTGAAAGCAATGCTCATTTTATATCTTACTTACAATAAAAAGACAAAGGGACGACAGTACTAGTGGCTAAATACACCCCCATCCCAGATAGGCACATATACCAAGCACCAGGTACTTTGTCTCTCTCAGCTCAATGTCTCCTTCCTAATTTATTCCAAACAGCAGCGGCACTTTATGGACCACGACTCACATTAATCCTGAGCAGGATGCCCAGACCCAGCTGTCCAGCCAAGGACCATACCCCATTTTCTTCATTCCCACTTCTCTTCTACAACCACCCAGCAGAAATGTTCTCTGGGCAGAGGTCTGACATAATTAATGACAGAGAAAGGTGAAACCTGAGAATTTGCAGTGTAAGTCTGAGATGGGCACCTCCCGTGACTCTTGTTCCAGCAGCTCAGGGGGTGGATGAGTACAGACCACTGTGTGCTCGGTCCATGTGCTCACTGAGACACCCGCCAGCTCCATCCCACCTCCAGCCAAGTCAGGAGGTAGGTACTGGCCCTGTGCAGCATCAGTGAAGTTGTGTGGGGTTTGGCTGCCCATGGCTAGCTCGATGTTCAGGCAGACACATAGACTGGGTCTTTCTTTCCCTTGGTGATGTTAAGTTGCTGCCTGAAAATGTTAACATGCCCTCTGGAACAGAAAGAACAACATGCAGATTTTCTTTCCTTCTCCAAGTCCACTTGGCAATTTAAGGACCTTTAGCTTTAGTTTCCAGGTTTGCTATTCAGCTCGCGGATAGTTGTTCTAAGACAAGTCTGAAATAAGCCATGAAGAATATTACGCTGCTGTCAGTGAAGTTTCGTAAATCACTAATTCCAGCCTAACTGCACCAAGGCAGTCAGTACTTCTGCTCTGCAACTGCATGACTGACATGCCGATACAGCTGTGTCATCTTGCTTAGTTTTATCTGTCCTGAACAATTACTGGCCTCCACAATCCTTCTTCAGCCCAAATCACTCCTGGTGTCGGGCTATACATAGCAGTGTCAACCACAGCCCTTTCTTGCTACGGTATCACTGGGATTAGCATGGATTTACCTATTTTTTGAAAGAAAAGTGTGCAGGAATACATCTAATTATGCTTTGCTAAGTATGAAATGTCCTTCTATTTAGCAGATGCTTGGGCCCTACTTTGACCTAACACTGAGTGTTTCAAGTAAACTGCCAGCAGCCCCGTCAAACTGTTGTGGGTAATTTGGAGTATGAAATGTGTTAAATTATTCAAAGAGCTGAATAAGCATAAACAGGCAGTACAACAGGAGAGATATGCATACCCAGCGATGCTGGTGTGACATTTAATACATCATATTAGCACTCCTGTTAGTACAAAGAGCTGGATGCCTAGCACAGCAGCCTGCAAATTCACAAGCAGAACACAGTCTAACTGCATTTTGCCCCCCATATAGCCTTCCTCCAACTGTTTCCCTTTGCAAAGCTAGATATGGCTCGCCTAGAACCAAAGGTGAAAGTTGGGAAGCAAAATTTGATTCCTTCCTGAAATGCAAAGTGCATGAGGTCAGTCTCACCCACCTTTGCTTCATGCTGGCATCAATCATCCTGCTGATAGCAACTGTCTTATTCAGAGCAGTGGTGTAAAGCAAATCAGAATCAGGCTCAAAACTGTCTGATACTGGAAAGTGGACCCCTAGACAGACAGACTCTGCTTAGTAATAGAGCTAACGTGGCAGAGAACACACACAGGATCATAACACATGTCTACTTCAGAAATACATATAAACACCCGTGTCCTAGTAAAAGCTGACACTAATTCAAGACAAAACCCTGCATTTTACCTACTGTGGAAACAGTCCATTATTTCTTATCCTTCAAAACAAAGAGTGTTTTCAGGTAATGGAGTATTTCTGAGTTCTCAAGGGATTACACTTCAGGGGATGAATGAGATGCTTCTGTAGTCAGGGTTTCGTGATGGTGAGCAGCAAGGGGGAGGTGATATTCTCTACTTTGAAAGCTTTTTCTCATTCTCAGAAAAAAAAAAAAAACAACAAAAAAAAACAAACAACAAACCAACCTGTACTGTGGAGAAGTTTGGGCCTGGCAACCCAATCTTTATTGCTTGGTTTGTCAATGAAAATAAAACTTTAAAAAAAAATCCATACAGCCAACTCATAACAAATAAATGGAATGAGCTCTCCTGAGAGTAGATGGAAGCCCTAGCGATGGAGTTAAAGTAGCCTGGACAAAGCACTCATGGATGTGAAAATACTGTCAGCAGCATGCCTGGATCAGCAAGGGGTAGACTAGCTGACCTAAAAGGCTTTTCCTTGTCTTTTTATTTTTTCCCCTTTTTCTTTTTTCTCTTTTTTTTTTTTTTTTTTCCTACAGTTTTAAGTAAGAGGGTGTGTGTGGAGGGTAGGATTACTTTGTGCTAGGGTAAAGTCTGATTTTAAATAGTTCTGAGGTCAGTTCACTGGCTGCTCTACTCCCTTGTCTTAGAGACACCATTTTCCTTCTGTAGTTTTGTCCAGATTCATTTAGCTAAGAAAGTTATTTTCTTCTAACATTCTCTTAGAAGGCCAGAAGGGACATTAGTACATTTTGCCCATTCCTTTAGGACAAATACATTGCAGTGTGTCTCTTGGCTCTCCTTTTGCTTACTTCTGAACTCTGTTTAGCAATAACATGGGATTAATGAATTTAACTCCATCAAAAAGTTTTACTAGCTTTGTAATCATGAGTGTTTAATGATAATATAAGGGCAAAAAAGTAGATAGCTTGGTTTTCAGCTGGTGAATGGGAATTTGTAATATATGCACTTGGAAAATCTCCATTTGAATTTGCAATCTGAGACAATTTTTGTTCCTTTTGGAGAGAACTATAGAAAAAATATTAAATGTCAACATGCCAAAACCAACCTCTGCCTATAAACACAATGGAGACGGACAAACATAGTGCAGGGAAATGTCAATTCAAATTTAAATCTCAATACAAATTTGAGTTTCTCAAATATTTTAAGACATACATTTTCCCAGGGAAATAGCCAACTTGTATCAATTATTTAGAAGTGTTTGTGGGAAGCCGGTTTAAATTCATAACAAGAATATCAGTTCAAGAAATGTGAATCTAAACATCAAGTCCATTTAGTCAGGGAACAAAAACAAACCACGCAACCTCTCGATCCAAATCAAACCAGATAGGCAACATCCAGAACTGCCTGCAGAAATTATGTGATAGCCATTTGAAATTACGAGTTCATACAAAGAACTTTTTGCCTTCTCTTAAATGTCTCAAAACCAGAAAGGGAAAAAAGCCTTTGTTCTCCATTTCCCCTGCTGTTTACACTGGTCTTTCTGATAGAGGGAGGATCACTCCTATGAGCCAGCTCCTCTTCCTCATAAGGCAGCTGGGAAGAGGGAAATGTAGGCTATGTCTATATTTGTGTGTGTGTTTGAATTAGAAATATGCTTTTATCTCCCAATCACCCCCACAGTCTGCACCGTGGTGCACGTTACACATGGTCAGATAAAAATAACAAAACTTGTGCCCGAACTGTTAACAGAAATTCATTTTATGGGACCATAGTAGAGGAAATCAGAAGCAAATCCTCCCCCAAATATCCATAGCAGAGAAATCAGGTCCACAGCATCAACTATTTCCCTCTGTGGAGTATCTAGTAAGATGCTGCACTACTAACTGATACAGATGCCGTCACGCTGCATGTGGAGAGGTCTAGGGAAATACTGGGAAAGGCAGTGAGACCACTGAGGACAAATTGACATAGCTTGGGAGGCAACGTGAACTCAAAGGTTCACCCACTTCCCAGCACCTCAGCAATAAAAATAAATCCCATTAATTTCCACCACAGTTGAATTCTCATTCAACTCCGCCACAGTAGCCAAGTCCTATTAAGAGAGGGCACATCAAGAGCATACGCTTGATCCCTACTCCAAACTTTACATGGCATCACTTGACATGCTCAGGTAGTGAGACTCAACAGGCTTGTGAGACTCTGGAAATTAGTTCAAAAGTGTTGGAGAACACTTTTATAAATCTAGCTGTCTGCACACAGAAGATGAGTCTCTTTTCCTTGCTGACTTTGCATGCAACAAATACATTGTATAAAATGCTGTGGATTTATTAAAAAATAAATAAGTGCAGATTAGTTCCGTTTAAACTACCAGCTAAACCAGATCAACTAATCTAAATTTGACAAACTGGCAAAATGCCTTTTACAGAGAAAAAACTTTCATGATCACTGCTGTGGTTTAAAGCAGAAGAATTGGTAGGGTGGGGAGAGATTGCTTTGAGGTGCCTTCATCCTCCAAGGAATGGGACTGCTGCTACATTTTTTACTGATACTCATTCTCACAAGCCCTACTATTTTGTAAGTCACCTGCAACGGGTTACAAATGTTAAATATTACAACCTAGAAGTCTTACTGCATCTGGCCTCACTGCAGCTCTTAGTTCTACAGGATTTTATAGGTCTGCAGGACTTTGTTTTGGGTTCCTTTTCCTCTTTTTCGGGGGTGTGTGTGCATGTTATTTCTTAAATGAGTTCTTAGTTTTCCTGCAAAGTCATTCTCTCTTTTCTTCTTTTTTTTTTTTTCCCCTTTTTTTTTTTTTTTTAATAAAGATCAAACTAGTTGTGCCATTTCTTGAGCATGCTACATGAAATAACAGCAAGTCCCACAGCTAACAAGTCTATTAAATTTCTTCCTGCTTTCCTTATGTAGCAAGTTTTGTACATTTAGTTTCTTTGCAATACTCAAGCTGCACTTACTGTTTTCTTTAATTTACCAATTGTTGATCTCAGTAATGCCTATATACACACTTCATCCTGACTAGAAGAGTTCAAGAAGAGCCAAAGCTGGACAAAAATTATTGGAAGCTTTCATAACAGCTTTTATTGAGCAAGTTTCAAAGAGGGATCATTTTGCACTTTTCCTGTATTTCATGAAGACAATTTCAAAGTTGAATTGTCGTCAAGCACTTTCAGGGTTTTTTTTTTTCTTCTTCTCACTCTCCTTTCTTTTTCCCCATCAGTGAGTGGATACAGTAGCAGTACGAAGCCAAAACACTCAATCACTGTGCCCTTTCAGTGGAGTGTAATGATACTGAAGGCTGTGTGCAGCATTAGGCAAGTAATTTAAGTGTAAATAAACCTCCCCTTTTATATAATAATCTAGATTTTATGGGTCATTCCTGGAAAAACTGTACACACATGT
Source organism: Athene cunicularia (assembly GCF_003259725.1). Lineage (NCBI taxonomy): Eukaryota > Metazoa > Chordata > Aves > Strigiformes > Strigidae > Athene > Athene cunicularia. The sequence continues at coordinate 13,634,292 of NW_020799112.1, forward strand.
ATGCAAGTTTTCCGTAGGAGCATACAGAGTGGTTACCATTTGGCAGAACTTTCTCATTTTAGTCTTAAAACTGTCATTTTGAAACAAATCCTGTGTTTCTTACTAACTGAGAGGTAGTATGAATCTATACTGAAAGTTCTTCAGGGGCTTTAAAAGGTTTCTGTGTCTGTAACAGCACATCTATCTAATCTGCAATGTCCTGCTCACTTAAGAACGCTAACTGGTAGGGATAAGCACAGGTTTCCAGTTTCTTACCTGGAGGCCAGTGGTTAGGTGATTTATAGGCAAGATGACCTCAGGTTGTTGATGACCTGTTATTCTGGGCGCTTGCATAAATGTCTGAAGTTGTACACATCATATTAGCCATTACTTGAAATGCTGGATGTGCCATCCTTTCACCACCTTCACAGGAATGGGGTGGAAAGCAGTGGGAATATATTCAGTGCTTTCAGTAAGCACTAAGGGGAATGAGAACAGGGTGAGCAACACACAGTAACCTCATTAATAGATTTCAGTGCACAAAATTGCTCTCAAGAATCAAGAACAGAAAATCTGAATCCATAAGTATCATGAGGAAAGCAACAGACTCCAGCTCAGCTGAAAGATTTACTGACCATTTTAAAGATATTTCATATAGCCTATTTAGAATATTTAAGAGTTTTCATCAAAGCAAATCAACAGCCATACCTGATGTGTGGGGTCTCCAGATTCTCCACTGTTCTTTGTGCAGCTGTCCCATCTGCCATGGTAGTGGGGCTGTCTTGGATTGCTTCTACATCCAATGGAAAGTTGCTGGATGTGGAAAAAAAATACGCTATCAGGACTACCAGAGTAAACTGGGACCCCTGAATCCAGCAGATGCAGGACTCTGCATTGCTGTTAAGCCCAGGGCACAGTTGCATTTTTCTCAGTAAGAATCTGGCCTGGGTCACACCAGGCTCTGAGGACACTTCAGCAGCATCACAGCACAAATGGGTGAACATGAGGTGACAGTCTCATGGCTGGGTGCGAGGAAAAGAGGGGATCTCACCAGCAGGTTCAGATTTTGTGATTTTGACTCCAGATGCTTTGATCAACCCCTGCGCCATTTAGTAAATAAAAGTTCATCTACAAAAAAAAAAAAAAAGTACCCTGAAATCAGTTTAGTATACCAAGCTTCTGTTTTGCTAACCAAAATAAATAAAGCAAGCACTTGTAGTTAGTTTGGAAAAGTAGCAGCAGGCAGGTGAATATGGCATGTTCTTGACATTTTTCCCATTCCTTCTCTATCACATGATGAAAACTCTCCATACTTGTAAAGGAAGGTATTGTAAATTAAATATCTAAATTTTCCACCATGCCAGCAATTGTTTTAAGCCTGCTTCTTGTGCCTTTTATCTCTCTTACAAATCTTGAAGGGAATAGGATTCATCAGTACACAAATGGCCTTTATTTCTGGCTGTTAAAAACCTGATGATGAGCAACATTTCCAAGGAAGAAAAAGCAGTCAATTTCCGAAGCATGTGCAGAGTTAATGTCTGCAGTAATTGCGACTAAGTACGGTAGAGCAGAGATGCACTGCCAGCTGGAGCCAGGGATTAAAAAGGAAACATCTGTGCTGAGATTATAGGAACAGAGGAAGCTGTGGGAAGGAAGGAAACGAGAATGCCCATGTAGGTCCACCTACCTCATTTGAACTTCTCCTTTTCCCCATGGTTTTGTTTTCCTCTAACTAAATTCTACGTATTTACCATCCTGAGTGCAAAGAAAAGTCTGTCTGATTTCTCTGCTGATTGACCTTTCCCTTAGACTAACCTCAGGACCACATATCTTCCCAAAATGAATCCTAAACGGTGGGTTTTGGGCACATGCTTGAAATCAAGCAGGCTTTTATGTGATTTGCTGAGCAAGGATACCTTTGAGAGTAATGACTTGAGATGAAACTTTGGGCCTCAACCAACAAACTACTTACAGCGAGTCTAACTTTAGGTAGACAAGAAATTCCCTTATTCCCAAAGGTACTATACACAAACTTAAATTTACACGTGTTTAATTATTCAGTTAGACTAGGAGCTAAACAAACCAGAAGATTGCAGTCCAATAGCATAGTATTGCCCATTATATCAGAACCTGAATGCGTTATTTTAGATATTGAATACAGACTGTATTCTTTATTCTGCATTCAATAAAACATGCCGAATCTAATGGAAATTGTGGGTTTTTTCAAGTATCAGAATCTTAAAATCTTTCCTTCCTTTAGGAATCTGTTTCTTTTCATTCCTATTGAAACAATGAAAGAAAGCTACAGGAGTAAAGTTCCAGTAAAAGAATAAAAAAATCTGGTGGCTAAGTAACATACTAAGGCAGATAAGACACACTTAAAACAACTTTAAAAACATAGCTAGTAAAAATTTATATACATGCATACACAGATTTAGCCAGTCAGCTTAAATTCTAATGTGCTGCTTTTATCCGTCCCAGTCTCCCAGTACTGAAGATTTACAAGTTTGTGTTGGATTTGCAGAAATTGGCTGTTGTATAGGACAGGTCAAAAAGAGATTAGAGAGCTCTTTGTATTTGCAATATTTTTTTTATTTTATTTTTTTCTACTCCAATTGCCTTTGAACTCCTGTTCCTCAGGAGCTCTGGTGAAGTGAAAATGCAGGGATGAAGGAATTGAAGGTGCAGAGAAGGAGGGAGAAGAGGAGAGAGAAAAGCTAGAAGGGAATTACTCCTTTCAAAAATAAATCAATCAATAGAAAAACCACAGAAGTATTACTTAAAAAAAAAAAAAATAAATTCCCAGAGCCAACACACACACTCCATTTCTACTAATTGGATTGTGATGTGTTTGCCTTTAATATGTGCAGCCAGCCCCTATGCCCTGCCTTGTGCACATGTCATGTCCTTTTAACATCAGCAGCCACTGGCCTGATTCTCAGTCCCTGATAACATGTTCCCAAGTAGTATCGTGTAATGAGGGGGAGCGGAGAGAGAGAGGTGGGGGAGAGTACCCAGCCACGGCACAAGCGATCGGTGGCTTTGTTGAAATGCTACAGACAATTCTCTTCTAATCTCCGACCCTTTCATTTGATTTCAATTCTTTGTTTCTTGTTGATATGTCAAAGAGAGGCCACATTGGCCATAAAACAAAAGGATGAATTCAAAGCAGGGTTTTTCCTTAATCCTCTCTTCTCTTCTCTCTCTCTCTCACCCTGCTTTCAGCAGATTCTCAGTACTGTTAGTTTCTCTCAGAGTGTGCAGTTTTCTGTTCTTGTTAAGAAAGGGAAGACACGACAAAAACTTTAATGGGTTCAAACCAGAAAAATTTGAAATGCTGCAATAGCATTGACCAAATCCTAAAAGAAGGTGGTGAGGCTAGGGAAGACCACAATCAATAAGGAGAAGACACCTGCTTGCCCCATCCTCTCTCAGGCCAAGTTCCCATTTGCTAATAGGCTTCTGGTCTAAATATTTTTTTCTATTTATTTTAAGCAGGTTTTTAAAAATAACTTGCAAGGATTCCCTTTGCCTACCCAGGAGGACAACGCATTCTCCACAGAGGAAACCTCTACGTTACGTGGCTGCCAGAAAAAATCAGAAGAAATTTTGAGCTGCATTTCCATAATATTCTTTCTCTTCATGCACTACCTCTGTAAAGGGCACTGTATAAAGCTTCAGATGCAAGAAATATTTTGCTAGTTACTTGAGGAGAGAAACAGGTTATCCACTTAACTCTGTTGCTTGTTAGGGCAATTATCCAAACAGAACATTTTAAAGAAAGGGTTTTGAAAATGGCTCGTTTACAACATCGTTAAAAATTAAATACACTTGAATAATATCTATCTTCTTTTTAAGCATGTAGATGCTTCTGCACAGGTTAAATGTCAAATTAAAATCTACACTGACTTCTTGAATGGCATATGAGTGGAAATCAGACGAGACCCAGACACTATGGAGCAGACTATGCACTTATTCTGGAGCCACATCTGAATGCCTGATCATTTTGCCTGATTTTTTCCATTTGATTTGTAGGAAGAGAGCAGTGAAGTTTGACTGGGATACATCAGACCACAAATTACACTGGACTTTGAGGTCTCACCGGTTGACTCTCCAGGGTTTATCCGAACTAAGTGCACACTGAGTTTGCTCAATGGAACCTTCTCCTAAATGTAGTTTCTTACGGGGTTCCTGGTGTGTCCATACTGGTGTGAATAAGAGATACCTTCCGGTTCAGTGAAGATACAAGTTTGCCTGCAAAGTTAGTCAACATTTCCAGCGTTTACTTTCTGCTTTAAAATGAATGAGAACTTGCTGGACTTTGATATGTCAGAACCATTGAACTCACCTATAGCGTCTTTCCTTTAAATCTGAGATCCTGTGATGTTTTGCTTAGAGATCAGTCCTTGAATACCCTGAAAAATAGTTAATAAAAGCACACCTTCATACAACAGGACCAAAAGGGAAATCAGATTCACAAATTCAAACTAGAAAAGCGAGCCTATGGCCTTCCTTATTTAAGTCATAACAACTTATCGAACTCTGTATATTCTATCTCCTCAAAAAAATCTTCATGGCACTTTTCTTTGTAACTCAGGTGGCGGTGGTGTGTGTGTAGGATAACACTTATAGGGATCAGCCTACCTGTTCTGGGTCCTCGCGCATCCCAGATAACTAGCTAGGTGTCAGGTACCTGCCTTTAGCATGTCTCATTGTGTTTCTGGTTAAAGACAATGCTGCAGAAGCAGCAGCTTTAAAGTTGTGTGAAGAGACATCCTATAGCCGGCCCTATAAATGCAGGTCCAGCATTTTAACCTGCACAGCTTTTATCGCTTTACACAGCTGAGCCATCTGGTTTTTTATACTGTTCTGACCATCTCTGTGGGCAAGACAAGGTAATCCAAAGCTTGCAACTAACTGAAGACAGACACCATAGAGAATAAAAGTGCACCAGCATGGACCATTTCAGGGAAAACCCACAAATGTAAACTTATAAATATCCTTGGGAGGGGGGAAATATGCTAGCGCATGGGAGATGAGCACTCAACTCGCTTTCCTCAAGGAAATACTAATAGCGATAAAAATATCAAGCCACTGGGAACTACTGAAGGAAAAAAAAATCTGAATCCTTAAAACAGTGAGAATCTAGGCTGATGCAGCTTAAAACATCAATTAGGTCCACCTTTGACCTGTGTTTGATTGGCAGATGTGCACATCCTGATTTCTTAAACCTCTGCTGTATCCTAACCGTGTGCCACTCAGTGCTCCATACAAGTTCTGCTAAAGTAGGCTTAAGTGGCACTGGCACAAGCTGCTGATAATCACTGTACCTGCAAGCTGCGCCTTCGCCATGCCATGCACTAGTCAGACGTGCAGCTACCAGCGCGCTATTGCAAGCAAAACCCCGTAATGTAGCAGCTTGGCAAGGGAATAGTTTCCCTTTTATCTCTTATTAAAGGGGATCAGGTGTTTGCCCATGAGAACTGCACTTTAAGCTACATGACTTTTTTTTTTTTTTTTTTTTTTTATATGCCCATAAACTAGATATGTGTCTGTTTAAATAAGCATAAAATTATGAGTATCCTGCAGCAAAATGAGACAGCAGCGTTCAGGAGCAACATGGATGAAAAATCCCATTCTTTTCCCCTTCTATGACTTTGGTGGTGAACTTTGAGCCTATTTAGAGTTTTCAAGGACACAGAAGAAGGGTTCCTACAGTTGACAAAGCCTTTTTAGAATAACCTTTTCAATGTATTTGATCAGAAAGTAGCAGCACAAATGATCTGATTTCTATTTATATGCACATGTAACCTTCCCAGAATGCTGGCAGCTTGCTGTGTTAAGGAGCAGCATCTCTCCCCAGGTTTGACAGTACACCCTCTACTTTTCCAGGTGACAGAGAGAATTTTGTTATTCTCTGAGACGAGACCGAATAGCGTTATTTAGTTGCACTGGCTGCAGGATCCTCCTGTTCTCAAGTCTTCTTATTTTAAAGCCTTTCATTTCCCAAGACAGCTGCAAGGTGTCCCTTCAAGGATTTTGCTTTTTTGATTTATATTTTTATACACTCGAATCTCAATTGAGATATCCCAGCCTCATTCCATTTCTGACCTTACACTATCAAACCAGACTGACCCTCCATCTCTCAGGGCTGGGCTGGATTCCAACCCAGATTATGGAAGCGCCAGGGCAGAGTTGCAAAGCAACCCATCAACCAAATCCCAAGGAGACCCTTCACGGAAAGTCGCTGCCGTCCACGCGAGCCTGCTCAACTCTCCACCCTTTGAACTTCTGACTTCACTCTTGTTTTTAAGCAAGGTTTCGCTTTGGGTTCGTTTTGTTTTTCTGAGAAAATCCTGTCAGAGTTGAACACAGCGACCCTGCAGATGGCATGGAAGTGGATGACACAGGGCTGAGATCTGCAGACAATACTGAAAATTGTCTTTAAAAAAAAAAAAAAAAAGTAGCAATTTCAGCTAGGAGCAAGCTAGTTGGCAACGAGTCAGAGTTCCTGAGGGCCAGGCACCTGCTTCTGGTCATTGTTCTCCCTCTACCACACCTGTAAGCGTGAGGATATCCAGGTATTCGATACCCTCCAACCTCAGCCAAGAATATCCAGTCCACAGCAAGGCAATGCCCAGGGGCTGACACTTTTGTGTCATGAATCTGCAAGTGAAACACACCCAAATGAAATAAATAGCTTCTCATTACATCATTACTCTTCTTGTAAATTCAAAATAAAGGAAAAAAAAAAGGTTAAAATAAAGATGCCTTACTGGAATAGCCTTACTGTCAGATTCAGACTGAAAAAAAACACAGCTGCCATGTAAACTTCCTACTGAAAAATCCTTTCACTGTCAGGAAGCCCCTGTTCTGCTCTGTACAAGATACTTCTCTCAAATGAACACCTTTAAAAAAAAAAAAAAATCAGTGGAACTAAGAGAAAAGCGACCTTATTCAGGAGGAACTGGGGCAATTTGAGCCAGTATAGGCTGGATTAGCTTCCAGCTTGGAAGCCAGTTAAATAAACCTCTAAACAGTCCTTAGTACTTGCTTAAATAATAAAGGAAAAAAAAAATAGAGATTTTAAAGCTGGAGGTCTATAAAATTTCTATTCCTGCCCTATTCAAGATCCACCCTTAGCTGCTGCTGATGAGAGCAAAATTGGGAGCAAATAATACTACCATCCTCCTTCCTCAATAATGCCTTTAAAACATATAAGTGCCAGTTGAATTAGCCTATTTATAAGACTTCTTTTTTCCCCCTGACTGTAAACTCCTAATGACTCTCCGTTACACAATGCAATTCAATATGACTCAAGCTTCCAGGGGTCTTGATCCCCTCTAGATAGTGTACCACAAAAGTGATTTATAAACTACAGTCTGAGAAAGTCACAGAGACTGAAGTGATTTGAGAAAATAGTTCAGGCTTGTAAGTGAATACAAGTGCTATGAATTCCAATGACAGAATAATACCCCCTCCCCAAATCTTTTCCTAGCCTCATTTCATACAACAGAGAGAAAGGTAGTGTTGAAGGAAAGGGGGGGGGGGGGGGG
>NW_020799112.1:13641876-13647345 GCF_003259725.1 Athene cunicularia
TTTTTTTTTTTTTTTTTAGTATGAAAAAGTGTAATGAGAGCCTGTTTGCATTGCAGATCATATCTGTGAAACTGAGCAAATTTGAATGGAGCCCTCTGGCTGAAGGAGTCAGGGAAAGAGGTAATAAAAGCAGAGAGCACTGATAAGCTGGACTCAGATATCAGGTGTATCATTGGAGGAGAAAAATACATATTTGTCATCCTTCCTTCTCCCCCAAACAAGTGGGCAGTTAATCTATACTCTTGCATTTTCTTTTCCTGAGAAGGATTCTATACCTCAGAAGTTATTTTGGATCAAATGGGGAGGGGGAAAGAAAGAATCCCAAAGCATGCAGTTCCTTCTTGCAACACAGATTTTCCTATCCAAATTTCAAAAAGGGGCTGTTATTTTGGAGTCTGTTCCCTTCCCCCACCTCTTATCCCCTTTCCCTGTCTTTCATACTGAGGCGTTTGGTCTAAAGACAGCCAGGGAGCTAAATATATATTAATTAGAACTCTTGAGGCTGCCATCAATGAGATACAATTATCCCAAACTGTTGCTATTACAGGCTCTGATAGCTTCATTTAAATTCCTGAATAAAACATGAAATATCTTTAATGAGAAATGAATATAGTTGTCAGGAGGGAGTAGTTGTGATATTGTTACTAGTTGAGATATAGAAGATGAAGACATAATATGAATACCTTCGACTTTATATAAAAATGATGGCTGTTAGCAAAAGACAGATCCTCCTTCAGAGACTTCATTTAGGCTGCATATCAAAAAACATATAAAATAGCAACATATCTCTTGCAAGGAAACTCTACTATCCAAAAGGCAGCTGGGACTGCTGTCTCAGTGCAAGCTGTATCTGTTACAAGGTGTAATGCTGGCGTAAAAAACTCCTTACCATTAAGGCGAATGTAAACAAATCATGTGAAGCACAATGAAATATTTCTGTTGTCTTGTTACTCAATGGCTAACCAGGGGTTTCAGTGTGAAAAACACTCTCTCCCACACTCAACCGCACACTCCCTTGTTTTTCTTTCTTTTTTTTTTTTTTTTTTTTTTTTTTTTTTTTTTTTTTTTTTTTTTATTATTTTTAAGACAAATGCCAGTGAGGGAGCAGAGACATGGTTCTCTCTCCCTTTCAAGGCGACTGAAAGACACAAGGCCAGGCCAGCAAAGAACAGTTCTTTAAATCACACTGTCAGGGAGATGGAAGCTGCAGCACCTCTTCATTCCTCCGCAGCGGCTTGATGGACTGCACTAGTCATACTGAAAATTCACCCTTGAGCTGCGGCGGAGGTCTCCTCACCTGCTGTTATTTTACTGAATTTACAATGACTCCCCGCTCCTTTCCATACAACTCATTTATTTGTCCCTCTTTTGCTTAAAGTGAGCTCTTCCACATGCGTTAGACTTTTCATCCGGAAGCGTTGCTGCAGCAGCTCACGGAGAAGGAAGGGGCAGCTCTGGCCCCACTATGGTCCTGGGGTCCCACGCCTTCCTGCTCCCACCAGCTGATACGTGCCAGATGACAAAACTCTCAGCCCCAGCATCACCACTGAAAAACAGCTGATTCTAGGGTGGAGCATGACAGCTATTTAACAGCATGTACCGTCACTTATACTTCAGTGTAGGTCGCAAAGTGAAGATGATTATCATACTAATTGAAAGGGCATGGGAAACATTAAGGAAGCAGAATATAATTATCCAAACTGGAAATTGCCAGGTCGTTCCCATTCTTGTGGGATCCTCTAGTGACCACAGAGAATGGTCAGGACCTCAATTTAAAGTCTCAGCACAAGTTTGCATCAAGCATTTTTACATTAAATCAATTAATATGTATGTCCTGAATATTATTTTTGAGATACTTGTGTAGCAGCTCAGCTTCTTCTGCAAGCATTGGTTTGCTTATATTCTCTAGATACAAAGACAGAAAATTATCTCAGGGATACAATTCAATTTCTCTTAATCAACACCTCTTTGCTTCATCGAGTAAAGCATGTTTAATCCATTTAGAATTAGTTGTCAAGGCATACACACTCTAATTAATATTTTCCTGAAGATGTTTATACATGACAGTATAATAAATTAAACAAAGAAAGTGAAGGAGTGAAGAGTTCCTAAGTGCCTCTGCCAGACTGGACCAGAAGAGATACCTCTGTGGATTCTTCTGTTTCTCTTCCACCAAATCATCCAGGGAGATGCCAGCTTCAAGACCTTATAAGTGGTAAAGAAAATTCATATATCTAATGTTTCTTCTATTCTTGGCAGCTCACGGTGCTGTCTAAGGATGCTGCAGTTATGGCAATGAATTGCTGGGTCTAAAACTTGCTCCCGCAGAAATGGATGACACCTTACTGGCAAATTCCTGAGATGAGAGAAGAATTGTCTAATGTACCATAAAGCTTATTCTGTCCTTGTGTTTGCCATGTTTGTGAGCTTGAAGCCTCACAAGTTAAAATATATGTATCCTCATCCTAGGATGTGACAATGGTTACAGTTCAGCCCTTCAAAACTGGCCACAAAAGGCCTTGGAAGTAGAGATGTGCAGCCACAGGACCAAGAGTACAATGCAACCTCAACCACAATGCAGCCAGGAGTAAAATACAAATACCTGAATGTCAACCTAAATATTTATGCCATATTCACATGCCTTAGATTTATATGAATAATAACCATTCCTGGGATCAAAAGCTAACTTTAAGGTGAAATATTGCAGGCCAAAAGCAAAAAGGTTGTATTAACAAGCAAGCCCTTTCCTTTTATAGTGATTTTGGGATCCCCTTGAGATAGTCAAACACTCGCCCCTCACTGCATAAGTCATCCTTAAGAAACAGAATTAAAGACCTCAGAGCCTGACACCATGAACATCAACTGCAGTTTACAGACCTAGAATCAGTGGAACCAAAGCGATATCCAATTATACTCATTTTATTCATATAGTTTATTTCCTCCAAAAATTAATTTCATGTTCCTAAAAATTGCTAGATTAATAGCTCTAGTAACTGAACCCATCCATCAACACAAAATAAAAAACACAAACAGTGACTCCACAGATATTTTTTTTTTTCCTCTCTATCATTTGTTTTAACTCAGGACTCAGAGAAAGCACTTCTGGAGAGTGACAAGATTCTCCAGAGACCCGTTCAATATTTTTACCCTTTTCTGAGATGATGTCTTCAGTGTCAGCCAGCTATGACCAGCTGCGGTGGGGATATTTCTAATGGGAGCAGGCATTTTTTCCATGAGGCAGTTGACAGCAATGACTTTTTGACTGGCCCCTTCCAGTTTCTCAAATCTTAAGCTGTAGTTAAAGGGCAAAAAAAGAAAAAAAAAAAAAAGTAGTATTACCCAAAAGATGGATGTTTACTTCAAGATCACAAGTTGTTTTCTCCCTTCACTAGGTTTGAACCAAACTCCCTCTTTTTTCCTCATCCCGGCCTCTCCCCCCAGCAGAACAGCCTCACACAACTGCTGTGTTTAGACCCTGGCAAATTTGGGGTTATACCCTGGGCAGGCTAGGAAAGTGTTCTGGGACAAAGCTGCAACCATGTACTGGAGGAAAATAGAAAGCCAAAGCATCTGGGCTGCGGAACTGAGAACCCGAGGGAAATAATGGAAATAAAACCTAAGATACATGAGCTACATGTTCAGTAGCAATTTTGAGAGCTTACCATTGGACTTGGTGGAAATAATTAATTAGTGTGTGTTATTTGTACAAAAATCTTGTCTTCAGATATCCTCCGAACTCAGACTTCCCCCCACCAGCTTCTTTCCCTCCCTTTGGAACTTTTCCCAAATTTATCCCTTGCTCATGGGGTGCCCTGGCACCAGAGGGAGAGGGCAAAGCAGCTGGCTTGTGCTCAGATAAGATGCACACCTTCGGCCTCATCTCAGCAAGATGTTGCTTTTCTTCTCTTTTCTTCCACTGTTCTCTTAATTTTAAAAATAAAAGCCCTTCTGACTGAAGGTACCTGTTTGTTCCTATATCCCGAGAAACCTAACAACAAAGCACTTAGAATTACTTATTGTTATGGCTTGGGGACAAGATTACATCTCTAAGTTTATAAAGCAGTGGCAACATTTTCCACTAAATACAAATGATTTTAATAATCAGCATTATATTTGCTTCTTTCAGCAGGGTGCCTTGTCATTACTTTAACGATAATACCACCCGCTTTTCATTTGCTAAGTGTTATTATGATTATTATTCAGAAGCTTTACTATAATTAACTAACTGAGCCTCACAACACCCCTGTGAGTCAGGTAAAGAAAGAATTATGAGTCCCCTATTTTCTACCTGCAATCGTGGTGATGGGGGAAGCTAAGTATTGTAACACAGAGGAGTCTTGGTTTAAAACCAGCAGTTCTCACCTCAAAATACCGTACAGAAATCACACCTTGAATTGTCTGCCTCCAGTTCACCATCTTACGTGGTAGTCACTACAAATGCACCAAGATGACATTTTGGAGAGTCAAGAAAAAAACAACAAAAAAAAAACAATAAAAGGAGAAGGAAGAAGAGATGTGGTAATCCCTAACAATGCTGAGACACCTCGCTCTCTGCAGTTTAACAACCTCCTTTGGCGGCTCCTGCTCCTGGCTGGTGTCAGTTCCTGAATCCTGAGCACTCATGTTCAGTGCGTGCATCACACACATCTGTATCTATACAGGCGACAGCTTCTGTCTATAATAGCCACCTGTGAGACCAGGGGAGAGGCATTAAAAATTAAAGGACTGCAGAGTAGATTGGAAGCCAATCTTGGGTTTATAGACAGGGAAGCATTTGACAGGTGGTCTCTGCGAAAGAAGTGGCCTTAGAGACACATTTCTCTTGATTTTATTTTTTAATTAACTTTTATTCTCAGTATCATCATATACTCCCCCCACAAACTTCCTTCCCTTCTCTTTTCCAGCCTGGAATGCTGTTTAACGCACCAGTCTCACCACACTGCAGTTATAGGTACCTTCAGCACTGCAGTCCAGGAGAGACATTTTAAAGATCTTGTCTTCCATCTCCATTCTAATGCCAGCCATCCACCCAACAAGCATGTGGACCCTGACATACACATGTAGTCAAACTGCAGCGCTTAACATTGTTAAGGCAAGTGGGTTATCTGGTAACTCACTGTAGTGACATGTCCAGCAAAGCCTGTCATTACAGGGGCTGCCTGGTGGTGAGCAGCAATCCAAGCCCTGGGTCAAGCATGTGCCTGTTAAGCTCTTCCACATGTGCCATTGAGGCCCTTCCTGTTTGGGTTTCACGTACTGGTTTTACACCTCTCTCCTCACATAAAACCAGATGACTTTAGAGAGACCAGGAGGGCCATCTCCATCACTGTCTGCGGCGTAGACTTCACCTCCTGCCATAAAAACGCTTCCTCACCTTCCCTCCCGCTCACCCCGCGCATTCCCACTTTCAAGTTAATTGGAATAACACATCTGCAGGCAAACAACAGAAACCAGTGCGTCCCCCCCAGC
>NW_020799112.1:13647395-13657486 GCF_003259725.1 Athene cunicularia
CCCGCCTGCTTCCCGCCCACCCCCGGCTTTGCTTCATTGACTCCTCCAAACCCACCACATTTAGACGGGAGCACTTAACCTTCTGCAGAATATCTTTATGCTCCATTTTCCTTTCCATTAGGAAGGAGATGAAAGCAAGCGGTGGATGCTTTTGTACAGCTGCTGTTGCTGCCAGCAGATGTGCTCTCCCAAGTCTATACACATTTTAAGCACAGACTTGAGTACTTCTGTGTGTGAGGGGTTTTGGTGTGAAAGGGATGTACGGAGGAAACTTAAGCTATGCTGAATTTAAGCCGGACACAATGGTCTACACCCAAATCAGAGTAATTTGTATTTGTGCTGTCCTCTACTTTCTTACCAGAGACTCTGCTAACCAAACTTGCTGCCCTTGCAGGATTTTGAGACCGATTTTCCAATTTCTGTGTAAGCATAACAAGGCAAGACTCACACTGAGACTAACTATAGGCCTTCACCACCTGAGGAAAAGATCCCTTATGAACCTGCTAAGCTTTGTCATGGTACTCACTGCTTTACTCCCAGAATTAAAATAACTCCTGGGTTGTTTATTTTTCTAAGAATTCATGGCAACAATAGGAAAACACATATTTTTAAAATCCACTTTCTAAATACACAGTAATAATTTTTTAAAAGGTAAAAACAAAGACCAGAAGCTTCTATGTTGAGAGCAGAAGAAACTGCCCATGCTGCTGATGAGCACCAGGAGTCTGTCTGTTTGTGTGTATTCCTTGAAGACCACATTGCATCCCACTGATAGTCAGTGCTGAGTCAAAGCTTGGAAAGCTCCAAGCTCAGGAAAACTGGCTCTAATAAAATCTGACTAGATTGTGTCCTCCCAGGAGGCATTTCACCCACCACAAAGATGCACATCTGGGGTAGGCAGAGGGAAGTGAGGAGTCTTTTCTGAAGACTCATCTGCCGGATGTATTTTAGGTAGGAAGACCCTGTTTGGAAGCCATTCAGTCCCATGCTTACTCTTGCTTACATGCTATAGTATAAAGTATGCCTGCTTGTGACCTCTCTTTTCCATCTCAGGTTGGAGGAAGGAAGATGGTGTTGGGAGGGGCAAGGGGTTAGCTCAGGACCAGAGTTTTCCCAGTTCAGCACCTTGCTCTGCACAGACCTGGTGTATGGCTTGGGGCAAGTCACTTAAACTCAATTTCCCACCTGTAAACTCACAGTATTATTGTAAGTGCAAATACTGCCAGGGCAGGGAGGAACCTGAAAGAGGCCGAGTCACCATCACACAACTGTTCATGATGGATAGGGAAGAAAGTGTCCCCCGTTCCCTGGTAACTCAACCCAAATCACCTCAAGATGATGTTAACGAAGCTATAGTATACCCAGGCTTTGGAAAGGGCACATTCTGGTTAAATATTTCAGGAGTGCACTGCTTGCCCAACTCTAACAACAGCAACAATCACTCTTCCCTCTTTTGGGCCATTCAGGACCAAATCAAAGCTACACAAATCTTTGTCTTTCTGTCCCTTCCCTTATTGCACCAGAGGCTCAGAGAGGCTGGCTCTGGCTTACCAGTCTCATTGTATTAGCTTGATAAAACCACCTGTTTACCTATAATTTAACAGACTGTAAAAATCCTTGTGGCTATTGCACAATAAGGAAAATAAATAATAATATGCCTTAACAAGCATCAGTCGAAATACCCAGGATTTGATGGACCCAGTGATAAAGAGCAGATTTATTTTCCCGGGAATGCAGACAAACTAATCGGATTTAGTTGGCAGCTATGAAATCACGACCGATGGGAGGCTCAGCACCGGCTCGCACGGTCCCCTCCATCCCTGCTAGCGCAGAGGGGCACGAAAGGAAAGGACGTTAAAAAGATATCGCATCGTTGTGTCCCTGTGCAGGATGCAATGCCCTGGCACACAGTCAGCTGGCTGGCAGCTTTCCATCCCTGGGAAGGGGGATACTGGTCTGCACAGCCCAGACAGCAGTTTAACCCCAGGGTCAGAGGCCAGTCAGGCGTTATCTACCAACTGGGCACATTTCCTCTGCATCTGTGGCTTCAATATTCCCGAAAAGACACTAACAGGAGGATGAGAGCTAATGGGAGCTCCTCTGGTATTTAGAAATTTAAAGGCCCACATTCATTTTTAATGACCTTGGAAACTCACTGTAAAAAAAAAAATACCTAAACAAAAACAAACAGTCAAAAGCAATTTACATTGTGTGAGAGAAAGAAAATTACTTTTAGCTTTCCCTACCTGATTTTCTGGGGGCTTCTAGCTATTGGGCAAGGAGAGGATTGCTGTGTGCTTTGTTAACTAAAGTGTAATTTTCAGGATAACATTCTGTGAGATGAACTGTACAGTTCTGTCTTGGATATACAATATTAAACTTTTATTGCACAGGACAAAAATAACTCCTACCTTAGTAAGGAAGGATTATCTCCTCCCCACTCTCCAGCACAGGTAGAGTTTGACAGACCCGAGTCAGTCTACATGAGGTGTAGGGCTAGTTTTTGAGCTAAGCACTTATTTGGTGCATCCCTGGGATGTTTTAAAGCCACTCTTGGTTTCCAGCCATCTTGGAGGTGCCAACGCTGTATAAATTGGAGCAGCCCTAAATCTGATTGCATTTATGTTGCTTGCAAAACCAACAGGAAGCTGCTCCAATACCTCGCAGCCAGGCAGGCAGACGGGGTCCTTGATTATGTCCCATCTGCCAGATAGCCGGGTGGAGAGGGCAGAGCTGTCGGTAGAGCCCTCCTTCACTGCCAGCAGCTCTCTGCCTGTGGGTGCCCCAGGTAACCAACCCTCCATCCAGGGGGGCTGTTTTGCATCTGCAAGGGCTACCAAGCAGCCATTGCCACTACAGACCACAAGGCCAAGGTCTGTCAAGAGAAATAAAATAAAGCCAGGTGCAATTACCCTGGTGTAGTTGAGCTCCTTTTATTGATTATGCTACAGCATTAATTCTAGAGTAATGCAGCTGTGGACGGAGCCAAGATGACTGTCTCCAGCATAGGATGCCCCAATGTTTTTAGGTGCACTTCAATTTAATCTTTTTTCTTTTGTTATCTTTTGAGATGATGAAATCCAAACACTAACTGATTGGACACTATTAATAGACCAGAGATTTTTTCCCATGTGTTTAGCTAATTATTATACAGACCTCACCAAAAAATAATGACCAGAAGACACGTCATAAGGATATTTTTTCCAGTTCTTATGAGTCACTGATATTTACTGACCCCTTCACACCCATAACACAAAACCATCCCTATGATTAACATCTTTACTGGCATCCTCTGTGGAGGGGTAGCCAACACCAACATAGCCTCTGCATTTTAAAGGTGACAGAGATGGATGAGGTCATTTTCCCATCTCTCATGACATTTCCCTCCCCATCTACAAGGCTGGTCCTTAAGAGAATATCCTAATGAGGGGTTTGTCTAGACAACCCTTTAATTGACTCTAGCAACAGGACTTCCTCCATGTCTCCAGGGAGATCATTCCACTGCCCGACAGACCTCGCTGCCAGGAAACGTTTCCTGATGTTCACCTTACCTCCTCCTTCCTGAGTGTCATCCCAGGAGCTGCGCTCAGATAACGTCATGTATAACCAGAGCTGTACATCCCATCCATCTCACCAATGTACTTGCACATGGACCACGCTTCCACCGGTCCTGCTAACTTCCATTTGTCAAGTTGTAAACTTTTTTTTCCTTTCAAAGCCCTGAACATAATTATTTTCATTTACTCCCTTGCCTATATATTATCTTGATTAGCCTATGGAAAAGATCTTTAATAGTGGTAAGAGGGAATACAACCTTTTGGGAAGCCACAAAAAACAATTCATCATGTTTTTAATTTACTACAAGGACAAAAAAAAAAAAAAAAAAAAAAAAAAAAAAAAAAAAGCTCAGGTGTTTTCTTCCATAAATTCAAAATCTAGAAGAATTACTTTTCCAAATGACTGTTTCAGAAGAAATCAGTTTCGATTAATTTACTGTCAAGGTAATCACATAAATAGTGAACAACAGGTTTAAAAGGTAGTAATAGATATATTAATAATGAGCAAATCAATTGTTATGGACTGTTCAATACTGTGCTTATTAGCCAGGTTTATATTCATCTACGCTACGAGAACTGATGCGTTTTAAATAATCTATAACATGTTATTCATGACTTGAGTATTTTCTATTAATAATTTACTAACACTTTATAAACTATTTATAATTGCATTCTTCATATAAAATAAAATCTTTGATCCAAAAGTGAATAATAACTGGGGACAATCTCTACTCTACTAGTGACACACGGGAAACCACTATGGAGCTGCTGAAGCACCATCTGAGCGATCCACAGATCCCATAATTTGCTTCAACTGATTTTGTGGCTCTTAGGAAACCTGATAGACAACATCAATTGATCTGTAATTTTCCAAAACTCGGTAGTAAAAAATGCTTAGAGCATGACTAATGCTCTCATTGAGTTTGAAAATTTCTTTTCATCTGCTAATTTGGAGCCACATTAGGAACACAGGCTAAGAGGGGATCACCTAGACTGTCATTACCCAGGTATTATTGTTATTATAGAATTGTGACTTCTCACCTTACCAGTTCTGTCCAGGCACCAAAACAACCCCTGCTCTGCTTCGAGCACAAGTCGTGATGAAAATGGCTGAAGAGATGCTGAGGAAAGAAATAATAAGATTTCATCAACCAGCAAAAGTCAGTGGTACTCTGGCTTCCTCAAACTGGAATTGCCACAGCTGTACTCTTCAAAGATCCACCAAGTCCTGGAAAAAGGAATGTTAAAGACTTGGAAAACAATAACCTGTTAAGTGACACAGAGGAAAAAAAAAAATCTGGTTTATTGGTCAGCCAAGGAATGACTAGACTGTGTTAGGAGAGGTGATTTTGGTAAAAAAAAAATTAAAAAAATGGTATCGGTGTTCAAAGCACTGATAAAAAAAAAAAAAGGCGGAAATAGTTCATCTAGTTCTGGTACCTGCATTTAAGAACAAAAACCTTACTGGGACAAGTGCAGAGAAGAGTATAAATACATGACAGGAATGCAATGGCTCCCTTATGAAGAGGTTAAGGGACTTATTTAAACAGCTAAAGATTAAAAAGAGGTTATGATGACACTCCTTAAATATATTCAGGGTTCAGGATGGTGGGGCCAAGGGAACAGTAAAGAAAGAGATTATTTAAATTGAGAGACTATTGGAACTAGATCAGTTAATTATAGATTGACCATGTATAATCTTACAGTGAAAATTAAAATAAGAGTATTGACCATTTGAGTATTGAAAGTCTGTTATGGTTTTCTAAAATTAAGCAATTAAGGAATCTTAACTAGAATTTGATAAGCCTTTGAAAGGGATTGTATTGCCAAGGAGACTGTGTGCCGGTATAGCCCCAAAGGGTTCAAAAGAGACTGCATTGCTCTTTATTTGCATTGTATTTGTCTTATACACCAGGTTTCTGTGGTTACTTCTGGAAAACAATAAGGATTTATCCCCTCCTCACCCTTTTTTGTCTTCTGGCAGGCTTCTGGGGTTTGGGTTCAGTTTTGGCCTTTCTTTGAAGTATTGCTGATCAACCATCATGAGGAACAGAGTGTAGAAAGGGGCAGTGATATACTTACAAAGCCACACATCCCCAGCTTAGATGGAGACTGGAACTGATGGATGAACTCTTGGGAGAGGAATAAAGTTTGCTGAATATACCTAGATAACATAAACATGTTTTATTTCTTTAGATAACTCAATAGTACAATATATGAGTGATGGGGCAAAATAGAAAATGGAAAGAAAATTCTTCTGGGTATTTGTACTACCTAGATTTGATTTTGAACTCAATCCCCACATGCTTGCTAGGTGGTCTGTCTTAGTTTGTGTCTGAATGACCTTTGAAGGCTTGAATATCCTGGACCCTCTGAATCAAGTTTGGGGCTGCAATTCTCACTCTCTGGAGAAAAAATAACTTCAGAAAGAGCTGGAACAGAAGAAGGATTTGTTATGGCTTGTAGATTGGGTGATTTATCCAGTTTGGAAACAGCAACAAAAATGCTATCTCCTGTTTCCCCAGAATAAGTCTGAGTGGTGAAGAAAATTAGCCAACTTTTTTCAATAAAGTTTTTTTTTTTTTTTTTTCCTTAATTATTATTATCACCAGCTCAGCCCCATCATTCGACTACACTTAGGAAATTAATTTTTTTTTTTTCCCCTGCAAAGTACTTTCTAACAATACTTATTAATTTTGCTGGAGGAGTGGCCCAAGTAGCTGGAGTGTTCTCCTGTTCTGTCCTCCCACGCACAACTCAATCTTCCTCCGTGCTCGCTGAGGAACAGCAGCCTCCTCTTTCATGCGTCTGTGCTATAAGTGGAAAGAGGATTTGACTTAAAGGGACACTGACAACCAGTTTAAAATCTTGAGTTAATTTGTTGTCAAAGTAATTTTTTAATATAATTTGGGGGTTTCTTTCAAGTGACGAGAGAGCGAGGGATCTGTTAAATGAAGGAGAATTAATTATCCCCAGCCATTACTGAAAATACAAATACAACCAGGTTGTGTTAGAGCAATTGAAATTGATTTTAAACAAAAGCGAACCTGACCATTCACGTTTCATCACCTCCTCCGTGGTGCTGACAGCAGCCCTTCTCCAAGGCAGGCTGACTTCTTCAAACTTCACTTCTCATTTGACAGAATTAAGCATTAATCTGGCCACTTTTAGAGAAAGCTGAAAGATAACCCTGTTTGCTCAGACCGTCTCAACTGATTAAGTCTTGTTTCCCAACTGATTGGGAAGATATATGAGGGTGACAAGCTTTTGTCTTGCAGGGATCTTCAGGTTTGAAGTCTCAGCTCTCTCTTCCCACCCCTGTTCCTCCTTTTAAGTAGACACAAACTTAAACACCAAATCTGAAATTTTAGGAGCTGAACATAAAGCTTCAAATTTTCTCTTCCCAAAAGCCTTTCTAAAACATTTCCAGCACCTCTTTCTTAATCTGCCAGTTGATATTATTCCTTGACTGCTAAAATATGTTAGGATACAAGTGCTGTTGGTTTTAATCAAAACCATACTATTCGATCCATTTGCATAGAAAACCAACACAGCAGCAAAGACAGGGTAGGGTGTTGCTAGATGTTGATGAGAGCTGAGGCATATTAACCAGGTATAAATGTGCTGCTCTACTCTCCAGCTTTGAAATCATTGCTAAAAGGCTTCAAACCCTTTCTCTCACGGCCTATAACATACAGAGAGTGGTGCAGAGGAATGTAATTAACTCCACCTCGGCTATTCCCTGCCTCCGTAGCTGCATGAGGAAGGATTACACGAGACTGATTCAGAGTTATTCTGTTAACAGCAAAAAAAGATGGTGAACTGAAACCTCTCCTGGCACACGTTTCCAGCCCCAGAGTTTCTCTTCAGACCACACAGAGACAAAACTCCTGCTCCGGGGGATGCTGTGGTCTTGGCTGCAGGGTGGTCAGTGGGGAAGCGGAGGGGCACAAGCCAGCAGAGTGGGACACACGGGGCATGAGGGACAAACCCCTGGCTTGGTAACCCCAGCAGCACATTAGTCAGCTCTCCTCAGCATTCTCCTGCCTAAAAATATTTGAGACAGAAGAGAGTGGACAAGAGATATTATCCATGGCCACTGAAAAAGCAGATGGAGTAATTTAGAAGAACTCTGGTGATGGCCTAATTTGAGCTCATGGCACATTGCTGGCGTAACACCAAATTCAGTGGCCTTCTCATCAAAAGGGCTTAAAGACATCTTGGAACCTGCATCAAGGCCAGGCTTGCCCCATAGACAGAGGTGACAGCTAAACTACCCACATATGACACTACTCACAAGCAGAAACAATTAGCCTTGATAGAGTATTTCACAAAACAGTTTCCATCAGGCGCCAGCAGCTTTTTAAATATTAACCAGCGAGATCTGCTGGCTGCCTCTCTGGGATTACCGTCTCTGACACTGGTGATCCCAGCGTGTCAGCATAATTTAGCAGCCAAACCCTGGCTCCCAGCAAGCGGCTTGCAGATGTGGATTTTAATTAAAAATGTTTAATTTTCAGCTCCGAGTTCCATTTGCTCTACCTGGCATTACAATGTCTGGTGCTCATCACACAGACCGCTGCAACGCTGCTCCGAGGAAACCTCAAGCAGCTTCCTTCGCCTATGGCAGCTCCACTGAATGGTCCCTTTGAGCCCTGTTTTGTGTTCAGCTGTAACCACCATAATAGAGAGCTTAAAAAAAAAAAAAATCATTTGTGGCTCAGAACCTACCTTGTACTAGAGCAATTCACTCAGAGATTAGCAATATGGAAAGTGCACCTTTCTAGCCCCAACCAGGACGCATCCCTGGAGAAGCTGTTTATTATTGTTTTTCATCCGCAAGAGACTGAAAACTCTGGGCGTTGCTCAAATCTAGGGGGAAAAAAAAAAATCTAAGTTTAAATTGGCACCTCAGGGTTGTAGCATATACTGTTTGACAACTAGCTCCAGATCCCGTCTGATACTGTGGCCGTTTTTCCTTGAGATGAGATATTGCATTCCCAGAGCACCTGCAGTCTCACAGGCTGGACTTCACATGGTCCAGTGGGGCCTTACATAGCTCCTGCATTGTGCTATCTTCCTTGAAAAAAAAGTTAAGACATTTCTTCACTGGGAAGTTGCTGCTTCACTTTTTATTAATCACCACTTAATTTGCCTTGTTTCAGTTCATTTAGTGTGAGTAACTTCAACTTTACACAAAAATTTCTCTAATAGGTTGCTACATCCGCAGACATACATTTAGTGAATCCCTAGTCAAACATGGTTGGAATAGGCTTTAGTGCAGGTCCTACTCACAAATAAGTTTCTACCTTTGTCCTCTGATTGCATACTGCAAACAGCATACACAACATTCTTCCACAGACACTTCTTTTAAATTTAACAGAGAATTTTGAGTATTTTGGAAGTTGTACATTATGCTTGATAAATATCTGAAAAGATATTCTGAGATTACCATTTATGTCCCAGGTTTTCAGAGAATGTGGAGGACGTACATTTTCCTCATGTGAGAAAACAGAGCAGAAAGCAAAATAAAATAACCCAAGGACAACTAAGCTTCAATATACTAAGTATCCAAATCACTGAATTTTGAGGTGTTGCTAATTATTATGAGTTTTGGTTGGGGGTTTTGATTATGGAAAGTATTTTGAAACGTTATTGGGCTTTTTATGTCCTATTTTATTTCCAGTGAGGAGGTTCTTACCTCTTCATTGCTTTTGGGAAGAGAAATAAGGAGTCCTACACCCTCCAAAGAAATTCCTGTTAAAGGACATGTACAGCTCAGTTTCTAACTACAGTGCCGCTGAGAATTCATCCACAGAGAAATACTTTATGAACTGTTTGGGGGAAGGACAGTACATGGTTGTATAGCACCTGATGCAATGCAGGCATGACATATGACCCTTATCACAGATGGAGAAATAAACATCAACAAGACAGGTTGAAGAACACATCAGAAACAGTAAAAACAAAGTTTAAAATAATCACTGATAACATTTAGCCCGGAGTGCTTTTTGCTTTGTTATTTTATATTGACAATCCCACCTAGAAATGGGTCTCTAAGACTTTTTGACTCGTAGACAACCCAGTTTGCTCTACAGACCCCAGAGTATCCATTGTCACCCATGGGAGGACCCCAGGGCCTTTGCTATGCTGCATCTTCGGGGACAGATCAAATGGCTCCCAGACGAGAACAGAAGCAGACATTTTCCAACCAAATACCTCTCAGGTCACTGAGCAATGCTCTGGTGGCTCTCTCACCAGCAAACACCCATGCTGAGGCACATCAATAAGTAGCTTTGCCTAAGGAACCTTCCTCCTCTAGGGTTTCTGCACTGATGGCAGGGGGAGATGCATGCCCCTGCCTCAGCCAGCACCATGCACGGTCCAACAAGCTGGATGAAACCACTGACACAGACTGGGTGTGTGCGGAGATCCCAACCTGCAGACTGGGACTGTTAGCACATAGGCTTTGATCCACCAGAACTGCTGGTGAGGAAGGTAAAGAGGGCAGGTGTGTAACTGGCTGGGGGAGAG
>NW_020799112.1:13657536-13714530 GCF_003259725.1 Athene cunicularia
AAAAAAAAAAAAAAAAAAAAAAAAAAAAAAGACACTCACAAAAAAAAATCTGCTTTTTTGGAAAGTTCTGCAAATATTTTATGCCCCCTCTTTCTTTTTTCTTTCTTTTTTTAATTTTTTTTTTCCCCTTCTTACATTCACACAAGCAAAACAACAAGAGGGTCCTCTGATGAATGTGGCGGATCGCCATGGTTACGGTTCAGAGATGCGGCAAAAAGCAATTATGGTGGGACATAGTGGAGGAGAAAAAAAAAAAAAAGAAAAAAAAAAAAGAAGAGAGAAATGCACCTCTTTGTCAGAATTTCAGAACAGCTGTAATAACACTTCTGCACCCCAACCAGTGCAAAGTAACTGAAATATTGTGGCATGTTAAATGCCAGCGCATTAAATACCGGCATTTCAATGTCACATTATTTAAAAAGACAGGAAGCATTAATTTCCAGCTGCACTTTCAGCTTGTTAAGTCATCTAGGGGGAATAGGGAAAAAGGAGCAAGTCCGTGGCACGGGGCCTCACATTTTGAGGTGTGAAATAAAACACTGTTCAGCAAGGCAGTGGAATGCACTTGTAACAGATTTAATCTGACAGCAGCTGCGGTTTCCTATTTAAGCTTTGTGTGATTTATTTTTCCCCTTGGTGTTGGAGCTCCTGAAAGAGATGGCGACACTCTTCTGACCTTTCCCAATCTGAGGATCTCAAAGCGCTTTACCCCATGCATTCATTTTCACAGCCTGCGATGGGCGAGGGAGGAGGGTTGTCACTGTTCTCACACAGTAGGTGAGACTCACTCGGGTCTGATCTTCCTAGCCCAAGGGTCACAGGTGGGATGTCTTGGTTTGGGCCTCTGCAAGGACTGGGAGAAGCAGGAAATTCTCATTTTACATGCTGTTCTTTTAAGATTATAATGAAAATAAAAGCTGTATGTCACAGGCTGGGATTATCTGTGAAGCACATGTATGTCCGTAACATTATTCCTCTGTGGCTAGCAAAAAAGCAAGATTCACCTCTGCTCTTTCCTATTTGTATTTAATCTTGAGGGTTTCTATCAACAGTCTTACAGGTCTATTTTTGTTGACAACAGCAGCATAAAGTATCTCCCTTCTCATACCTGTTGCATGCTGCAGCCCCCAGCTGTGCTCTTGTCTTCTAGTCTATGAATCATACCAGGGACGAGATCCTGCTGAATGTTAACCCATGGAAAGAGGTAGAAAGTGAGAAATGACTGAAATGGTTCTGTCTCTCATCCTGTTCACCAAGTGGTTTTGCAAATTGTTGTGCCAAAGGCCAGAGGCAGAGGAGACTGTGAAAGGTATAAATGGCGATGTGCATGGTGCATCCTGGTTCCAAGAAAAAAAGAAGGATGGGCAGAGCAATATAATGACAAATAGACAAAACAGCCCAAACAGGACAAAGAGTAACCACTTCACAGATTATTTACCTCTTTTCTGAACACTTTCCTCCAGTTACGTTTCCTGTCTCTTCATGGAAAAGAGCTCTCAGATTACACATCCCAGTTCCAGCTTTCCTCCATCTGGTCACAAGAGCAAGGTTCTCTACCCATCCAGCATCGACTCACTGACGGACTGAGATAAAAGTTAGGTTTCCCAATAGTAGCAATGGCCCGCTGTTCCTCTCTTCTTTTTTTCTATATTATGCCCAGCAAAATCAAAGCTCCAGGCTGCTTCCTCAAGCAAAAGAAATCTGAGAAAACCTGTGTATGAAAAGAAGATGCTAAATTTGAAGGACAATGAAGTATTGCCAAGTCTTCTGGTTATATATCACAAGTCTTACGATACTATACTTTTTTTTTTTTTTTTTTAGCCTGGCTTCTGAAAGCAAAAAGCAGTATGAACATCCTAGTATGAGAACAGTGGAGAAATAGTGAAAAACAGAAAGAAAGGACTGCTAAAGGTTCAGCAGTGTGAGGGAGCCTAAAAAAAGCCCCACAGAGCTTTAAATTCTTTTGCTTTTTTAAAGCAATCTATGATTTAGACAAACCTGTCGCAACTTCGGAACACTGGGGATATGCTATGTTAGATTATGTACTTGAGAAAGACTGAGTAGTGGGGTTTTAGAAAAAATTTGTCATAGGAGAAAAACTCTGTGGAGTGAAACCATGATCTAATGTTGTAGGTTGTGTCTTTGTTGACAGCAACAATAGAAGTCTCGGGAGCTAAACCAAACCCCAAAACAAACTCTCCTCTAAATCCAAGAGATGGATGCACAGGGAGGTTGTGCTGTCTCAGAGTACGCCTCTGCCAATGTACCATCAAGACTTGTATTCTCCCAGCACTAGAGCTATAAAGCTGAAAAGAAACAATAAAATTTACCTCCTCTTTAAACTTGTATAGAAAAAAACGAAAAGACAGCCTCAGTTTCCCTAGGCGACTTGATGAAATGTGATGTGTAAACCCATTAAAGCATTTTCCTGTATTGAAAATTGAAAAGATAAATACAAATGCCATTAGAGACTGTTTTCCAATTAAATTAAATTTTGGCCCAAAGCGGCTTCTTTTGATAAATCCTTGGAGGAATTCTCAGCAACTCAGACCCCAGGGAAGTGGGTCTAACCTCTACCTTGACAATTAATACCTTTACAGATTTCCACAACACTTTACAGGTTTCCACTCCATTTTTCTCCCATCTTCTGAGCAGTTCCCAAATCTGAGGTAACCAGCCCAATCAGTGGGGCAGACTGGGTGAATATCTCACCCAGCCTGGAGCATCACCGAGAGCATGGTACCTTGTCAGCAAACACCAGAGCCAAAGTCAACTGACAAGGTAGCAATAGCAGACCCAGCTCAGCAAGGTGCTGGACAACCCCAAACCAATAGGCTCTAGAAGTACCCAGAGTCATTTCTGATCAGACACTCGGTCTCCAAACGGGTAACTCCCTGGAGATGGCGTTGGGAACAACCCGACGTCTGGTGTCAGAACAACCCGAAGTGACACAACGCTCTGCAGCAGCCAGTACCATTGCCCAGGCCATCTTTTGTGCTGTTTGAACTCAGCATTTATACAAGACAGATAAAACAAGGAATTTAAAACAAAGTTTCGTTGCAGATTGCTGTTTTTTTCATTGCTTTATTATTTGCTCTTTGCACGTGTCTGATAAGGGGAAATGCGAATAGCCCTAATTAGAAATGCAGATTACACTGGGTCAGAACACAGTGGACACTCTTTCTCTCCAGCAATCCTGCTGGGAATAAACATGGCCAATTTGCTAGAAACCAAACGGAAAGTCAAAGTTAGCTTCATTTTTTAGGCCATACACTACGTGCAGTAGATGTGCCCAGTTCATAAATCCAGCAGCCGTGAATAGTTCCTCATTCTTAAAAAATTTAATGAAAGAAAAGAACTGTGTTTCCGGTAGAAAGGCTCACTAAAAGAGACATGCAGCTTCTGGCAGTGGTTTTATCCCCTGAGGTGGGATCAGACATGATCGATGCTGGATTGGAGAGCTGCAACCAGAAAACCAGTCTGCTGTCTCAGACCTGACAATGGGCTTGGATAACTGAAAGCCTGTCTCCCCACCCACAACCGAGATTAGTTTGTCAAATAAAAGATATTAACTTTCTCCACACCCCTTGGCTTACTTGTTTTACTAACACTCCTCCTATGAGTGGGACTTTACCCTCTGGGCATGATGATACACATAAGCACAATTATACATAAAGCAGGGCTGCAAGTTATTGTAAGAAATATTCATTTAAATTTCTACTGGCCATTTCAGGTTTTGTAGAGGGATTCTTTGAGATTGGTCCATAGCTTCTTGTGATTTTAGCAATGGGTAAAATCCTCCTCATAATACTCAAGAGGTGTGCCTGTTTCCCCAGCTGCTGCTTTGCAATCATTACCAAGTTCTGAAGCAAGCAAAAATGGACAAAAGGCATGAAAATAAGATGTTTCATTCTGCCATACACACATCATTATACAGTGCACTCACCTGCAGAATAAAAATTGCTTCAGTCAAAGTGAGGTCCACATGCTTCCGGGCAGAAACTGTTCTCTGTTCCATTCCCATGCATCATGTGGCAGAGCTGCAAGGTGGGAACACAACAAAGTGGAGTCCTGGCTTAATCTAAGAATGAATGTGGGAAAAAAAGCCCTAACAAACAGGCTGTAAAAATGGTATTTCTAAAAAAAAAAAGACACTGCTTGGAATGAATGGCTATGGAGTGACATTTTGAAGATATTTTTGCTTTAGTTAAGTGTTTATTAATTGTTGTGACTTTGATGCGTTCACTGAAGAAAGGTAAATGTTTCATTAAAGACAAAGATAAAAGGTATGCAACTGGTTTCAAATGAATCATTGAACATCTCAAGCTGAAGGGAGCTATGGACGCACATCCAAAAAGTCTGCAAAGTTTGTTGTGAAGATCAAGCCCGTTCTCACAGTCTCACGTTTATACAGGTATCCTCATCTCCACTGGTGAAGTTTTATGGGTCCATAAGTGGAAAAAAGATCAGCA
This sequence comes from Athene cunicularia, assembly GCF_003259725.1. Lineage (NCBI taxonomy): Eukaryota > Metazoa > Chordata > Aves > Strigiformes > Strigidae > Athene > Athene cunicularia. The sequence goes on from NW_020799112.1 coordinate 13,662,009, forward strand.
ATCTGCTCAGAAGGATGGTATCATGGTTACAGCACTGGGCTGACTGTCAGGACACCACAGCTCGATCCCTAGAGATGTTACAGCCCCCCTGTGCAATTACAGGCAGGTCGGTCAGACCTGGTTCAGGAGGAGTTAACCCTGCTACATACCCAGCTCCCGAGACAAATATTGTAGCCTACACTGAGCTCCCACAGCAGAAGTGTAGGTAATGATTTGATGCTTTCAGGTAAGGCTGAAATTCAGATGAGAACTGGTGTCCTGGGTTTATCTAATTTGCACTTGAGTTGATACAATTTTGCAGGCACAAATCAGAACACAAGTCTTAAATTTTTTAAATGCAGTGGACTAAATTTCAAACCTAAACCTGGTCAATCACACCTTGTAAATGCTTCATTTTAAGCAACATCTGTGAGAAGAACTGGCAGGTACACAGGGGACGAGAAGGGCGTTGACAAATCATTTCAGAAAAAGGAAAGGTACAAACCTTCCCGAGTAGGAAGGAGAGCTGCTCGAGAGAGCTCAGTGATACAGAGTGGTCTTCATGCTCCAAAACATACCTCCTTCCATAAGGTTTTGAAGGAGATTTCTGACTTTGAAACTTTCCTCATTTATTTACTTATTAAATTTTCTGTCCAGGAAGGTCTGTTAAGACGATGCATTTGCTCCAGAGGGGCATGGAAAGGAAAGAACAGACCAGGAGAAGGGAATGCAATGAGAGCTGGAAATGCACAGACACGTTATTGAAATTCTGACCTTTCTGACAGCTCCTGGCTTCCCGTCGGCATTGTGTCAGGGCCGTGACTATCGCATTTCAGCCTGTGCATTGCCTGCAGCAGAGTGTAGCAATTTCTTTATAATCAGTGGATTTATTATTTTTTTTTATTGCATCACGATGGGACCTGAGCACCTGGGGGGGTGGGTTTGTGCAGGCAGAGGATGAGAATCTCAGCTGAGGTGAACTGGGAGCTGCTCTATTCAGCCCAAACAGAACTGGGCTTATTTATAACAACTACATTTGAGTCCAAGAGCCACTAACAACCGAACTATTCCTCTGCTAATGCAAAAATTAAGGGGTTAAATATTTCTTCCTGTCAGGTCAATGATAAAACTCTCTGGCAATAGTGGGAGTAAAATGTCATTAGCAATTTCTAATACTTCTCCTAAGAACAGGTTTGGGTGGGAAGAATTATTGTGGAGAACTTTTTTCTCTATGTCATCTTATATTGACTTACTATCAGAATCATTGCACTGTTACAAAATACTTTCCAAAGTCTGGTAATGAAACATAGCTGGAGATTTAAATAAAACATATGAAATAAGATTAGCTGTTTTAACTAAGTTTGCCACTTTCCATTTTGGAAATGGCAGAAAGATCCAGGCATTTTAAAACAATCTATAAATTTGTATTTGTACCACAGTACTTATATCAGGTTATGAACTGATTTGCTCCTCATATGTTACTGACTGGACATCTGAAAATTTAGGACTAAAAGAAAAAAAAACCCTAGAAGCATTACCGACAAAATACCACGATATGAAGTTGAGCCCTACAGCTATGAAGACACAGAGTAACTTCTAGCAGTATGTACCTGTATGTCACAGCTGCACTACGAGGAGCAACTACTTATTGAGCAACAAGATATGAGATTTCTTGATAATGTTTATTCTCCATTAAATTTCACAAAGGATTAGACCTAGATAAGGGTTTTAAACATTGTTTTGTAGGCATTTGAATTCACATGAATTGCTTCAGTGCTGCTGATGCTTCTTCAGTGTTTTCTAGGGGCAATTTTATAGGGAAAGAATTTTATGTGAAGTAAGGAAACTGAAGATACTTGGAAAATACGAGCAGTCATAAATGAACATCAGTATTGGAAACATGGCTTCAGAAATGTGCTCAAGAAGCTGAAAATCTCCACAGGTAATAGTCCACTGAAAAGGACATGAAAAGCAAATGGAACTGGCTATGAACTTCTGAAGAACTTCATTACCTTCAGAGTCCAGGACTGTGACCTTCTCAGGTTGCTAGCAACAATCCACCAGGACAAGGTCTTCATGTGACATCATTCAGCATTTTCAAACGTTCATTTGAAAAAATTCTGAAAAATATTTTCCAAGTTTTATGATCAGAATATGTAGAAGAAAAGTCTAAATTGTATTCTGAGAACTATTCATTTCTATGGACCATTTCTATGGACCTGCATCATTCTCTCTAGACAGTAACACAACCTCTACCCTGGCTGATGCTCAACAATTCTTTTGTCCTCCTATCTGTGAGCATCAAGACCATTTCTTTTCAAGGAACTGTTTGGGTCTCTGCAGTCTATCTCTGCCAGCATCCTCTGCTCCCAATGTGACCTTGCAGATGAGCCCCAGCAAGTACTCAAGTGTACACAAATAAGGCAGGCAGACAACACCCAGCTGTGGAGAAACTCTCTAATCCCAAAGGAATGCTGAATTTCTCACAGCAAGAGATGCAAAACTCTTCCATCTCTCAGCTACCAGAAACATTAATTCTCTTGCACTAGAAAATCTCCATTAGCTTCTACAAATAAAAATTAGCCAGTACCAAACTACCATATCCCTGTATGTTAACTTCTGTCAAAGTTGCATAATTTTAAACATCTTCCTGTCTCTAACCTTTTATTTTCATCTATTCTGCGATTTCAATATTTTAATATTACACCAGGAAACCCACAGTAAATCTGAAGTTTTAAACAAGCTATATTATTGCATTAATGACCTCATTAAATGTTTATTTTGAGCAAGACAAAAAAACAAACAAAATTTTTCCCCCCCGAGTCTCCTCTATAAAGCAAGAAAGTGAGTTTCTAATAATGAAACATTTGTACTTCAGGCGTGTTTTTGTCACTTTTCCAAAACTACAGTGCCTAATATAAGTCACTTGACCATGGATTGCCAAAGGCATTAAAGTTTTACTTCTAAAAACGGACATTAAACTTCAAAGTCATTTGATTGGGCAGCTTTCTCAAATTTCCAGTTTAATCTATAACTCTGATTAAGGTGGCAAACTTGCATAAATTTGATCCCTAAATATTAGTACCGTAACAGGCATCTGGTTGTGTTTCCAGAAAGGTGACCTCACTTAGGCAAAATTTCATCACAGTGTACATCCAAGCTTGTAATTCAAATATTCATGGACTTGGTCTAGTGGTTGAAGTAGGAGAAATAGCCCTTAAAAGTAAGGGCAAGTGAAAAAAAACCCAAAACCAAAAGACACAAGATTCAAATTCCAGGCTCTGTTATGGAGCAGAAAATATTTTTCTAACCATTTCACACGAGAACGGGAACGACCGTGTTACAGATTTTGAGCAAGGGGTATTGTGTGTCAACCTTCCTTGACTATCTTGGACTTGCAAGATTGGGGCAGAAAAATGGACGGAATCTATTTTCGGCATCTCCTTGGGACTCTGGCTCCCCAAGGTTTTCTGTTGCCAGCTCTGAGCTTCCTAGAGCTTTCCGTTCTCTTGGAAAAGACAGTTAAAACAAGTGCTGCAATGCTGCGGTTTGCAGTCAGAAAGTTGGTGATATTTTAATGCAGCAGGCTGCACTTTGGTGGCAGTAGTAGTTGGGGAGGGAAGTGCTGCAGCCCTCCAAAGGTAAGTCACCCCCACTCATGTGTCCAAACCCTTTGATCCCCCAGCTCCAAAGGATGCAAATTCATTTCTCAGCAGTATTGCTTGAGACAGAGTTTTACCCCGTGAAGTCAGTCATTGGATTTCCAGACAACAGACTCCTACCAGGGGTCAGCTGCTCTCAGCGCTGGTGTTTTACCTCGTGGAGGACAGAAAACGCACTAGCAGAGAGTTTGTTTTGGCCCCACAATACAGGGCCGGTTGTGCTCTGTATCCAGCAGAAGATTGTTGTTCCAACAATGGAAAACGGAAGGGGGGAAGAGATGAACTCAGAGCATGCAGTGCACCAAAGCCAAAACACACATTGCAGACATTTCTGCTACGGTGAGATATGCAGGTTAAGCCAAGTCAATGCTCTGCAAGTCTAAAAACTCACAGTCCAGCAAGCACCAGCCCTCAGCGGACCCTGACAGAGCAAAGGCATATTGCTCTGGCAAAGCAGCCAGTAGAGAGGAAGCCTGAGGTTTTTAACAAGTTGCTCTAAAGAAGACTTAGTATTATATCTCCTCTGATGCATTCGCTTCCTACAGCCTACCCTTCCCAGGAGGCTGGGCGGAGTTAAGCCATTTGGCTGCGAGATGAAGGAAAAGAAGGGTAAAGAGCAACTGAGGCAGCAAAAGATGAGAAGGTGGGAAGGCAACATAGGTGCAAAGGAGAGCTGCCAGCTACGCAAGGGACCCGCTGAGGGCAAAGACAGAGCGAGAGAGAGCACATGAGAGAAGCCACTGGCATAAGCAGGTTGTCCCCCCCCACTCCCCACATCAGTTACAATACAAGGGTGTCTGGAGCGAGTCCCTCCGATAACACAGGCACTCAGATTCACTCGTGGCAAAACCAGAGGAGCTACTTGATTGTGGTTTACCTGGTCTTGTCAGCTTGAGAAAATAGCTGTGCACTGCAGGGAGATAGAAATGGCCAGAGGCTGTGTCCAGGTGCTGGCTCAGCCGCAGGCAGTGGGAGGTTTGTCAAAGCATCCTCACCAAGCAGGTCAGCACACTGACACCAACACCTGGCATTTGCACACCCAGTTACACCTCTGAAGCCCTGAACCAGCAGTAGCCCTTGACTAGGATATCCTAGCCTCTCCCTTCCCTAGCTGAAGCTCAGGAGAGATAATTAAAGCAGAGAAGATTTTTTTCTTCCTTTGTCTCCTTAGCAAAGGGTGTGGGCTGAGCTGTGGAGATATAAACTTCTTCATCCCAAACACTGAGGACAGGCCTATATGTTTGCTTCAGCCCTACACATACCCTGGATATTGTGCCACACCACTTTCACTGCATTTGCTCCCTCTTCCTCCCCTTTCATCCCTTCCACTGGCACAAGCTGAAATCAGCTTTCCTTCCACCCCACCTCTCAGCACCTTTTCTTTGGGCTGTAATCACTCCTCTTTGTCCACCGGCTTTGTCCTCCATGCTCTCCCCGTGCCTGACAGAACATCCCAGCGGCAGGTGAGTTCAAGCTAAATCATTCAAATATACCATTTTGCATTGGATGCAAACTCAAGCTTGGGAATTCTGCATGTTCTCCATGTATTCAGCCTGTACAAACAGCAGTAGATATTTCTGTCCCTTCTACACAGGCACACACGCTCCTGCTGCTCCCATCTCTACAGGCATTCCCCAAAAGCCATCTAAAAATTATTGTAAATGCAACACCACATTATGTCTTCTAAAAAATAAAATAAAATAAAATAGTCAAACCCTGGCATATCTCCAGAGAGGAAAGCGTCAGATCTCAGTTGGTAAATAAGATGTTACTGTGAAGCTTGTAAAGCCAATGTTATTTCTCCTTTGTAAAGGCTCTACCTGCATAACATGAAGGGGGCTCAGTGACAGACACATTAAAACACCATTAAACTGTGAAATAGAACACAGTGTGAAAATAGATTTAACCTTCACAGCATATTGATCTCTACCCCGCGCCGTGCCTAAGTTCTTGGACAACTGTTTTATAATAGGTTTTACTTATTTTCCTGTTGCTATTCTGACTTCCTCAGAGGAGGGTGTTATTTCTAAAAGCTCCTGACAGCTAAGGGAAAAGTGGGCTTGTTTCTTAGTCATCGCTCAGTGCTCGAGCGTTGCTGCTGCCAGCTGCTCCATAAACAGAAATCAGTTTTGTGCGAGTGAAGGATGGGTCTGGGCAGCAGTGATTGCAGTGGGATGGGAGGAGGAGGAAGGGGAAGCGGAAAGGGAAGAGGAGACGGGCTGTTTGCAAGGACTCTGCTGAACAAAACTATTCAGGATGCAGGCAACTAGGCTGAACCTGAAATGCCTTTGAAAGGGACAGCGCCAAGATTTATTTAAGCGTGCAGGGACATGGACTGTGTTTGCGAAGATAGGTAAAATAATTGTGCACACATCTGCATATTCAGACAGGAAATCCTCCTGATGAATTGACTGCTACGGGTCACCCTGCTGCCAGGCAGTTCTTATACTTTCACTGTGAGATAGGGACTTCTCGCAGTGATGAGTTATGCCGTAGGACCTTTGACCCCCCCTGTCACCTCCCCTATGACCATTCATCCATCTCCCAGAGTCTTATGCTAAGAGTTCAAACCCTTCCAAATGGCCAGGTATTTTTCTTTTTCACATCAGCTCAACAAAAATGTTCCACCCTCCTTTACACTGGGATTTCCTTTCTGACCACCCCAAAATAAACCCAGGCGGAACACGGGACAGATAATGTCCAGCCACGTCCTGTAGCCCTGAACAAGGGTTTTGTAACACCCATGCACGAACTAGATAAATTTTTAGGGGTGTGGAGGGGTTATTTTTACAGAAATATATCTGATGCCTTCCCCACAGTGGTCATCTGGAAACTCCTGGCCCAGCTGGAGATCTCTTAGCACATGTGAAGGAGAGGCTGAGCCAATCTGTCAGATATCCCCGACATGCTGCACAGAAATCAAACCTCTAAACTGGCTGCTGGGCATGGCTGAAGCTCCCCGAGCAGCATGTTGGATCTGCGTACCCAGACCTTGCCAGTCAATTAGCACCATACCAGACGTCCATACCCGTGGTTCATGAACAATCTGCAAACTGAGGCAACCATGGAACCGCCACAGAGGTGACTGCCCAGCAATGCTGTCCAGGGCGAATTTCAGAACAATGGGAGAGTTTCATTGGCTTCAGCAGGACTGCGATGGGGCCCACTGAAAATCTCAGTATACTTCCCCCTTTGGTTAAGTAGTCCAGTTTTCCATAACGTCGTGCATTTTGATGTGACATGAATGCCAACAATTCCCCCAAAACTGCAGTCAACCAGAACACATAACAAGGCTAAATTTATCTCATACACACTTGAACTCTAATAGTAAAAAAAAAAAAAAAAAAAAAAAAAAAAAAAAAAAAGAGGAAGGCTGATGGCAAGAAAACTGATCTTAAGAGCTGGCAATGGGAAGAATTATTTCTTGTAAAAATTTCTGGGGCAAGTGTATATAATATTATAGGATGAGTCTCCTGTTCTGAATTATCTTAATCCAAGTCACACTGTAATGATGGAAAAGACTGGACACATGAGAAAACAGAAAATAAGTATTTGGAAAGAAATTCCCTGTAAAGCAGCCTAACACTAGGCATGTGCAATAGAGAACTTGCAGAAGCCCCACTCCTGCCCCCAGACCCCTCACTTTCTGAGCATGTTTGTACCGCTGGGCGCTGCCTCTGGTGAGCAGCAGCTCTGCAGAGCTTCAGGGGACAAACAAAATCCCTCAGAGCTCCTTCCCAGCAAGGAGGGAGGTGACAGCTGGAAAAGCAGCAAGCTTGAATTTTCTGTCGCATTGGGAGTAGACCTGGACCAAGTGCTGAAATTGCCAGGGCTCTGCTGGACAAGCAAGAAAGATGCAGTCCTCCCTACTAATAGTGAAGAACACTGCAGTGGAGGGGAAAACATGCCACTTGTGCAGAGTGTAAGCTGTACAGGAGCTCCCTCCTAGCTGATCATATGAGAACAGGCTCATTTGGAGTGTTCACAGCAAGCTTTTAACCCAAAGATGTTCAGGGGCTGCCATATGCAAATCCCGGGCAGATCGGTTCTGGCTGACTGACAGGAGCCTGCACCGCATCACGCTCTGGACACAGTCAACTTTTGGCAGCAGCTGAACATCACATTCACCCACCATGCAAAGCTGCCTTCATCACACCAGGCTACCTGGGCAGCAGGGGCACTGGCTGAGTTTTGTGCTCCCCAAAACCCCGCCACCTACAGAGACGTTATGTTTGCCTGGTTTGTGATGCAAGCAGAAGGCGGGCAGTAAGTTCACATGGCCTTGGATCTGGATGGGTCCAAATCAAAGTATTTCATCTCGGCTGCAGCAGATCTGGGCATGAGCTGTCCTACATCACCTCTGTGTAAAGCAACCCTTGAAGTAGCATCTTTGCACAAGCTTAGAGCTCCTGAGGATCTTTGTGCTTTTTGAAACACAGCTGCTGCCCAATTCTTTGCCATTGAATGAAGGCAAAGTTTTTCTGCTCCTCAGAAAACGAGAATACCCTGGCATAATGTCAGCAGGGCTGGCCACTGAGGGCCAGTTAATCTTCACCACTATGAAGCAGTAAGGTGGACAGGCTGACTGAGAGTAACAAGGTCTGGCCCTCTCCTCCAGGCTGGTGTGAACACAGAGCATGGTCAGTGAGAGCTGCTTACAGCAACGCTGGCTGCCTCTCCCTCATCTCGCAGGGGGTATGACCCAATCAGAAGAATCAGGTCCAAGGAGAACCATGTTACATTTTAGAAGGCTCTTCCAGGGCATCACCATCCTCTCTGCAATAGGAGCACCTAGTTTATCAGCAGCACATTTGGCCACTATTTATCCCTTTCGCAGAGGCTGCCAGACTGATCCAAAGCCTTTGAGCTCAGCAGGCTTTAGATCTCAGTGCACTTCAGGTGCAGCTCATGAAAATACCACTTTCATACAGCAATGCAAGCGCAAAACACTCAGCTGCTCATTTCTTTTTCATGTAGAGAAGTGCCTATATTTCCCTACAGGAATCCTGACACTGCTTCTGTTCCCTAAAAGGAATTTACCTTTTCCCTGAGCCTTCGAGAGAACAAACACTCCCTCCCCAGCAGAGCTGGAGAAGCCATTTCCGTTTTCGATAATGCTGGATCAGAAGGATGTGACACTCAGCTATCTGACTGAAGGGCTGAAAACAAAGACCTTCACCTTCCCTATGCCTCATTCATTCATAGATGTCACCACTCTGTTCTTAGAAATTCTCCAGAAACCTCTGCCTCGTACGTTTGTGTCAGTGTACCTTGTACACAGTGTCCTACATAGGTGGTCCACAGTTTCTGTCTCTATACCCTATATATAATCCTATATAATTTCAACACTGTGCTGCTGGTTTACCCTGCTCCCAGAGAGATGTTTTAATTGACTTTGTTCTGGTTAGACTCTTTTTAAAGAGCTCTTTTGAATAATTCTATCTTTTATGACCCATTGCAACTTTTACCTGCTCTAACCTCCACAGCAAACAATGGGACTCGGGGGGCTTTCCTGGGATCAGCACACACTCCTCTCAGCAGGACTCCGACATGAGGCTGTTGCTAATCCTGGACTTCTCTGTGGGTAGGACAGGCCAGCAGGCAGGGAGGAGCAGCAGATCCTGATGCTGGATCAATGGCCCATGGAGGTTGATAAAACCAGTTTGGTACATAAATAGGAGAAAATATAAAGACAAGGCAAAGAAAAGTGGACATCTGAGACTAGGAAAGTCTACACCAAAATAATCCAGGCTGCTAGTCCTTTTTCTGCCACAGACTTGCTTTGCAACCTTGGGTAAATATTTCCTCAGTAAATGGCTCAAGTCTCTCCACTTGCCCTCTGGTCTTCCAGTCAAAATGCCAAAAACCTTCAGGATAACACCTGAATGTTATGGATTGTATTCGGATCTCTAACTTCAACCACTTAATAAACCCATTTAACTGTAATCTGAAGTGCAAAGCCTGAAATGCAAATATCTCATTCAGAAACACATTCTGAAGCAAGAGTTACACATGACTATGGAAAGATGATGATAGTAATGACTGCTTACAGCAAATGGTATTGCCCAAATTGATATCATATCATACTCAAAAGGTCTGAACAGAAGCATCTGGGCCATCACGGTAGAGTTAAAAACAAGCCCATCGAAAATGGATAAACAATTAAAAATGTATTGAAAGAAGAAAGAAAAAGAGAAATCATTCCTAATTAATTCTAGTGCCCTGTACAACCCCAGACTATTTGTAATCCTACAGGGAACATCTTTATTGATCTGGGGGACGCTGCAGCAGACTTGTGATGCTTATCTCAGCATAAAAATAGGCTCTTGTGATGAGCAGTGATTTAATTACATGACAATCACTGCTAACAATGCATGGCGAATACCAAAAATATGCAGAGCAAGAGTGGCAGTGATAAATGCAAGGGAATGGCATTGACTTTCAGTAAAGTCGTCTATTGCCCGAGATGGAGGGAGACTTCACCCCCCTCCCTGCCCCTTTCTCTAAGGTTGTAGCTGCTGTGTAGCTCCAGAAACCCACTCTGGGTAGTGAGCCGACCACAGGCAGACAGAAGGTGGAGGGAGAAATCAGACTGCCATGATCAAAGAAAAATTTAGCATGCAAGTCGATGAAACCAACGGTCTTTTTTTTTTTGTCTGTAGGAACATATGCTCTTTATACTGTGCATCTCCACTTGAAAATTAATATCAGAGATTTTCTCTGGGAGGTGGCAGTACTGAGCAAGTCAATAATACATGGTTCTGCTACGCATGGACTCAGGCCCCTAGAAGCAGCTGCCCTACATGATGGCAAGTCAAATCTCATCTTCCACATACAGTAGCTAGAAGTGTTTGCTCAAGAACTAAAAATAATGCATTTTGGTTTGCTTCATTCCAGGTGATCTCCTTAAAAAAATACCCACAGTAGGAATAAAGGCTAGTGTCACTAAGACAAACACCCTTTTATTCACTTACCCCTACTGAGGGTGCAACAGAAGTATTTGCCAGCATCTTTGAAGTCACTGTAACAATAGTGGTGAGCAGATTTTGCACTTCCCCAAAGCACTTCCAATACAGCACCATTCTATCCTCACATCCCTCTGGGACTGAAGGAGAATCTAGGCTGAACATGCTTTTGGAAGGCCCAGGTCTTTAGGTTTTGTCATCTCCAGTTGGTAGATGACAGTTAAACATTTAATAACCTCCCATCATAAAAAATTTACCAAAAAATGCAGAGATCAAGAGTAGAAAAATTCTTTATTCATCTGCTAGAATTCTGATCACAACAAATCAGGTGTAGAGGAGAAATCCTTAGCTAAGCAGCCCCTAGGTTCCTTGGGGAAGCAGTCCCTAGCATGGATTCCCTACTCATACCCATCCTTCTACCCCTCAAATCATTGAAGCCCAGTGCCTCGTCCTTCCTTCATGGACTGAAGACCACTCTTTAAATGTACTAGGTAAGCATGTGGCTTCATGGAGCCATTCTAGCAGCCAAGGATCACTGCTGTGAGGCACAATCCGTTGACCATCTAAATCTGACGATGGTTGGCCCTGGAAGACCCAGAACCAGATGTATGCGCCCAGTCTATGAGCCTGTCCGTCCTTCCTTCTGCAAGGACGTCCTCAAGAGATTAGGCGGCTGCTTGCACTAGGGCATCAGCTCAAATGAAGTTTACATCAGCACGTCTCCCAGCTCTTCCTTTCTCCCACTGTAAGAGGTGTATCATCTTGTTCAGCCGCAAGGGAAATTGCAGGTGTTCAATCTAACATGCAAGAACCAATTGGCAACGTTCCTCCACATAAAATTTAACAAGACTCACCAGCCTTCAGGTTAAAGCCACACTGAGAACTTGAACTCACGCCTGCCCAGGTGCTGCTGCGGTTGCAAACACCGAGACCTGAATGCCACCTCCTGCTTCCTCATGCTCAGATTCCCAACTTAGGTCAGGTGAGCATGTCTTTTATTCAAAGCAAAATGACCTTCTAAATTCTCATGAAATGCTGCACCGTTTTAAGTTAAAACATCACAGAGAAGGGTAGATTAAAAATTATATCATCTCAAGAGGTTGTTTTTTCACTCCAACATTATTTCTAATTACTTGTGAATACTTACATTAATCATAAACATATCTTTTGCTCACCTTCCTTCAACAATTACTGTTGCTGCTAAGGGTCTTCCCCACTGATAAACTGTCAGACAGATACTTTGTCCCAAAATGATGGAAGTTCACCTGGCTTAACTTACTCCAATTTGAGAATGATTAAAATACTCCATCTGTAATCAGCAGATTAACAATCATTTGTAGTATCTCAGCTTCCTTCAGAGTCGCTAACTTTAAGAATGATAAAGAGCAGATATTCTTATCATGTTCCTGTGTGATTTGAAGGGGTAGATGCACCAGGGCCCTGACACATGTAGCTTTACAGATAAAATACACGTACAATATTAAGTCAGAACAGGATTCACTTCTAACACATGCCATAGTCTCTAAAGTCAAAGCTAACATTTCCCAAACAGTCTATCAGTTTAGTTTAAAGGACAGAGAATCTAAAGGTTAAGGTTTGATTAGAATGTATTTTGTCAATTTTTTTTTTCTTAACACATCAGAGCTGCCAAATTCCTTCCTGGTTTGAACTTACCAGTCTGATAGGAAAATAACTTCAGTTCCCATGCCTGCAGGATCAGGCCCTCCAAATTAAAAAACAAAACAAAACAAAAACAAAACAAAAAACGTAGCCCCATGTAGAATACAGGAAATTAAATGCTAAGCAAGCCTCTGCTTTCTAGTGGGACAGCCCAATTCAGGGAGTTACTAGTACTCTTATCCCAGTGAATTAGCAGCAGCCAGTCTTAATTTTTAGGGGCCAGTACTTTCCCTCTGGCACACAAAGGGGCGCAGGGTGGCTGTTCTGCCGGGCAGCGCTCCCCACTGCCAGAGCCTGAGCTCTGCACCACTTGGCGGGTGGCTCTGGAGAGGACTGAGGGGGAAGAGCAGAGGGCGGAATGGCTACGGCTGATGGTTAAAATTGGAGCTTTGCAAGCAGAAAAAAGAAAAGGTGCGTGACATTTCCACTGATTTTGCTTTATTCAGTTGCTTGCTTTCCACAAGGTGCGTTTCAGTGACTGAGTTTTACTGACAGTGATCCATAGGGGAGCCAAGTCCTCAGTCCTATTCCTGATTATTCAAGAAACCAACCTGCAGCAGCAGCTTATGTTTGGGCAAACAGGAGTACATATTGCATTTGCACATATATATATCAAATCCAGTTATTTACACACTGTACAGTTAGTGGACATGTTTAGTCATATTCCAATATATTCATGATTCTGTAATCCACGGTCATCCAAGAGACTCATAGTTAGATTTAAATTTCTGAATGCTTTTGGGTCTTAGAAACTTTAGACTGCAAATGTACATATCATTGCACTGAAATGACTATCTTAAATGAAAAATGTAAATTTATAATTTCCATGCTATACACAGAATAGATTAACAGTGTAAAAACTGATCATTTGCATGGGCAAACAGACACACAGAGAGACAGATAACAACTAATATTCTTGCTTTAAGAATCAAATGAAAAATCTGAATAAAGAGTTTGATTCTAGGAGTGTGCGGTAAATGCACATAACCCTCCATTCCTTTAGGTAGGGCCTATGAAATCCCACTAAATCACTGTAAGCAGGTGGGGTAAGGCTTTACCTCATCTCTTCCTGCAGCACAGGCTCCAATTCAAGTAACCTCCAGCACTAATTGTTACATTGCACTGTCAAGTGATGTACTTGCTTACCTAGTCAGATACTGAATATTATAGCACAGTAAGCATTTTGCAAAGAATGGAAAACATATCTCCTAATTCAGGTAAATTAAAAGCATCAGCTTAACCTCAAATGTTTATTGCGTTTCAAACAGCCTTTATCAAAACAAAGAGCTTGTTACAACATATATAGGTACTGGACCATCCAAACCCCTTCATTTGGTTATGTCTCAAGCATTAACAGTCCAATACAAGTTATTCTGAAACATAACATATCTACATGGAAAAAAAGAAAAAAAAAAAAAAAAGACATCACCCTGTCTCCTGAACAGTTCCACATGAAAAAATCTATAGGAAAAAAAGAACAACAACAAAACCACCCCAAACAATTAAAGTATCAGCCCCAACTTCTGAATAAATAAACAATTTCTCCTGCAGTTGAATGTTTTCATTCAAATCAATGACCAGATCTCACATGCCTGCTTAAACATGTCTGACTTTGGTCCTTACAAAATGACAAGACTACAGTATGATAAACCAGATGATAGTTTAAAGCGAGACAATGAGGCATTGTTTACACAGAAGATTGAGAAACTGGTTTAACAAAAGGGGTCCATGGACATCTATTGTATGTGCAAGAAGGAGATTTACTGGAGATTTTGTAATTTCTACAAGGCTCTTTCCAACCAGCTTCATTAACTTGAAGTAAATCAAATCATGCAGAGATCTGGCTCAGCCAGAGACACATGCCGGGAAGGATACAAAATGAAGAAGAACAGACGCAAGATGATAAGCTTTAGAATCTTTGGCATTTTTCATAAACATTTTCAAGGTTTTTAAATCTGTATATTCACCCATTTTCCCACACACACTTGCCTATAAATACATTATACATGTACTCTTTATATACACAACTCTGTATGTGCATGGGCACACAAGCACACGTGCACACAAAGAGGCGTTTTTGTGGCTTTTTAAACCAGGATGATCTTTTTTCTGTCTTTCCATTTGCAGCTACACACAGCTTTGCATGAGCAAAACAAATTCTTCATCCAATCAAGTCTATGAAAATGTGCCTCTCCTTATTCAAAGGCACAGTGGGGCTTGTTACTCTGAAAAATAAACTTATTGAAAAATCACAGAATCTGGGTAATAATTCAGTGCAAGATACCGTGGTGTTAGTTTTCCTCCTTCAAATTGACACAACAGGCCCACAAGATTGCATTACTGAACCACACGGCATGACTCCATTTGGATCACTGATCCATAAGCAAGCTTTTACCTATTTTACCTTTAATTAGATGACTTCCAAAGTCTTCTTTTGTTAGAAAGAAACCTGTCTCTTGTGATTCTCTATTTCTTTGTACTGTGCATTACCCCAGGGGATGCTGGTGGTAAGCACTGCCTGGGAATCACAAGAAGCAACTCCAGCTCCCGTGCTACCAATAACTTGTGGTAGTGGCAAGTTGCTCCCACAACGTCCTACAGCACCTAAAGGGCCGAGGTCTACACGCTCACCAAAATGAAAACAGGTTTATGTATGATTCTGTGTGTAAGTTTCCCCAGTCAAACAAAATTAATAAGGCTGGTTATCTGAATTATATAAAGGAAAAACACAATAGCTGAAAGAATGGTAAGCAAGCAAGAAATCACATTCTTCTTGGAAAGAGAAATTGGGGTCTGTCCTTCTGTCTCTTCATTGTTCTGTTTCCATACAACTTCATTTTCTGATCCTCTCTTTGTGAGCCACCAGGAAAGACTCCAACAAGACATCAGTGATGGACCAAAGCCTACACACTATTGCACAACCATGTCTTTGGGTACCTTCTTCTCTTTCTGCACAAGCACATGTTTCTTTAAGGCTGTAAGTGTTTTTTCTCTTGGATCTGTAGTGTTGACCCCTCTGGATTTAGACAGGAAAACAACAGCTATGCTGTAAATATCTGATGAGATGGAATTATAAAAGGCAAGTCAACAAAGTCTTTTCAGGTCAGTGAGCTAGGCTTTTCTACAGTCTCTTAATCCTTTCAAGGCAGAAGGTTCTCATGCATCCATTGCCAGCAATGGAACTTTGATGATTCCAGTATCCAAAGAGTTAACCACAGGGGTGGGCTTTAAAAAAAGAAGAAGAAAAAAAAAAAAAGGAAAAAGAAAAACCCACAAGTGCTGGATGAAATATTGAGATACTGTTGGAGCTTCTAGCTCTTTCTGCTAATTATGATAAAAAACTTTTTAAAATGTACACTGCTTGAACAGAAGATGGGTATCAAAGACTCGTTAATTCAGAGCTTAAGCCTTTCTAGGCACAGTGATTTAACTCAGAAAAGAATAGCTTTCATATCTTAATGTAAATCTGTTGGATATGTTAAAAACTGGTTCAGAGCATCTCCTCACATCAGCTCAGCTGATCCGCTACACTAAGCGGAATTATCTCTTCCTACATAAAACAGGGAGTGCTGCCACATCCAGTCTTGGCCCTGCAATTGAAGGGGGGAAAAAAAAAAAAAGGTGCAGTTGCACCATCCTCTCCCATTCTCCTCCCCATCCCATGAACTAGTTTATATGTTCCACCGTGCTCTCTTTTGGGCTATAACTCCATGCTGAGAAGACAACCCAAAAAAGACACCCAAGATAGGTGTTTATCAAAAACCACATCTTAAAAAAAAAAAAAAAAAAAAGTCTGTGGCAGTGATTATAGTGTTGTTCTGAAGCAAGAAGGGGAGGGGGGAAGCGCGTGTGCACGCACACGGCGACGGAGGGAGATGCTGCATTCTGAAATCGCGCTGCATCCTATAGCGCACTCCACTTCTTCCTAATGGGGCTGGAGCTGCTGTATGGTTTCAATTCAGCGTGCTGCACCTGTAAAAACAAATAGACATGACGTTTGCAGTTAGGTAACTCTAGCTCACTACAGTGTGTGTTAATGGCTCCCTGAGGACAAACCAAGGGAAACTAAGGAAGGTTCAAAAGTAATGAATCATTTTCTAAACACAGGAACATGGGGGATTAATTGCAGGAAGGATTTGAGAAGTCATGCATCATTTCTTGAAACGAAAATATTAAAAGCAGATTTTTCTAATGAGATACATGGGGTTCTACCTGATTTCAGCAATGTAGGCCAGATCTTTTGGGTTTGTTTTGGTTTGGGAGTTGTTTTTTCTTATCTTTCTGGCATTAACCTATAAGTTTAATAAACTTCTTTCAGGAGTTTCAATTCAAGTGGCTCCCAATATGCAGTAAGATGACAGTTGTCAAAACTGTACACAGACCTTGGGATGCTGACATTTCAGAAAAGGAAAACATTTTCCCAAACAGAACCTGGACAAAGCTGCCTCCACCTTTCAAAACAATCTCGTATGCAATATAATGGTTAAAACATATGTGATAAACTGACAGGGATGGTGTAATCTCCAAACTGTCTGTTGTGTTACAGAAAAATATTCCCACTGAAATCATGGGGAAACCTTTGCAGAACGTGCCATCTTTTTCACTCCTCTGTCTTTTGTCTAACATGTGTGGGTTGTAAATGGCTAACGTACAGAGTTAATTTCTAACTCACTGCAGTACCACACTGAAATGATGATGCATTGGTAGCACATAAAACGAAGCAGACAAAGGGGCTTTGGAGCTGCTATGGATGACTTTTCACTAGAGCGTGTGGCTGTCACACAGGCTCACTATTTTTAGCACTAGTGGAAAACTCTGAGAAGGTTTCTCCCATCCTAGGAGCCTTTATCATTCCTCCCATAGAAAATGGTTATCATTTTCCTTGGAGAGCTCAAAGGATCCCACAATGATAGAAACCACTCAAGGAAATGTTATAAATGTAAATGTTAAATAAAGCATAAATAGAAAAGCAGCTTATCTTTAAACATAAACACTAAAAGGGCATATGCAAACCATCACTGCAAATCCAGTGTGCTCTAGAAGAGCAATGACAAAAAATAAAAATGCACTGAAGCTTAATATCTCTATGATCACTTCTGTTTAGCTTTTTTCCTCCCACCAGTCTATGGTGAGCTTCCTCTCAAGTTATTAGTGCTGCCACCAACCAATCTGGTGGCCTCTTGAGATAAAGGTCACCAGAAGCCTCTTCCAACCTTGCTTCTACCAGATGCCTCGACACTGCATGTGGGCAATTATTTTTCTGTCTCCAACAGAGTAAAATCACTATAGGCGAGATTGTGATCCCCTTAGTCTCAGTGAGTAGCACCTCACTGTGAAAGTACCACAACTCACAAAGGAAGGTACAATGTCAGTGGGATCCAGGGCATCAGGATCAGGGCCTGAGGACACAGATTCCAGTTGATTAAAACAAAAGAAAGAATCCTTTATATTGTGTGGCTTCGTTACCCAGCGAGACTATTTCCCTTCCTCCAAAAGAAATAAACAGATCTTGACATTCTAAAGGACTTATTGTTCAAATAATTTCCAGGAAGATAGGCAAGATTACTGAAGACAGTGTTGTTGTTTAAAAGAAATAGGAGAAGAGATGAGACTTGACTGAAATTGAGGGAGAATAGATTTTGGTTAGATTAAAACTTATAATTCCCTAATGGTAGAAGATTGATCTGATCAACCACAGAGTATTTTATACACATCTCAAAGCTTTCTTTGAAGAAAAAGATGAGCAGAGCATTGTCTAAGGGAGGCCTGGAGCTCAAGGTGGGTAGGGAGGAAGAATTTTGAGGGACAGCTGATGTGAAAAAAAAAACACAGCAAGCACAAAGTCACAGAAATAATGCCCTTCCCCTCTCCCCTTGAGAAAAGGGAGAATTCAGCAAATCCTTTTGGATGGTTATCTCTATCAAAGAGACTATTTTTCTCTTCCCTCCATACAAATACCGGAGCAGAAAGGTGACAGAAACCATAGTTCAGTAACCACGCTGGGTGATTTTCCAGATCATTTTTAAGTAGGTCTTTTCAGGATAATTTTTCTGCAATCATTTTATCCTTTTGACAAAGGATTTTGGCTCCCCTCTCTTCTAAGACCCTGCCCCCCACCCCCCTTTGTGGATTTTCCCCAATTCCTTATCTCTGTTATTCAAAAGTGCACTGGCATCATATTCCCCAAGCAGAGCACCCAGCCGCTCTCAGTGCTGCTTGTTGCCTCTGTTGGCGGTGGCCATTCATTACTTACCTTTTGAACATCAGATGGTACCCTGGAGAGGAAATCTAGGAGCTCATTATTGTCAATGGCGTAGGGATTTCTAAGCTTCTTAGTAAATTTATTTATGCCTAGGAAAAAAAAAAAAAAAAAAAAGGCAAACAAAATAATACTCCTCTTTTTTATTCCCTCCCTCCTAAATTGTTCCGGCAAGGTGAAAAAGGAAAGACGAATTCACAAGTAAAAATTAGTGTGAAAACAGTGCCTCAGACTTAAAGCCACGCACATGATCCCTGTCATGTGGAATCATTCACAAGTGCCTCCTGGAGGAAGTAGAGGGCATTATTCAAAAAGATATTTCTCTACTTTGGGGATCATCTGTTGACAACAACACAGCAAACACAGATTGCAGCATGCATGCGTTCTGGGGGATACTGTGGGGAGAATAGGCAAATTTTCAGCCAAGACTGCTGCTAAATCTGCTATTCTACATAACCAAAGCCATTCCCTCTCCTCTTGCCCAGGGAACTGGAGGGCCCTGGAAATAACTGGGCAGGATCAAGGCTTTTTTTTCCTTCCATTTCTTCTGAAAATAAAAGCTTCCCTTCCCCATCACGTTTCATAGCTTATCCTCTCTTTGCAGAGCCAGATTTGACAAACTGGCCATATTACGATGCAGTGGGAAACTAAAAACTTACCACAAAGTTTACTTCATTTTGATCTTAAGAGTAAAAAAATTGGCTTATTAAATGCAGCAACAGTGCTCCCCATCCCCATGGACTTAGTGATGCTTCAGCCATCAGGTGGTCCCTAGTTTGGACAGAAGATCCTCAAGAGTGTAATGTTTATATTATTGTGGAGTTCATGAAGCCTTCTCCTCCCTTTGAAGAAAGGGAGCGATGAACAGCCCTCTCAGCTAGTGCCATCTCTATTGTATGGACCAGGATGAGAAAGCGGGAGACCTGAGCACCCTTCCCACCTCTCCCCTTGTGCCAATGCAGCCACTTAACTCCCTACTGCCACCAGTTCCCCACTGAGAAATAGCAACTAATAGTGCAGCTGCGTAAAAGCGTGGTAGAAGAGCAAAGGATCACTAGGCAAAGAAAATCAGTTAACCCATTTTATAGAACAGAAAAAAAGTTCAAATGTTGGTTGCCTGTAAGGATCATAATGCCAGCATACAATTCCATCATGCTCTTGTCCAAAATCTCATAGTGGTTTCCCTGAAAGTGATTTCAAATATGATGGCTGCTCCAGCCTTCCCCTCTCTGAAATGCACCTGGTTCACATTTGAGATTCAGCTTTTAAGCCATGTACTTGTAGCAAAATGCCAACACAGTTTTCTGTGTACCTGATTTTTAAAAAACGGAAAATACCATAAGGTCTTTTGAGGCCTTGCCACAGGGTAGTTGTTTAACATGTATCATATTTGAAGGCCCTGTCAGTCTAGATGATGCTGAATGGATGTATAGTTTTCATGTACTCACCATGTCTTCCATACAAGAACAGCAATATTTTGTTACGGAACTTTTTACTCCTAGCAATTTCTCTCCTTCCCTTTTGCCCTTTTATTTTTTTCGTTTGTTTGATTTTATCCTTTATTTCATTTATTTTTTGCTCAAGAGTGGCTTTTTGTACTGCCAGCTTCTCATTCCCTCCCCTTCCTGCATCCAGGAGAGCCAAGACAGCAGCAGGTGGCTCAGCCCTGGAAGGGTGACGGGGGTCCCTACAGCCCAGAGCCCACCAGGGCTGAGTTTCAGTGGTTTGGCGAGGATTACCTGCATTATGTTCTCTCAGCCATTGTACCTCAAGGCTGAGATAAAAGCTATCACCCTAAATAAAACAGAAGGCCATTCTGAGATGAAGAAAGTCTTCAGCAACTGGAATGCCACCTCCTTTTGTGAAAGGCCATACTCTTCTTCAGAACAGCACTAGCAAAGTTTTTTCTTTTCAAAAGCTGCTCTTTTACCTCATGATGCAGCTTCATATAAATTCTCTCTGACCCCTGACACAAGAAGATGCTCAGTGCCTCCCACTGGGCACACTGCTCCTCCTGACTGCAGGGGAGTAAAGACCCAAAAGGCTCCCAGGATCCAGGCCTCCACGGTCCAGCTCTTCAAACACATCTTTGTCCACTCCCTACCCTCTCCCAAATGGGGGGGCTCCAGAACCAGGAAGTTAATTACTCTCCTGTAAATAATAATAATAATAATAATAATAATATTGAAGTAGCTTGTCTAGGTTAATGGTGGTCTTGTGGTGCTGTCAGAAACTTATAAAGAGTCCTAAGAAAAACAGATCATCAGATCACCCGGGAAGGGAAAAACAGTAATTTTAAGAAGTTCATAGCTTATTTATTCACCTCCAAGCAACAGCACTTGATTGTCTGTGTAATAGGTCGTTTAAGGCTTGTTTGATTTCGTTCTGTAGATATATATTATATTTATTGCATGCAAATGAGACACGGTGGAGTACTTACCCCAGATTAAAACAATATACCTCAGTGGTATAAAATACAAAATGACTGTTGCTGCTGCCAGGATCAAGCAGGCCAGGACAGAGAGGAAAGGCACAGTCCAGTTGAATGTGCTGTAAAGAAAAACAATAATCCTTCTCAATGTTTCTGCTCTTGGACACTGCTTGTACTCTGCTACCCAATAATAATTTAATGACCTCTTTGCAGCGCTTGCTGCATTCAAATGCACTGTAAATTGCAGATCCTTTGGAAGGTGGATAAGCAGATTCCTGCATCTGGATGCTATAACATATTAAGGGAGATATCTGAGAGGCAGATATCATGATAAGGGAAGAGCAGATACCCTCTGGGGAGCTCAGTGAAGTTGTTAGGCATGTAGTGAGTTGTTTTTGTTTCTTCTTATATGTGTCACACTTGTTACACATCTCTGCTCACTGGTCAGCTCTCCATTATTCATGGACGGATTATCTGATCTGGAGACGAGGACAAGCCGCAGGTGCAAGCCATCTGAGCTGGCTCCAGAGGGCCACAGCAGAGATGACATGGAATGTGTGTCAGCGCACAACTCAAATGTGGCAGGTAGCCAGACACAACCCCGCCAACAACTTGGAATAGGTTAATTATGACTGATGCTAAACCTTAAAAGAGCCATTAAAATAATTTCTCTGTATATTATTAGGGATTAACATTCTATATAAATCTCTCATTATTGATCTATTTGCTTTTATTTCATTATGTTTTCAACAATTCCTTCCTACACCGTATGTAGAAGGCTGTCTTGGGTATGCTATAGTACGCTAGCAGCAGTCCGAGCTTCTGAACAACAGCAACCTCCCAAGGGGAGCACTCTCAAGAGGCTCAGTCACCACAGTCATTCAGATTTTTGCAGCATTGTAGCACAAAACAGGACTGTCTTTCGCTCAGACCACTCATCTGTAAGCCCACAATGGACTTAAGGTGAGCAGCTACAGCTAAGACACCTCTGAAGTGTGCCCTTGTAAGATACGTCTCTACAGCATGCACCGAGCATTGAGATATCTGGACTACATGAATGTCAATTAGTTCATAGGTGGATTTACAGATTTGGGCATCTCTGCTTCATACAATCTGCCTGCTAACTTCATCACATCATGATGATGGGGAGTAGGAAGAAAAGAGAATCAACGTGGACCACTTATCAGGTTATAAAATAAGACTAACTTCCCTTGACAGATAAAATTAATAGGATGCTAAAAGAATTACTTTTAAGCTTCAATAGATGTATTAAATATTAAGTAAAGATAGGTGGGAGAGGACCCATCATTATCAATCAACGTAGCTTAAGTTAAAGTAAAAAAAATAGCAAAACAGCTCAATTCAGTTAAACTATTAAAACTCCCTGTGATTGTATAACTAGAGTGACAGACGGAAACTGCACAATTCAGTCTGTCACTTACAGAAAAACTTTGGTGGCAATTTTTTAATGGTACATTACTGTTGAGTTACAATGGAATTCTTCTGAAATTACATCGGGGATCCACATTAATACCCAATGTGTTCTTTAAGACCATTGTTACCAAAATGAATACAAGAATTAATAGTGTTTAAGCACTCCGAGTCTTCCTGCCATGCAGCTGGGCAGAACAGTGCCCTGTTCATAGACTGGAATACATCTTTGGGCCACTTCCACCCCAGCTGGGGTGTCCGGCATGGAACCACAGCACATGCGTTTGCTGTATTTTTAGCTTGAACCCAGCTCCTCATTAGAGTGGCTTGATCACAAACCATCACTTTGTGTTCAAAACAGAAAACAGTGTGGGTCAATTAAGCTCCAATAAAGATTGGGTTACAAAAGTTTGTGTGTGGGATTTTTTTTTAGGCTCTTCACCTCCCTCCTTTGTAAGGTCAGGAATATCCTATCTGCCTCCCCTTGCAACGAGACCCAGAAAATCCCCTTTGGGCTTCCTTGTGGCATACCAGCAGGAAGCAGACAGCTCAAAATGGTAAAGAGAGAAGAACATAAATGCGTTGGGCAGGGAAAATAGTGACTGGTAACCCCTGTAACCAGGCCAGGGCGGGGAGGGCGTGGGAAAGGCAACACCAACTCTCAATTTCTACCTCCTTTCCATGAAGGAAATCATGCCTGATACTTCTATACCCACATCTTCAAGCTACATTTTCCATTGCGTGGCATCATGACTCCCTACCCCATCACAGACAGACAAGACCAGAAATCTGGGAAAATAGGTGAATGTGAGAGTTACATCAGCAAAGCACATGGCTTCTTCTCTATGTGTTGGAAAGATTTCTGGAGTAAAGGACTCCATGAGAAGGACGAATGATGGTAGGACTGGCGAGGCTCTCCTGCTGCACCTTGCAGTTATTTTTGGAGCAAGAAATTCACTCCACCTTAATCTTCCTAGCTCTGCTTCATTGAACATCATGGCTAAGCAAGAAAAGAAATTATCACTTACTTTTTAATCCTCTCTCCAAATGATGCTATTTCTTCTAGGATGCCCTGAACAGCTATGATGATCTCTTGGACCATGTGGATTCTGTCAATTAACCCCTTTTTCTCAGATTCCTAACAAAAAAAGGAAAACCAAAACTTTATACATTCAGTATTTGTTAACATGCTCACGTGAAGGAAGTAGGATTCCCAGTACTGCTGATGCATCCATGAACTCATATATCACTGAAGGAAGGAGAGAACACACGCCCTGGGTTTATCACATACACTTAACATGAAGACATATTAGTTCCCTGTATTTTCTTCCTTTTCCTCAGCACATGGGCAGAGGTTTCTACATCTTCTAACACACATCGACTGCAGGAACTCAATCCAGGCTTTCACTGAAGAACCCAGCTGCATGCCAGACCAGAAGAGGTGCTGAGCACCCCGAGACCAGCTGACCTGTAGGGGAGCACTGGGTGCTCAGTGTTTCTCAAGAACAAGAATATTCTTGGGCAGAACTTTTCAATATCACTTTTCTGAGCTTTGCAGGCTCCCAACAGCCATGCTGTTTTCTGTATATAAATTAGCAGTAAGATCGTGAATGCAACGTTTTTTCTGAATATTTTGTATACAGAGACTTATTCTTTTACTGGGGGAAAAAAAAAAAAAAAAAAAAAAAGGAAAGAATCAAAGGAAAAAATGTCATTTTCCTTTTACAGCAGTCATCTCACAACTTTATTTCTTACTGCTTATTTTAGGCAACAACATTACAGGACATTACTACACATGTGCAGAAATAAAAAGGAAGCACAGAATGAATTAAAAATCAAAATGACTTAAATCAGCCTTGGAAATCAGTATACAATTATCAGCATTCAGCATTTCTTTGCCAGCAATCTAACACACATACAGGCATGCAAATTGGTGTGGTTGCAGATATTCTAGCAAGAAATCAGCAAAACATTCACTTATTACAAAATGCAGAGCCCTGGACACTGATTTTACATCACATTTAGACTCTCCAAAATCAGCCCAATTTAGAAGAAAGACATTTTAAGTTGTGTTTTAACCAGTCAGTGCCCAGAGAGGGGAGATGCTGGTAAAACACACATCGTATCCATGTTCTCTGTGGTTCTCAGCGGCCGGTGCAGGGGAAAGGGTGGGTGGGAATAAGAAAGGGCCAGAGGCACTCGGATCAGCGCTGCTGCATTTCTGCTTCTCTGTTGTGAACCCACGTTATTTCTCCATGCAGGAGGGAGGTCAGAGGCTACTTAAAGTTGCACTGGGCCAGACAGGCAACGGCTCACTGCTACAGGTTTTGGGCACTACCGTGCTGTGAGAGGGTTGGTGTGTGTCTGAGACAGGGCACTGCACTACAGCGCTGTGTGCTGGAAAAACGTATGAACCATCCTTGGATGCTGAGAGGCCTTGTAACCCTTTGAATTACTTACTGCCCATTTCTCTTCACAGTAATTTCTGAGTTTAAAAATTCAGCCAGAACTACCACGGAGTTATCAAGCTCCAGACATTTGAATATTTGCCTTTAGGTTGCAAGTGAGTGCACAATGAATAGAAGCAGCGTTTTAAATAATCACACATTTGGGTGTGAAAATGGGTATTTTTACATTAATAAAACAACCAACAAAAATGAAACCCTTGGGGTGTGAAATAACCCCAGAACAAAATAAATAAATAAATAGCCCGTTTATGTGAAAATAGCACCAAAAAGTCATTTTCACACAACTCCAGTTATAACCTTGTTAGGCTCAAATGTAAATGACACATTAAGATTATATTTAACTATTCACTCACTAGAATGGTACAACAGTCCTTTAGCCATAGTTGGCTTTTTTGCACCAAACTTGGAAGATGAAGCTGGGGAGCAGTTCATGGAGAACCAGCCAGCGAGAATTTCATTCAGCCCAAATTCAGACAGAGGGGTAAAGAAACCACTTTAGATAAAGTGATATTCCAGGGCAAGCCTACTCTTGCTACCCAGAGCTGCAAGGAAGATCATCTGTCAGCTCTATCTGCATCATGCTGACTTCATTTACACGTCTTCGATTGAGCTTAGAAATGTGGTGATAATGCAGTTTAACCAATACAACATAACTTCTGCTGCAGCCACCACGCAGACTAAGAAAATAAAACAGAAATACCAGTTCCTCCGATACGATGACAATTGCGTGCATATTCTTACCTAGCATGCATGCTAAAATCACCCCTAGACAATGGTGTTTTCAATTTATAGTACAAACTATGCCTAACTAAGGAAAAGGCAGAGAAACAGACTGGGATTAGAAAGCCTTGTAAATGAAATCGACTATTAGAGAGTAGAACAGGCTAGCAACTACCCTTGCAGTATGCGCTGCAATGTCCGCAGGATCATTTGAAAATCCTGGAAATTTGTCAACGTCTTTTCTTTATTATTATTGTTTTGTTCCGGAAACCTGCAGTCTAAACACATCTACAGGATGATGAGGTCATTGCTTAAGCAAGAGACAAGCAGACAAATGAAGCACAACAAATAGGATTTTCCAAATTATTCAGGTTTTGGAGTGCTGTTTATGATTTCTGAACTCAGCACCTCACAAAACTCTGTTGGCAGCAGTAAAAGACCTCATAGTCCGTCAAGGCAGTCACTGGTCCGTATTTATTAACAAATGGACATACAGTGTATTAGTAAATGGGCATACAGAAAGCTATACTTGAATGTTACCATATTTGTGAAAGCTGTAAAAAATAATCCTAAATATATCTTCTGCTAAACACACTTTCCCATCTGTGCAAGGTCCTATCACCAAGATAATTTTTCTCCATCGTCCTCAGGTATCATTCCTTTCTGATTTCTTTTGGACTCAATACATTATGCTGCTTGAAAAACAGGATTTGGATACCCATGGTTCAAATCACAGCTCAGAAGCTTTTGTTGAATTAAAAATAAAATATCCCGCCTGTTTCTGGCATTTTTTTTTCCTAAAACCAGTCGTGAAACTTCCATTCCTTCAAGGCCTTTTTCTTCTTTATTTCATAGCTAATTACAGCACTGTGGGTGGACCAAAACTAGTCTTCAGCCTCTGGGAAAGAATTAACTCCATCAAAATGAATTTACAACTGAGAATTAATTATATAATCAGTGTGTTCCTTCAAATCTTCCTTGCATATCCTGATTTAAGAAACCTTCGTTTCTACAATAATTGCATGAACAAAAACACAAAAGGGGTCTTACAAAAGATTAAGCATGTCAGGGGAAGAAAGAAAAAAAACAACAAGACCACACAGCAAATTCAGAAATTAAGTCTTCTGTGTCCAGCTAATGCACATCAACTTAAACTTGTAAATGAAGACACCAAATCTCTGCTGTACTGAATGAAAGATGCTTCTAGATTTTTCCATTTCTGAAGGACATGTAAATGCACTCAAAGGGTTACTACAGCTCTGATCTTCCTACCCTAAGATGTTATGCTACTCTCAGACAGTCAGAGTCAGCTGCAAAAGAAGTGTCACTCAACGACAAAATTGAGGTACTTCCAATACCGAAGACTTTAAAAGTGTGTGAAATACGGAGCAGGCCAGGAGGGGATGTCTCCAGCATTAACAGCAATTCATGAGGAGTGAACTAGAGTTGTCAGAGCTGGGCTTGCAAGGAAAATTGTAAGACTACCGAGGAAGAGATTTAAGGCAAAAATTATCAATCACCTGCTCTGCAACAAAGACCAAATAATGCTACTTACTGCTTCTGCTCTAGCAAAGCATCCGTTACTGAAAACTGCATGGTGGAGAGCTTCTAACTTCTTGTGAATGTTCTTTTTCAATGACTTATAGCTTTCATCTTTACAAAAAGCTGTTCCCTACCTTTTAAATCTATCCTTCAGATATTTTTCCTCTGGATATATCCAAAACCAGGAAGCAAGACTCCAAACACATAGGCAACTTTTAATTACATTCGCCAATTGTATTTCTGATGTACACTGCAAATATCGTATCCACAAAACTAAAAACTTCAGTTTAAAACCACTAGCAAGTTCTAAATACTTGCTCACTTGGGTTTCATATAAAACACTTGCACAAAAAGAATTTTGCATGCAACTTTCAAACAAGTGGTATTCATCAGCAGATTTCTGGCATGCCAAGGGAAACTCAATATATAAAGCTGAGGAACACTTGGGGCAAGGATGAGGAAAAGGGGATGAGAAAAAAATGAATAGGGGTTAATGCAAAAGGAGGAAAAAAACAGGATACAGGCCAACTAAGGAGTAAAATCTTGCATATCTTTAGGAATTCAAGGAGTTAATCTGCCAAGCCCTGGACTGGCCTAACTTCCAGGATTAGCTTTATACAGTAGCTCCCTCATTATGCCACTGCTGCTACAAGCACATTAGGGCAATGTTTCACCAGGATTTATCTCACCTACCAGATATGAATTCCCCAGTGTATTAGAAACAAACAAGATTGATGGAAAGGGGAAAGAAAGGAAGAGAGCTCAGGCACGCATGCCCTTCTGCTCTACTTTTATTTTGGGTTTAAAAAAAAAACAAAACAAACATGCTGTAGTTATTTAGAAAAAAAAAAGCAGACTTATCCAAAGTTGGATTTAACTCGCAACTTTCTCTATGCTAGACTACAAAACTCCGATCTTACCGGAGTCCAGCGAAGCCTGTGCCAAACAACATCTTAATGCCAAAATACTCGTAGATGAAGAACAACTGAAACCAAAAAGATTTTATTTGGTATAAGCAGCAGACCACTGGCCTCTATTGTCTGCAGGGAACACTTCACTAACAGCTTCAGTCTAGCATCAGAATGAAGCTCTTGTGGGAGGTGGTAGCCATGGAGTGACAGACAGTCTCTTGGTAGCTAAAATGAATTCCAGGCAGAGCTTTGAAAATAGTCACCACAGCAACCTTGAACTGGGTCCTGCCTTTGGTGGGAGCCAAAGGCGGCTGAAATGAACCCAGCAATCTGCCTTGCTGAGTCACTGTCTTGCCCTGTGCTGCAGTGTCTACTGCGTGTCGAGGAGGGCTTCTCAGCAGTTCCAGGAGGACGGGTACCCAGAGAGGATGGCTGCCAAACTCTGAGCAATTGCCTCGTGCAGTCCTGAAACTGTGCATCACAGGATCTTTTTGTTTATTAACACCATGCTGCAAATGTGCCTTGCCTGGATGTGGAAATTTAGCGAATCTGAGCGTACTTGAAATAATTACCAAATAGAGGAAATGCAACACATACAGGTCAATTTATGCTCTCAGTTAAAAAGGTGTGAAATCTGGAATAATTCCACCAGAGCCAATAGAATCACTTCAGACTGATATGAAGGAGAGCTCCATCGGCCTTAAAAGGACAGATTTTAAAGGCAATGGCACATCATCCTACAGCTACGGCTGGGGGAACACTGGCTAAAAGGCAGAAAATGACCACTTCACATCTTGTTCAGCAATGCCTACAGTTTCTTTGCTTACATTAGACGAATTTCATCTGTGCGCAGAGGACCAAGAAAAGTCTCCTAAGCCCAACACAAGAAAACGCTTATATGGAGAGGCTTAGGTCATAAATGTTGCTTCCTCTCTGCACAGGCACAAAATGCAGGGGATTTAAGAGGCATTTGCTGTACTCGTTTGCATTTTCATAGACATGTAAAGTAACCCAAAATCTGGAGGTATTGCTACAAGTTTTAAAGCAATACTGGTAGTCACAACAGAATAAAACACCATTTAGGTGAGAAACGTGTGTAAGAAGAAACAAGAAAGAAGCCTGAATGGAGATAAATGTCATCAGTTATCTCTGATTTAGAAAAGGGAAGGGGAAAGAAAACAACTTTGGTCACAAGAAGTGCTTTTTCCTGGAAATACACAAGACCTACGCACAGTTACATGGTGATTAGACTTAAACTACTGGATCATCATCTATAATCTAGGTAATGATCTTTAGCAATTTGGGGTGCAGGAGAAAGAGGGACTTATTCATTCATTTGACCAATTCAAAATAATTTTTAACAACATTTTAAATAGTTGGAATTTTCAAGGGACAAGAACTCCCTAAGGTTTACATGCTCGATCCAGTGACCTGCCTAGTGCTGCTTAATATTTCTCCAGCGATTTAGAGAATTTACAATGTTGGCTTACCTACCTCTGGGGTAAGAGAGGATTTTAGACTGCCAGTGTTTCTATGCAAGGAGAGCCATACCACAGTCCTCACAGTATCTAAAAGTCCTCTGCAAGTCTCTCCTTTCAACTGCTCTCTCCCATCACTCCTAAACCCATAAACTTATGATGCTGATACAAGGATTGTGCCAATTTAGGATACGTCTACAGATAAGAGCAGTCCTAAACTATGTTGCAGTGTAAGTAAGAAATAACAACAGACCATTTGTCTTCCAGTTTCTTGTACACAGGAGGCTCCCAAGCAAAGAGCAACCGCACAACCAGGGCAACCCCTGCACTCTGTCTTAACCAGAAGTTGATTAGGTTAATAAAAAGCTTGGAGAAAACTTAAAGAAGCTACAATTGTGTCTTAAGTGATACTTGGAAACCTTTATTACACTTTTGTCAAGACCAGATGATTATGTGTGCTTAGAAGTGTCTCATCCTCCAGCTTTGGACTGAGCATAGCTCAGCCAAGTAGCAGAATTTGTCCCTTAGACCTCTCCATCACTAACATATTCATGGTCTGTGCGCAGACTTATTAGGAAGCAGTGAGAGAGAAGTCACAATGAGCCAACTGAAGAAAGAACAGCAATTTAAGGGAGTCCATGCCTACACAAACACACACCTCATGGGATTTTTCAGGACACGATCTTGCCCATAATTTCATGGAGAAGGTGGGTGCTCCTTGCTACTCTGAACATACCCTGTGTATCATGGGGTATTTTCTAGTGTTTACCATCATTTCTCTTCAGCAATCTTAATGGGAGATGCTGAAATATTATATTGCAGTTGTTGTACTGAAGAGAAAAACTAACGAAATTATTTATACTTCCAGGGAAGAAAACAATGAGATGATATTGTCTTGAATGACCTTTCCTAAGTATGGGGATATAGCATCTTACACAATAGACTCTTGGTTCATGTTTCAATTACTGACCTTTACTGTGGAGAAAATTAATGCAATTTTCATCGTAATCCACCCGTACAAATAAGATCCATACGGAAGGTTTCCACATGCTGAATCTAACTCAAATGGAAAATGTCAGCTGTTTGCTACTGGATGAATTTGACTTTAATTTGTTCAACTGAAGTCTTTTTGAATTGTGTTCATAAAACTTTGTATATTTTTGGTACCTATTTTTGACAGAGAATTTCCTACATTAGAAACATTGGATTTTTCTTCTTGGGGGATTTTTTTCCACTTTTCTTTTTTCCAATACATGAGAGACTAAACACTTTTTGGAAGTTGCCAAATAACTTGGCTTAAAGCCACAGTGTCATCTGATCCTTCCCTGTTACATCCCACTAGCCTAACAGGGCTACATTGGCTCACCACCGGATAGAAACCTTCCAAGAAAAAAAAACAAAACTGGGATTTTCTTTTGAATCAATTACCAGACCTGGAAATAGGAGTAATTTAAGTTTTGTCTGTTTTGGAGGAGATGCAAAGTTTTATCCAGACCTCTTAAGATCGTGAGAAGACTCCAAGACTCTTTCCAGTCGGGTGCTATAACACACTCATTCAACGGGGCAACTGTCTGCTCTTGAAGCTCTACGGTCATCGCCAAAAAAAATTTTTTAAAAAAGAGTAAAATAAACAGAAGTAGTCAACAATCAGACAACTTACATTGAGATGCATGTAACTTGTCTATACCTTTCTACTGACAGACAAAAGATGTTTCAGTGATGTAATTTTAAAACAATCCTTATTCAGACAGCCTGACAGACCCCAGAACTCCACGTCCAAGATGGCGCAAATCTGAGAAGGCATTCATCCACCAAACAGCTTGTGCCAAAGGGACAGAGCTCTCTTATCTTTTACAGCCCTCATGCTGGTATTTGCAGAGGGGAGAGGGGGAAAGAAAAGGGGAGTTGGCAATTAAGCCCTGTCATTTAAGACATATAGTTTAGGTGGAGGGAGTTAATCTGCTCTTGGGTTTTTGAACTAAGTGTCAGTGTATTTATAATTTGTAAACAGTTCATCTCTTCAAGGGTGTGTTACAATTCCCAGAAGCACGGTCTGTTATGTCTAACATGCAGCAGAATCCAGAAAGGCTATGTGTGTGAGTATTTTGATACAGCACGATGATAGGAAACAGAAACAGTGACCTCGTATACCACAACCCAACTAGCAGATTTCAACTTTAGGAGTTCTTGTATTAGGGAGGAAAAAAAAAATACACAGACTTCTTTTTAAAGTATAGTTGTCTGTTTAAATGTTGACATTGCCATGAGATAACGTCATAAAATTACATTTTTCTGACACTCCCTAGAGAGCACTGGCCACCCTCAGACTTGGAAAAGTCACTTAGAATAACCTAATGTACTTAAAGATGCAAGTCATCGGAGTACAAGCATAGTCCATCACTGATGCAAAGGGGCTATACCCAGGCCAGAATGCAGACGTTAAGGCAGTGCTGCACAGCACTTGCTGTGGGATAAGCAGTGGCTAGCAATTCTCTCTCCTGATAGTTCTGTGTCAGAATTCCACAGACTCGTAACACTAGTATATCAGTTAATACAAGCTATGACTTGTTATTGCTGTAATGTTGGGATAGATAGGGTTATCTCGAGGAGGAAGCCTGCCGGAGGTGTCTACTGTGAGTAGCTTCAGCCAGTGTTACCAGGTCTCCATTTCAGAGTCACTGTACACGTGTGAAATGAAGATAGAGACAACACTGATTACAAAATGGTAGGGCCAATTCACCAGCAGCTCGACACTGACTCTCAGGAGTTTTCCCAAATCTGCATACTTAGTTAAAAGAAACCAAGAAAGAGAATGACAGTGAAGTTGTGTAGCAGGGAGGGGGGGGTGGTGGTGCTGGCAAAAATGCAAAGTGATTAGATCCATATTTAAGTGACCCAGCTGCATTTATACAGAGTCACTGGAGTTAAATCTAGGGTAAAAGTAACCTAGAACATTCTGGCTTTGACGTAATGAATCTGTTGCACAGCACTGAAAACTGAGGATTAAATATCTATTTAATACAATTTTACTTTTTGTTTTTTCCACCTCAGCACTTGCAAATGAAGAAAAGGAATATTAAAGAAGCAAGTAAATGGGATTTGTTCCAGCAAATAAGTTACAGCTTTAGGCATCACACAAATAAGACACAGGGTCAATATTTACAGGTGTCTAGCTCTGGATGCCCACAAAACAGAAATTATTGACTTTTAGATATACACAGTATCCCTTTGAAAAAGATGTAACTTTCATTTAGCAACTTCTGATGAGTTCCAGATATTGGTCCATTTAGTTGACTAATTTTACAATGCAAAGCGTGAATTATAAATGAGAACATTTAAACAATTATTGTGTGTTGCAAGAAACCTGTAATTCAACTAGATTGCCTAAAGTTCATTTTATAACTTTGATGGATTTCTGGTTGCTCATTAAAATATAACCACCCCAGAGGAGATGGTTAAATTTAAATAATTGTTTTCATCAATTAGTCTGCTGAGCTTCAATTCTTGTGTCTGTGACTGAGAAAAGTTAAGGTGCACTTGCTTACTATGGTATTGATTTACTTTTCAATGATCAACAATTTCACTGTAACACTCTTAACACAGAATATTCAAGAAGAGTCTTATTAACTTAGTATGCAATTTGAAAGTTTCACATTGCCTTGTGAACATTTTCTTCCTAACAGCTAATGTTCCTTTGCATGCTGTTGCTCGTTAAATAATTCCTCACCTTTTAGCTTTAAAGTATTTATAGATTATCAGATCCTCCTTCACTTACTTATGTTTTTTCAAGCTGTATACATTAAGTTCTCTTAATCTTTCTTCATATGTCATGCCCCCTAATCCTTTTATCATTTGTCACTGTGGTTTGATAAACTTGAAAAAAAAAAAAAAAAATTCCAATGAATTTTTCACAGTGAGAAGAATGAGTAAGTATGCTCCAACAAAATAAAAACCAGGCCTTGCCAACTCCAATTCTTTCTACATTTCAGCTGATGAACTAAACCTGTTTTTTCCCAGGCTCTGAAAGAAATGTTGAGAAAATTCTAACGAGTCCTCCACCTATCATACCAATTCTGGCCTACCGAAATAGAAATGCCAAATCATTTGGGGAAAGCCATTAGTACAGAATGTCATCCAACACTCGAAATGGAAATGATAAGGGGTTTTACATACTCATGCACGTATTTGCACCTCGTCCACCCATACACACACCTATAAGTGCACGCAGGTGAACAAGTGCCTGTCATGATTTCAAGCACAAACTGGGGACTGCTCAGATTCAATGAATGTTCAGAAGTCATTGGAATGTTACACAAACCAATCTTTTCATACTTTCGAATTTGCCAATCAGCAAACTGGTAACAATTGTTCTCCCAGTTAATACAGATAATAAATGAAGATCTCATGGAGATAGGATGGTGGGTTTCTGCTCTCCCACGTTCCTTCTGATTCTTGCTAACACAATTGTGAGATAATGTTTACCTTATCATCTTCATCCTCATCTTCATCCAAGCCCATAAGCTCCTGCAAAAGCAGATGTCCATATTACAAAACACTACACTTATTTTTCAGTGACAGGCAATGTTCAGAAAAGCTTATGATACTCCCACAACATTTCATTACATACTTTTCTCCCACTTCTATTGCAAGTCATCAAAAAACCTCACCACTTTCACCTTTCAGACATAATGTTTTGTATTCAAGGACTTTTTTTTTTTTTTGTGATATCCTGAACAAAGCTTGCAATACCCTATACAAATTTTAAGTCTAGATAAAGCATTAGTGACTGTGTCCAGCAGTTTGAAGGCAACAGGCTTTCAAATTCATTGCCAACTTTTAATGTCTGTAAACAGCTTTGTTCTTCGTCTGACAAATGAACCAGCCGGTATGTCAAGGCTGAGGACTCTAAACTCAACTTGTTCCATCCTCACTGCTACAATGACTGCTCCCTCCCTTTAGAGCCATTACTGAAACATCAGACTTGAGAAAATACGTTAGTAAGAACATAATCAATCTCACAAATCACAGTCAGATTTCTATGCAGCATTATTTCCTCTCTTTAACTTCCATGCTGACAGGTAGGGGAAAACACAAAAGACTTGGTTAAAGCTTAAAATTAGGAGCACTTGGCTTTCAGTTCAGGCATTTAATAAGGCAAGCCTTTAACAGGGTCCTCCAAGTTTTTCTTGCTTATTTCAAAGGTACATTTGAATCAGTGTACTACAACTTTAAATACAGGAAACATGCAAAGAATGTGAAGAATCACAACAAAAAGATGGTTTAGATTTGGGGTTTTTTGAGGGGTTGAGTGTTTTTGGTTTGGGTTTTTTTTTTTCTTTTCTACAGAAAAGCAGTTGCATCTAGTATGCAGAAAGTACTGAGAGCTCAGATACCCAGATTTACTCTTTGGCTCTCCGGAATACCCTGAGCAGCTGAATTAACCCTGATCATAGAATCACAGAATACCAGGTTGGAAAGGATCTCAAGGATCATCTGGTCCAACCTTTCTTGGCAAAATCACGGTCTAGACAGGATAGGCCAGCACCCTGTCCAGTTGAATCTTAAAGGTGTCCAATGTTGGGGAATCCACCACTTCCCTGGGGAGATCATTCCAGTGGCTGATTGTTCTCATTGTGAAGAATCTTCCACTTGTGTCCAACTGGAATCTCCCCAGCAGTAACTGGTACCCACTACCCCCTGTCTTTTCCATGTGACTCCTTGTAAAAAGGTAGTCTCCATCATCTTTGTAGCCACCCTTTAAAAACTGGAACATGGTGACAAGGTCTCCCCTAAGTCTTCTCTTCTCAAGGCTGATCATGTTTTACATTTCTATAGAAGCTCCTCATCTGTAAATCATAAGCCATTTTACCAATATTCTCGAATTTAGCCTCCTGGCAACTGGATCATGTGTACAAGGTTAATACTGTTATTCCCATTTTATAACACAGAAATCAGAGAGAATTTGAGCTTCACTTTTGCCAAGATTGTTGCTCACATTCCTCTACATACATGAAACGTGCATGTTGGCACACAAAAGCCAAAGGTAATGCACATGCGGCCAAGGTCTGAGGAAGTGAAAAATAAATAAGTGACTGTGTAAAAAGCATTGGCATTTTGAAGAAAACCTTTTCTCATCTGCAGGACAGATGTGACGAGGGGTAGCACCTGATTGTCTGTTTTTGACCTACAGATGGTTAGAATCATAGACACACATAAAAAAGAAATCAGGTAATATTAAAGGCACTTTGACTACTTGTTCCATATGATCCCATTCCTACAAAGCACTTAGGCAGATGTGTAAGTCTGCTTATGCAAAATGCACCCCTGAATTTCATGGCATTGCATTGCTTGCAGGACGTGTGACAGGAAAAGGGACAGTTTTCTGATGAACCTTTCTTCAGTATTAGTACAATTAGCCTGCATTTTCAGATACAGCCTTTTTGTAGTATACACCTAAATGGTGTACTGATCAATTTTTCTGACATACGTTGAGACTCTCCTCACTTGAACATGCAAGAAGCTCTCATTTTCTTGATGAAATAAAGTAGTCACTGAAGACACACAATATCTTTCTATGTTTTCTGGACTTGGCTGAAATTGGAGAAAGGCATTTCTTTTACCATTTGTTTTCAAATCAAGCCTATGTCCAGATCTGGATAATGCAACTTTCCCTATTTTCTAACAATCTTTCCACTTAGAAATGGATGAAAACTAAACTAGGAGCAGCTTTTCTCACTAAAAATAATAAAACAGCTATTGACCTCTCTAATTCTAGAATGTTATTTCTTTGTATAAAATCCACTTGAGTTGTTTGAGCAAAGGTATTCTTCATGAGTACAAATGTCAAACACCTTTATCAAAAGTTAGACGGAAGCTATAATTTGGCCTGTATTTCATTACTGTACTTAGTAGACATTTAAAACCAGAATATTATGGACATCTATGAATTTACTCTCATTTTAAACTCTAATTACCATTGTTATGTAAGTAAAGAGAGCGGTCAACATCAAACAGCATTTCATATCCCAACAGTAGCACTTTGCCACACATGTTGTAACTATTTTTGTATCAAAACCTTTTTTTTTCCCCACATCAAGTTAAAAAACGGAAGGCTAAATTTCGGGGAAAAAAGCATTTGTCATTTAAAAGCGGGGGATGGGAAGGAGAAATAAGGGCTTCTTAAAGTCTCAGATCACAGGTCAAGGTTTAAAAACAACTAACTTCTCTTTCACTTTCTATTGATTTTCCTCATCTGTGAATCATGAAGCATCAGTGTGATGCTAAGTGTAAGAGCAGTAGGAGCATGGGTTTTAGGAACTTGTTGCTTTGTAAGTCTTTCTTAATTCAACTTAGTTAAAAACATTTGTAGTTATTTAGAAAGTGAAATCCTCCTCCTACACACTCTTGTCGTCTTCTCCTACTACTCTGAATGGTTTAATGCTTGAATTTAATCATGAAAATTGAGAGGGTCGAAGTTTCTTTTCAGTAACTTCAAAATGAAAATGCTGTTTAGCTACACAACTAGTTTAATGCCATTAAAATGCATGACATTTTGCTCAAGGGCAAATCCAAGCTGGGGCTGTCAGAAATGTTACTGCCACTTTACTTGCCTGGGCATCTTGGGTGTTGCTGACCTTCCCAGTTGTGACGAGGGAGAAGTTGTATGCAAAGAGCACCAGTAGAGCCAGGGGCACCATGTACAGTTCCACACTCCAGACGGTGACCACAAATACCTGAGAGAAATAAAGCAGCAGAAGGGAATACATACAACTGTTTAAAGAGACAGATATGTAAGAAGACCTTTCAGTCATCATCCCTCTGTACATTCATCCTTGAATCAATGTTAACCTCATTCATATTATTATTTTGGCAAAGAAAAACTGCTTGCAAAGTGTGCTTTCTATTCTGTTTGAATCCATTAGGCTGTCATTTGTTAGCTTCCCCAACCCTCTTTCTGGTGAAGTACAAGGCCACAAATATGAGGTTAGTCCAAAGGATTTATTCACTCTTTCCTGGGACCCCCTCAAGCCTGAAAGCCTTTTGTCCTTAGTGCTAGTGTATAACTGACCTACTTTTTTACAGGTAAACCAGCTCCACTTCATCAAACCCTAATTGCCAGGGGGTCCTTCACAGACTACAGGAGCCTTTCTTTCTCTTGTGCAACAGGAGCCATTGGCCTCCCTCGTCACTCCACAGGGGAAGATCAGCAAATACTTCTTTACCATTAATCCACCTACATTCTTGGCATAGCAACACAGAGAAAGGACCGTCACCTTCCAGAAGGCAAGGCTCTAGGGCTGCATGTGATGTGTTATTTTGGAAAGGGAGCCTAGTCTCCATTCTCACACCCTTGCCATTTTTCAGCACAGCATATTCCCATTTCAGTGGCTGCTTGGAGTGTCTCTGCCCAGAAGCAGTATGAGTTTGTGCATTTGGAGTGGTATCTGAGAAAATCCACTAATAGCAAAACCAGAAGCCAAATTTTGAAGTTCTGTTCTGCAAATTGGATCAGCAAAACACATAACTAACATGATGGGGATTTAAAAAGCACTTTGGATTTTAAAAAAAAAAAAAAAAAAAAAAGCCAAACTGCAATCCTATCTTACAAGTACCAATGATACCCAAACGGATTGCAAACTTGGAGTGGTTGGCAATGCAAAGTTAATAAACTAAATCCAGAACTGCCATAAAATGCACGTTGTGATCCCATTTCCTTTTCTGCTCATACAATGTGTTTCCAGAAGAACAGCCTAATGCTCGTAGTAACTTGAAGCTGTTCTAAACAATCTCGTTTAAAGACAAGGCACAAACACATTTATCTGATTTTTCTTTCCCCAAGGGAACATGGAACGATCAGAAAAAAAACCCTTGTTATTAGAATACTACAAGTAGGTGAAAATTAGTCGGATCCAGTTAACGTATCTCAGACTGAAATGAAGGGAAACAATACGGGTGATGAGAAAGCTCAGTCTCTACCTCCCTTCATCCTTGGCCCATCAGCCACTACATATAAAGGCAATGCTGGCACTTGCAGAATAGGATATTTATGGCAATGTATTTTGTGTTACGGACCTGAAAGTCTAACCACACTGTACCAAAGCAGCACTTCCCACTGCATTCAGCAGGGTGAGAATTTATACCCCTACAAAACAGCAGTTGTTGTAACTTTTAAACAAAAAGATTTGTCTTACATCAGACAAACGGCCGGTTAATATCTACCAGGGGCCAAACATAAACCAAGAAACAACTGTAGCTGTAACCCTGCCCAAACAGCAGTTACATTTTCTATAGTGAACCCGATTTTATGTTAGCTGTTGCTATGCAAGGAATTAAGACTGTCATCCTGTTCTTGGCATTTGTAGGCCAGTAAAACAATCTTTGAGATATATTAATTTATAAAATGGGCTGACATCCAGACAATATATCCCTAGACTATCGATTTGCAGCATAAGAACGTAGAAGAGGATTCGGTTTTGATTTTTTTCTCTTTGATCCTGGTTTTCAGTATACTAAAAAATTAGAAGTGATAATGATTCCAACAGCCACATTTCATCTGTGAGCAAGGCAGCAGAAATACATGAATCCTGGCCAAAAAGGCTTGATCTGTCTTACAGGAGTCTTGCATGGCTTTAGTTAATAAAGACTTCAAAAACTGATATTCCAAGCTAAAAATATCTTCCATAAATGAGAAGTTCTAACCTGAACAAGTTCCTCTGAAGCTATTCCAGCTCCCTTGGATGAATCTCTACTTGCTTTGTAAGACAAAGTGAAGGTGATACCAGCTCCTGTCCTATCCCAAATGTCACTCTAAAGAACCAGGACTTGTTACTGTACATAACTATACAGATACCTATCTCAGGTATGTATAGACAGATAAAAACAGACACACATGCATATAAATATTTATCTGATCCTTATGTAAACACCTTCAAGGAAATTCATATTGACAGGTATTAAGTCAAAATATTTGCTTCAGCAGCTCGCATCTACATCATCTCCCCAAGGTATTAGCAAACTCAGTCTTGTCCTGATGCAGCAAAAAGACTCCACTGGCAGTCAGCTAGGCAAAGTCCTACAGGAGTCAATGAAGCTTTTGAGGAACCTCTCTTCATTCATTCAATTACAGGACTTGAACCAATTTTAGTGCATCTGTCACCATCCTATATGAACATCACTCTGTTCAGTTGCAAGTATAATACAACCTTGCAATCACAGGTCATTGAAGCAAGATACAAAATCAAGACCTTGGTGATTTCCGATCCAACAGTACATTTTGTGTATTATTAAGTTTCAGACCTTAAATAAAACTTAAAACTTAATTACAAAATCTCACTATAGTCTCAATTGATAGCTGAGGCATACTGTCGCTTCCTTTCTAATGCTGACTGGTTAATCAGTTGCTGAGTTATAACTCAGACAACGATGCTTTGATAGAGTTCCCACATCTCCTTCAGAAGAGTTGCGTTACTGCTACTGCTGCAGTAAAAGGAACTTTCATTACTGTGACACAACACAGACACAAGACAAATTGATTTAGCTATTCAGAAATTATTTAGCCTCGGAGGTATGGGAAATGATTGCTGTGAACATACAGTACATAATAAAAGTTCAGAGGGTGTTTATAAAGCGAACAGAAATATTTCTGAATTCTAACAGCCTTTTGAATAGTTCTGCAGCATCAGTTTTCAAAGCAGTTCCCAAACAGGCCCATGTCCTATTTTATCAACTCTTATGCAGCAACCTGACACTGACTGACTACAGCATCAGCAGCCCCGTGATATAGACAGCCACTCCTCAAATTACGAGGCTCTCAATCATGCATGTTTTTATTTTCTCCCCAGTGATATCTTATGCCTGGGAGAAGCTCTTGCATTATCCTCCCTAAATTATTTTCTTAGCCATACTTTTTGCAAAAACTCAACAATGGTTCAGCTGCTGATGTATATAACGGCTATTACAAGGAACAATATCTTGATTTCTTGTAATACCTGGTCTGTCTTTTGCCTAATACATAGACTGGTAAGGGAAGTCATTAACAGGTTCAGATCACTTGCTCAATACCAGAGAACTCAGGGACAGAAAACAAGCCCCTATTACAAATGATCCGATTTTGAACAAACCATACTTTTTTCAGTGTTTCACATCATCATCAGAACAAGTTCTGTCAGACATAATCCATTACATCATTGATACCTTTTCTGCTGGGCTTCATACTGTGCATGAGGAAAGTTAAAAGGACAGTAGTCAATTTTAAAATAGAAGTCAAACAAGTGGAAACTAGCTTTCTGCATTACTTCTTTTAATGCAATTTGAGAATATAAAAGCCTATTACAGAACTGAGCAATTTAATTCACAGCATTATAAAACAATGATCAAAATAGAAACAGGAATGGGATAGACCTATCTGGAGGGGGGGGGGAAGGCTCTCATGAAACTAGTATTTACAGTAGTGTTCTACCTAGAAGAGAACAGCAATATCACAGCCTTGGAGAAAGCACCACTTGATTTCAGCTGATTAATGTGTTGCTATTTCAAAGGACCTAATAACTACAAGTTAAAGCTCTGGAGGTTTGGAAGCCGTTTCATCTGAAAATCATTGAAGAGGGGTCCAACTGTTCCTGTCAAGAAGCATGGAGTTTGAACAACCATGAGAGTGGCCCTTTTGACAGCAGTACAAAAGATGAGAGGAGGCAGTCTCAACTGAAAGTAAAAACAAACCCTTAGAAACACGTTTCAAATCTGGTTTTTCTGCCCCTCTGGTTCCAATTTAGGATCTGACTATTAAGAACAGATTTTAGACGAGTGTCTACTAAAGTATGCCCATAAAACATTTGTCACCAGCAAACCCACAGCCATGGGATAGAACAGTTTTAAGATGTTTAGAAACCTAACAGTAGATAGGTTTTTCTGTGTAATTCTTCTACATAGTAATTACGGGGTTTTGTAACTCTAAAACCAGATTCTTTTTGACTTGGTAAGTGTTTGTGAAGAAGTAAAAGATGCTGTGTTGTGTGACAGAATAATTCTTGGAAAACAACAGCGATGGGAGAAGGAGAGGGATACATTCCATCAGATGGAAAAAATAAAAGTGAAAGGAGATTAAATGCATGCAAGGAACCTATGGTAAAAGGTTATTTTCTCAGCCAGTGTAGGCTCCAATGCTAATGAAATGCCTCATCAGCAGAGCTGTGAAAAATATTATTTGAAACTCCAAGTTTCAAAACCCCACACAATTTAACTGAACTCTAAACTACTAACAGCTTCATCAAAAGTTTCCTTGCAATTTATAAACACGATCTGTGCAATTATTGAAGCCAGGAGAAAAACTTGATCTGATACTGCTGTGAATGTCCAAGTTATGTTTGGAACTAAAACACTGATTTTGATTTGAGGCACAAAGATGTGCCCCCCTTTATTTAGAGGGGAGAGGAATTACATATTTTTACCTTATCTATGGGTTATGTAGACTCAAGCTGTCATGTATGCACAAATGGACTCTATAAAAACGGAGATATTTCTGCAGCTAAATATTCAAGGACAAATACTCTAGCATGTTTTTTAAGCTTTCAGTCCCTCTGCCCCAAACAAAATACAGGATATTAGCCAATAACACAAGATACTGGCTCCCCAAAAGGGCACTCAAATCCCTTGGAGGCAATAAGCCTGTCAACAACAAATTATTTCTGACAGATACTTATTCCTGCCCTTAGAAAGGGAAAGTAAGAGAGTACAGGAGAGAATGAACACACTCACACAGAACATTACAACTGCATATGTGTATAGATATCAGGATAAACAGAGGTATCTTTTCTAGATACAGGCAATAAGGATGCATGAACACAGTAATCCTGAGCTCACATAACAAAAATCAGGGTACACAGTGTGGGCTCAGGCTGATATGAGTGCAGTAACGAGGCTTGCGCTCTTGGGCTGCCTTGTCCGTTGGACTAATAAGAATATTAAAATAAAAAGCCTATAAGAATTATGGAAGGTAGTCTAATACCGCCCCACCACAGGGCATGGCAAGTAACAGTTGAAGCAGCCACACAGCATGCATTTCCCACTAAAGTCCTTCTCCCAAAGATCGTTTCTTTTTTCTTCTTTAAGAACAGATCCTCTCCCAAAGCTGCATTCCAGAATCACTCTTGCTAATACTCTCCTTCCTCATTCGATTGATGCTCTCTCACCGTGCCACAGCCAGCTGAGAGCGCTCCTATGACACTTCACAGCCAACAACCTGGAGCTCAAGGAGGGGTCAGTTATGAGCAGAGTTGCTCCCTTATTGCGATGCAGTAACAAAAAATGCAGCAGGAAGAGAAATTATACTTAAATAAACCAGCACTGTCAGAAGAAACCTATTTACTTTAGATTCAATTTGCTTTTTTGTGTCCCCAGCAAAAGAACACAAAGCATCTCAATGATAGTATGAAACGTGCATTGTATTGAATGGCGATGACCAAAATCAAAAATGACCTGCAGGAATAGAGGTCTTTAAATATTTATGCCACATTACAAATTATCTCTGCGTTGCTCCACACATCAGCGTACAACTTACTAATTTTTTAAGGGTGTACCACAGGCAAAAAGCTTAGCTCTTCTACACAACCTCTCTACTGCAGGTGCAAACACAATTGGAATCTAAAAACAAAGACAGACACACATTAAAGAAATCCACCTAAACTCCCCAAAGCCAAACTAAAATATCAAATTGTGCCCCAAAATAACTCTGTCTTACATGCATGACTGCACAGAACTGAGAAGTAGGACTAAAGGATATGTTTGTACAATTTTCCACCATGTAGATCTACCTGATTTTTATTCAGAAGATGCTTGGCCACGTTTGTCCACCTCAGTTGTCTGTGTAGGTTAAATTACACAGCTGCAAAGCCATGTCCTGTGCCATGTGTCCCACCTCTGCTCATCCCAACTGCAGCTTGCTGAGAAAATGGCCCAGGATGAGGTTAAGGGGGTGAAAAAATGCCAGACACCCAATTTGTGTTTGACAATTTACATTATGTGTGAGGATGCAACAAAGAAAAGGAGTGATAGAATAAAGCCTTCAAAGGATAGGAAATGTGGTCATCAGGATCACAATTTTAACATCAGTTTGAACATTCAAAAAGAAAATAAAAAAACCCAATGTCCCCACTCCTACCAAAATAAAACAACCAACAAAAAAATCCCAAAAGAACATACGAAAAATCTCATACTGTTTAAGTCAATATGTGTTAGGGCCTTTTTTATCACTGTCTGGTTTAGACTCTTCAGGGGGATCTCATTTTCTTTGCTGCTGCTAGGAAGTAGGAACTCATTTGTGTTTTAAATGAAAGCTGTGATTCATGTGCAATCATAGGACTCTAAGAAATGGTGCTTTAAGAAAAAGCATGTTATTCTGCAAAAGTCGCAGTGAAATCAGAAGAGTTGACAATATTACAATCTGTTCTCCATCATCCTCTTGGGGCACTGCTGTTGGTAACTTCATCAGGGAAGGCTGGGATGCTACGCTTAAGACTGCAAACACAAAATGTCTGCACTCTGATCCTGAATTACTTGTGTCATTAACATGTTCAATGGATTTATTCTTTATTCATAACAATTCCTGGGCTCAGAAACAGAAAAACAATAACAAAATAAAATAAAGCTAATTAAAAAGTGAGGATTTTCCTTTATTTTGATTATTTTGGTTACATTAATGAGATTAGCCAGCCTAGGAAATTAAAACCAAGATCCTTAGAGATCTTTCCTTAATGAGGAGTCAGGGAAGAGCCGCTCGGTTCATTTCACTGAACTTATCACCTGTTAAGTTTATATGTAAGTTAAGATTTATATATGGCATTCCGGCTAGTTGAAGATTCTCTGTCAAATTGGTTAGTGTGGATGATAATTTTCAGCACAAAAGGGTGTGCATCTGGCAGTGCTGTCTTTGTACTTTAAGACACATACATTTAGACCCCCAAAGCCTAAGAGCCCACCACACCTCTAAGGGGGTGCCCCTGTACAGGTTTCTTACGGCTGCTACTTTCTCTTTACTCCTAACCCCAAAAGAGGTTAATCAAAACAAACCCGACTACAACACCACAAGTTTGGGGTTCTATATTTATACGTGTACAACAGTTTTAGAGTAAAAGATTTCAAATCCTTTTAGGCTGCAGACACTGAAGAAATAGCTGTTTGCTAGCAAGCTG
Source organism: Athene cunicularia (assembly GCF_003259725.1). Classification (NCBI taxonomy): domain Eukaryota; kingdom Metazoa; phylum Chordata; class Aves; order Strigiformes; family Strigidae; genus Athene; species Athene cunicularia. The sequence continues at coordinate 13,706,720 of NW_020799112.1, forward strand.
ACTGGTCTAATTTTTCCCTCATGTTTTTATCTAACATATTTTACATTTCCCGTGCCAAGTAAAATACAGTTAAGACCCTCCAGCAATAAAGCTTAAAATTGAAAAAACAGGGAAAAAATATTACAACAGTTTTCTATCTTTTTGGGGTAATCCGCTGGGAGTGGGTCAGGGGAATATATCTGCATGTTATTTCTAAAGGCTTAACTATCAAAGACAAAGGCAATGGAGGAAGATCCTAAAACAAAGGGGAAGTGGCATGCCAAAAAAAAAAAAGCGTTGTTTTATATCATAGCTAAATTAAATAGTCATTTTTATCTCTAATGTTTTGGTTTGTTTATCAGCAAGGTCATAGTTTCGGAATTACTCTCATACAAAGTTATGATCTATTTGCAGGGAAGACAGGCATTATGCAAGTTAAAAGCCTGATCTTATAGTAAATAATTCTTCTAAAAAGTGCCAGAAAAAAATATCTGCACTATTTAAAGGAGGCAAAAATGTAGGTTAATTTTATTTATTCTGGATAAGGTGAACACCTTAAAAGGGTCATGAAAAAATTTATCATTAGCTGAGCTGATAAATGTCCACTTACTTTGGAAACATATTTGTTAACATTGTGAGAAACATTAGCAGTGAGGGTCAGATGATGATGTAATTGTACAGCAAGTGGAAAGAGTATTCGGTGGAAGCGTTCTTTAACTTTGGGCACTCAACATAGGGTTACAACTGGTAGCAAATTGAAGGCATAAACAATATGTTTAAGCTACTTTAATGACTTCCCCCTTCACGATCATAGTGTATATTAGAGCTGAATGAGTAAAGGAAAATGGGCTCTCTAATAATGCAAGTATGTTTAATTAGACTTAATTCAATGTTCAGTGGCAGGAGAAGCTCACATAAGGTTATTTCCCTGGCAGTCTCTAGCTATGGCACGAAAGAAAAAAAAAAAAAACAAACCAGGTTGCAGTAAACCCACATAAATGAGAAATTGATGCTTGTGTGCATTAATGCTGCAAAACTGTCTGGTACCCTCTTTTCCAAAACCTCCAGTCCTAAAGAAATATTTCCAGACTGAAACAGAGCAGAAGGAACAAAACAAAAAAAAAAAAAACAAACAAACAAACAAAAAAAAACACCCACCAAAAAAACCCCAATTAAAAATAAAAATAAAACAGTAAACCCAGATCAGAAAAACAGAAATCTAAAACCAGCTATAAAGCACATATAAAGTAGTAAGATCACAGCCTTTTCAGACAAAGAATTTCAGATTATTCTCTTTCCTTCTGCCGTATGTGGGGTTCTCTACTACAGCCCCATGCTGGAGCCCAGGTGTCTGCATCTACCCAAGATCCATTTCCCATAGTCAAGAGGAAAGCAAAATCTGTAATAGAAGCCCAGTCCTCCCCACACCTGACACACACCCGGGACACCAAGAACAGTGAGAGTGATTACACCACACTGAAATAATTTCAGCAGGTTCATAATCCGCAGTGTGACTAAATTGCTGCATTACAGAACAAATGCATGAAGATGACTGGGAGACTCACTGTAATTACTATTGTAAGCTAGCAACAATAGCAGCGACACACACACAAAAAAATCCTAAGTATTGACAGCATACCTATGTAACAGATTTTTCCACTGCAGACCTATAGCATCTTGCTTTCCAAAATACTGAACAAACTAAACCAAAAAAAAAAAAAAAAGTTGCAAGACTCTTGCAATTTCAGGCAGCTGTTCAGGTAAAACTAAAGCCAGAAGATTGTTTATTTTAATAAAGCTATTATATGTGCAGCTCCAAATTGGGAATGGCAGGAGACTAGGAGATGCCTAAACCATCACCACCTGTTTGCCCTGAAAATCAATTAAAGTCACACTATCACAGCAATCCCTTCTTAGCTAATAAAAGTTATACAGCTTCAACATGCAACTTTAGGTGCTTTGTGGAAATGTGCCTGAAATCCAAATCCTTAGTCTCACATTACTTCGATACTAAACACAACTCTGAACTAACCACTGTAAAACTTGCCTTTTTGGGGTTAGAGAAGGTGTTAAGGGAAAAGAGATCCCAAATTGCTGTTTTGATGCAGTGGATTGAACTAATATTCAGTAAATTCTAACAATCCAGCCAAGAACATTATATAGAGTTTTAAGTAGGAGAAAACTGAAGTCCTTTATGACACATGCCTGTTCAACATATTCTGCGCTGCAGAACAGATCCAACTTTACAAGTTGAAAGCAAGGGCAGTAGAGACATCCCAAGTGTTTTAGTAATTAAACGAATATGCATAATGAACCATATGCCCAAAGGGCCTGTTCTTCATGTGGGCCAGATTTTTGTTTGAATTTTTAATTTTTATATACAGATGAAACATTTCATGTAATATAGCAACAGTGCAAAGGAACATGCTATGCAGGAAGGGAAGGAGGAACTACCCATGTGAGAACGATCAGAATACACTTGATGAATTCTGCTCCTCAATTTCCGATTCAGAGCCAAGAGGGCTTTTCTTTAAAAAAAAAAGAAAAAAGAAAAAAAAAAATCCTTTTCTCCTTTGAACAGCTGTATTCGTCATCTGCTCAGAGTCTAGAAAAGAGGCATTAAATATATGTATATTTATATAGGTCATATTTATACATTTATATGTGTGAAATGGATTATATACACCAACACATTTAGATGCTGCAAGACTAGCAAAAACACAGACACTATCTGAAATTAAAAAGCTTCTGATCCACCAGAAAAAATAACTACAGAATGACTCTCTGTTAGGCAGGACCTGTTGTGTTGTGTGAGCTGCAGGGAAACAGGACACACTCGCATCTGTCTGTGAAACAGGAACGGACATTTTTAAAAAGATGGGTCAGATTTCACTCTCGTTAACAATAACATTACCCTACTGTCAATGTTAGGATACCATGGCCTTGTTGCAGAAATATTAAATCTTCCAAATTCTCTGGGGTTGAGCTGTGCCTCTCCTTTCTCAGTAACATTCACCATTTCTCCTCCTTTGCTCTTTTTCCAAGCAAAAGAAGCATCCTTTGTAACCATAAGCCATTATAATAGCTGAGTCCTCTAAACCAGCAGCAAAACTGTTTGGTGCTTCAAACTGATTTTCAAATAGCTAAACTGCACAATAACAATCTGGTTCTTTTAAGCGGTTCTGATCCACTAGACAAATTCCTATTTTGCTTCATAACACCAGTGACAGGGGTCAGGTACTTGTCAGTGTGGACATGCTGGTTAAGCAGCAGAAAAACTTTTCCTGCATGAGCTTTACCAGATATCTGAGACTTTTTTTTTTCCTATGATTCAGGCTCTGTGACCCAAAGGAAATCAAATCCTTACCGCACTTAGCGAGGAGAAGGAAAATTTGGGGGTAAATAGCAAAGAGTGCCCCACAGTAGCTCAGACTTAGCACTGCACTTAGATAAATAAATCAGTACTACATACAAGAGCAGTGGCTGTTACATGCACTGACTCGGTACGGCAGAGATGTGGTGGGGAAGCACCAGCCATGTTATAAGGGATGCAGACAATAACCTGATCCACTTCAGAATTAAAAGGGTGACTTTTCATCAAACTCGGCGAGTTAAACTTCTCGTGGGACTTTGGGAGTTCCCATCACCAAATGTAAATGGCATGGCCTGTAAGAGCGGTCTGGTCTCCGACCCTTAAAGTATTTAAAAGCTGAAATAACGAAGTTGTAAATAATGGCATGAGTGGCTCTCGGTCCTAATTCAGGGTTCATGCTTTTGACATTGCCTGGTTTACGTGATCTAGTGGTCTCCGCGGAAAGACAGATAAACTTCAACGGCTGTCAGAAGACAAAAATTGACAAGGAGCATCACCTTTCCTGACTGTTTAAATCCTTTAAGGAAGTGTTGGAGCAATTAGAGAGGGAGTCTAATCTTTGCAGAGTGCATTAACACTCTCCGGCCTCCCAGACAATAGATCAGACCTCAGACACATAATGCTTCCCTAAGGCTTTTTAACCAGAGCATTTGATCTTATAGTCACTCTGTATGCATTACTATAGGTATCAGTGTATAAGACAGTGTTCATTGGCAATAAAGGACCACTATCTCTGCTAGTATTCATACAACTTTTAAAACAGAAAGCAGGAAGGCCATTGCAATGCACACTGTCACAGAAGTACTACTTCCCAGGGAAAGAAAAAAAAAAATTAAAACAATCCAGAGTAGCTCTGCAAAATGTCTTCATTTTTACTAATCTCATATTTCCTTTCTACTGCCACTGTTTAGTTCCCAGCTTTGGAATATTTTAAAAAAAATTTAAAAGCATAGATTAGGTTTTTTATTCATAGAAACAGTTATCTGATAATAATTTCAAAATACTTCATTTCTTAACCCCTGTGGAGGGACTTGAGGGAAAGGGAATTAGGAAGACAGGTCTAGTTTATTAAGGAAATTGAAATACATCATTGCAAATAATTTTCCCAAATGTGTACATGGAAGTATCTGGGGAAGTTTTCTTAACTGCTAGAACAAGTCATCATCTAATTCCTGATGGGCATGTTCGGTTGGTTAAAAAAAAAAAAAAAAAAAAAAAGCTAATATCACTGTATCAGTTATGCATTTCCCATTTAATATTCTAAACATTTTAAAGAAAAATTGCTTAGTGAATTTTTTTTAATTGAATTAGACTTCCTTGCCATGATGTTTTGACAGAGGCCACATCTGAACAGTTCTCATATGGAAAAAATACATAATGGGGTTTTAACACCAGCTAACTGGATTCCCACCCACTGCTAAATAATGGGTGCTGCATTCTCACTGAGCAGTGGTTGTTTTTTTTGCCCCCCATGCAATATATTTGAGGTACAGTGCTAGCTAACAATACTTTATATTAATCTATAAATACTTTGCATTAGCTGAAGGATTTTGTTTTACTTTTCTAGACCTACCCTGCATTACAAATAGTTTTTGCTGCTGTTTATATGGGTATCTCAAATTTGTCAAGCCAAGTGCATCACAAATGACAAAAAGGTCACATATACCTAGTATATTTAAAAACAAACAAGCCTTCAAAGTCAAAGTGTAATGCAGTTATTTCTAATCTGAACAAACAATAGACTACATCTAATGAAGGTTGACAATTGGCTTTGATAGAGCTGTGCAGCTCCTCTGTTCCATTAAAAGATGAAAGCTGAAGGAAAGTACAGAAGACAGCCACTTCCCCAAAAAAGCAAGTAGAGAGTTCTGAACCTGAGCTAGTAGGGTAGATAAAGGCTGTTTTAGTGGAGGCTTTTGCTCACATATGACACTCGTATCTTGCTGACTTTACATGGGTAACATTAAAGCTGAAACAGATCAGCATAATTAGAGTAGTACAAAACACTACATGATTTACGTATTTATTAACACTTCCCAAAAATCACAGCACTGCCTTTAAAACAAAACAGCAAACCACCTGAAACCGAGCTAAGCTTGACTACAGTGTGGATGTCACAATTAAGAATAATAGATTTTAATTTTCATGAAGTGGTGAGGGAAGCAAACTCTATTGATGCTATTGGTCCCAGGGTAATCCTTTACTGTGGCAGTAGTCAAATTTATTAATAATTAATAGTACAGATTTTTTTTAAAAATCAGATTTCTGGGATTTTGCAGTCATCCCATTGCTCCAGCTTTATTTCCTAATGAATGCTAAAAAAAATTATGGAAGTGACATATCCTGATTTAGGGTATTTTTACTATTACTGCTATCCTTAAACAACCCAAGAACTTCCTGGTTGCTTAAGACTAACATCTAAGTCAAACCACATTGCAGTTGCTAGTGACGAAAAGTAAAACTAAGAGAGATCAGGCTTTTAAATAATGTATTTGCTCTGTAGCTTCTATACTAATCCCCTTTTATTTCAAATCGTGTAAAGGATCCAACTCTCTCTTATTTTAAAAAAAAAAAAAAAAAAAGGCAAAAAGAGCCCCACAAGAAGTAGAATGGCTTAAGAGAAACCCCTCAAAGGTGCATCTGTCTCCATCATAAAATCAAAATGTTGCTTTACCTTCATATAGGAAATTTCTTCCAGTTGTCAAGATTTCTGCAACTAGTGTTAGATTAGCGCTGAGAGAATGGGTGAATTAAATTAAAAATAAAATAGTTCAGGCAAGAGAAAGAAAACCTGCCAGAAAAATCTGACAAAAGCCTGAATACCAGAGCTGTCTCATTCATGAGGGTCCATCGCCACCTACAGGCTTTTCCTCCTCTGCAGGAAACCTGCTACTCCTATTCACACAGGATTTGCCCCAACACGAGCATGGAGGTTTTTAACTGATGTCAAATAACACAGGTTTGCTGAAGTTAATGGAGTTAGTGATTCAAACCATCTACAGTCATGTCTCTATTCCCTTATTTCAGAAAAGTAAAACTGCCTATATATTTCAAGGAAATGCACTGCTGTAAGATTACATCTGTGAAAAAAAAAAAAAAAAAAAAAATAAAAAAAAATTATTTGTCTCTTTAAAAATTAAGAAAAAAAAGAAAAAAACCACACAAAATACTGAGAGGGTTGTCCCTCCGATGAGAAGGGAGAGAATAATCAACATTTACAATCCTCCTGTAAAACTAAGTGCTTTAAAGTACTTTCTAAGAGGTGCCAGGTCAAAGTAATGTGAATAATGAGACAAAACCAAGCAGATCCTGACTGAAAGAAAATCAATACACCTGGAGTTCTGGGTGAAAAAGGCACATACTAAGAAAGTAAAGGAATTTTTGCTTTTAATGACAATTTCACTTCCCAATACATACCTTTTTCATAATAGATACCACGGGTTCCCTACCTTTTTTTTTTAACTGTTATTATTGTTTTGGGCTGAGCTGTATACTTTCTTCCATACACTATGCATAGGGCAAATCCATGACAGACTTTGGGAATTTTACACAGAGCATTTCCACACACTGGTATTTCCAATAGTGGTGGTAAAGTAGTTTCTCATGCCCAGGTTTAATGAGTCTCACACAGATGCAGCATTCATTAAACTTAGAATACTAATTTCATCTTTGTTTATTTAATTTCTAATCCGTGGATAAAGTGACCTCTCAGGAAAGACAACAGGCAAATTGGGAAAATAAAAGTGACTGGATTCTGATAGGGAGTATTGTCTCTTTAGGATCAGGTAAGCTAGGAAATGGTTACAAATACATTCCTCTTGTTTTTCAACCTAGGAGTCAATTGATAGGAATTACAAACTACTGCTTTCTCACAAATTTAGAAGATGCTCACAAGGTTTCATCTGAAGTTCCTCTAAAGAATCTAAAACTGCAGAAAGACAGACACCAAAAGAGAAAATCCAGATTTCAGACAGCGTCCATTTCAGTCTTTCCCACATTTTTTGTAGAAAATTCCTAATATCAGGGTGTAAATTTGTAAGGTAACAGTAAGAATAATGAGCTAAATTCACCTTTGGCATATGCATGTTTTGCAGTTCCACTGGGCGTAAAGGAACCAGTGCTGCCTTCATGGATATTGAATTTGTTTTTTTATAAAACAGTGAAATAATAGTCAAAGACAAAATACATAATTAAATGCTAATCTGTGATTAGTCTCACAGCTAGGAGAACACAGCATATCCGCTAATGTGTGGTTAGAAACAGGAGTTCAGCAATGTTAAATATACAAATAAAACTAGTAAAAGGGAAGAGTACAATTTTACACTGCCAGACAAAGCAAAATAAATACAAGATATGCAAAAATAAATAGAAAATATGCAAAAACAGCAGTAGATCAGCAATAATCTCTTACAAAACTTCAGAACTTCAAAAGACACGAGACGTTATATATTGGGGGGGG
>NW_020799112.1:13714580-13745674 GCF_003259725.1 Athene cunicularia
ATTAGCTGGAAATGCAAGGCGATATCAAATTAGCTGGAAATGCAAGCGCCGAGCAGAGTTCTCCAACAGGTCACAACTCGAGCAGAAAGCCAGTCAGAACTGTTTGCAGATGCATTTAGTTCAGGTTTTAGCTATAAAGAGCCCTTTCTCTCTTTTTTTTTTTTTTCTTCTTTTTTTTTTTTTTAATTAGATAAAATGTTTGCACATTTGGGCTTGGCTTTGTGAGCTGTCATTAGATAGCCAAACAGATGAAAACTACATATTTCTAATCCAGTTCTGGAGACAGACAGATAGCTATATAGATACACGCATCTTAACGCAGGCACCTTCTGCAGCTACATCTATCCACTGTAACAAAGCTGAATTTCTTTCTCATTGCCTTAATTCTTTCCTGGATGCCTGCATACATATATTCCTGCTGACCAGCTGTACAGAGATATCTTCTAGCAGATCTGGGCTTTTACCTGAATATTTTGACTATAAAGTTTTAACACACAACACCGAGGTATTAAAAGGCTTTACCAGCAAGTAAAAACAACGTAATGCAATTAAAGAGAGAGAGGCAGGGATTCGGGTGTCTCTCATCGCCACGTGTGAGGGAATCATTCGGACGTGATGTATCGTCCCTATGTGATGCATGCAAGTTTTGAGTACACAACAGAGAAAGCACTACTATTGCTCAAAAATATGAGTACAGCGCAGATTTAATTTAAGAGAAAGCTCCCCAGCCCCAAAAGCAAGGGAGTCTCTCTACGGGGTAAGTGCCTTGTTAAGCAGGCCCAGAGGAAATGAGTATTACTCCTCAGATGCAAAATATGGTTTTGTTTTTATTTTGGAACATTTACTGGTAAAATGCAAATCCCCCAAACCCCTGAGCTGGAAACATAAGACAGTCCATCCTTTTTAAAGTTAAAAAGGATATTTGTACTGGTCTCTGCTCAGCTCCATCTCACCCTGACTCCAGAGCTTCAAACTTGGCTTTTTAAAATCTTGTTTATCATGTTGTCAAGCTTCTAAGTGGTTATTTCCCTATTAACTTTGTCCTTGTTTGTTCTTGCATTTTTGAAAGAGCTGGAAATAACATGTGTTTACTTTGCTATGTCTCTCTCAGCATCATCAATATCACTGTTGCTATTACAGGAATTTTAACTGCTGCAGCAAAGCAACGCCTGGGATCTCAAGCTTAAATCATATTCCCCTCAACCACAGAAGAATAATACTGGAAATGTAAAAATTGCTGGGAGAAGGGTAAAACCTTCTCCTCCTTTAATTGTCTAGAAAAGCCTGTTTCTCATCTGAGCAGTTACTTGCATGTGTCAGGTAACGTGCTCCAAACGGCTTTGCATGCACAAATGGTGCATTTTCACAGGCACTGCCATGAGCAGCATGAAGGGAGCAGGATGTAAACGTTTCCTCTGTCATTAGGAAAATGCTTTTACTGGGATATAATAGCTCGAAATAAAAACATACCTCTGATCCAGCCTTTTCACTAGAGTTCAAGACAGTAATTTTAAAGATGTGCCTTTGCCAGGGATTTACAGAAGGAAAGAGGGGAGGAAATGTTAGGGGCTCTGAAGAATTACTTACTAGGTCAAATTCCTGAAACCCTGCCTTTCACTGCTCCTCCAGCACTAGCTCTAGCCTTAAATATTAACAAATTTTTGTACAGAGTGTTATTTTACAGCTTCCCTATTTAAATAGGGACTGCATTCGTTCCTTTGCTGACTGCTGCTTTAAAACTGTAGCAAAACACAAGCTGCAAATGGGCTGAGAAAAGCCCTTAGCAAAAGCTCTACAATAAAGCGGAAGTAAAGACCATCTCTTTTGCATTAATACTTTTTTTTCTTTCTTTAAAGCTTTTTCTTTTTCCAAGTTCCCTATTCAGCGTTTGAAGAATACTCATTCTTCTCTCTTTAGGATTACATCTATTCATTTTATTTAGCTTTTTAATGTGGAGACATTTTAATCTACCATTACTTTAATGCTGTTCCCGAATAGTTTGGGAACAATGATTTATATTTCATCTTCAGCTATGAGGATGAAGAAAAAAGGGGGAGAAAAAAGACTATACCCTTCTCATCAGTTACACATGTAGTCATGGCAGGGTGGTTTGTGCTTTGTATCAGGGAGCTGCTTGTTCAAATTTAACGGACAATTCATGGGGAAAACAAGACAGATTTTAGGGAAGCTCATGTAAGAGCATCTCTTCCTTCCCCACCCTATAGAAGGGGAAATTGTTACCACCTACCAGTAGATCACGAGCAAAATCTCAGTTAATATTGACCTCTACCGTTTTCTTGATTGGCCAGAGGTCCAAGAGATGCCTGGTGACTTGGTCTCTGTCCTAAATTACTTGGATTTCATAACTGTTACTAGTCTCCCTTCTCTATAGATTCCTGATGTTCCCTGTTAAACTTTTGTCCCAGGAATTGATCTAAAAAAAAAAAAAAAAAAAAAAAAGTCACTGTGTTGCAAAACAATGCGCAAGTTAAATTGGATGGTTTACCCATATATTGTTGTCATGTCCAGGGTTGAATTATGCTTAGTACAAACAGGCCTGGAACATTCTGTGTTTTGCTTGGGAAAGTCTAACCATAACATGCAGGAGACACTTGTCCACACACTGAATGAAAGATTTACCCCAAGTAAACTTCAGGAGGCTTGGATTTTGATTTAAACATCTTTCCTGAGGGAAAAGAACATTTTCATCTCACTGATATGCAATTAGCAATTTCAGAGGACACTGTCAACAAGCTAATGGCCTTTGCCTGTAGATCATCAGTATAAATATAGCCCAGCTCAACAGGGATTAAAAATTGCTCATGTCTAATAAAATGGTTGGTGTCTCCTCTATGAGATGAGTTTAACTGGGCTCAGATCCAGCTCCCATATCACAAGCAGTGATGTTAAATGGCAGTGTGTTAAATGGCACGCTCAGTAGAGATGCCCAGAAGTTCACGGGATGCAGAGTCTAAACTCTCTCTCTGCTGCTGTCCCAGATGAGGGTTGAAGCAACCTGGCACGGTAATGCATATACATGCAGCCTCACCCAGCTCGCCCTGTGACTCCTCAGGCTTCTAGTTCCCATGGCCCAAAATATCAGTGACAAAATGGGGCATCCTCCAGCTCACTCTGGATTTAAAAAAGCTTTGGAGATCTTAATGGAGAGGGGTGCCAAAATCTCACCTCTCCAGCAAGGATCTCAAAAGCTTCGATCTGGGTTTTCTGCTGCACCCACAACCGCCAGGAGTTCTGCTGGGCATCCACAACCCCCAGGGCTTCCCTACTCTTGCATCAGCTGGCTTTCTGGGAAGCCCAAATTGCTCAAAAATGATCCCATGCCTGTCATTTTCCCAGCTGCCCACCATTAAATGGCTACTGTCAGTTTGACCAGGAACTCCACATTTCCAACACATTACATTGCATCACCACATATTCCTTCCTTTCCTCCCAGTACTAACCCATCATAAAATAATTATCAGACACGCTGCAATGTCACTGCAAAATAAATAAATACTGCCTGTGCACGCTGCATTCCTTGTCTGGCTGGCCCAAGCTGCCAGCTAGGGTTGAGGCTGAAAAATAGCTCCCACCTGTACCCACCCTGGCAGCAGCCTTGATTAGCAAAAAGCTTAAACCTGATATAGTGGGACATGCTGCCAGTAAAAATGAAGTATGCTGGCATGGGTGAGTGTGCAGGGACCCTGAAGCAAATCAACAGCGAGCGCTGCCAGTGACACCGGAGGTGCTATGGTGGCTGGTTTCCCATCGTTTGCCTGATCCTGTTAATGTCTCTTGCAACTATCATGCAAACTTAAAAAAAAAAATATATGATAGTAAAAATTCCAGTCAATATATCCTTTTAATTTGCACTAGATTATAGTTTTTTTAAATGCAATTACTGTAATTTCATTAAATGACATAATTACCATTAATGCAGAGAAAACTGTCAATAGAAGGTGTAATTATGTTGTATAAAATCGCGAGCACAATGTGCAATGATGCATAATTCTTCACGAAAATCATTCTGTGACTAACTTATAAAATATTTTTAAAATACATATTGTACAGTAAGAATGATTCCATTATCATGGACTTAAATTCCATGACCAGGGAAGCAGGGGGAGCAGAGCAGGAAGGGAGTGTTTGCATGTGGAAGGCAGGACCAGGAATTCAGTTTAAAAGTGCAGCAGAAAGGTAAGGCCACAAGTTTTCACATCGCGAGTGGGAAAAACAAGCAGCTTATAATCACACAGATATACAAGATGACTTGCAAGCAGGCATTCACCTAAGCACATTTCACCACACAGCTCCAGCTTTTTGGACACCAGTAATGCCGCGTGGAAGTGATCTCTCAATAGAAAAAGGTGTGACAATGGGAAGGAGTGATGAGGACCAGGTTAAAAACACAACATTCAGCCTGGGAACTGGGAGCAAATTGTCCAGGGTAGGATATGAAGTGTCACGCACATGAGAAGTGTATACAGGGATGTACTAGAGTATGTCCCTGGGTACCTTCAAAAAGCCCTTTGAGAGGGACGTTTCAGTCAAAACACAATATATCAGGTTGAATACAGAGATAACTACATCAAATTTAAATAAACAGAATGCCTGAAGAGCTTTTTGGTCTTAAAAATCTACAAATCCTTCCAAATCCTGAACTGATGAAGAAGAACACATGGACAAAGACTTTTAGGTATATGAACACTATTTACTGGCAACATCTTCTACATGTGGGAATATTCACAAAATCACAGAATCATCTAGGTTGGAAAAGACCTTGAAGATCATCTAGTCCAACCATTGACCTCACATTGACTGTTCTCAACCACACCATGTCCCTCAGTGCTGTGTCAACACAACATATTCCCAGGTACACACAAACACGTGTCCATTTTTCACACCAGACCAATGACAGAAGATATACTGCAAAGAATCCAGAAAACCTATGCATGACCCTTTCCTCTCAGCCAGCATGTTTCTTGTAGAATTTATGTAACGCAATTTGCACCAAACCCTTTATACCAAAAGTGAAATTTTGTTTTCCACCTCCCTTTCAAGCCTCTTTCCAAAACCTCTAAACTTGACAGATTTCTGATTTTACTTGTGTCTGAGCAGACCTGATCAGTGTCCTCTAATATTAAAATTCAGAATGCTGACAAAAAATGTGATTTCATTTTTATAGCACAAAAAAATTAATCTACCCACAAGTTCTTGGATTGTCTCCTCTCACCATTACAAACTAATAAAGAAATTTAGCTTGGGACGATGCATGTTTTAAATGAGAAAACATGGCGATAGCATTCTTTTCATTCACTGCTGATCTGCCTGTGCTGTCCTCGGTTTCCTTCCTCTTTATCTGTCCCTCTTTCTCTTGTGCACCCAGAAGGAGCAGCAAATGTCTTTGTCACACTTGTGAGCTGTCAGCACTAATGGGGAGAGAGGTGCACCATAATAAAAACTAAAACAGGAAGATGTAAGATACCACGTCCTCGCCTATTGCCATGCTCTGATAATCTCTCACAAATATTTTCTTCTGTCTGATGGTGTTTTTTGTCTGATTGCCTAAGAAAACAAGGTTCACATCATTATACTGTCTGCTTGTTGTCCTCATCCTCCCTCCCTTTATCCCTACTTGAAGGAAGGGGCATGGGCCACCTGTAGAGGGAAACCAAGGGCAATACAACTGGGGAGGGGAGCCCTAAAAACCACCCAATCTCTGGGAATATCACAGTGAAAATATGTGAAATATGTAAAATATAGTCACAATGGTTATTGCCAGTGGCCCAAGGGACAACGTCAGTAAGGGAAATTAAAAAAAAAAAAAAAGGCACTTTACAGTTTCAGGGCCTGGTTGGCACTTAAGCTACCAGCCATGGTTTCACGAACCCAAATGAAAAATGGATGAGAAGTTTTGTGCATCTTCCTCACCACTGGTGTTCAGTGTCAGTCACAAGCAGATCGTCCATAAGGACGAATATGGTACAGGTTTAGCTGATTCAAAGCCAGGTACTGCAGATATATAGATGCTGTTTGCTGGAGAATGATGATTTTGAAAATGTGATATTTGATACACGTTTTATTTAATCTGTTAAGAGTAGATTTTATGTACGGATTGGGGCAGAGAGGGATGCTGCACCTACCACACTGTGTGTGCATTTTATATTTTTACTATGAAAACACGCATTCAAAGTAGCGAGGTACACAGAATTAGCACTTCATTTTAAGTACCAGAGATTATTTTTTTCCACATAGAAAAACTCAGACAGACTTGAATTTTGGTTTGTAGAAGAAACCTGCTCTAATTATTCTCGGAGTCGTGTATTTTTATTCCTTTCCCACTACCCACTTTGTCAGGAAATCAAATACTATGGTATCCAGCAGAGATGTTAATAATCTGTAACTTGTAACCTTCTATGTTTGTGCTTATCCTCCTTTCCACTAGGAATCAATTCCTTTTTCTGCCTTTCTTATTTTTCTGCCTCTCTACCACTTCCAAACTTTTCCTAAGTCTAGAAAACTGAACTTCACAGATGTAACTTCACAAGTATTTTGGTGCAAAATCTATTAAGAGCAAATCTTTAAGTATGTGCCTAGATTGTTGCTGAACAGTGATGGTAGGATTTTGGCACTGGGATTTTACATATGTCCCTCCCTTTCCAGTCTCAGCATGCATGACCATCTGATTCCCTTGTGCACAACCATACCTGCTTCAGCGAGTTACTGTCTGCTCTCCTCTCTGCCAGTTCTTGAACCATTACCTTAGATATGATCTAAATAAGCTGAAAAAAAAAAAAAAAAAAAAAAAAGAAAAGAGAGAAAACCCCCTACCTACTCTTACACACCAGTCATGCCTCTAACCTGCAGGGTGAAAGACAGTGTGCTCTGGAGCTTCTTTCAATCAGGGATGGTCCACTTTACTCATGTGCAGCAAACACACTGGAGTGTTTTCCTCAAAAGAACCTTTAAGTGACTTTTAATTCACAGACAGTAAAAGGGGCAGAAATCTTGGAGATGTGGCTGTTATTTTGCTTAATAAACACTCAACTCCAAAACTTTCTTTCTGCACGCTGGACCACCACAAAATGATTTTGCAACCTTTAATGGCATGCCAAACATTTCAAGCATGAAGAAAATGTCACACCGCAGAATAAAAAGCAGGCAAAACCTTTTTGTGTTTGACTGGATTATGAGAAAACTGCAAATGGGGTGTTTACTACCATGAGAAAAAAGGATAGACCTAAAGAGTGGCACAGGCAGGTGGAGAACCCGGCTTTTTGTTTGCAGAGCGCAATAGAACTCACTGACCAGCCTTTCCTATATTTTTTTTAATTTTTTTTTTTAAGAAACATATTATTACCATCAAGTTAATAGATTTCCAATAGGCCTTGTCAGCAGAGCTAATTATGTGCCATAGGGACATGGGTATATCAGGCATCGATAACCTGCACCAAAGTGCCATCTCATTGCAACTAAAGATAGAAGGGCCAAGACCCATCAGCTCACTGCATCACCCGAATCAAAGGCAACATCTTGGCCACCACCTCCCTCCTTTCCTACCACCCAGTTGCTGTGTTCTAACAAAACAACAAAAAAAACAACAACAAAAAAACCCCAATAACAAACAAAACCCACAATAAAACCAAAATCCAGAGCCATCACATGGTCACACCCTCTACGGGGTGGCATCACCCACCATGGACACGAGCATCCTCCGTGCTCCGTGCAGGTTGGTGAGTGCCTCTGCACCAAGGGAAGAAAGGCTGTTCCTGAAGGTCTAATTTCCATGCTCATCAGGCCTAACGTGGCCCAAGCTGCCTTGAAAGCCGCAGCCATGTAGCTACAAAATACCAGTAACAGCAACAATAAAAGGCTTTACACCAGTGAAGAGGAAGACATGGTAACACTCGAGATCTTGTATCACTTAGCCTCATGCAATAAAAGAAGAAATCCACTTACCACAAATGCTATCACGCTCTTTACTGTGGACTCCCAGAGAAAGCAGCTCCGAAGGAATTGTATTGTATTCCATATTGCCATGGTGATTTTTTTCACACGATCAACATTTCTTGATAAGATCTGATAAATATTGAGTGGGAGGAGGGGAGAAGAGGAGTTTAATCAAACACTCTAATATCCTACTATTGCTTCAGAAATGGGGATAATTTAAGCTACAAATGTATGCCAGGGCACATATTACAAATAAAGCCTCTATTTCAGACACACTCCAGCTCCTGTCTGCTTTCTGATTACACCCAAACCTTCCAGATTTTCCTCATCCCTTAGAAAAAAAAAAAAGAAAAAGAAAAAGGCAGCACATCTTGATGCCAAAACTAAATAAAACAGTAACACAAACCTATCTTCATTCCCCTTCAATTCTCAAAATATAGGAATGTCTCAGGAAAAGGGCCAGAGAGAACATAATCAAAACACTGAACCTCTTCTCTACATGTTTTGGATTAGTCCATAGAAATAAATAGGGTATTTTTGCCTTATTATAGGGCACCTTTACTAAAAAAAGGATAATGGTCATTGTCCTAAAATCCTATGGACATCTTCAATAACTAATTTACACCTGCTTTCTTCCTTCCTGAAGAAGGGAATAAGGGTCTTGTTGAGCTTTACGTCCTGCAAACTGTGCAACATCTGCAGCTACCATTTTCCCCACTCTGAATCATGACGCAGAACTACTGATGCAAACTAGATCAGAAAGTGAATTCATGTTAACACAAACAAACCTTTTAATATATACAGAAATATGCAGAATTTACATGTGTTCAGCATTTTATGCATAAATAGGTTTTGTTCTTGCAACCGTGCTACAGCAATTCAAACCTTTCCAAAGCAGATGTGAGAGCTTAGCCCAGACACAATTTTCACCTTTTTAGAAAATTTGCGGTTCTCCTCAGTAAAGCGCTTTTCTCGCGGCTTGAATGTTCTAATACTTGCTTTTATCTTAAAAGGAAAGAAAAAAAAAATTAAGGGAAGAAATTTTAAGTTCACTATTTCAGCTTTGTAATACCAGCGCTGATTAGGAATTTCAAATTTCAGGATCTTTTACTCTTCTCAGCCTCTACGCAACTTAGGAGGAGCTGCTACAAAAAATCATGAGTTAAATTGGGCAAGGCTGGACTCACTTCAGCAAGAGCAGAGCTGTGGTGCAGCCCACGATGGCCTTAATAAATACGATTTAACTTGGTAAAAGGCCGTAGGGCATAAACAATTGAGACTGACTCAGCCACCTAAAAACTAAGTGCACCGTGACTTGCCTCATTAATTTTCCTGTCAACACCCTGGGGAGAGAACATCGTGGGTCAGCTTTTTGGGGAGGCAATAGGTGTTAAAAGTAACGTGTAATATTCTAAACGTTAAATCCTTTTTCTGGCTTTTACAAATAAAGCCCTGGCACCTTCTTTCTAAGACACTTGTGGTCATTTGTCAGTCCAAAAATGCTCCCACATTGTCCCATCCACCTGGAGAGGCTATCACAGAGCTCTAATGTCCCAATACTTCTCCTACCACGGCGTGAAACACCCCACCAGCACCAGAGGCAACTGGGTCAGATTTTTCCTGCTTGGCTCCTGGTTTTTAACGGATGACCCCTCCAGCCCCATCCTTGCAGATTCACACGTTTCTTACACCAGCGATAAGCAAAGAGAAAATATTTCAACTTACAGGATTAAATAGGACATCCAGCTCCAAGTAAATTACTCCTTTTGAAGCACGTTCCAAGTCTTTATTCTTCAGAGTGTAACAACTTTGTTTACCATTTCTAATCTATAGTTTGGAGGAGGGGGAAGAGAAAAAGCATCAATATTTTCCTGGCTGTAATTCACAATATAATTTAAAGACACTACAAATAAATAAATAAATCACAAGCACAAAAAAAAAAAAAAAAAAACCACAAACCTAAACCTCCCCAAACCCTGATAATATACTCAGAGCCTGAAATACAAAATGACCATTGGATTAGAGACCTATAAAATTGCAGATTAAATCTCTTATGGTCCAACTTTAATTTACAGACCTTGTACTTTATAGTAGAGCAGTGCACGCAATAACCAGTCTGAAAATTCTGCCCTGGAAGCCAGTGAGTTGATGGGAAGTAATCAGCCTCCGTTATTACAGGTTTAAAATGGGATTTTTCTTCCAAAGTTCAGGAAAAGAGCCACAAACAACAACTTACCTACCTATTGCACACTCCAGTACACAAACCCACTTCTTAATGCTTAGTCTATTGCAAGTTTGTCAAATTATTACCCAGGAAACAAACACAATCCAGAGATATTAATCAGCTTAAGTGGAGCGAATGCTAATGTAACAAATGTTCAAAATTAACTAATTCATGTAAAAGACTTCTCCCCCCACCCCACCCCTGAATTTCAATACCATTTCTATGCTCTAATCTGCCGGTTGGCCCTACCTCATTAAATGTCTATTAAAAAAAGGAAAAAAAAAAAGAAAAAAAAAAAAACCAACAACCCTCCCTCGCCATTTTGTAAACTATTTGGCTCAAATCAAAAGCATTTTCTCTTCAAAAAGTGATGGCAGAAATGTATTTATTATACACAGTAGGATATGTATTGATTAAACATTTGGCTTTTTAGGAAGCAGACCAGTTAATTCTAAACAGCAGTAACATAAAAAAGTGCAGCTTACCAAAAAGCTACATTCAGGGACTGTAATGATCAAAGATTAAAGATAACGGAGGAAATTTGGGGGCATGAAATTGCAACCATATTTAAAACGGCTATTGCTGCTCTGGCATTTAGAAGAGGCACTCATATAAACCATGGTAGAAATGAGTAAGGGAAAAAAAAAAAAAAAGGGATAATGGGAACCAAGTGATTTCATGAGACAAGGGAAAGGTCACTTTTCTTCCCAAAGTTGCTCCACCCTTTCTGTACCAGATAGCTCATCAAAGGATTGATGGGTTTTCTGGCTAACAGTTGAAAGGGAAGAGGGCTCTTACAAGGACCAACTTTGTATTCTCAGCGGTGTCCAGTCAGGAACTCCAGCTATGTTCTCAACCAAAACTTTGTTTAACAGGATGCTGGGAGTTATGCAGGCATATGTGGAATTTATTTAATAACAATAATAGGCACTGCATTGAACTGATCACAGAGCACCTCCGCTTTCTCTGCAAGAGAGTACATGTAGGGTTCGAGTTGGAGACAAAGGATGCTGCAGCTCCCAAGACAGGGGCAGGCAAAAAACTACTCTATAGACCAGCAGGCTCAGATAACCTGCAGGCCCAAATCAGAATTGCTGCTGAAGTGGCTAGCCCCTCTTCTAGGGCCAAACGGACTGGACAGAAAGTCCTCATGCAGCTGCCACATATAGTATTGCTGGCCCATCATAAAGGACTCTGCCATTTCACCAGTTTGTTTTCTCCCCTCTCAAGCAAGGGTAAAAAATAATGTTAAAAGATACAGAATGAAAACAAAACAAAATTTATTTGGTAATCAAAGGTTTTGTTCAATTTCCCAAATTAACTGAAAAAATGGATTTACTGATGGTAGAGATACGGGGTCAGAAGGACTTTGTTCGAGGTTGTTACCCCTTTGGTCCACCAGTAGCAGGTTTAGGCCGAGCTTTAATTCATGGACTCTCCTGTAACAGGATAGAAGGTACACTGTTCCCAGTGTGTCTGCAGATGTGTAGGTGTCCAATACATATCACTATATCACAGTTATAGATTTTCTGTAGTTATTAATTTGGGAGCTGAAATTCCGTGTACTTCAGTTACACATATTTCTTGTAACATTTCATCCTATTACCCCAGGAGCAACAACGAGTGTGAAGTTCTCTTTACATTCTTTGGAATATCCTTCTTTGTTACATCGTTCAAGAGCATAAGAAACAAGGAAAAAATGTCACAAGCTGCTAAATTGATAGAAAAAGGAAAAGAAATGCTGTCACTACTGACACGGTCTGAGCCTGATACGGTATTCTGCACTCAAAAAATGCTTCTGACTTTGGGAAAAGACTGTTTGTTTTAAGAGCTGGAGTCAAATCAAACATTTTGGGTGTGTCTACAGGTGTGTTCACAGTAAGTTTAAATTCAGCAACAAACAACTTCCATCTCTGTCTGTATTTGAAAACAGGGGCTGTTTGTTGCTTGGGAAACTTTACTAAATGGTGTCATTGTTGTTGCGGCTATTCTAAAATTGAACAGGGCAGGAAGTAATGCAGCACAAATACAGTTTTATAGTCAGCTTCACTTGGCATCTTTAATTCTAAGTGTTTGACTTGTGTGGTAAAAGATGTGCAATTATAACTCAGCCTAAGACTAAACATTCATACAGATATCCGAGCTTTTGACCTTCTTCAGAGGAAAAAAAAGCACAAGACAGAACAACTGGCTACAAAATGGCATGTCTCCATTGCATTTTCATTTGGATGAAAAGAAAAAACACTGAGAAAAATGTCTAACAAAAGTCTCTCTCAGAGTTTTGGCAACATGCTAAGCCAGTGCGGTTCAACAAAAGGTGTAGGGTAATTCTAACACCCATGACTGCATGGAGATTAGATCGGTGGCATGTCTCAACTGTGCCCAGACGAAAACATGCAAAATATCTTTTAATACTCTACATTTTCACTGCATGCTGTTCTTGGGCCAGAGTTCAGATTCTGTTCAACATCTCGCCCCCAATCTCAAGAGACAGCCAGTCATATTAATTCCATCTTGGATCTATTTCTTTCTTCTTTCTGGGTACTTTTCCTCAGTCTCTGCTGTTCACAAAGACTGCTTAAATGCCTCTCCAGCTGTGGAAAAGGTGAGCAGTCAAAGCTGGGGTTCTAGGATGAACCTCAGTGTCAGAAAGATCAGATTTATTCTATCACCCAAACACCTTATTGCGACATACCTGATGATCTTACACAGATTTTACTCAATATTACTGATAGTTGTGTCTAAAATAAGTTATTTTTCCTTTGAATGTTTACATCTACCTATGGGGAAAGGGAAGCAAAGGAATATTGAAATTAAATGTGAAAATATCTGCAGGTGAGGTCCTTAAAGAGACATAATCAATATTATTCCTTTATTGATGATGTTTTATATCGTCACTGAATACTAATGCCTGCATTCTCTGAGAGCTCCTTAATAGCATACTGGGACTCAATCACCAACCAAGACTGCTCATAATCATGTGATTAACATGAAGACGGTTATGCCTACTCCACCAACATGCTTCACTTTGCAAGGTCACTGCTGTTCTGAAAAAAAGGCAAGATTTTTCATCCCATGGGAATTGCTGATATATGGGGCATTTCCCTGTTCCGACTCAACAAGGAAAGACAAAATATCAGTATCAATATTTTCACAAAACAATTAATATATTCTAAATCACAGCCCCTTCTCCACACAGGACCATGCAAAGGAAATTATCAGTTGGAAAAGCTAAAATTCTTTGTGCACGAAGTATTCTGACCTACAGAGGCACTTCAGACACTGGCAGTGCTTTAGCTAAAGGAAATGTTCAGGTACGCGAGACCACCATACAGTCAAGGCCCAAAGTGCACCGGGTTCCTTTCAAATGAATGAATATATTTGCTAAACTCTTCCCACAGATGTCCCCAGCAAAACAAATGTGACTAAACACAGTATTGATGTAGCCAGCCAATGCTAAATCTATTAAGCAACAACCTTCTGACCGTTTGGGAATTTTAATGAAATAGCAAAAGCCAAGATTGATATGACACAAAACACGGAGAAGACAAGACCCTTACGCAGCAAAGGGTGTTTTTTCATTGCTCTTGTCTCAAAGAAATATGGTTTAGTGGCTTTTTTTTTACATTGATTTTAAGAAAACTTCACTCTGTATCCAGCTTTGATGCAGATTCAATGTCATATATTGATGACCTGACAGAAGAACGCTGGGTTAAACCTCTGTACATCAACACCCATGACACGTGGAAAGGGTAATGGCTACTCTCCAAGGGTAATTCATCTAAAGCATTTGGGACCTCTGATATTCCTGCTTGAGCTCATTGCTGATGCACAATGTCATACCATTTGCCCTGAATAACATAAAGCTGTCTCGTAATAGACACACACCTACCCTTATCAAAGGGCAGATTTCCCCAGGAAAAGATGAAAGCAAGCCACACATTTGATCCACCTGGACATGAATAAAAAGAGGTTTTTTTGTTTCTGCCCAGTCTTGCAATATACCTTGATTTGATTTTGTATGAAACGCCCATTCATTCATTCCAAAACTCTTTGCCCCAAACATTTCACTTTTAACAGCCTTCTGTGGGAGCCAAAGTAGAATGGAAATGTGGGCTCTTGGCAGAGGATTGATACCCAAAGACCAAATAGATATGGAGCTGATAATCTGAAAGAAATCAAGCAGCCACAAAAGGGCTTGCAGGCAGCCTGAGAAGGACCTGAAAACCTTGGGAGCACAAGTATCCTAGGTGATACTCATGAAAAACATTCCTGTTTATACCATTTCAGTGAATAGTGTGTGGTCAGGGAAGAAGTTAATTTCAGAAACAAGATATCATTTTTTCTGAAAGAGATGTTGGGTTCCCCCCCCCTCCAAAATTTCTAGTTCATGATAGGGATAAAAATCAGAACAGACTATCCACTTCACCGCCACCTCTATTGCATAAATGGAGCATTTTCACTTTTCTCAAACTCTGAAGCTTTCTCCTGGAAAAGACTGTGCACTTACGGTCAAGTGCTAAGTAACTGCAATCATGAGGTGTCTATTCTCTGAATCCAGGCCATGTTTTAGATAATTAGGTTTGCAAAAGGCACACTACTTGTTTTCATTGTACCACTGGCTACCAACCTTGCTTGGCACTTGAAAATATTTCATAGACCTCTTCCTGTTTGCTGAAGAAAGGGTGCAGCTGAAGTCTACTCTGAGCTGATAATTCAGCAGATAAAAACCATTCCATTCTGTGATACAACTTTACTCAAAAAGGTCTTTCTACATGAGGATATTTGATATACTCTGCTTTCAAATTCATTGGAGCACACTATATGCTCCCATGTCTCTAATAACTTGCAGCCTTCTAGGAGATAGAAGTCTCTTGAAGCAAAACAAAAGACAGACCCTCACGAAGAGAAACACATTTGCTTTTACTAAGATGTAGGGCACAAAGGAACAGAGATGGAAAGTACTTCTTTGATAATTAGTTCAAGTCCCCCAAAACCTACAAAACTTCTAAACCTATCAAACTCCTTTCCTGAGGCAATGAAGTTTTTTGCCCTACTTCTCCGTTCCTCAGGACCTTCTTCAGTTTCTAGCACAAAAGCCTGCTCTGTTCAGTGGTGTAAATGGTCTTCGCTTTCACTCCCCAAGTTCTGAGAAAGCAACATCCCTCTCAGCCCAAAGGTTAAGCAAGCTAGACTCTGTAAGTCACCTCTGGCAAGAGAGTGATCCATTTTGCTGACTATCCCAGTAGCACTAATCTGTGTCTTTTCCAGATTAAATTCCACTTCTATGAATGCAGTTGACCAGAGCTGTATTTGAGAGAAGCTCGCTCATACTTGCTTTAGAGGATGACAGTAGTTTGACATAAAGAAAGGCAGGATTAAAAAATACAATAGGTTGATTAACATGGAAAAGCTCAATCTAAAATGCAAGCAAATAATCACTTTTCTCCCTCCGTCCCCCACCCACCTACAAATAGAGAAAAATCCAAGTTCAGTGCTATCGCAATCAATGTGTCTAGAGTGCATTAATAGAGCTGTATGAGAAACAACGCAAATTGTGTACTTGTCCAATATTGCTTCATCATGACTATCAAAAGAACATGAAGTTTTCAGCTTTATTCACAATCTGGCACTTTAAAATAATCTTCCCCTACTGCCCAGTATTTTTATGTTTCTTATTTGGTGCCTGCAATAAGCCCAGATCACTGTCGAGGATGAATGTTAAGCATAAATAATTTCACCATCTCTGAATTTTTTGTGCAGTAAGGTTATGCGTGTGTTAATGTTAATGTGATGATGGTGTACACATGTTTGCAAAGCACCAGTATAAGACTACTGAACACATTCAAACCAAAATTCATTGTCAAATTAATTAAACATTTCATATCACTCCAACACATACTTTACTCAAGGTAATTTTTCATTAAGAAAAGAATCTAGTCATCCATGAACAATTCCTGAAGTAAACTTATTTCATGTGCTGACAGCTCACAAGTCAAACTTGTGCAGTTTTAACAGGAAAAAAAAAACCCAGCAAATGCTCTTCTATTATCAAAAGAGAATTTAATGCAAGGCAAATATTAGGCCTGATTACCTAGAGAAATTAAACCTATATGATTTGCAAGGCTTTCTTGAGTCTTTAACTATTGTTCTCTTTTAGCATATTTGTCTAAATGGTTCAAAGGATACATTCAAATTTATAGTCAAAATGACAATGTACATCGAAATTCTCATCTCAAGAAAAAAAAAAGCTTAGAAAATTGCAGTTCTCTGTCTGAGCAGACTAAGTTAATAGGTGCAAAATGTTTTTTAATCAGAAGCAGAGACAAATATATTTACACTAGATTTGAGTGAAATAGGAGGCAGAGAAGTTTGGAGAGGAAGTAAGAAGATCAGTTGGCAAGGGAAAGCATAAACAATTTTTATTTTATTTTTTTGTCTCAAACCTTGGACAAAAAACCTACACTGAATAGTTTGGACATTACCACACACATGCACTCCCCTCGTCTGCCTTGTTACATGCTTCCTAAGGGATACTTGACAAATGCCTATAAAATCAACAGAAAATCCAAATCTAACATCTTCTCACTGTGAGCCCACACAGCCTGCTGCCGATCATGCAGACCATTTGGCAAGCACTGGATCTGCAGGAGAGCAGCTGCTCCAGCCACTCTCTTCCAGTAACATCAGAGATATGAGGACTTGGGGAAAAATTAACAAAGTGATCAAAAATGGAATAAAAGATGTTAAGAGGTTTTTTCCTCCCTGTAAACATCAAATCATCCTCCATGCCCAACTGACTCTAATATTGCTCTAAAACTGGAGATATTGACAACTCAAGCCACTAAAATAGACAAACAATCTAAAATATCCCCAGCCTCGAAAAGACCTTGTCGTCCGAGCCATGGAGGGAAGAGGATTGCAAAGCACAGGACAGTGTGTGGGGGCACCAGGAGCTCAGTATTTACTCCTCAGCTTCCATTGCATAGGCTCTTTATATCCCCAAATTGCAGGGGTTCCCCTGTTCTAGACTTCAGCATAACTTGGAAAGGGCACGCAGTGGATGAAAGCAAACACTCTTTAATGAAGAGATTCAGAAGCCACATTGTTTTTAATTCACATACACAAGAAAGACACTTATTTGGACAAAATAACAACAAAACTGGAACACGTTGGCCGATTTCCTTACCACTATAAAGCATTCCTTAGGTTGGGATCATATCCTCTAAGTCAGTTCAAGAGTTTTCTGGGCAGTTCATTATCTATTTGGAAACATTAAATATTTGCAGTTCCCCTCTCTGATCTTGATTGGTCCCTCACCTAAACTATGCTGGCTCTGTGGGGCTTATATGGCCCACTTTGGTCAGACGGGACCTTTGCTTTCCCTCTAGATACCTCCCATTTCTCCAGCCTCTGCTAGGACAGAGCCCCACTAACCTGTTATTGCAACACTGCCTTTCCTGCAGAAGCCCACCTCAAAGACAAACTTTTGCCTTAACCATGAAAGATGTGTGCCAGCCATTTTGCAGAGGTGAATATGCCGTCACGGGGACATTTCGAAACAATACTGCAATTTTCTACTCTATAATTTCAATCACGATTCACCGTCTGCCTATTCAAGAGGGCTATTACCCACAGCATCAGACGGTGCATTACTGAGAGCATCTCACTCCTGCATGTATCACTTGAATCACGTTCCATATTGCAAGCTTCAGTGTTTGTACAGGGCTCAACGCAGTACTCGCTGCGTAACATTGGTGACTCAAAACTCAAGGAAATCACCATGCTGACGCTCAAGCATGTTTACACACCTCAAACTGATACGACCACAAGAGTGCCGTGATGTTTTAAGTCTCATCTACTAATCGATTTAATAAAAGTCACAGCCTAGAAAGTTCTTCCCAAACGTTACTGCAAAAGTTACCAGAATCTTCTGTAATACTGCACACACACATGGAGCTGTTTACATCCTCTTGATCTGTTTTACTCACTCTATTACCAGCCTTGTTCCAAAATTAAATCAGTCTTACCAAACACAAAGCTGCTTTTCCCCCCATTTCTCTATTAATGTTTTTTAATGACCCTTTTATGTTCCCCTCTCTTTAGCTTGGCCTTTTTTGGCCATTTCTGAAAAAGCTTCAAGTCTCCTTAATCTCCAGAGCAACCACTTTCCCCTGAGCTTGCTTTGTTTCCAGTTTTTATTTTATACTCCCATGGTAGAGCTCACTCTTCATATATTTGTTTACAGAACAAAAGGCACCAGTCTTTAAAAGCACTATGGAGTAGAAAACACCCCTTTTAGGTAATTTTATTCAGCTGTGCCAATAACAGCTATCTCTAGTCAATCCTACTGTGATGTGCAATTACTTTCTTGGAGTAAAAAGAAGCAAGACAGAACAAAGACATGCTTAAAATGTTACCTTCAGAAGATGATGTGGAAACATACAGAACAACTCAATTATGTTTTCAGACCTACATGGCATATAGTACTGATGAAGTACAGATACTTCTGCAATTTTTTTTTTCCAATCAACCAAATTTGTACTAAAATGGGTTGGCAATGCTCGTTACACTAAGGAGAACTATAAACACTGCCAACTAAGGCATATATAGATCACAAAACCTGTTTATCTCTAAATCTGTGTTGCTTTGTGCTACAGGGAAAAGAAATGCAACTCGTTCCCAGCAAAACTATCAATGTTTGAATGATACATGTGGCAAAGGTAACTTACAGAGAGCAAAGGGATGGCAACTTTTCCAAGAAAATCAGGGGGTTTATCTCCATCTTCGTCGAACACTGTCACTTCCAGAACATCATGAATATCTTTAATAGGGCTGGAATGAAAAGTGCAGACACATAAAAAAATAATAATACACATGCACAGTCTCCTCCACAAAGATCTGAGAATACTGTTTTACTAATTAAGTTTGTATTACCTTGGAGTATAAAACTAGCATTTAATTAAATTCCCCAAAAAATGAATCAAAAGATCGGTATTCCCCAAGCTTTCCCCTCATGTTTCAGTCCCATAACTAGGTGAAAAAAATAACTACCAGTGACATTTTTTGCACATTCATGATGCTAACAGTGTAAAACCCAGCTTCCACTAGACAAAACTGGGTGACAGGGCGAGGTCAAGGCCTGAATTCAAAACCAGTCTTCAGGACATTTCAGGACATGCTGTTTCAGAGCAGTCCTGCTCCCAGAACCTCCACCTGCAACACGGTAGATCCGCTCCTCATGGAGACTCACAGAGTCTGAACCTAAAAGCCATGTGGTTGTCTCTCCAGCGCTAGCTAAGCCATGGCACATTCTGTGATGTGACCCAGTGGCAGGCAAACCACCATGAAATGCACTGTTTTCAAGACATTATGGCTTTAAAATACATTGAAAGATGCTACTTCTGCAACCATACATCCATATTCCTCTCCAACCCATTATCATTTTCCATGTGATATAGCTACCAGTGGTATAAAGTATTAAAAGCCCACAGTTACACACACAGATAAATGTGTCACAGAAAACCTGAACCTGATGGGAAGGGCTCTCTGCTGGTATTGAAAGCTCCAGCTGAAATGCATTCATCCACTCAAAACAATCCACTGTGCTCCAAAATAAATCTAACACATCAGTAGCTTTTAAGGTGCTCAATTGATTCTTTTTTTTTTTTTTTTTAATGGCCAAAAGTCTAAGGAGAAATGTGAGAGCCTGACCAGCTCTGTGAATTTGGTGCTTCCACTAGCCATGCAACAACAATAAGAAAGTTAGAGACAGTCCACAGCTGACATTTCTGAGACCCACAGGAAGTATAGACACAAACTTTCTTTTCACATACAATAATTTCAGATCCTTACTAGATTTATTTTGTTGGCTAAATATCCGACAAGACTCATCTGCTGGCACAGTCTCAGAATAAACAGTGATAAGTGGAAGCTTCTTGAGAACAGAGAAATTAAGTGAAAGGACTTCAAGAGACAGGCATTCAGCTATACCCATGACTAAACAGAAATCCTGCAAGCTACCTCTATCAAAGAGATCAGCTACTTTTGATTGCATTCACATCCAGCCCAGTATTTATGACGGACTTCTTGCAAGAACAACATTCATTCTCAAAGTCTTCCTCCAGTGGGCAGATGCAAATGTCATAAATGCTCCACTGTCAGCCCTCACAGTTGTCACCCTTGCCACAGCCTACTACAGTCTTGGAGACATTTATTTCAGTTATTTTCAAAAAAAATTGTTGTCAGCATAAAGCAAGATTTAAAACTGTGCTGCCTAAAAGCAATACCTAAATTATCACTTCTGTTATTAATAATGTCACCAAAAATACTATTTTGATTTCCATAAAAATTTAAGCTTCTAATTTGGTGTAAGCTATGTTTGACTAGCTTAAATTCAGAAAATATACCAGGAACAACATGGGCTCTGATTTTCTGCTTACTTACAAAATAAACGAGGATTATACCATGGTTCAATGAAACATATTTTATTTTAAATTATGAAAAATGTAGGCATGAGTATATGGTCTCTACTTTCTGTTATATTATCTCTTGGATCCAGCTATGACTCCATTATGTCTAGTCATGATTCTTCCTATAAATATCACAGTAATTTTTCTTTTAATGACTTCTATTAATAAACTCCATGCAAGAACTAGTAAAAGGCAAAAGGCTTTAATTGAGTTATA
The DNA here is from genome assembly GCF_003259725.1 of Athene cunicularia. Classification (NCBI taxonomy): domain Eukaryota; kingdom Metazoa; phylum Chordata; class Aves; order Strigiformes; family Strigidae; genus Athene; species Athene cunicularia. Next base: position 13,735,443 of record NW_020799112.1, read on the forward strand.
TTTGATATTTCTCCAACATCCTCTCTGAGTATGAAAAAATGACATATCTTAAACTTGACCTCTGTATTTTCCCAAAGTCGATAGCTTTTATAGTTAAGCTGCTAACTGTTTGGTGTTTCAGCATGTTTTCAAAAGCAATCCACTTACAATGTGAAAACTTTGTTCCACTCTGGATTGAGGTTCTTGTAAACAGTGTGTGTTTGAAGACTGTCGTTTCCCAGCTCTAATACACAGAAAGGATCACTTTTACCTAGGGAAAGATCAGATAGATTAAAGAAAAAAATTAAGTCCACCTGTTACTGTATTTAGCATGCACATTCTTTCTTTGCAGTAGGGCTGAGGAACTGATGGATCTAATTTTATTTGTCCCGTTAAGACAACTGCAAATTGCCTCCTTCTGTTGGAATGACTTGATAAATAAACAATAGCTCTGGATGCATTCTCGGTTCTGGAAACTAACACTTACCTTACAACTCAGGTGGCTTCACTCTAATACCTTAAATCTAAGACTTACAGTGAATTATCTCTACAGCAAGAAAAACATGCTCACGCTGACAATTACTCAGACGACGTTACAAAAGCAGTACCATCACTCCAACCCTGGTAAGCATCAGTGCTGCCATTACAGCTCTCTATTTTATCCTCTGCTTAAAGTCTGTGGTCTTCTTCAGTTGATTACAGGATGAAGTACCTGCACCACGAGAAGTACAGGACTGTCTGTATCGGCAGCATTTCTTCAATTAGTTCCACATGAGCAAGTCCTTGAAGCTAGGAAGACCCTACACAGTGCCGCAGTTTAAACAAAACCCAACATCAACTAGAGAATCCATGCGTGAACCAGGTATCACACTTAAAAGCAAGCGAACAGAACCCCCAAAACAACAACAAAAAAATCTGAACCTCCTCTCAAAGGGAGATGTTAGCATGGAACCTATCATGGCAAAAACATGTTTGTTAATGTATTTTTTTTGATAACTCAGATCACATGAATTTGCAGCTTTCACAACTTACTGCAGCTCAGCAGTTTCCATCGTGAACTGAGTACCCTTTATCAGCATGTCTGGCTCAATATCTGATTTAATCTCATCTTCAGTGTTCGCGTATAACTCAGCAACAGACACTCCAGCCTAACTTTTATGTAGGCAACTAAATATGTCAGCAATGCAGGGATTTAGATAGCAGACAAACAAGATATTTAAGCAAAAGCTGTCTTTTTCTTAATCCTTATTTTTGGTATTATTAATGCAGAGCTCTTAAGGTTCTTACTTTGAGAAGTTTATAAACTAAACAGGAATCTCTTCAGTATGTAAACAGTGGGTATTAACTAGTCAATATTGGTAAAGTTTAAAGACCATGTGTGTTACTGGAATCTATTTGTCTTCTCCTTTTCAGCTTACATGTCCATTCCCTGCTAAGTGTGGAAAATGCACGTACCCTTTCAGAGAAACTGCTTGAAATGCAAACTGGTATATGCCAAAAACAATCCCACTGTATAATTTGGTATTCTGAATGCTATTTTTTGGTCAGTGAGCAAATGCAGTGTTTGAGAAGAACTCTCATGCGTACACAGAAAACATCCAATAAAGCAGGAAAAGTCAACAAAACTATTATCTAGGAATATAAAATGGAAGGCTCAAACGGGGCTAGCCGTGGCTGAAGAGCTTCTACATATTTGATATAGCTGTGTAGAAACTAGCCTAAAATTTATGTCAAATGGTAAAACATGGATTTTCAAAACACTGTTCAGAACCAATGCAGATACTATGTTGTTTTCTGATAGCTATTATTATAGTGGGCTAAAAACTTGCAATTAAAATCTATAATACCAACATATAATCAACCGACAACAGAAATCCCAATCGCACCAAAATCCAATCTTTACCATGGGAACAAAGTATAACATGGCAAACGACCGGTCTGCAGTTCACCCATGCAGGAGTCATGACTGCTATGGGACAGGACTGGGAGGGAACTCTACCTGCTCCTACTGCTCTCCTCTATTAACCCTTGACATCTCTGTACCTCTTATTGGCTCTGCGATTCTCCCTTTATCAGTTTTTTAGCTGGACTTTGAATTTACTTTTATCAATAACAATAAATCTGAGCAGTCTCCCTGGCAATGCAGGAAATATGGCACTGCTCTAGGAGGGCTCTATTATGGAAGCCCATAATTGCTGCACTAATCATTTATGAATGGCTCAGAACAGATAATTAATCTTTATGTCTCTCATTTCACGATCAGAAATTATGCTATTTTTACCTAAAATGGCTGCATCCTTTTGCAATTTGGTGGGTCTATTACAGCATAATACTAGGATATTTTCAGCACTGCCATTGAAAAACAATTTGTCATTTGCTTCATGAATCAGGCTCAAAGCCTGGGTTATTTTGAATATAATGACAGACTGAGTAACCTTTTACTTAAGCAGAATTTCACTCTGTGCTATGCACAAGGAATGTGTGTCACATACTCTGTATGAAAAGTCTTTGAATTGCAGAATCAAGAACCTGCGTGTCTCTTCCAATGTTCATTATCCACCCACATGCTCCTGTTTAAGTATTGAGGGAAAGAGGGCCAAATCCATCACTGATGCAACTGCATTAGCATCAGTGAAGTTTTCCAAAGGGTAAATAACCTTCCAGGCTCAGTTCTTTCACTGGACACTGTCTCTCACATATTTCTAGACAGCCCTAGCCTTGCCGTTTGCCAAAGGTTCTGCTTTGCTGCGGTTCACTTATTAAACTTGTTAGTAAGGTGCAGTTACACTCTTAATTCCATATAGATGTATACATTATGTCAATTTAGAACTGCATTTCTGTCCAAGATACCTTTCAGTACTGGCAAGTTTTTTGTTTGCAAATTAAGTTCTTCAGTTCTTTAAAGTACTGCTCTCTGCAGTAACCCTTTTTCCCATCGCAAGGTTAAGCAGTCGATTGAAACTGAAATAGTATTGTGATTAATCTTGGGCTTTCTCTTTCAGTTCTTATTTTAGAAGCAACGTTCTCTTAGGTTACAATGTCTTCATGAATGCCAGGGAATGGAGCACGAGTGTTTTCTCTCTAGCATCTTTCCTTTCTTTATCAACAAGTTATCTTATAAAATGACTATGTCAGCAAATACACAACACACAGTGCTGTGGCTGTGAATTACGAGCTGCTGCAAGATACAGAGGGGAATTAAAAGGTCTCCAGAATCCTGGAGAAGATGATAATAAAAATAATAATATCCAGGCAGTCACTACAGAGAAGTATCAATTCCCTAGACCTTCCCTGGAGAAACAATATCAAGTTGTATTTTTAAAAGGTGTTAGTGTCCATTGCTGTCACGACCAAGCACAATTTGAGATAGAGCTCAGTGGAAAAGCCATCCTTTTCTTGGAGAAAGAGCACCAAAAAGATCATCCCAAATTGAAGCCTCAAACGAGCTGTAAGAGAAGCCACTGCACTCACATCCCCATCGCTGGCAAGCTTTCTTTTTCGGGTGACAGCCTGCAGCACCACCCAAACCCACACACTCAGCACCATGTGAGATGCCCCCAAAATCTTTCCGTCTTGCTCACGAACTCACAAGGCACCCAATAAAAGGTGCTGCTTTGCAGGCACCATCAGTTTATAATCAACTCTTATTCCACACATTCCTGCTGAAAATACAACAGCACACCATGCTGTGTTAAGTGTTAAGCAGCCATGCTGCTCAGATCTAAAGGGGAAATCAGATCTCATCCACTGGACCTTCCCATGTACTTTTGGGAGTCAGAACCATTTGGTATGTCAGTTCTCTAAGGCAGGTTTCATCACTGGAGAAATAATGGGAAATTTACTCCTCCTTGATCGACTGACAGTACTGCACAAAGTCTATGTAGCACTCACAATATATTATAGCATCATATGCTGCAAAACAGAAATAAAATACCTGCAAAATCTGCTGCCAACAGGTCCACCGCCTTCAGAACTTTGACTTGTAAGAAGCCAATGTCCTTTATGTCCTGAAAGGAATTCTTTATACACTGCAAGGAGGAAAAGCATAAAGATATATTTCATTTGTAATTCAATAAGAAATAGAAATTAGTGAACTACTAAATGACTTACATTTTTATTTCCATCACTATTTCTGCAGTGTTTCAGTTCAGCAGCTCATATAGCCATAAAAACATGTCCACTATCCCAGTCTCACTGCATCATGACCCTGGGGTTCACGACAGCACACACTACCTAAGGAAATTCTCCATACACATATGTTACATGTTAACGTCATGGTAGAAATTGGAAGGAGCCCTGAATGTTTACACAAGTATCATCTGCCCATTAAAACAGAAAACGGGACATAGACCTGGAAATGCAGCATGGGTTGGGAAAGCAGCACACTCAATCAGAAGTGAAAAATCTGTCCTTAAAAACTTCGACTCAAAGTGTTTCAACTTCCTCATGCCTCAGTCTTGCACCCCATTTCAGAGAGATATTCCCTCTTGCACAGCTTTTGAGGACTGAGGCATGGAAGCCATCACATGGCTTTATCTTCCAACAGTTGAGAGTTTAGAACATATCCTCCACAAAGGAGGAAAGAAAGCTAAGTATACTGTGATCTCTCTGTGATACTCAGCGTGTCTCGTTCCCCATCATAATCTCTTAATACAATTCAAGTTTACAAAGAAAAGTATTAGTTTAAAACCCAACAAATACAAGCAGCCAAATTGCTTGGGTCTATCTGCCCTGCCAATCTCCTTGTCATTCTAAACATAATAACTATTCTGTCTAATAGTTTTCTCTGGTAGGAGACATGTTATTATGACTGGACAATTTTATATCTTTTTTTCCTGCAATTTTGACTACTTTCAAAACTAAAGGGGAAAAAAAAAATGCAAACTCACGTAGCGCTGTGAAATCTGTTGCCGTTCACTGGGGTCCCCCAAAGGGCAGACACACAGATCGGAGATTGACACTCCTGTACATGGGGCAACAGCAATCAACATTAGCAGGGACCCCGGATGCTTTTCCAAAGGCAGCTCTAAGCAATTGGTCTGCTTCGTCGGCAGGGCAGCAATGTCAACATGGCACCTAGGATGACATTGCCAAGGGTTAATAAGAAACTGAGGAGGGAAGTAACATTTATATTGATTTCAGTAGCAAGCAGGCACCAAAACTTACTGCTTGTTCAGGATGGAAAGAATGCCAAAAAAAGCATCTCAAAATTAAACATGGGAAACCAATTAGCCAGTTTCTATTGCACTCACTGTCAAGTTTTGCTTTCTGGTTCACCTACTGGTAAGCAGAGGTAAAAGGTTTGGGCTGCAAGGGAAACTTAACTCTGGCCTGCCTCACTTCCCCTCTAAAATCCCCTAGTGCTTTGTGATGGATTTGAAACACAATTTTATTTCACCTGGGGGAAAAGAAAAGGGGCAAATGCAAAATTTAAAACATTAGCCTAAAATAGATTAGTTTCTTTAAAGTCACATACTCCATTTTATGCTACATTATACTGTATGCCCCAGTCTCTTTTACAAGCCTAACTAGGGCTACATTTTCAATGTACTGTTATATTTCCCAAAGGGAAGGATTGTCTTAAAAGTAACCTCCCCAACCCCTGCACATAATATGTATCATTAACCTGATATCTCCACGAAAAATAAAAATAAGGAGGAAAACAGAGAAACATTTGTAGAGACAATAATAAAAGATGAGTATGGACTAAAGCTGAGAGAGATCACTAGACAGCCAGTTATACGCAAAGGGAGCGGTTAAACGCAACAGAAGCCTAATCACTTGGCTCGGCTAAATGCCTTCTATTTAGAAGTCCAGTAAATGGAGTGGAACTTTTTTGAACCTCCGTGGGGCTTGGCTTTTAAGAACAGGCTGAACAAAAGTTACAGATGAAAAAGGAAAAAACAAAAATAAGGAAGGAGAAGCTTTGCTGCCACAATGCAAGGGGAGTCACATTTCTCAAAGGGACAGCAATCAGATGATGGAGAATGAGAGCTTTTGCTCCCCTTAATGCCTGCCGACAATTTTTTATTTAAACTAAACTTGTTAAGGTGTTCTCTTAATAGGCTAAAATTCCACAGGGTTCCCCCAGGTGAGTTTCTTCTGGGTAAATGGTGCATGTAGTGTTCCTGATTGATCCCATTCCAGTAGTAGAGCTGGAGTGGTTTATACCCATCTGCTATAAATTGCATGCTTTCCGCTTCTTAACAGCCTATTTTCTGTGAATGCTAAGGGGGGTGAAAAAAAAAAAAAAATCCCAAAACATTTCAGCCTGAAAACCCAAGAAGCTGTGTTATGAAGTAAAAGTCATTGCTCTGATGAGTTTGTATGTCATCCAGTATGTACATCCAGCTGTACTAAAACACAGTTCTGTGTAAACTTCTTCTGACCAGAATCAATGGGGATGGCTTTGCCTTAAGTGTGCTATTTGCTATTCACTGCACTGAACATACAACAGGTTGCAAGTTTACTCTTGGTGCCCCACGCTATTGCACAAGCGTAGGCTGCCTCTCAACACAATTTCCAAGCGTGAGAGGTTGCATTTAAAGCTCATAGCTATGCCTAGACTCTTTGAAAAGATATGACAAGAAAAGTTAACAGCAGAAAGGAGAATAAAACAACAAAAAGGCAAGCATTTGAGAAAAAGACCTTATCACTTCCACACTGGAGGTCAGCATCACCTTGGCTGCATTAACACAGTTGCTTCTCAGACTGCAGGAGTTTTACTGATACTTTATGTATCAGTACAAAAGGGGGAGTGTATTGTAATCTTGGGATTTATTTTTATTTTTTTACAGATGAAAAAAACGAAGGAAGGAGAGGGGAAAAGGCATGGTCACCCAGCTGGTCCTGGGTGTTCAGTTGGCAATAGGGGCCACATCAGCATATCATACACCACCCACTCAACACTGTCTGCAACTGGGAAAAGCTGCATTTGCTTTTCTATGTTAAGAACTTCCCATGGGGTAAGGGAGAAAAGACAACTTGTTCAGACAACAGTGCATATCCCACCAACAGACAACCTCAGAAATCGCTTGTATCTCAAAGGCAAAGTTAAATATAATTCTAGCTTGTTTTGACAAATTGGAATTGTTTCACGTATTAAAAGAATTTGATTAACCAAAGGTCAAAGAAAAGATCAAGTATAAGGGTGTGGGGGTAGAAGAGATGCACATGTGGAGGGAAAAACAGCAGGAGGTGGAGTATAAGCATTTCTTCCTCAAATCATGTCTGATTTCCGTGCAAACTAACTTCCTTAAAACATCTGTGTTCACTCAAGGTGATGGTATGTCTCTGTATTTTCTTTTGAGGAACTGAAAAGAAAATCCACATTTGCACTTGCAAATGGCAAAAGGCTTAAGGAAAAAAAAAAAAGACAATCTGTTTCATTTAGGTTATACAACATAATTGATCAGACTGCAAAGAATGCAGCTTGGTGAAACAATTAGACATTCAATTTACTATATAAATTCAGCAGTTTCCACACAAACGCTTCTACACTATTAAAACAAGTCTAATGATTTCCAAACTACTTCCTCCATCCTCCTGAAACAGAAAGTCCTCCTTTCCTTCTTTCTCAGCTTCCTATCTGCAAGACCTTATTACAGATAATTATTTCAGAGGAAAGTGCTAAGAGACTATCGTGATGGGCACAGTATAAAACTAACGGAGGCAATCTACTTTTTTTCTCAAAAATTGCCTGATCTGAATGCAAAGGGCAAAACTCTCAGATCATTGGTATTTTAGGTGATGCAAATTATCTCCTGAGTTAAATTCTCAACACAGTAATCCTGTCTCAGAATAGCATAGCTCTGCTTGTTGTCATCTTCTGCTACATCACATTAAACTCAGGTATAATCTTTCTCTCACATGGCTATATGCATGATCTATAAGGGATACAGTTCTGTAAATCAAGAGTGCATTGTGCACACAAATGTATCACTTTTTGTTTTAACCACAATTAATTAAATGTTTTCCTTCCTCCTGCTGGTCAATATTGAGGTCTATACCTCTATATTATCCTCTACAGGATGAGAGGTTTACACCACAGCTTTAGTTTTCATTTCAGACTGTTCTTTTGACCTACAGCACTCATGTTTAGCTGCCAAACTTCCCCCTCCCTGCTTTTTTATTAATTTTGCAGAGAAATGTTACTTGAGAACACTACACAGTAAATTTGGGGTTAAATTATTTGTTAAACTTTATCAGGGAATCAAATGTTAAAATTTCATTAAAAGGTGCTGGCCTTAGCCTCTTACGAGTAGTCACGGAGTTGTGCTTTACTACCCAATCCACAATTCGAATTGTGGTAAGTATCCTTAAATATATAGAGGTACATATGAAGGAATCTGCACACAACATTGCCATTTTCTTCCCCTGAAGAATTCTGGAAAGCCCTTCAACAAAGAGGTCAGAATCACTATCACAGTATACATTAAGATGCATCTGATTAATATTTGAAAAGGAATTTCAAATGCCACAGGTGTCAGAGACAATTAATAGGGTTTTATTCTGACTGATTCCACAGAAAAATTTTGGTAGTCTGATTTTTCCTATAGCTTGGTGAAATTTAAATGAAAGGTTTCGATGCAGCCACAGTAGATTTTACTGCTCCATCCCAAAAGCATGGCCTTTAAAATAAGGATTGTTTCTTGTTGCAAAGACACTGTTTCCTGGAGGCATTCATCATAAAAGATATTGGATGCACTCCAATCTCATAGCTCATGGTCTTAAGTCTAGCAATTTTTGTAAAACCTATTTCTTGAGGTAAATATGTGAAGAAAAAAAACCCCAACATTCAACAGCACTTCTTTTTTTTCAAAACATATTCCTTAATGCAGAAACACTTTCTAACAACCCGGCATAAACAATTTAACTCTGCCTGGACAAATTCTGCACACGTTAACACCTTTGTTTATTAATATACATTAACATCCTCTCCTGTTTATAGCATGCCTCTTATCCCAAGGGACACAAAAAGCACTCAATAAATGTTACTAACAGTTTGTGCAGACTAAATAGAGGGATTATTTCATCCAGCACCAAAACACAGCCACCCCTCAGTGTTGGACCCTGGCAGCTGAACAACTCAAGGCTGCAGTATTTTAAGCAAGGAAGAGAAATTGGACCCGGTTGAAAATCTAAGGGGAACACAAGTAGGCTGAATGTAATAATTTAGTTTGTGATGTGCACTGACAGTGAGGGTCCGTTTTGTAATAGAAGGGTGACATGAAATTGCACTGAATGTTTCCTCACTAATTCAGCAGCAGAAAAATGCCCCAGGTGTTAGTGTTTAGTACTGGAAGCCCAATGCATTTCTTATTCTACATGTTCCATAGGCTTCACAGACACTTCAAGTCCTATTTCAAGAACAATATTTTACCTTGAAACCAAATTATATCTGGGAGAAGAGCCATGTTCCAGGGCCTTAAGCCATTTATCCTACATGAAATCCTGGGTCTAAAGTAATTAACAGAAGTCTTTATTCTACAAAAGTTGGAATATCAGACACAGATCATCAGACATGACTCCATCTTGTGCATCTCCTCAACTTCACTCAAATATTAAAAATATATATCAAAAGGTCTAATCAACACAGTTCAACCTACGCATCCTTGAGGGGAGCATAATGAATCCTAACCCTATCCACAAACTGACCACAGAATTATTAATTCAGATCCAGCAAATGTAAATTATTTGAGGGCGGTTGGGGTGTACTGCTATGTGTAATGACCGAATATAACCCACAAACATTTTACTAAAGAATCTTTCTGACAATGATGTTGTGAAATCCAGAAATCTCAAAACTCAACTTGGAAGTCATGGAGACAATAAACACGGCACCTCATAATGCTGTTTTTCCTACAGAATCCTTTTCCAGATTAGACTGTATTTGAACCCTTCATAAAATATTATTTATTGGGTGCCAAAAGTTTCTACACTGTAAAAACAAGACTTGTTATTATGCATTTATTATTTACCTATTCTTGCAATCACTCTTTAAAATCTAGTGTAATTTTTTCCTGTTTTGATGCTACAGCAAATTTGCTGTGCTTAAGGCAACACTGCAATATTTTTCTCTCCACATAGACAGCAAAAATAACTTTAAGGTAAATCTAACAGACACAGGGCTTCCCAGTGCTGAAATCTTTAATAATAGAATAAGCATTTTACCAACATTTTTTTGCCACACTGAACACCACCTTCCAGAAACCAGTAGAAAAAAAAAAAAAAAAGACTGTAGTAATACTGTA